>NC_080749.1:69827609-70446515 GCF_020826845.1 Diceros bicornis minor
ATCTTCAAGGGTCTTGATTTCATGCTCTATACACTACAAATAAAGACATACAAAGGTTTTCCACTGCTCAGCTTCCAAAGACTTTAGGAAACAGACTACTGCTTCTATAGAACCCAGAAAACCATGGAAACAATCTTGCTCCCTCAGAGATGGATCAGTCTTGCAAATTCTAATCACATACATGAAATACTTTCTATTTCATTAATAAGTATATAACTTTTTTTAGAAAAGGAAATATATGGCTATTTCTGGACAGAGGCACTTGATTTCTGCTTTAATGAAGTGTTTCCCTAGGAGGCTACAGAATAAAGTGGCTCCGAAGAATCCAGAGCTTAGAAAGATGCTGTCTGAAGTGCAAAGTCAAGGCCATGCTGGTGTGACCCACAGACCCACAGGAGATCGCACCATCCGCCGGAAGTCCTTTTTCACAGATATGGGCCTGGTGGAAACCAGGATTCCTCATCCTTCCCCACAAAGAGCCCTCACAGCAGAGGGGAGTGGACACATGCACCAAGGGCGCCGAGGCAGCCCTCTGCTTCCAGAAATTGTCTTGGAAGTTTTCTCTTAAAATTATTGTGGATGTTTTACTCTAATCACAAATGTGTCAGAAGGTCTTTCAATGAAGTGTTTTTGTTGCCCTTCCAAGTCTTAGAACAAAGCAAGTGTTTGAGGAAGATGGGCCACGTTCTCCTGGGGCTCTGTGTAACCCTAGGAACACCCCAATTTGAGAGGTGGAGACATAAAGGGCTACTCAGAGCAGCAGCATCTAGTTTATCAGCTGATGGGACAAAGCCAACAGTTACAGCACGATCTTGCAAGAAAGAAAAAGATAAGCTCAATGTTCAGAAGTTATAACAAGGGCCATAAAAGTCTATCTGCTCATTGCTTTTGGCAGTTTGTTTACTTAAGGTTTGCAACTTCCAAAAAACTTTCCTTCTCAACTACTTAAAGGACTGAAACCAGTTACTACAGTTAAACTAGAGCAATTGAAACGTTTCTTCCTCTATAAAAAGTTACAGAATAAATGTATATATTTACTCAATACTCACCATAACCTTGTCCTTCACATTTCTGACTTTGCTGTCAAGTTCCTTCTGTTTGTCTAACATCACAGTGCTCTGAATATTCCCCGACTGAGCCTGTAATGAGAGGTGCGTGGTTAACAGCCATCACTTCCTCTGGCGTATTCACCTGCCGCTTACGCTCCAAAGTCAAGTCCATACCCTGAGCCCCACCTACCTCCCAGACCTTGCAAAACTTCCTACAGGCGTCCCACATGAGTGTCAACAAGAAATAGCTCAGTTCCCAAGGTCCTGGAAAATGCTGGCAAACTGTTAACAAGGCTACAGAGAGACTAGGCTCAGTTCATGCCTAAAATAAACAAACAGTATTTCTGGAATTTTCCATTAATTCATACAGTTGCA
Source organism: Diceros bicornis minor (assembly GCF_020826845.1). Classification (NCBI taxonomy): domain Eukaryota; kingdom Metazoa; phylum Chordata; class Mammalia; order Perissodactyla; family Rhinocerotidae; genus Diceros; species Diceros bicornis. The sequence continues at coordinate 69,829,034 of NC_080749.1, forward strand.
TGGCACCACATAAGAAATTTATTTCAAGGTTTCTCAAATTCTGTAGACAAGATTATTCTTATTAACCCTGTACTTAAGTGACTTAAAGCCTTGCGGCTCCCAGTGTGGTCCCCAGACCAGCAGCATCTTACCACCTGGGAGCTCACTGGAAATGCAGAATCTCACGTCCAAACTGATAACCGAATCAGAAACTCCATTTTGACAAGATCCCAGGTGATTCAGAGGCATATCAAAATTGAACAGCACTGCCATTAAGCACTTCAATGAGTATCCGCTGCTCTAAAGTAAAAATGAATATTAACCTAGACACACTGAAAGTGGTTACTCCTCATCCCTAATAATCAGAAGAGCCAGACGTGGCAGCGCCTATCTGTTCATTACACTAAGTGTTCCATGATTTACTCACGTAGCATGACTTCCTAGGGACTAAATCAAGGTCAGGCAATGTCCGAGGCCCAGGCAGTAGAGTAGAAAACAAGATGGACCATGTTCTCAGAGACACTCCAGAAAGATGCTATTTTTGTTTAGAGGTAAAGCCCCTACATGGCAAAAACTGTGCCCAATGACCTTTCTTACATGGTGCCCTCCACAGCAAAAATTCCATATGGGCATTTTTATATACTAAGATTTATCAGTCTTCTCTTCTTTTATACCTGGATTTCCCCTCATATTAGAAAGTCTTTCCCTATTGACAGATTACAGAGGAGTTCAGACATTTTTGTCCCTAGCACTCTAGCACTTCATGATTTCATTTTTTTTTTACTTTTATATCTCTGATACATTTGAGGTTTAATCTTGTGTTTATTGTGAAATATGGGTCCAACTGTAACTTTTTTCCAATTGGCTATCCATTTGTCTTAACAAATCTTCATATTTTCCCCAGTGCTTTGGGTTGTCACCTTTACCATATAAATTTCCATGTGCATCTGGGTTTATGTCTGGATTTTCTCCTCTTTCCCACTGGTCTTTCTCTTCATAAGCCAGAACCCCTGAACGATGTTTAATTATAGAGGGTTTATAGTATACCTACTGATGAGATATATATGAGATATGATGAGATATACAGTATCTCATTGCTCTACTTTGTCACGAGTTTCCTTGCTATTCTTGCGTGTTTATTTTTCATATGAATTTCATAGCTCCAGAAAACAACTTGCTATTTTTATTGGGATCACATAAAAATTATGAATTAGGGGCTGGCCCCATGGCTTAGTGGTTAAGTACGCGCGCTCCGCTACTGGCGGCCTGGGTTTGGATCCTGGGCGCGCACCGACGAACTGCTTGTTGGGCCACGCTGTGGCAGCATCCCACATACAGCAACTAGAAGAATGTGCAACTATGACATACAACTATCTACTGGGGCTTTGGGGAGAAAAAGGGAAAAAAAAAAAGAGGAGGATTGGCAATAGATGTTAGCTCAGGGCCGGTCTTCCTCAGCAAAAAAAGGATTGGCATGGATGCTAGCTCAGGGCTGATCTTCCTCACAAAAAAAAAAAAAAAGAAAGAAAGAAAAAAAATTATGAATTAACTCAGGGAGAGCTGATATCTTTACAACGTTGTTTTTAATTCTTATGCTTCTAATGATTTTCTCCTGTCTAACTGCATTGGCCATTACCACCAATACAATGCTAAACAGCAGTGGAAATAGTGGACATCCTTGCCATGGTTCTGACATACTGGTGTTTTCCCAAGTAAGTAGGACACTGTCTCTAGAACTGCGAGATGTATATTTTAATATGCTAAGGAGGTATCCATCAATTCCTATTTTATTGAACATTTTTTAATCAGGGGTGGGTGCTGGATTTTGTCAGACCTTTTCAGCATCTATGGATATAACCATATACTTTTACTCCTTACATCTATTTATATAATGAATTATAGTCATGATCTATCCTTGTAATCTGGAATAAATCCTACTTGGTCACAATGTATTATTTTCTTAGTTTAAGATTTAATTCTGATCCCCAATATTTTATTCAGAACTTTTACATTGCTACTCATAAGTGAAATTGATCTCTAATTTTCTTTTTTGTTTTGTCTCTATTAGGTTTAGGTAATCAGAGTTATTCTTTGTTCTCAGAAAACTCTGGAAGTTTTCCTTCATTTTATACACTCTGGAATAGCAGAAGTTCAAAGCCTCTGAATCATATTTGTGTAAAGTGTATATTACAAGTACATTAAAATGACTGGTATCCCCAGGTGCCGCATGTCACTAAGCGATAAACGGGGCTGCTCTGGCCATTCAGAAGGAGCTGTCACCTTCAGCAGCTCCATAAGCCTTCTTGCTTCTGCAGGGAAATCCTTGCTATTGTCTGCTTCTAAGCCAGCTGGATGTGGATGCCATATCCTGTGGGATCTGGTAACAGCTAGGACACTTCACCCAGACAGAGGGACCAGGCCACTGAAGGACCCTGACTTCCTGGTCCTCCTCTCTACATTGTGGAGGGTTAGTTTATCGAACAACCGATAAACAATAACGGTTGCAGGCATGCAGCTGCACTCCCAGCTACGACATTCCCTTCCGGCCACCACACTGGGAGACACTTGGTGGAAAAACCTGGTGACTGTGCCAGAAGCCTAAGAAAGCTCCTGCTCCAAACTTAAGCAGCAGTCCATGCAAGTCACTACAACCCTCGGTATCCTCTTACTCCTTCCTCTCGCTCCCCACTCCAGCCCTCTACTCTACTCCCATCTGCTAAGTGGCTGCTTAGCTGGTACCCTACCGTTAGGTACTTCAAAAATAACAACAATATCACTACGACCACTCCACACTTTTGATTCTGATACTATTCCCAGCCTGAGGCTTTAACTTTTTAACTTTTTGACAAACTAGGAACACTGAAACCACAAGAACATCAAACGTTAAAGTTGGAAGGAAGCTTAGCCATCATCAACTCCCATTTCCTCATTTCACATCTGCACCTCCAGAGACCTTGTCTGGAGGGTTTGAACTAGAGCTCGGTTACTCACACCCCCAGACCAAAGAAAAGTCTTCTGCACAGCTCTTCAAGTGAATGAGCAGCTGTCCAAGTATGAGGATGTGTGAGAGCCACTCAATGGGGGTCATAGTCCCAGTCAGAATGCCTTCCCATTCCACCTCACAGATCCAAACACTGAAGAGAGGTTAGGTGACGTCTCTAATGAATGGGTTTTAGAGTCAGACAATTCTAGATTTAAATTCCAAACGTCATTAGCTCTGTGGCCTTGAGCAAGGTACTTGACCTCTAAACCTTGGCTTTCTCATCTGTGAAATGGGGATAAGAACACCTACCTTCAATGATAGTTTTGAAAGTATTTATTCAAATGAAATAATGTTTATCAAGTGTTTAGCACAGGGCCTGAGACACAGGCACTCAATACACGGTAACTATTATTACCCAAGATCATGAAGATGGGACAGCAAAGGGCACCTAGATCCACTTCACGTCCTTCCCTCCAACCTGAAAGAAATGATCACCACCCCTGTGGTGGACCCTATGCACCTAAATTTTGCCCATACATATAATTAGCTTTTTCACCACAAAAAAAAGAAAGAAAAAAAGCTTAGTGTGCTATAATGGCAGCCGACAAAACACTTATAGTCTACTAAGAAGTGTCTGTGTATAATATAATATTCTCTTAAACACATTTTCTAAAAGCTCTTCTATTAAAACAAACAAGTAATGGGAATAATACTTTCTTATCCCAACATTTCTAGAGAATTCTGTGCTCTTTAAACGCTCTGAACTGACTCTGAATTTTGCATGTTTTCAACTTGCTGAATTTCTTGAATCCCCATGTACCTCTCACACAGTTTCAACCATTATCAGTTGATGGACACTCTTGTTTCACCTATATTCTTCCTAGTCCTCTGGCTCCCAAACTGGGTTATTTTGAAGCAAATACCAGACATCACATCATTCCATATATACATACATCAGTGTGAACAGAAGATATATTATTAAAATGTAGTTACCTCAACAAGGGGGAAAATGACAAAGAAATGTTCCTAAATTTCCCAGCCAGTCGTAGGCTGGATAACTTTGGAGAGGAGACACCTACTGTGCCTCTTCCCTCTCCCTGAGATCCCAGACATCCAGGGCCTTCCTTCAAACCCCAAGAAGGCCTTGCTTCCCTTGCTCTCGGCTAGGCAGTCAACTAAACTTCCTCAAAGGTGTTCACTGATAACTCAGCTGTCCTCTGGGAGGCTTAAAATGAACCTCTCCCCAGGTTACCTACATTTTTAGAGGGGAGTCAAAAGCTGACAAGCCTTCAAGACCCAAAGCATCCCCAGGAGATGCGGTTGATCTGGGAGGGCAGAAATCACCTACTCTGCCTCCCAGTGCTGACTCTGGGCCTCAGTGCCAAATGTGAGGAGAGAAATGCTTGGGTACCTAGGGGGACAGTTCATTCTTCCGCCCGTCTCTGCTCCTGGCTGTCCTCTCAAGTCTATCTGAGATATAGGAGAGGCCCATCGCGTATTGCTAAGATGAAAATCCCACACAATCAAAATTTCCTGCGAAAATCTCCCAGGTGCATGCCATGTTGAAGACAGGCACACCTCTCTCAGAGGAGACAATACAGCCAGCTTTTCCTCCAATGTTGATCTACACTTTTGTTCACCAGGCTGGGTACCAGAAGAACTAGCCAGCTTGAGTTTAGAATGAATGCACTAAGTATCTTTAAATGGTTAGTGCAAGAAGGTGCTTTCAGTGTAACAGGGAGACAGGAACGAAATGCCTGGGGAAGCAGCAGATTCACAAGGACTGGGGCAAATGCTCAGAAAGTGCGTGGAGAATGGCATTTGCCACCACTACTTAAACTCTCCCTCTGTCTCTCACTCTCCCTCCCACCATCTCACAGTTCACCTGGTAGTTATTTGTTAGTGAAATGCACAGAGGGCACATTCCACTGTGTACCCTGGCATTCTCCCCCGCACAGTGGAATGGTCACAGCCAGAACCACCCATACCACAGTGGTTTCACAACTGTCTGCCTGCTGGGTTGTTCCCACCACCCCATCCCTCAAGAAAGAAATGAATAAATGCCATGGCAACTTGAAAAAACTGTTGAACACTGATAGCCAGGAAGGCTGGTATTAGGATTAGTAGAATCATGATCAAAAATCTTGGTACTAGTACAACTGACTCGTTCGCTGCTTGGATTCTGAGATATTTAACAGGTATCTCAATCCTATTCAAACCAAAGCTCTTGATTTTCCCACCAATCTGTTCTTCTCCAAAACCTATTGCACCCTGCAAAAACCTTACTCCTGCCCCTTCCCTGTCTTCCCCAGCTCAGTAAACAATATCTCTGAGTGACTCAAGTCACAAATCAGAGTCATCCTCCATTTCTCACTTTCTCACACTCCCACGTTTGATCCTTCTATATAAACCCTATTGGTACCATGCCCAAAACACAACCTGAATGTGTCCACTTCTTCTCAGCCTGACTGACCGCACCTCCCCCACGGGCTCCTCCACCTCCTCTTCCTCGGACTGTTGCCAGAGCCCACTAACTGCCTGCCTGCCTCCTCTCCTGCCCCAGCACCTCAGAGAAGCTTCCCGACTCTGATCTGAAGAAACACCCCTATCCCCCAGACACTCCACTACTGTCGACACAGCATCCTGCTTTATGATCTTCACAGTAACGACCACTATCTGAAAGGACTTTGCTTCTGTGTTGTTTCCCTCCCTCACTGGAATGACTCCCATGAGATTAGGGTCCTTTCTTAAAGCCTGGGTCTATAAAATCTCTATATCTGATTTTTCCCACTTCTTGGGGCTATAAGATCAGATAGCTATTCACCACTGCCTTGAACAGAGCCTCAATAATATCTTTTGGATGAATGAATGAACTTTTATTATTATCTTTAGTGTTCAATAAGAAAAAAATTACCTGTTTGAATCTCTGAGCATTTTCCAGGATTTTCCTTTCCTCCTTCAGACAACTACAGATGATCATAGACATCTGTATTGGGTCTTCCTGAAAATTATCCTAGATATGGGTTGTTAAAATAAAAATAAATTACATTTCAGAATGTTTAAACCACTATGTATTATAAATAGAAATGAATTTGTTCATATCCACTGAGAAACTTCATCTTGCATTTACTAAATTCTACATAAGCTATTTTTGGTAAAATCAGAATATTCTTTTCATAAATTATGACCAAAAACTGCTTTATTTAAGTGCAGGTACCTAAATTATTTCTTGACTGAAAAACCAAGTATTTTCAGACATGGTTCCTATAATATTTTTACTTTCATTTCTATTGTTCTTGAGCCCAATTATCTTCAGTTAGGATCCTGAGATAATGCAAAGGATACAAAAATTATCCATGTTATTTCTCAATTAATTTTTCTGTTGGTCTCTGTTTTGAATTAGACCAAAGATATTCCTCTCAGTTTTTCTGTTTCCTTGTCAAATCTAGTTTGTAAAATACTGGCAATCATGGCTCTTTATAACAGATATATTCAAGCAAAGTCTGTAGGAGAGCAAATTTCTGTAAAGTTAATGTGACCTCCTCACTCACTAGTATTATAAAATCATAGATACATTCACTGAGAGGAAAAAAAAAGCTTCTAATTACTTAAGTTAAACAGTTTCATTGTGTTGTATGAAGCAAAAAAAACAATAGTGCTCACCTCTATTAAAACAGAGAAGTTTCATTAATGCAGAAATAAATATGATAGCCGGGCTTATGGGCTGTTGGGAGTACTTTTCAAGAACTCCTAAAACTTTGTAGCACATTCTCTCCTGCCTGGAACTGCCTTTGACTTTCTCCTCCATGGGAGGGAACTCCACCAGGAGCAAGGCAAGGTGGAGTCTAGGTCCAGTTTACCGCCTCACTGTTGGGCTTTAGGGAGCCAAACCTTCCTGGACTTATTCTTCATCTGTAAACCAACGACTTAGACCAGACTCATCACCAAAGTTCCTCTGAGCTTTACCATGTTACTACAGCTCACTGCTCTTAAATGTAACCCTTCAGGGCCGGCCCTGTGGCTTAGCGGTTAAGTGCGCGTGCTCCGCTACTGGCGGCCCGGGTTTGGATCCCAGGTGCGCGCCGACGCACCGCTTCTCCGGCCATGCTGAGGCCACGTCCCACATACAGCAACTGGAGGGATGTGCAACTATGACATACAACTATCTACTGGGGCTTTGGGGGGAAAAATAAATAAATAAATAAAATTAAAAAAAAAATGTAACCCTTTATCTTTGGTTTAAATGTCAACAACTTTTAATAAAACAAGGTTATAGCATCACCTTTCTCTCAGAATTACTGCCACCTGACAGGTGACACACATAAACTTGAAAATTCCTTATGTGTTTACAAAATGAATTGATATTTTATTTTACTTATGCTATAAAATAGTAGCCACATAAAGGGAGTTTATTTATAGTCTCTGTAACTTTTCTAAATATCAGTGAGTGTGTGCTCAATAGTATTTGCTGTATGAAAAAAACTCTCTTATGTAAACATGGGAACATTTCAACTAAAATGCAAAAACCAGGTCATACCTGAAGATTACGCTTGCTTTTCCTTATGTTATGCTGCAACAAAAAATTATTCTCCAAAGAAAAGCGACTGTATTGATCATCCAGCTGCGATAGGAGGTCGTGAAAACGGATGGTGGCAAATGAAACATCATTGGCAGCATGCTCCCTAGGAGATTTTAAATTACACATTTCATTTAGACACTACTTTAAACAGACAAAACAAACATTGCTTTCTATATTAAAATTATTAAAAATAATTTTAAGTATTTTCTTAGTTTTTTCCCTTATTTTGAAACTGACATTGCTTTTAGCAGCAGTTTGTGTAACATTTCTATCACATAGAGTTAGCTTGAAAGATTTTAGAACTCTGGGATTGTACACAAAACTGTGAATGATAATTATCTCTGGAGGGGAAAAGTCAACAGAGGCCTTCACTTTCTACGTCAAATACTTTCAGAACATTGAAAATTTTTGCAATCAGCAAACAGTAAATTTTAAAAGAGAACACAAAACAGTTTTAAGAGATATCCCCTTAATTTTATTACCTTCTTCATATTTCTAACCAAGGTTCTGCCATAATTGGCTTTAATTATTTCTTTTAACTTACTTCTTTCTATAGCCTAGATCCTAACTTGGAAAATAACTGGTATCAGCGTTACCTAACTTGCTTTGGGCATTTAGCAGCACGTACTACAATTAAGTCGACAAAACTTCATAAAAGTATTTAACAATTAATGTATTTAGCTTTGTAAACAGACACGCCATTTTTCAAATCAACACGCTTTTCTGCAACAGATAATCCCAATGGCCACTGATGAGATGCGTCTTCCAGTCAATGCGGCTCCAAGTCACTTAGTCAACAAATTATTGTGAAAGCGCAGAACATCCTCCTCTGTCAAGAGAGTTCTCCTTACCAGTCTTGCTTTTCTAGCCACTGTGCCAGGTACTGTCTGATTTCCATGGGGAAGCTGTCATCATAGAGCTGGTGAACCTGCTCCAGGAACTTGGAGTCAAGCTGCTGAAGCTCATACCACTGGGACATCCTATCGGGAACAGAACACAGAGCATGAATGGAGGCCCACGGCTCCAACGAGAGCACAGCTCGCCGTGAGCTTCTTTTAAACATCCGGCTTAACCCAGAACATAATTTGTCTCTGAAATATATTATTTAAATGGTGTTTACATTCTAAAGCCTGTTTGTTATTCAGTTTTGGGGTCAATACTTTTTTCGTCTCCAGGAAACACATCTTCAGGTCTTTGCTCAAATGTCAACATACCCATGAAGACTTATCTAGCTGCCTTACTTAAACTGCACCTCTCACCCTGGAAAACACTATCCCTCTGTGCTGATGTATTTTTCTCCATAGCACTTACCACCATCTGACCTACCACATATTTTCTTTTTTACTTTGATTACTGTCTGTTTTCCCCACATGAAGGGAAGGATTTGGGGGGGTTTGCTCACTGCTGCATCTCCAGAATAGTGCCCGGCACACAGGAGGTGTTTAATAAATATGCCGTTAAAATGAATCTGCACTTTTATCAAATAAATAAATGGAAAGCATTATTTAATCAGATTTGCTTTAGAACAAATCATAGGAACTCTCAAAAAATTGCTCTCTTACAAATTACAATGCATTTGTAATTTAACTCAAAGAGTTTTTTTGTGTGTGTGTGAGGAAGATCAGCCCTGAGCTAACATCCGATGCCAATCCTCCTCTTTGTTTGCTGAGGAAGACTGGCCCCGGGCTAACATCCGTGTCCATCTTCCTCTACTTTATATGGGACGCCGCCACAGCATGGCTTGACAGGCGGTGTGTCGGTGCACGCCCGGGATCTGAACCTGCGAACCCCAGGCTGCCACAGCAGAGCGCCATGCACTTAACCGCTGCGCCACCGGGCCGCCCCCTAACTCAAAGAATTTTAAACAAGTGTTTTATATTTTATGATTCATATATGAAATGATTTTTGTTATATACCTTTTAAAAGAGATATATTTTCTTCTTTGCCTACTGCAAACAATAAATTCAGCACAAAAAGTCTTAAATTTCAATAATAATTTTTAAAGGTTGAAACAGCATTGTTAAACGTAATTTGAAAGGATAAAGTAATACTATCTCTTTAGATAACTATAAGTCAATTTTTACATTGTAGTTCCAAAGATAAAAAAAACAAAAATGTGATTTAAGAAAGTCCTAAACATCCATTAGGAAAATGAAGAGCCTCCCGTCACCGTAGCGCAACTCAGGATTTGCATCAACGCAAGACTGGCAATATTCACTGCAGACATAAGTGAATCTTGTCCTACCAGGCCTCTGAGGAAGGGCTCTGGATTTGCAAGCATGGCATGGAAGTGGGTGTGCACACTTGCCGGTGAGCACACATATGCAGGCATAAAGTCATGTCTACTCCATAAATTTCCTTCCAAAGGAGGGTAAGGATGTGGTGGGACTATAAAGCTAGTGACCATCACAAATACCAGTAGAAATGGACCCAAGCCCACCCCGTTGGCACACTTGCTGTAGAAATTTGATGTTTCACTTCAAATTTATTTCACCGGAGTGGAAGACTCCAAATCTGCGGCTCTCTCCCTCCCTGCTAGGTGCCTGATAAAGATGTGCCTAAAACAAATATGCTGACCAGAGTATCAGCCAGCGGGGCTGCAACACCTCTTGTTAGGTGAGTGACCTCAGGTGACACACTTCCCTATTGAGAGTAGGTGAGCACAGACACGGTGCCTGGCACAGAGCAGGTGATAATAAACTCATGTTAACAAATCCAGAATCCACCTATCTTCTCACAAAACCAGTGAGTGGCATGACCACCCCTAATCACCTGGCTCAAATCCCAAACTTAGGGTTGACTCCTTCCTCTCCAGTCCCAAGACCTCCTACCTCTCTGCCTCCAACACTATTTCCCAATCCAGCCCCTGCTGCACACAGGTTGGACCACATCACTCTCTTGCTCAAATCATTTGCCAATTCCTAGGCTGATTTCCACCCTGATCCCATTTTCATCCATCAACAAAGCAACCCAGTCACCAAACTATCTATGGTTTTTCGGCTATGCCCAACATTTCTGCTTTGCTCCAGCTGTCACTCACCCTGAAAACAGCCTCCCCATAAATTTCTGCCTCTCTAAATCTTACCGGCATTCAAAGGTAGGGACAAATGCCTCTTCTTCCATAAAGCTGTCAGAAGCTCACCGAGAGACAATTAAGCTCTCTTTGACCTGTGCCTCATTGCTATTAGAGCATCAGTCCCCATCTTCCTTAGAAAGCTCTATGATATCTCCCCTGCACGATGTAAGCTCCAGAGTTGCCGGGACCATACATTTTTCTAAACATCCTCTGCACCTTGGACAGTGTCCTGCACATAGTATGTACTCAATAATAGTTCGTTGAATTGAAATCTAATATATTGCAAATTGAATTAAAAAGTAAAGGGCAAACAACATTATGGTTCAACTTTGAGTCCTGCATCCTCATGAAGCAATGGTTGCATATTAGATTGTGCTGGAGGCTCAAGTCTTGTTTCTGTCCCCTAAAAACAACCTCTCCAACTGATACAAACAACATCCAAAGCACAATCAACCACACACCTACATATTTACCCCCAACTCTTCGGTACTACTCAGAATTTTTCTTTAAAGACTAATTATATTATTTGGGGGTTTGCAAGAACTAAATATCACTTCTATATTCCAGGAACACACTAAGCTCCTTCATCCTTAAACACAGATATATAATTAAGTTCCAAAGCCATGCACTCATTCATTCATTTCCACGAACATTTACTGACCTGTCACCTTGTGCCCCAGCGAAGGGCTGGGGTTTCAACCCAAGCAGGAGCTACACACAGCACGTCAGACGTCAACACTGTTAGGTTTGCACGCACAGGGCGCCAGCGCCTAACCTTGATAGCTCTCTGGAGGTGGCACACCGCAAACGAAAACTTTCTGCGGAAAGAAAAAACGTGACTGTGGTGGCAAGGGGCGGGAAGGTGGGAAAAGTGAGGGTAAACGGGGAGGTGCAATGTTTTTTGGCGAAAAATTCTGTTTTGCAAGACATTCTTACCGCCAGAGCACGACAGGCAGGGGCAGCCGCACCATCACGGCGGACAGCACCTGGGATATTCGGGACGCGTTCTTTCCGGGATGACGGACTCACCTGTCAGCACTGCAGGCCGGTCCTCACCCGGCGTCCGGCTGCCCGGCCCCCACGACGCCGGCCTCGGCGCGCCCCACCCAGGCACCCGGAACCCCACGGCCACTCACTCTGCGCGCCTGATCGGGCAGGGTGGGCAGGGGCGCGGCGGTGCTGCCTCTCCCGGGGGGGCGCTGGGTCGCCTCTGCTCCGTCTGGGGTCTGACAGGGGTCGTCTGGGCGCGGCCGGGCCCCTCCGCAGCGGACTCGGCGCAGGAAAGGGAAAGTACCAGCGGGAGAAAAGGCCGCGCCCGGCGCCCCGCCTCCTTCCGCCTCCGCCAATCACCGGGCGGCTGCCGCGCTCGGCCAATCGGACGCGGCTGTTCCGCGGGTGCGCCGCCTCCCCCCGGGGACCGGGACGCAGCCAACCCGCTAGCTCCTTCCATAGCCTTCCGGCAGAGTCCCCACGTGGGTGACGTGCAGTTCATCTTTGTGTTGCAACTTGGCGGACTGGTGGTTATGTTTACATATTTTAGAGAACGACTAAAAGGAAGTTCTTTGTTTGCAGAGGCCCATACTTGGGGATCCCTGGATTAGCCCCATATTTGAGAACCCGAGGCAGAGGACACAGGTGGGCACGTTGTCATTCTAGAAGCTTAGCTTGGCAGCTGATCTCCATGTTGCTAAATTCAGTGGACGCTTTCTGTGCTCACCTTACTTGACCGCTCAGAAACATTTGGCACAGTTGACCCTCCATCCTTTAACACTTCTTCCTTGGCCATGATGACGACACATCCTCTTTGCTTCTTCCTACCTCTTCGGCATTCTTGCTCCATCTCTGCTCCACCTCCACTACCAAACCGTTCAATGGTAAGTGTTGTCCGAGTCCAGATCTTGGTCTGCTTTTCCTACACTTCTCACGCAGACCTGTGATGACCTTACCCACAGCTTCAATTTCCTTCTGTATTGGGAGAGCTTCCACATGTGTATCCTGTCCACACCTCTCCTCCGAGCTCCACACCCACGTGTACAGCCCCCACTTGACTCTCCACTGGATGTCTGGTAAGCTCCCCAAACTAGTTATGTTCAGAACCAACTCATCATCTTTCTCCTCAAATCTGCCCTTTTGCTAGAAATGGCACATACCAGAAAACTAAGAGTCATCTTTCAAATTGCCTTCTCACCCGTACACCTGGTCCTCAAGCCTTGTTGATTCTTCCTCCTAAATATTTCACAAGTCTTATCTCTTCTCTCCATCTCTTATGCCACCCCCCCACCACCCCTTTTTCTCTCATTAGGATTATTGCAGGAGATTCCCAATGGCTGCCTCACTTCAGCTCTCAACTCCCTTTCAGTCCATTCTCCATACAGCAGTTTGAGTGATTTTTTTTTTCCTAATTGCAAAGCAAATCATGTGTGTGCCTTGAAACCTCCTATGATGGTTTTTCTTAAAATTCCAAATTTCTTAAGATAGCCCACAAAGCCCTGGTTCCCTATCACTTTCTCCATCCCCATCTCGTGCCACTCTTTTCTCTCCTTACTTCAGCATTTTTGTTCTTCAAATAAGCCAAGCTCTTTCCCCACACTCAGGGCCTTCTCACCAGCAGTTCTCCATTTGGAAAGCCCCTTGACCAACAATCTACCTCCCCCAACTTGTTTGCTGGCTAACTCATCTTTTATGTGTTAGCTAAAATCTCATCTTAAAGGTCACTTCCCCAGGTAGGCATCCCCGAGGCCAGCCTAGACCTGATCTTGGAATGTACGCCCATAAAATCAATTGGTTCCTTCAAGTAGATGGAACTCGAATCAAGCCTTGAATAATAAGGCAACTTTGCATAGGAAAAGGATCTAAATAATTTCCCAGGGATATGCTTATATGAGTGTCTGTCATAGTTTTTTCTCTTCCCACGTCAATACACTCCTTCTTGTTGTCACATATTCACCCTCACAAAGCCAGTACTGAACTGGTGTTAACAATGACCCTTGGTACCAGAGTAGCAACCTTCTGTGAAAAGAGATGCTAGGCCACCAGAAAAGAGCCCTTCTCCTCCTACTCACCTGCACTAAGGGCTGAGACAATGTTTGAGAAAAGCTGACTTTAGGAAGGGTAGATAATATGTTAAAAAATTTGTTTTCTGGTACGGTAAAACTTGCACAGAGACTAGCTTCAATACTGATGGGGGAATTAAGTAATCTTAACAACTGCAAATAGGATGTTTCTCTTGAGCTCTCCACATTCTGATTGTCATCAAGTTCGAATGGATGCTCCCTTCCCTATGCCTTGATCCTCCTGAGTTTTACCATCATTGGCAATACCCTACTGTATACCTTCATCACTTCAGAACTGGAATGCTACAATAGACACCAGGCAGACGACCTTCTTCCCGTCCCTTCCCCCTCCACTATATTTGCCAAATTAAATTCTCTAAAACACCACATTTGTACAATCATTCCCTTCCCAAAGTCTTGACAACTCTCATTGCATTTATGATAAACACAAACTTTGTCTGCTAGTCTGGATCCTCCACAGAACGTCCCTACCTTTCTTTCCAGTCTTGTCTCCCATTGTCCCATTACCCAACTAAACTCTCCCCCCATGCTTTTAATTTTCCTGTTTCTGCCCCTTTGCACATACTCTTGGCAAGCATTGTACATAGGAAATGGCAAGTCCTGCCTTCTACTCCCCTCACTTATCAAATCCTTACCCAACTTCTAAAACCATGCCCAAATCCTATAGTCTCCTTCTGGAACCACCTCAACCTGTGGTGATCAATCTGGTCTCTGAAATAATGTGATATATAAATGCCTCTATTTAAGTTGACAATCACCATACACTCCCTTACATTATGGTTTTTGAAGTGTCCAAATCTTATCCCTCCAAGATTCTAAGTTCCTGGAAGACAAACTATATTTTATAAGTGTGACTGTTGAACATACTGACTGCTTAAAGGGCAACCAAATCAAAAACCAAACCAAACAAAAAACTAGAGATCCAGAAATGACAGAGCCAAATGCATGATGGCCCCCTTAGAGCAGTCAGCTATATCTCTATACCAACAAGTGTCAACTTTGCAAAAGACACACACCGAGAAAAAATAGCTAATACCACGTCTGGTAGATTGTATTATTTTTCACATTTTTTCTTTCCCTTCCCGCTCCTTGCCGTGGCTCACCAAGAGTGGCGGGTCCCTCCCCGTGCACTGACTCTGATCTTGGCCGTGTGACTTGCTCTGACTGATGGAATGTGAGATGTGATGTACCCTCCAGCTGAGCTAAGACTCCGTACGCTCTGTGTGATGGGCTTGTGCTTGTGCACTCCAGCCCTGTGCTGGGAGCCGTGGTCAGGCAGCCACTGCTCCTCCAGCCTGAGTCCTGGAAGGAGAGATGTGTGGAGCACCCTTGAACCTGCCACCTGGGGCAGAACTGCCACACCCCACCCACACACCCATGAGTGAGACGTATTTGTTTGTTGTCATTGTTATAAGTCACTGAGTTTTGTTTTGTTTTGTTTTTTGCCACTGAAATAGCTGACTAATTCATAGATGACAGAATCAAAATTCTAAATTATCTTAGGCTAGAATGCTGCTGGGCTGAAACCAACTGGATAAAACTTAAAACAGCAAATGCAAATACCTGTATTGGGTTTAAAAAAAAATCAAAAACAAATGACAGGGTAGTCTTTGTTGCCAGGGCCCAACTTCTGAATACTTCTCAACACTGCATCTAGTTACTCACTAGCAATCAATCAGAAAGGCAGGTAAGGTGAAACTTGCTACTTGCCATCCTTCAACTGGTGTATATTCAAAGGAGAGTCAAGGATGGCGTGGCGTCTAGAAACCACATTTTATGAGTAATTGAAGGCACTGGAGTAACTCATAAATTCACATGATGTTACAGTGGAAAGACTCTTAGAAACCCAGACTTCCCATTTGGAGCAATTTATTTTTGCTGGGAGAAAAGACAGTATCATTCCTATTCTTCATTCATCCTTTTATTCCCAATCACCCAGTTGTATTTATTTAATTATATTTATAACTAGAAATATAAATATAAAGAATACAATGCAGCCAACAAGTCAAAGCAAAAAGATAGATATTATCAGTTACATAATTCTCTTTACAAGAAATTAGGAAGGATCTCCTGGTAGATTGTTTTCAATAACGGCCACATTATTCCCTTCCCTGTATTCACACGCTTTTGCAATGTGACTATGTGGCTCCTTCCAGTAAAAGATGAGGACTATTTCCCCACTCCTTGAATCTGGGCTGGCTTGTGACTTGCTTTGACCAATATTACGCAGCAGACGTGACACTGTCATTCTGAGCCTAGGCCTCCAGGAGCCTTACATACTCCACTCCTAGAGCCCTGCCCTGCTTCTGTGGCGAGTCAGACTAGCCCACTGCAGGATGAGAGAGCACGCAAACCATAGCTGAGTCGAGGAGCTGTGAGGGCTTAGGCCTCAGACTTGTGAGAGAGCCCAGGCAAGATGAGACAGCCTCACCCAGATGAGCAGAACTGCGCAGCCACCTTGGAGTCACAAGCAATGATAAATGGTTGTTGTCTTAACCCCACTGAGTTTTGGGGGTAGTTTGGTTTGTTATGGAGCAATAGATCACTGATACAGATCTCATAGGGGGAAGCAAAGCATCCTACTACTGAATCTAAAACAAAATTTCTCAAGTGGTACAGGCTGGTTGGCCTCCCCACACCATGAATATTTTCCTTGGGGTCTCTCATCCCTGAGTAACGCACTATCCTCTATGTCTTTACTGCATCCCCATGAAAAACTTACTAGCTCTGTGTTCTGTCTTTACCGCCTTGGTCTGTTTTAAAACAGCAGCTCAAATCTGATGAAAAAACTCATAGTAATATGTTTAAAGACTTACCCCCTCCTCCCAGCAACCATATTGCAGTTTAGACATATTTTGCTAATGTTGGTAGTCATGTTGGTAATCTAAATATCTAACAGTAGGAATTACACTTAATCAGTGGAAGCCATATTTGTTAATCTGTAATATAATGGAATTGAAATAAAGGATTTCTAAAATTCCCTGCAGTTCTCTGGATTTTTGATAATCACATGATACAATATCAGAGTTATGCTTTCAAAGACTATTTATTTACATCAGAAAATACCCGCTTATGAAATTAAATTAAAATGCAGGATAGAAAACACAGACAGTGTATCCTATTCCTGTAAGAATATATAGAAATGTAAATACTAAATGGAAACACATTCAGACAGAGAAAAAGAGAAAGGGAGAGAAGAAGGGAAAATATTTGAAAATTTTAATGTTTCTGGTTGGTGGGTTACTTCTCTATAATTTTCTTTTTTTTCCCCAAAAATGTCTGCAACGAGCACTATTACATTCGTAGTGCAAACACCCTCACGAACACTTTTTGAAATGCAGTGCTTTCAAAAGAGCAGCCCACGCTGGTGAGGATGGCGACACGCCAGCAGGGGCGGGTGGTGAGGCTGTTTGGAAGGTTTCCAAAACAGCCGCCGCGCGCGGCGGGAGGGACGCGGCAGCTCAGAAGAGCCGCCCCACGTGCTTTCGGGGAAATAGCCGGGGAGCGAGAAGGAGCAGGATTGAGAGGAAACCGAAAAGCGAAAGCAGAGACGGAGGGAGCAGTGCGCAGGCGCGGCCCGGGGCTTTCCCGCTGGCTGCCCGCCTGGCCGGTGGTTCCTTCCCGCAGTTACGTGGGGGAGGGGTCCGCACGCTCGCCACTGGACGACCGGCGGCTGCCCGCGCCCTCCCTGCGGGCCGAGTCCAGAGCTGTGACTCTGGACAAGATGAAGGGTGGAGGCGGGGGTGTGTGCCCTTGACTTGAGAGGGAGCGATGGCAACATTTTCTAACTGCTTAAGGTGCTGGAAACCTATGCATCCCACTTCCATCTTTTCTTTCTTCCCTTGGCCTGGAGCCATCACTGTTTCCTCCCTCTCTTCTCTGTCTACACAATCTGCACGAGAACTCAAGTCTTATTGGTTTTTCAAGCTCTGACCCTCACCGTGCTGGTGTGGCTGCCGTTAAACCAGAGATGAAGGAGGGGGGCTGGCTTTCTTTAGCTGTCCTTTAGCTAGATCTGCAAAGGGGTTTTCCTCCTTCTCCTGGGGTCTTCTCGCCCCCTGCCTTCTCCCTTAAGGTAATGATAGAAGAAAGAGATAAGAAAGAGGCCAGAGTCCATTAAGGATTATCCTGACCACCTCAAGGCTGAACTATGGGCAGAAATAAAAAATTCCATTTTAACCTTGACTGTCACCAGATGGCCAGAGAACAATGCAGTAGGCTTTCCCTGCAGTTAGGACATTTAGAAAACCCTGGGCACCAGATACACTGTCCCTGGAAAGGGCGACCACTCAGAATTGGACCCAGACTTAACTTGGCACACTCTGCACCTTTTGCCTTTAAAACCAGCCACCCCAAGACCGAGGTGGGGCTCACCTATCAACTTGCTGGTTAAGGGGTACTTCCCATGTTTGCAAACCTTTAATAAAGCCTCTCTTTTTTTAAAACTTACCTTTGCCTCGTAAAGCTGCTCGTTTTGGTTATCAGTGATTATACCAGAGGGAGTGGAGAATGGTTTAGTCACTGGACCATGATTTCAAAAGTTGGGCAGGCCCAGGAAAAATAGTTTTGGCCCTGCCTATCTGTGTGATTGATCAGATGGTTCTGGGAGGCACAGATGGGGTTTCTTTGGGTCTCACTCAGCTACTCTTAAAGGATTCTACAGACTTAGGGTGACCTAGGGACCAACCTAGGACCTCCAGTGTGTGAGGGGTCCTATCTTACTGGACCACAGCCACCGGCCTCCTGTGCGAGTGAGCACCAGCCCCCATGGCTGTAACAAACAGGCCCTCAAGTGTACTTGACATAATTCCCACAATGCTAGTGGACGCTTATTTTCCCATTAGAAGGAGAGGACAGGACCAGCTGTAGAATTTGCAGGGCCTAGTGCAAAACGAAAATATGCGGCCCGTTATTCAAAACTTAATAAGAATTTCAAAAAAGCAACAGCAGAACATTAAACAAGCATGGAGCCCTTCTGAGGGCTCCGCCCTGTGCAACTGCACAGTTTGCACACTCATGAAGTCCCTGTAGGGGAATTGGGGGGAGGGGGAATTTCTTCCATAGAAACCTTGTTATGTATGTACGTAAAAGAAATGAGAACTTAGATGTCGTGAAGAAACAAATTATACCTCCACCTCTTCCTAGGGCACTTCCAATAAAATCCAGAGCCTTCAGCTTTCCCTGTAGAGCCCTATATGATCTGGTTTTGCTCGCCTGTTACCCATCTTGTCCCACTCTCTCTATGCTTCACTATGCTCTCCCCATGGCCTCTTTCTATTACTCAAATATTCTGAGCTTTTACCAGCCTGAGTCCTAAGTATATACTGTTCTTTGAGGATGTTGTTTTCCTGGCTGTGTTCATGGACTTGTTACTTCTCATTCTTTATGTCTCAGCTCAGATATCATCTCCTCAGAGAGACCTTCACTTATCTCTTCTCCTAGTTGCTCTATATCACATTTGTATTCTTCATAGCACTTATTAAATCTGTCTTTTATAATTTGCTTGTCTGTTTTCACCTTTCCTCACAACAGGAGGGACTTTGTGTTACAGCCTCTGTCTCATCCGGGTTCCACGAGTGAATTAAGCCTCATGCCCTGAGGCATCTGTGTATAAATTACTTTCTCTCCTATGGATCTGGAATGGCACTATGTACCATGCTTTGGGGGAACTAAGACAATAGTCAAGCAAATCACCTTCTGTGTCTTGTGGTTCGGATGGAAAGCCCTGGCTGAGAAAGGCCATGCCTGATACAGGGTAGTCCTCAATAATATTTTTTGAATGAGTGAATAACATCACTGACTAATACTGGGATCAGGAATCCCAGCTTAATTCAACCATTCAGACCTCAGCACTGGCTCTAGGCCTATTGAGCTAGAATACGGTGTATTCTTAAAAACTCCCCCAAAGGATTTCTTTTTTTGGTGAGGAAGATGGGCCCTGAGCTACCATGTTTTACCAATCTTCTTCTTTTTTTTTTGCTGAGGAAGATTAGCTCTGAGCTAATGTCTGTGCCGGTCTTCCTCTATTTTTTTGTATAGGGGACGCCACCACAGTGTGGCTTGATGAGCAGTGCGTAGGTCTGCGCCCGAGATCGGAACCGGCAAACCCCAGGCCACTGAAGTGGAGCGCGTGGACTTCACCACTACACCACCGGGCAGGTCCCTTCCCTAAAGCATTTTAATGAGAGCTCCTCCACACCCCCACCAACCTCTCTCCCATCTCTACCTCTCTAGATGGCCGTAGGGGTCTTCCCATGGGAGGCAGTTGGTGAGACGTCTAAGTGCATGACTGCCAAGCTGAATGTAAGGGAGTGTTGCAGACGACTTTTGCCAGGGGCAGGAGTGTAATGAAGGGGGAGTTAAGGGGAAATTTCAGGAACACTTGGTTCATCTGTGGGTCAGCAGATGTCTGGGTTGTTTGAGACACAAGATACTTAAATTAAAGGGATGTTAGAGTGACCTAATAATCCAACAGTATAATTCCAGAGCATTTCTACAGAGTCTGGAATTAAGAGTTAGGAGAAGTAGAAGGGAAGTCCCATGTTGTTTGAGCAATAGCAAGCTTGTTTTGGTTAATCAGTTTGAAGTATAATAGTGGGGACTGTTCCATGATTTTAGAGTTTGAAGGCATTATAAAGGGAATTCTAGCTTAGTCTTGCAGGCAGACCAAGGAGCAAAGGAAAGAAAGGAACTAATTACTGTCCTCTCTGTGTTCAAATCATTAACAAATATTTATTAAGGGGCAGAGTGTGCTGGATTCTAGGGCTATAACTGTGAACGAAGCCTTCTTCGTCCCTGTACATACAGAGCTTGCTTCGAGTCTAATGAAGGAGGCAGATGACATGCATTTACAACAAAGGTGACAAGAACTGTGCTGGGGGATCTAGAGGATATGGAGGAGGCATGATGTGACCTGAGCCATACATGTGTGCACGTGTGTGTGTGTGTGGCAGGAAGGCTCTCCAGAGCCTGAAGGATGTGTGAATGTTATCCAGGTGAGAGGGTAGATGGGATGGGGTTGTAGAATTGAGGGAGGTGAGAGCGAGCATGGGTCATAAAGAAACTGAAAGTAGTTCAGTCAGTCTTGTGTACGTGTGTTTTGGAGGATGAGAAGCCATTGTTTGGGAGAAGGGATGAGAGATTAGTTGAAGACTAAGAAGAGAATAAATAATGTATGACTTTGGAAAGATCTGTTGAGAATTACGGTCTTCTTCCAGATCTGGGCTTCTTAACTATTTTATGTGCTATGGACCCCTTTGGCAGTCTCATGAAAACTACCTTCAAAGAATAATGTTTTTAGTTGAATAAAATAAAATACGTAAGATTAAAAAGGAAACCAATTACATTGAAATGCAGATACCAAAATATTAAAACCAGCTTTCTGATATAGTAATATACTAAGTGCTTCTTTATTGATGGCTTTTTTGTGTGTGTGTGTGTGTGTGTGAGGGAGATCAGCCCTGAGCTAACGTCCGATGCTAGTCCTCCTCTTTTTGCAGAGGAAGATTGGCCCTGGGCTAATATCCGTGCCCATCTTCCTCGACTTTACATGGAGTGCTGCCACAGCATGGTGTGACAAGTGGTACATCGGTGCACACCCAGGATCTGAACCTGCGAACCCCAGGCCACCGCAGTGGAGTGCGCACACTTAACCACTAGCACCACTGGGCCTCTATTGGTGGCTTTAAGTAAGGTTTAGCAGTGAGTCTGATGAACACAATTTCAAAACTGTGGTTAGCATAAGCAATATTCTGAGATAACGGTACCAACTGTAATGTGACAAAAACGTGGATTAGGTTAGGGTTTGTTGCCTTTTTTCCTAATTGAAGGAAATTCTTTTTCAGTTAGAAGTTTGTGGAAATAAGTTTTGCCATCTGAATTCATGAGCCTCCAGAATTCTGTCCATACTCTCCAGGTAAGAGCTGTTAATCCAGAGCATTGTGAGCCGTGAGAAGATTTTAAGCAGGGAGTGAAATTATCTAATTTATTTTAAATAGAGCCCTCTGTCTCTATAGGAAGCTGCATGGAACTGTTTGTTGTATGTACTGTAAGGATGTTGCAGAGAATGTCCTTCATCCTGTTTTTATAGTGTCCTGTTTGTGAGGACTCTGGTGGAAATGTTCTATGACTTACAGTGGTGGTTACACAACTGTAAGGGTTTGTCAGAAAAGGATGAATTTTACTGTATGTAAATTATATTTCAATAAGCCAGACTTTAAAAAATGCTATCAGTTAAATTAATCAATGCTCACAGTCAATATGAAAAAAGAAAAAAAGACTTTATGTCAGAAATTGGAGCGTGGCACACAGATGCCAGTTTGCTAAGTCTGGAATATAATTATGTGCTGTTAGAGCACAGGGCTAGGATGGTTTGACCCTAATTCTTTTCCTTCTACCACAAGGAGTGCGTGGGCCTCTTGAACCACAGGAGGTAAAGAAAAATCTCTTGGGTTTGCCAGAGTTGTACTCATTCTTTATGGTTCTTTGGGGTACCTTCCTTGCTACCTTAAGACTTTGAGGAAATACACTGGCAGCTGCCTTCCCTCTGCATTTATTCTAGATAAAGACATTGATATTCAGTATGATTGGTCAAAGTGATTCTTTACATTAAAAAGAATTTGGAAAGGGATTAGCAAAAGGGACATCTGTGATTGGTCTGGGATGGGTGAGGGGAGAAGTGCAAATGTGATTAATATTTTGAAAATCTACATTTTGTTATATTAAATGCTGCTGATTTGCTACTAGTTGGCAGGAAAAAAATATTCTGGGGTATAGTTGATGAGATTGGTAGGATGGAATCTCTCTAAGGGAGAAGGGAGGTTATATTAAAACCTTTTTTCTCTTTGAACTCTTTTCCATCAAACATTAGCCTCTCTGTTTGGCTTGCCTGGGGGACAGGAGATGGGTGGAAGAAGCTAGAAGGGAGGACTCCAGAGGGGACTGTCATCTCTGACTCTGCAGTCAGGGCTCACCTTGGACACCAGCCTCAGGACTTTTCTGCAGTAGGTCATGGCAGATGCCTGGGTACTGTGACTTCCTCACCTGGCTCAGCAGCTTCCCTAGGGCCTGGCAGACATTAGAGAGCTCCCCAGGTCCTGGGCACTGGGGATCTTACACTATTAGTAGGACAGCAGCTGGGCAATGGCACCACTAAGGATCCAGTTGGAGTGAGGCAAGGATCATATGACCACCTGGTAGACCACCTTCGCTCCCCCATCACCAGAGAAAACTGAAGGGATGGAACTTTTCCTCATCCTAAACCCTTGTCCCCAGGCTCAAGTTGGATTCATGGGGCCAAAGACTATTAGAGCGGGAAAGAACCACAGGGCCCTCCTAGTCCAACATCTTTTAGAGATGAAGAACATGCAACACAAGGATTAAAGCACTCACCTGAGGCCAGTGCTGTTATTCTCTTCCCAGTCATCACTTCATGAGATTTTTACCCATGCATCTGCTTTCAATGCCCATAATCTCAGTGCGATTCGGCCAAGATACCACCACGAGTGACTCTGGAGCCCTCTCTCTAACAAGAGGCGTCCTTGGCAGTGGTACCAGCAGCTGTGAACCCCAAAGTTGGGACGATGTTGACATGGCAATCAAGAGGATTCATAATTCACCCCTGGACACCCTGTGAATTGCTGCTGTTAATGCCCCCTCATTACTTCCTTCTTATGTCTAGTGTGATGATTCTTACCTGCGAGAACTCAGGACACTAGCTTATTTGGCTTTTCCCTCAGGCTTTCCTGCTGAGTTTTTTTTTGTGTGTGTGTGTGAGGAAGATCAGCCCTGAGCTAATATCTGTTGCCAATTCTCCTCTTTTTGCTGAGGAAGATTGGCCCTGGGCTAACATCCGTGCCCATCTTCCTCTACTTTATATGTGGGACGCCTGCCACAGCATGGCTTCATAAGCAGTGCGTAGGTCCGCACCCAGGGTTCTGAACCTGCGAACCCCGGGCCACTGAAGTGGAGCATGTGAATTTAACCACTACGCCACTGGGCCAGCCCCCTTCCTGCTGGTTTTTGAATAATGTAGGTATGATTTTGTTATTCCTGATCTATTCTGAAATCTTAACACTTAAACCTTCCAGAGCCAAATTGTAAGTAACACGTGAGAAACAAAATCAGAAATGAAACAAATACATACAAACGAGTCTTTTGTTAATATTATATTAACACTGGTTTCTTAAAGTGTCTTATCTTGCAAGTTTATCTGAAGCTTTGGTTTTAACATTTCAGTCACAACACTCCCAATTGGGGGTGTCATGCCAGTGAGAGGAGAGCTTCAGACTTCAACCATTTCCTGGAAACCGGTATATACAAAGCTGAAGAAATAAAATGTGATTGTTGACAAAGATCAGTCCTTAAATTTTTTCATTTGCTTCCTTTTTTTGAGTGTCAAGAGTTTATCCCATTATTCAGCAGAATATGGAGACTTCATCTAAAAATGAAAAATGAAAATGACCTTTGAGGAAACTATTGTTTTGCAAATAAATCACTATTTCTTAGGTAAACATCCTCTTGTCTGCTAAATACTCCATAATCTTTCCACTAGTTAAGTATTCACAAAAGTAATTGGGATTGATCAGTCTAAAATAAAAGGCACCTTTTAAGTAGATGAAAACTGTTTTAAGAAGGCTTATTCATCCCACCAAAAATGTAATGAGGAAATGGGTGCAAAGTGTAGCAAAAGTTCTCCTATAACGAAATGATTTAAGGACAACTAACATTGGAATAAGCTGTCAAAGAGGAGTATGGATATTCCATCCCTGGAAATCTTCGAGAGAAGGACTGAAAACCACTTGATTTTAGCCAAATAGAAATCTCTTGGGGCTCGGGGTCCCTCCAAGATACTAGTATTCTGACATATGTTTATCCTCATGTAAATTAGGGGTTTGAACCACTTAATGGTATTGAGGAATAATAACAGGATGCATCCTAAATCACGTTATTGCATTTAAAATTATAACTCAATTCCCTGAAGAGTATTATTATTGTTATTCATATACCACTTGAAGAGGCTTCAGGGACTAATAATGCAAGTAACAATTAATCAAGAAAAACTGGAATTTGTAGTGCTTGAACTGCTAAAATAAATATTAAACTAAGCTTATAAATATTGACCAATACGTGTTGTCTGCTAAAGTGGGGAGAGTGGTGGGGCCAATGGTGGAAGTAGGGACAGAGAGTGTTGAGTGGGGTACAGGAATATTTTGCCCTTGGGTGGCGTGGCTTTCGATGGAAAGAACTTAAAGCAGTTCAAGTAAGCGAAGGTGTCTGTTTTCAATGCCCCTAGTATCAGCATCACACAGGACCATACAGATACCCCTTGTGTTCTGTTTATGAATTTGTTCCAACAAATGTGTTTTCTCACTGCCGGGGCAGAATCACACACCACCTTGGCTTCCTTAGAAACGCCCTTGACCAGCAGTGGAGAAGAACGGGAACATACCGCAGTTTCGATCGTCGTGGGGCTCAGGTTTTCTCTCAGCACTGCATATACGCTTGGAGACATGGGAAGAAGGTCTGATGGAGACTGTGGCTCAGTTGAATCACTTCGGCTTAAAGAAATAACAAGGTAAGTATTGAAAAAGATTAAAAATTAATAGTTCATGGTGACTTACTGTGTCAGGAACTCATTTCTAGGGCTTCATCTGTTTGTGACACTGAGATGCCTAATTTATCATTTGACATCAGAGCGTTCAGCCTACTCTGGAATATACGGCATATGAAAGGGCCCCTTTATTATTCCAGTCATGACAGACTGGGGTGCGTCCTGAAGACTAGCTTTATATATTAAAGGAAATGGGGCATTGAGCATTAAAATGCTTTATTCTCAGTTATATATACTCTGCAATACCCTTAAGTTTTCTATAGGAGAGCTTTTTTTTTTTTTGATAAATTCAATAATAAATATTTTACACGTGACTAAGATTACTTACATTGTTGAGACGGGGATAAAAACAGAAGGAACATAACCTTTGTCTCCTCTTTCTGTTGGTCTTGAAACTAGAAAAGAAAGGCACGATGTTGGGGAAAAATGTTATCCATATTACTGACAAAATTAGAAAAAAGTTTAGAAAAATATAAGTAATGCTAAAAAGAAGAGAGAAAATACAATTGTTTAGTGATTCACAAAAATTTTTAGTTGAATAGATGAAACAGTATTTTAGATGAGCATAAAATATGCAAGAAGAGAAAAATAAATCTCTTGGTAGGCCTAATCTGACTTTACATATTAATGTCTGTAAAATGCATGAGAAAAACTGGGAATCAACTATATTACCTGCCTTCTATGTTATGTTTAAGTTTAATTATAAGGACTGATTTATTCATGTATTGGGGGATTTATAGTAAGTCAGTTCTTTTCATTAAAACTAACACCAATGATAATCTTTAATTACATATGTTTTTTAAGCACAGACATCAGTGTTGCTAAAAGTACTACTGTACTGTAGTATCAGTAATGTGCAAACCTCACCCTGGAAACAGTCCCCAAATTTCTCTGGTATATGGTGTTGAACTTGTGCTTGGTCCAATTGTAATTTGGACCAAGTGTAATTTTTTAGCTTGTAATTTGTTGCATTGACATTTGTTATTTCAGTCGAACAGCTGTAGAGACACTTAAAAGCCACCTTTTTTGTTGTTGTTTTCTTTTATTTTTTTGTTTGTTTCAAAGGGGGGTGAAGTAGGTCACCTTCTTTGAGTGACAACTGTAGGACATTCCACAAGGTGGGGCTCATAGATTTAGTTGCTATAGATGAACATTTTAATGGATTGTATATACTTTCATTAAATAAATAGAATGGGGAACTTATATTACAATTATTTAGCTAATTTCATGAATGTTCTTTCATGTATTCAACAGATATTTGTTGAATGCCTATTTCGGCCAGGCATCATGTTAGGCCCTTAGGATACAACCAGGGAAGGCAGGCATGTCAAGACTTGTTATTGGTAGGCTAGGAGGTGGGGGGTGTTGTACAGACCCCTTTGTCCCCTCTCTGGCAAATGTATAATACTCTCTGAGTTCTGAGACTACAGTAAGGTAAAAAATATACAGCTTATAAACCCTGGGCTTCTTTTGCAAAAAACAGACTTGCCTAACTTTTAACAGCTTTCTAATCATTACCTCCTCTTTCTTTTGCTCTCCCCCAGTTACAGAAGTGAAGTCAGAACCACTCCCATTTTAGGAAGGAGAAAACTGAAACTCTACAAGTGGCTGTGGAAGGCCTCCGTGGCCGTAGTGAAGTCTGGTTACAGCCACTGATTACTAACGACTCTGCTGGAGTTGAGAGCCCCAGCCGTCCCTTTTCAGGAACTGCTGACACACCACTTCATTTCTAAGGCTTTGACCTCCACATACCCCTTAGCTCTTATAACGATCAAAGTCGACATAAAAAGAGGAACTTCATTTACTTTACTCCAATATGAGGTTGTTTTCCAAAATCTTAAGAAAAAAAGCCAACAGAAAGCACCTAACCTTCGCATGGCTGGGAGCTGTAGTGTTTACCGAAGGCTTTGTCTTTGGGAATGTCAGGATATAGGTACTTCAGAGGGTTTTCAGGAATGTTTTCAGCCATAATAACCTTGTAGTCTCGAAGGATGTCAGCGAATGGCAGAGCAGACAAGCGGCCTTTATTGTAGGGTTCTACAGAGTGGAATCTCACTTCTCCTGGAGAAAGAGAAAGCAGGGGGAATATTCAGGTTCCAGCAGGCATTATCTGTGGCCATTCTTTCTGCCCACATTATTTATGTCACTGGTTCTAAAACTATGCCAGCACTTCTCTGCAGTCTGGACCATCCAGATTGCCATGTGATAGAGGATGCCCACACGGGCTGTGAGAAACTCATGGTACCTTCTTCTGGGACAACTGTAACAACTGAGGTTCAAACCCACTGAATGCATGAGAAACAGAACCACACGCTATACACTTCTGAACACTGAAATACCAATAACCAAACTCAATACTAGTTTTACATGAACAAACAAGAGTGAGCATGTACCATTTTCAGAATGGTCCACCCAGGTGAAAGTTATTCCTCCAAGGTGGCTTTCACTGAATCTTAACAAAAAAGTTCCAGGCATTTTATCCTTTAGCAAGAGTCGTTCCTTCTCTTTGCTAACAAAGCCCATGACATACCTAAAAATAGAACAATGCATAGTTTTATCTGATCAAAGACTGTAATTTGTTGCATTTGCATGTATTTCATTCACAAATAACAGACCTAAATTTTGTTTTGAGTATAATCAAATGTCAATGGTACCTGAAATACTCATATACAGATTAAATATCAATACTCTACGAAGAGTGTAAGAAACTGCAACTGTTTCCACCGCCCATGACACTAAACATGCTTAAAAGGAAAAGAAAAGAAAAACAAAGAAAAAATTCAACAGCATAAAAAAAAGAACCTAAAGAACTTATGTGGAAAATACAGCCTGTAACTCACCCGTCAATCCAAAGAGGAAGAATGTGTTTCTTAATCAGATCCAATATTGCTTCAAGCCATGTCCAGAAGGTAAATGATTTACCAGGTAAGTGTTCCTGTTGGAGTAAACAAACATTTCAGGACAATGATGATTTCAATAGCAATGTTGATATAATAATTCAGGTTCCTTTTTTCAATGAAATACCTCCTTTAAATGAGACAACACTTTTTGAGTTTCTTTTTAAAATAACCTTATCCAGGAAATCCTCAACATCCCAGATGATGATATGGAGGCTTAAAAAGAAGCACTATTACAACAAAACTAAAAAAATTATCTAAATGATGTTCCCCCTTCCCTGTTTGTACCTTGCAGAACTTGGCCCAGGTGAGATGACCATCACTGTAGCTAGATTGGACTAAAATGAAAGAAAAGAATGAGATTTTTATTAAACAATTAGACTCTTCAATTTGGTGCTCATTTTAGATTCCTCCCCTTTTTTCAAGCATTTCTTAAGCACCTGTTATGGGTCTACAGTGTACTTAATGCTAGGAACAGTAAAAATTTAACATATCATAAAATTTATTATCCAGGAAAGAATTCTTTTTGTTTTGGTGAGGAATATTAGCCCTGAGCTAACATCTGTTGCCAATCCTCCTCTTTTTGCTGAGGCAGATTGGCCCTGGGCTAAAATCCATGCCCATCTTCCTCTACTTTATATGTGGGATGCCTGCCACAGCATAGCTTGATGAGCGGTGCATAGGTCCACACCCGGGATCCGAACCTGTGGATCTCGGGACACTGAAGCAGAGCTCTTGAACTTAACCACTACACCAACAGGCCAGCCCAAAGAATTCTTTTCGATGGAGGAGGCAACGATAACTTTAGAAAGGGGGTGAGTGTCAAGGACCAGGCTGCTGTGAGTGGATAGGATATAAATTGTCAGAGGAGAAAGAAGAGGTCACGCCAGTAGCAACAATAATGTAGGACGAGGCATAGTGCACATGAACATGGCTTATACAGGAGACAGTAAGAGCAGCCTAATGTTGGTGAATAAACATTATAAAATAAATTTGTTAGATGTAGCCAGATTACCAGAAGCCTTGACTATTACCATGAAAGAATGGACTAGAGATCCATTAGGCAATAAGGAGCCATTGACTGTTTTGATCCAGGGCAGTGAAAAGATACAAGAGTTTCTATCTAAATTTTTAAGGAAATTATACTGATAAGAATAATTTGATAAAGATCTGAAAGGATATAGCTGCCATCTATACTACACATTTAAAAGCTTTATTCACTCATTAACAAATATTTATTGAATGCCTACTGTTGTGGTTCATGAATTAAATAAGGATCAGAAAGGATATTTACATTAAGTAAATTTGGTAATATTCCCCAAAGACCTGATTTATTTAAATACCTATTGATCAGAAGATAGTAGATACAAGTGGCAACCCAGCATCACTTGTAAGTCAGACTTAACCAAATCACGCACGATTCCACTACTCTGCTCAAATGCATCTGTGGCCCCACTTTAACTAGAAACGTAAACAAATCCAATTTTAACTCTTTTTTTTTGGTGTGAATTGTGTTCACCCCAGACTTGTCAAAATGTAGATATCTTTTTTCAATTCTTTTAGGAAAAGCTTACACCATAGTCACTATGTGGAGTATCAATGGCTCTATTTTGCAAACTTTAGAAATATCAGTCAAAACTGAAATTTTTCTTGATGTGAAGGATTAAGTATTACTTGGGTGGTTTATAATTTCTCTTAAATTTCCTGGTCCTGGAATCAGCTATTTTACAGTTGGTTAATGACCCTTGTGATATTAATATGAAAGATCAAGGCACCATTAAGGTTTCACATTACATTTGGTGGAAATGGCACAAGAACACTCTGGAGCTGGAATGTGGAATGGAAAGGAAGGGGCTTTAGAACTGGACAGGCCTGGCCTGCATCTTGGCTCTGCTATGCACTAGCCATGTAGCTGTCGCAAGTCACTTAACCTCTGAACTTGAGTATCTTCATCTATAAAATGAATAGAATAATGAATTATCCTCATGATTCTGCCTTAAAGAACTTTTGTGAGAAAGATAATATAGCATTTAGCTCTGTGCCCAGCAATATAGTAGGCGCTCAATAAATTGTGACAATCATTATTATTATTAATAGTAGTAATATAACCCTGGTTCTTTAAAACACTTGAGTAGCAAAAACAGGGGCAAAGTCCTCCATATCTACCAGCTCTCACCTGTAAGCTTCTCTGCCAGCATATTGAGTTGATCTGAGTTAAGGCCACGACCAACATATGATGAAAACTGCCAGCTCATCACTTCCAGGAGTTGACTCAAAGTCGCAGATGGAGGATTATTAAAGAAAACCAAGTTCTGAAATAGAGTTGTAATGATGATTATATTTATTACTCACATTGAACACACTGTAATTCAATATATAGGATTCCTGATTTAAACTCTTTAGACCAACCTAAATTAACAATACAGAATATTGTCTCAGCTCTGTTGTGTTTTTTAATTAAGACCGATTTTGTCTTTTCCTAAAGAGTTCTTTGTTCCTTGAGTCTAATATAATATACAGCTCCATCTTATCCTTAAAAGAATCATTGGGCGTCTCTTTAACTTTCCCTGGACGATGGACTATCAGTCAACTTGTACAAGTGTTTAACACTGTCCAACAAATAATTGGACAGATACTCTTTTCTGAATAATATTAATCTTAAAAAAAACTTATAACGTTATTTAATTGGTTTATCATGGGTTGGTACAAGTCATACCTTGACCAGACAAAGCATCCCAGAGCACAAAAACAGTTAAGTCCCCAGCTAAGGAAGTGATCCTACCACATGAATTCACAATTAACCTGGGACTCCTGTTTCATGGATAGTATAGTAGTCTTTTCTTATTTTTCTATAGACAAGAGAATCTTCTGTATGATCAACCACAAACAAGACTGTTTGTACCAGAAACTGGGTCAACAATAGTGGAACAGAAGCCTTTGTCTCAGATTACTGGAAAGCAGAAGGTGTGAAAGCCAAGAAAGATGTTCAAAGAAGAGCAGGAGGGGAAGCAATGAGAATCTAGAACAGCACGGGGAGAAGGCCTTTGGCGAACACGGAGGAAGCCTGGCAGCAAGAAAAGGAGCCAATTCAAAGGATTTCGGAAGGTGGGAATAAAAGAAGACACAGCATCCAATAAGGAGTGGGAGATAGGAAGGGGAGGAATGGAGAGAGAATTTCTAGAGAGACAGTTTTCCTTGAACCTGAGAATTGTGTCTGGATAAATGGCCAAAAAGCATAGAATATAATCAAGGTCTAGGAGGTTAAGTTTTGAAGCAGAATAGAATTAAGCAGAGAAGTCAGAGTTAGTTGTTATGCTGGACTCTGTAAGTAGGCTGTGCATCTACGTTTTAGGAGCTGTATAGGATCTATAGCTCCAGATTCCTCATCCAGTAGCAGAGCAGAATCTGGGATGGTTAGTGTGACAGCTTTGGTGGCTTGCTTATAGAAGAAGGATGCCAAAGAGAGCTAAATGCACAGCACTGCGCTCTGAGGCTGGAGGAGAGAGAAGTATCCCATCTTCCCTCGTCCATCCTGCAATGGGATGAAAAGCTCTGAACGTGGCAGCTCCTAGTGGGGAAGGACGTTTAGTCTCAAGAGTGTTGGCTGTTCTTGGCTGTAAAGATCAGGTGACTTCTCTAGCGAGTTCTGTTCTTCTCACTGCAGGCTGAGAGGAAGTGAGGCACAGCGTGCCCCACAAAGCCTTCCTCTCTGCAGTTAATCACTCTCAGATGCCAGGGCACCGGAGGATCAGAAGGAGTAGGGCTGAGTCATTCTCCATGCTGTTTCCTTATTAGGCATATTAAATAAAAGGGAAAGAACTTAGAGCTAACTCACTATGTCTCTGTTCTTATCGCTAGGACCTCAGGTAAAAGAATTCTTCCATTTGCTTTGAATTAAGAAGAAATGTTGTTATTTACAACTGACCTATTTTCTCTAGACCTTGGTGGTTTCCAGGACAACGTTGAGGTTTTGTAAGGAGGAACAAGGGGAAGTGCTGACGCATCTTTTTTGCCACTCCCTTCCCTGGTCGTCTTTTAAGAAGAGCATCTATTCTCTGCTTGCTTTGTAACTTGAGGCCAATTTTCAATCAATGTCTCAAATAACCACCAGATGGCATTAAAACCCAATTGGAGCCTAGAATGGATTAACTCTGTAATCAAATGTATTAAATCTGTCATCAACTCAATAATCTTTTTGGATTAAATCTATAATCAACTCAAAAATTTGTACAGTCAGAATGTAGTTAGGCAAGATTGATGAATATTCTAGTCACTTATTTGGAAACCAATTCTCTCCCTTTGTAGAAGAGCCTGTGTGGAGTTGTGGCCAGAGTAGTTGAGGAGGTAAACACAGCAGTCAGACATCAAATTCTAGAACAAGGAGTCTCCCCACAGCCCAGTTAACAAAGCCACAGGATGGCCCTGGAACTCTCTGTGATGCACACAGTTGGGAGCTGACCAGACCCTCAGAAGTAACAAATAGCTGTCTGTCACTTTTGCTCAGCCAGAACTCTCTCAGTGTCCAAGTACGTGAAAACATATTACTTTAAATACGACATGAGAGAGGAATCATATAGCTAAATATATTGGAGTTCTGGAATAAAACAACCCACAAAGACATGCCATAATTTATAAATATATATATCTTTTGATGCAGATGGGTTTTGTTGACAAGAAAACAAATAGAATTAAAGGAGGAGAAATAGGAATGGATGGTCTACCTGGGAATCGTTGGTTGACACATTGTACCAAATGATGGATGCCCAAGCATTAGGTAACTGGCTGACATTGGAAATCATCACCACAGGTAACGAGCTGGTCTGGTTTAAACAAACAAAAAAAGCGTAGTTATTACAGATAGTCGCAGCTTACATTGATTTTACACTTGACCCTCTCCCCTAAAGGGCCATCTCAAGCCAACCCTGCTCCTCCAATCCTGGTATCTACATTGCCCTTGTCACTATAATAACTTGCGAAGGCACTGGAACTTTCTGAGCATATATGAGTCAAGGTACAAGGAGGAAAGAAGCTATAAAAACAGGAATCCTTTCAGAGTGCTCAGTCAGTCGGTCAGCTTCTCCAATATCTTTCCTGACACTGTGTAAATATTTATACTTTCTTATATCACTAAATTCCCTAAAATGCAACTAATTAGAACTGGTATTGATTTAGCAACTGTCCTCCTAGAAAGTTACATTAAAGAATCTAATTTTAAATTTATCTCTGGAATGGATCAATATATTCAAATTATGATCTAACCTCTAACTAATGTCAGTACCAGACATGGGAGTTTTAATTGTAGAAGATGGAGAGTAAGCAATTTTGGAATTCAAAGCATTATAGGAGATAGAGCCGCCTGGTCTTTGTAGAACTCAACTTGGTGCTATTGGTAATGCAGTTTCAACCTGATGGAATAAACAGGCTGTCGCAGGACAGTCTGGGGACAACTTAACGTTAATCTCTTCCCAATAACAGAGGTTAGATTGCTGGAGACAGGGAAATCCCCAGTTGAGGCACTCAATAGCTCATGGAAACAGAAGTTTAGGGAAAAGAGATGAGGAAGGAATCTACGGAAGCTTTTGTGAACATGTTTGCGTTCCTTCAGATAGAAGAGCAGGGGCCGGCCTGGTGGTGTAGTGGTTAAGTTCACATGCTCCGCTTTGGCGGCCTGGGGTTCACTGGTTTGGAATGCTGAGGCAGCTTCCCATATAGAAGAGCTACAATTCTACAACTATGATACACAACCGTGTACTGGGGCTTTGGGGAGAAAAAAGAAAAAAAAAGAGGAAGATTGGCAACAGATGTTAGAGCAGGGCCAATCTTCCTCAAAAAAAAAAAAAAGGGCAAAGGCAGAACTCTAAAACAATGCATCGCACCAATAGGACCATATTCAGGGTGTGTGAAATTGTGTTTGTTCATTCGTGCACACTCATTCATTCATTTATTCAACAATGTTGAGCATCCACTATGTGCCGGGCATTGTGCTGGGCACTGGTAAGGGAGGGACAAATGAGGCCCGATGTCCTGCCTTCAAGGAGCTTATAGTCAATCATGCTCAATTTAATCCCCAAAGTGTCTTTATTCCTTCTTTGAGTTCAATGGTGACTGTTATAAGACAAGCAAAACAATGTACTGTTAATGTTCCCATCATTTGTCTTTGCTCTTACATTAGAAAAACCTTCCTTCTGAGAGATTTTTATGTACAAGTTAAATTTTTGAAAATGTATCATTACATGATATGGTTAAAGGATATTCTTTTTCTTTAGGCTTTCCACTGAGTATCCTTGACTCAAGAAATCCCAGAAAACAAATAGACAAATACACAACCTGGGCAACAAATTATTCAATATATATTGAGTTCATAATGCCCATCAGACTTTATCATTTATATTTAACCAGAATAGTATATGTTGACTAATTAGTGAATATTTGACAGATTGATTTTCTAAATTAAAACAAAAATAATGAATAAGGAATGTACTAAAACCTAGAAAAGACAGCTTTCATCTACAAATGCTGACCAATTCTTGAAAATATCATTAATAAATAGCAGATATTCCTTGAAACACCTACCTCCAAATCTATGGTCAGGCCATAGAGGCAGATCTGTGTCTCAAAGGTTATGGAATGAAGCTCTTCAGTCACCATGTGACAGCCCTAAGGGAAAAAGAAATAAATTGTTATCATACAAATACATATTTGCTATCTATTAATAGGCCTGCTTCTATAAAAATTAATAAAATCTTAAAGTAAATGCCCCTAAACATTCCCTATTATGGAACATTCCATCTTATTATTTTAAAAGTTATTTAGAGTATATACAGAGTCTGAGAAATCTCCATTTCCACAAATGATTTTAAGCCTCCAAAACATTATAATGTCTGGGTTTTAAAATTCCAGCATATTTTCATCAGTTGAAATTCGATGAATATCATTTTTTATTTTTAATTTTTGGAAATTAGTCCTTTTGACTTACTAACTATTAATAAAAGCAAACTATGTGTGTGCAGATATTACAGAAACAAGTCAGTATCATAATGAATTTGTTTAAAAAGAAAGCAAGATTTCCTTCTGGTTAAACATGGTAGGTGGAAAACATGGATTCTCCTCTCTTCCCTCCAGGAACATCAATAAAATAACAGCTGGAGTTTTATTTGCTTTCCAATAAAATAAAACTGTGATCTAGATCCCCGAGTGAGAGGTAAGCGAGGGTGAAGTGAGGGTGGCAATAAGGGCAGTGTGTCTCAGGACCAGGAATTGGAAGCATTGAGCTCACGGATGCTGGAGAGTGAAGAGAGCTGAAGAGGAGGAGCAGATATGAGGCCCCAGGCTGTGCAATGAGGTCCCCCCTCCTTCCTGGCAGGGGACAGGTTTACTCTCTAGAGTGGATGAACCAGAAGAACTAGGCAGGCTCTCTGCATTTTGGATACAAGGCCAAGCTGAGGGCGGGGGTGAGGTTCTGTGCTGAAGAAAGATCCTGTAACGGTTTATGGGGAAGCTCGTGCCCCTTTCTCTGTTTGACGTCTCCAGGAAAGAAATCTGTGAAGTGGACCAGACCAAGGGAGACAACTTACAGATACTGCCTTTGAGGGGTCCCCCAAGGAGACAGCCAGGTCCTAATAATCACCCTTCAGTCTACAATTCCCACCATGCACACACAACTTCCAGTTTTTTAGTGCCCTTCTCTTAAACATAAACAGCAAGCTAATGATTGACAAGCAAACATTTGACAAAGCCTCTCACACGAAACACAGACACAAAAATCAACAACAATTAACTCAGAAAAAATGTGTGCGTAGGGGGAAAATAGATGAAATAAGATAGGCAAAATGTTAATCATTGTTGAAGTTGGGTGATGTATGAATGAAGGTTCATTGTATTTCTCTCTCTACTTTTGTACATACTTGTGTATATATATTTTGTTCATTAAAAAGTTCTTAGGGGCTTGCCTGGTGGCGCAAGTGGTTAAGTGCATGTGCTCCACTGCGGCGGCCCGGGGTTCGCCGGTTCGGATCCCGGGCACGCACCAACACACTGCTTGGCAAGCCATGCTGTGGCGGTGTCCCATATAAAGTGAAGGAAGACGGGCGCGGATGTTAGCCCAGGGCCAGTCTTCCTCAGCAGAAAAAAAAAAAAAAAGAGGAGGATTGGCAGATGTTAGCACAGGACTGATCTTCCTCAAAAAAAAAAAGTTCTTAATGATATTTAAAACACTGTATTAATATTTTTACAGATGTAACAAATATATTATATCAATGAAACAAGAATAGGATGCTATCAAAAGGAATATTCAGAGAACAGTAATGAACAATTAAAAATATAATAAAAGAAATATACAAGTCAGTAGAAGGAGTGGAAATAGGGTGGAAGAAATGTCTCAGAAAGTAAAACAAAAAAACAAAGAAATAAAAAATAGGATAGAGAAGATAACAAGTAAAGAATTAATACGCAAACTCCAACAACAAACCGGTGGAACTTCCTGAAAGAGAACGGAGCAAATGGAGTAGAGGAAATATCAGCACAATCCCATGGTAACTCTCGTATACTGCTGATGAAAGTTTGTACAATCACTTTGGAGAATAATTTCTCAATATCTAGTAAACTAGAAGATGCACATAGCCCATACACATAAATTCTTGTCATATATAGATAGGCCAAAGAATTTCTTGCGTTCATGTAAAAAGAGACATCTAGAAAAATTTTAATAGGAGAGGAATGTTTGTAGCAGCATTGTTTATAATGCTAAAGTTATTCAGCCATAGAATAGCTAAATATATTGGGTATATTTATAGGGTAAAAAAACCTATAGCAGTTGAAATGAATAAGCAGTTGAATGATCTAGAGCTACATGAATTACAGTGAATTTTCTGGAAACTACTGGAGGGGGTCTCTCTAATAAAAAAGAGAAAGTAAACCAAGAAAGAGGAAGACATGAACTCAGCCAGGAGACAGGGGAGGGACTCCCTGGGATGAAGGCAAAAGAAAGTTTCAAAAAAAAACTCCAAAACAAAGAACAATTGTGGGCAACCAGCTCATACTGGAGCAAGAGATGGAGGGTTCCTGGAGGGATGTTGCCGAGAAAAAAGAAAAAGAAATTCAGATTTACATGTTTACTCATATTACAAGGAGTTTTCTAGTTCTGGAGGGAAGTTTGAGGCTATATGAGTGACAGAAACATAAAATAAATTGATCAAATAAAAAAAAACGAGGCAACTAATAAATCTAGGGAAAATTAAAAGTAATAGAAGAATGGAAATACAATCATACTATGCTATATGGCTCAGCAGTTAACAATTTTTACATAATCATAGTATAATATAAACACTGAATATATTGACTAAAGCAAAATATGTTATATATATGATATTGTGAAGATGGGGGAAATTTATATATATGGAGAGCTGGTGTAAGAGAGCCATAGCTTAATTCTTTTATAGAAAGAATTCAGGAGTTAAATGTATAAAATTAAAAAAAAAATCAATTTTAAAAAATATCAGTATTAGCACGATGTTGACAGCTCAAAAAATGATCACCTCTGGGGAGTGGGTTTGGAGTGGAAAGGAGGGGGATGGAAATTGCTGTTTTTCTCTGATGAAATCTTATAGCACCTTGCTATGTGCCCAGGACCAGCAGCATTGTCGCTATGTAAAAGCTTGTTAGAAAAAAGGGATCTCTGGAACCACCCCAGGCCTGCTGAATCAGATTCTGCATTTTAACAAGAACCCCGGGTGGAATTTGTGAGGCAATTATTCTCAATGTGTTGTATGCACATTGTGTTTAGTGTCAAAATGATGTGGAAAATTTGGAGATTGTATAGAAAGCTTAAGCAATTTTAAAAATAAGCCCTGTGGGGAACATGCGAACAGAAGTGGAATTATCTAGACTAGAAAAGTCAGGGTGGGGTTGGAGGTGGCAGAGTTGGCGCTGGGAGAAAGGGAGATCTAATACTGAATATGCGTTAATAACTCGGATTCCATTTGTATTAAATTTGAAATAATAAAAATAGTTCTAATATGATGATATAAGTAACAATTACATGAGGAAGAATTTATTGATATTGAAGAATGTTAGACTTAGAATTTGTTACTGAGAAGGAAGTAGAGAATTGAAATCTGCTCTCTCTCCCTTGGGCTAGATCTGTAGTACTTTACATTGTCTTTGGGTAGTGAGATTCACTGCAGTGGGATTGCTTCTTACTGGGTTAGTAGAAAGTTATGTTAACGAAAATTCCCTTCCATCACCCCTAAAATTACTCCCAGTACATCCAACACACCAAATGGCCAGTCATCCCCTGTTCCCACCATGTTGAAATAAATAAATAAATTGCTGTTTCTTTAGGTGAGCATAAGATGAAGTAGTTGGCTTGTGTTTATGCACCAAGTTGAACAAAAAACACATTTTTAAAACAATAGATCTCACTGCCCTATGGGGTGCTTACACTATGCAAAGCACTGAGACAAACGAAGAATCCACAATTTCATGTTCACTAGCGGGTGCCTTTCACATTCTCACTGAATTCAGTGGTGGACAGGATGCTACAAGCCTGTGCAGAACATCTGAGAGGCCCGGGGCAAGCGCACAGATGGAGACCCACATGCCATATGTCTAGATATGTAACCATTATAAATCAAGTTAACAAACTGTTAACATATGGTCTAGCTTCCTGCCTTGACATCTAAGCTTTCCCATGACCTAACTGGCTAGGTTTTAAGTCCTCAAAGTCCCACTGGAATGTGGTGACTTGGGGAGAGCATGGCCATCCTGGACCACTGCCCACCTCTCTTCCACCTCTGTGAGGGGCCTCAAACGACTAGTGTGGCCCCTAGGCCTCTGCTTGTGCCTAGAAATGTTTGCACTGATGGTGCCATCTGTGCTTCGGAGAGTAGACCTGGAGAAGAGGTCTGCACAGGCCCTGGAAGTAGGCTTGAGGTCTTTTGGGCTGGGAGGTCTGTGGTTCTGGACTCTGGGTGAGCACATTGCCTTGACCCCACAGACATTTTTTTGAAGGACAGCCAAAAGGAACCTTTTTGCGCATGAGGTCCCATCCCTCCCCCATTCTAGCTTCTATAGTTTAATTTATTTGGTTAAATGTACATATGCTATGATCATTCATTATGAGTAATTTCCTCAGATCTTTGAGTTATGGCACCTGTGTTTACCATCCGAAGTATGAGAAACCAGGACTCCACAGACAGAGCAATGACACTCAGGGTTGTCCATTAACTTTGGAAAAAGACTTCATGCTTCAGATATTACTTTACTGAACAGGAAGGTGGATGCTCTGAGATTTGCTCAGTGATTCAAGCTAACTTCTAATGTTTACTTAAAATGCCTGACACAACTGTGAGACACATTTAGAACGAAACCCAGCAAGGAAGCTGGTATACAATACGTATGACTGGAGAAAAGCAGCTTGGACAAAAGGAAGCATCATTAATTTTCAGAGCTTGCATGGCATCAATCATAGTCTTTATTACTTTATCAGGGTAGTCCAAGCCAGGGACACTATTCAATTTCACATTCTCAGGGTCCATTCCTTACAGACTGGGAAAATACCACAAATAATATGCACCATTAACGTCTGTATTAAAAGCTGTTCTAATCATCTGAGATGATTATGGGTTTAAAATATCCATATTTATGATATTTATATTATATGGCATTGAATATTATAACTGTATTGACTGTATTATACTGTTAAAGAAAAGTACCCATTGGATAAACTGCTGAGAAACCAGAAAACTGACTGAACAACTTGACCAGGGCACCAAGTGGAAAAAAAAGACACCACTTAATGAAAGGTGGGTATAAATGTCACTATATTCTTTTTTGTTTCCTCTGCTCAGGGCCTAATAGTACACCCTGGAAACCTAGAATCTGTTAATAAGTGGTTATGGCTTTTGACTTGAAAGAAAACCTCCGCTAAGAAACTATGACTGGGATAAGGATGATTTTCATCTAAATCTCTTGCACGTCTCTTCACAAGCCATAATCTATGATAATGTTGCACATGGAAAGCTATGTGGAATAGAAAACAATTACAATAACCCATTCACTTAATGAATATTTATTGAGTACCTATCACATGCCAGACACTGGGTTAGATGCCGGGAGACAAGGATAAGAGGAAATAACAGTACAATCACGTGTGAGAAGGGCCAGCCCCGTGGCTTAGCGGTTAAGTGCGCGCGCTCCGCTGCTGGCAGCCCGGGGTTCGGATCCCGGGCGCGCATCAACGCACCGCTTCTCCGGCCGTGCTGAGGCCGCGTCCCACATACAGCAACTGGAAGGATGTGCAACTATGACACACAACTATCTACTGGGGCTTTGGGGAGAAAAAAAAAAAAATCACATGTGAGAAGACCTCAATCATGGCATCAGAAGAAATGAATGTAAAATGACGACAATCCTCAGCCTGTCGAATAAAGGGACTGTACAGAGAATGTTGCATAAAAAGTCTACGTTTTTAGTGTTATTCTTGCACCAATGTCTGTCTTTGAAAAGTGTTGCAACTACTTAAAATAGTTCAGAAGGAAATCAACTTCCTGCGAAAGCGCCTGGGCTGGTTGGCGTGTGAGTAGCGTGTCTGTGTTTAGAACACTGAACCTTGAAAGAACATCTGTTTGGCTATTTTGTTAAACGAAACTCAAGCTACCCAGGCTTTACTAACAGCTTCTTTGTGCTTCATGACTTTCCACCACATAAACAAAATTACCTAACACCTCAGTCTGTGGCTAAAACTGTCCTTTATCGGTTAAAGCCTACCGACAGAGCAAACTCGAGAGACTGCAATTCCAGCTTCCCTGTTTAAACAGTTTCCACATTTCAACAATCCCTCTCTAGCCGGCTCCCTGCCAGATAAGGACCTCTGGCAAATGTTGCTTCCTGGGAATGTTTATTTTACAGGGACACACTGATGCCTTCAAAGTTTGGCCACTTGCTGGCTGATGGAATCATTTCTTCATGGTGACTCTTCCAAGGAAAGAACAAAGGTGGGAGAAAGAGGCAGTAATTGCTAACCTTGATTTTGTGACAAGGTTACAATGCCTACAGATTCCTCAAAGGGTGTAGTAAAAGTCCCAAATGAATTCTTAAAATTAAATTAATTAAAAAAAAAGGCAAGACCCTACCCTATGTTGCACTTTTGCAGATTATAGAATCTTAGTCAAAGGAGCCTCAGAGATTGTCTAGTCCAATGGTTTTCAAATGTTTTTTAACCTTGGAACATATTCTTGAAAGGAAATTTCCCACCTGGGTTCCAATCTGGAAAATACATAAAATAGAGCTGTCTTGACTGAAACGGGGTGGGAGACCCAGAGCTCCACCAACCCCTAATCCAAAAATGGCTCTGAAGTCACCTCTTATGTCTTTCTGGGTCTTCAGGGAACAGCATGGGTCTAGTGCAGCTTCCTCCCTTCACCCAATCCTACATCCAGGAGGCCCTGCACATCCTGACAGGTCACCTCTTCTTAGATAATCTCAGAGTCAAACAGCCACGAGGGGCTGCAATACTAAGGAGGTTTGGAATGGTGACCGTAGGGAAACTATCCTTCATGACATCTTGGTATGTTCTCGATCATTTAATAAGTATCCAATCCAAGCTCTCACAACCACAAAAGCAGAACGGAGGGACCCAAAGTTGTGTGTGTGTGTGTGTGTGTGTGTGTGTGTGTGTGTGTGTGTGATAGGGATGGGGGCCATTGAGGTGGTGCT
Source organism: Diceros bicornis minor (assembly GCF_020826845.1). Classification (NCBI taxonomy): domain Eukaryota; kingdom Metazoa; phylum Chordata; class Mammalia; order Perissodactyla; family Rhinocerotidae; genus Diceros; species Diceros bicornis. Next base: position 69,870,946 of record NC_080749.1, read on the forward strand.
AGGAACTCCAGACCTGATGCCATAAAAGGCGTATGCGCACATGGTGCTCTGAGGTTTCAGGGACCTGGAGCCAGAAGAGGGGCGTGCTCAGGGGCGCTTGAAAGGGAACGTCTTCAGCCGAGCACTTTGGCGGGTGGGCAGAGAAGGACAAGGATCAGCAGTTTGTCCTAGTCAAGTACCACCTTTAGAGCCATTTCCCCACCTGTGTAAACACCTGTTCTTTCAGAGGAGGCATCCTGGACTGCGGATCAGGAAGCGCCGTAGCAGACATCTGGCCGGCACACCGCAGTTGACTCGCACACACGCCGTCTATGGCATTTGGTCCACCCAACAACCCTGGGAAGCGCAGGCTAACATGACCCCCGTTTTACAGCGAGGGAAATGGGAGTCAGTGAGGTGAAGTGGCTTGTGCAAGGTCAGCTGCCTGAAAGAGGTGCTATTGCCACTACCCAGCGGCGCAGGCAGGAGCTACGAGAAGCATTGCTTTAAATTCCTTCCAAACTTCACGAGGAGTCTGGTGTGAGGTAGCCGCGTGGATTTCCGAGCGGTGGGTAAAGTGAGGACGGTAACAGCAGCAGCTGGAGCCGAGAGGAAACGACGCGATGTTCCCGCAGACCCGCAAAGATCTCCCTCGTGGGAATCCCCGCAAATGCAGGGGCAGGAGGAGACAAAGGGGCGGAGGGGGTCAAAGAGGAGTGCCAACCAGCGCAGCTCCTCCCGGGAAGGTTTTGTGATCCCAGGCGCAGCATGACACAGGGATCAAGAGCACGGACATGGGAGCCAGACCCCCACGGTTTGAATCTTGGCCCAACCACTCTGTGCCTCAGTTTCCCTAACTGAAACAAGTATGACACTAATAGAGTCTACTTCTTAGCATTGTCCCAGGAGTTACACAAATCAATGTCAGTGAAGCTCTTAGTGCCCAGTATGTAGTAAATGCCACACAAGGATTTGTTACGTAAATTCTTATCAGGCTATGATCTCCTGCTACAGAGGCTCACAGATAAGCAACAGCAACTTTTTGAAATTTGAAAATGGAGTTTTGATATCCTAGCTTCCTGTTTTCCTGAAACTTTGGTTACTACAATCCCTGGCCCCATGACTTTATGAACCCCACCTCAACGCCAGATCCTCCCCAGCTCTTCCCTGACTTTCCTTTGGTCACTCCTACTGCCTGGCCACGCCCCTGATTCTTGGGCTCATCTTCCTGAGCCCACTTCACATATTTTGTGACTTTTCAATTGTTCCTGTAGCACATAAAACAATGTCCAAGTCTCTGGTTTGTTTTAAATGTACCTACAATCATATTAAAATTCTACCAATAGGGGGAGCTCAAAGAACAGCTTAAAATAAAATTATCCTGATTTAGCAAACTTGAAAAAAAAGGAAGAAATAAAAATCATTCTGATATGATTTTGTTATTAACAAACAAGAGGAAATTAATGCAAAGTAATATAAGTAGACAGTGTTAAATAAGACACTGGTTGGGTTTTTTTTACAGCAGAAGATGATTTACTTAGATTTCCATCTCTAGGGATATCCAAGTAAAGATTTTGATTTTACATTCATAGAGAGGACAATGTACTGAAGGGTTAAGCTATTTACATTTATTCCCATTCGATTTGTTTTACTTAAGAAAAGTTCAGAAGAATTGTGCTTAGTCTATTCAGACTTAGTAAATACTATTCAGGGATTCACGCTGAATGAAATGTTGTTTGCAACTCTGGCCAAAATTCCAGTGAGATGTGTGAAATGGACTTTTGTTTATAATGTGCTAATGTTTCAATTAGTAAGTCTGGAAAATTTTTATGGACTTCTACAAGATGGGAGAATATCTCCCACTTATTTGGTTTCTAGAATATTCTTAAACTCAAAAGCTCTGCTCACGGGATATCTTGGGTTGCAGAGACCTGTTTGCAGCTCTACCTTAAGCCAAGTTCTACCCCGAGAGGAAGGCATAGGTCATCTGTGGTGGGGCTGTGGTATTTGGCAAATGATCTTTCAGACACAGTTAAAGGAATGAAGAATTCTTGAGAGGGAAAATGTAGAGCATTAAACCTGCCGTGATGGATCTTGGTGGTTTTGTGGGGTGGGCTAGATCGATTGAAGCTGAATGCTGGATTTATAAAGTGCTTTTTTCTTCCAAATAACTCAAAGAGCTTTCTTCTAGGAGCTATGACTACAAAGCCAGGAGACTGGATCCATACCACCCACACCAGAAATAAGCCTCACTGCTTTATAACTGCCTCACGTAGGTAGTTTACATACCCAGCATCTCTGAGCAGAGAGCCCTGGGCATTACTCCCCTGGTCTCTTAGAGGAAAACAATGCAAGATTTCTCTATCAGATCATTTGTGAAGGACCACATTTTCAGTCACTGTAGAGTGTGGACTCAAACCTAGGTTTTATGATTCCAAACATGCAGAGCATAGACATATGCCGTAGTATCTAGGCCAACTAAATAGGTGATCTCCAAGGTCACTTCCAACCCAGGATCTGACCACCCTATCATTTATTGACTCAAATTCGAACACTCGAACTGCATCAGTCTGTTCTTTTAATCAGTTCATCCAGTGAAATGCAAACCTTAGATATAAGAGCAAGGTAATTGATATCATAAAATAAAAGGACTGGTTTTTACCTGTGATTTTCACATAATGTGTCACGATGTTTGAGACTTACCAATATCTGTGGAAAATGAGTGATTTTAAGATATTTTATAATAGAGGACTGACTACAGAAATTATGGTACAATGCAACCACTTTAAATCATGTTCTCCAAGAGTTTAAGGTTATGGAAAGCTGTTTGCCTTATATTGCTACGTGAAAAAAAAAAGCAGGTTATGAAACAACATGTGTGTGTGTGTATATATATATATATATGTATATATTTTAAAGTAATATATACATAGATAAAAGTCTAGAATGATGTGTACCAAATGTTAACAGTCATTTTCTTAGGAGGTGTTATATGCAATTTCCATTTTCTTCTTTTTAAAACAAAATTTCTCATACTGTCTGCAATTATCAAGCTTTACATTTGTTATCAGAGAAACATGAATTTGACTTTGTATAAAAATATAAAGGGCAGTTTAAGAGTTTTGTGAAACTAAGACGTTATGGGAGTATTTCCTGACAATTTCTCTTGGAGAAAACGTTTCCTACCTCATTTCCTTTGCTTCCAGCACTGGACTTCATTTCCTTGGGTTGCTTTGTAAAAGAAAACAACAGTGTTTAGAGGGAGAAGGATTGTCATCTAAATATCAGGTTCGTTGAACCTAGTGTAGTGATTTTCTTGGTCACAATTTTGACTTCTAGAACAGATGTCTTCTAACTCACTGAAACCTGACAAGCTGCCCAGATTCAACAGAAAGGCGCTTCCAGATTCCCCTCATGGGATGCTGCTCCCGAAACTCTCACTGAGATAAGTGAGCACGTGGGCATACCATTAAGACTGCATTTTCCAGTCAACATTTTACAAAGAGGAAAATCATGCTGGGATGTTTTAGAATCTATTCCGCACTCCTTCGTACCTGAAAAATATCATCTGAGCTAAGCTGTGATGAGTCTCAATGCCTCCGAAACCAAGGCTAGCACAGAGGACTGGGGAAATAAGGGATGGGGCAGTGTTCCACATGGCACAATGAGCCTCTAAATGACGTTGGAGTAGAAAGAGACTTACTGCCACGAAAATGTTCATGAAATCGATTACTTAATGGGAAAAAAAAGGTGGGAAACAAATTAGTGTGTACAATCTGATCCCGCTTAAAAAAAGTGTATATATACTAGAAAAAAGAGTGACAACATAAAAATAAGAATGTTAATAGTGTTATCTCAAAGTGGTGAGATTATAGGTACTTTTAAAATTTTGCTTCTCTGATTTTCTATATCCACTTTTATATTAAAAAGTAATTAAAGTTATTATGCAAAAGATAATATATGTAACAATGTTTTGCAACAGGAATAGCCCTGTAAAAACGAAGGTTTTGTTATTTCATATACTATGCCTGCTAGAATAAAGACCTAACCACTTTCGGTATGTTCCTTGTCCTTCCTTTTCTACATGACTTTTTTGGGAGATAGACATCTCTAAGTTAAGGGCCTCTTACTGCTTTACTTACTACCAAACATTGCCCATTACTGAAAGTTCCTTGAGGATAGGAATTGAACCTAAGCAAAAAGAGTGCTAGTTATAAGCACTCTTGACTCCCCATTACATTTTACTTATTTAGCAGTTTCACACAGGGGGGATTCGTTAAAAAGAAATGTACTCTTCAATACTGAAGACCAAACAAAAACAAAATCAAAAATAAAAACCAGCATAAATTTGTGTATGCAGCTATCTTTCTGTTAACTTAAATTTTATCTTTTAGAAAGACTTTTTGAGGCTGATTCAGTCGTGCCCCAACATTCAGGTAGGGCGCTTCCTAAACGGTAATAAAACAGATAAGTAACACGTTTCTGGCAAGAAAAGCAGTAGGGTCTTTGGGAATCTAAGAAACATGCAAAGAATTAGAAAGAAAGCAGGAAGAGAACTCTAGGTTAAGAGGAAGTGGTAAAAACAAGAAGCAACAGGATGAGGCTGGGTCAGAAGCTTTCCAGACATGCTAAGGCAAACTGCGTCCAGCTGTCATATCCAGGAACATCCTATCCCCCAAGCTAATCCTCCCAAAATGAAAGCCCTCTTAGCTAGACATGTTATTGGATGTCACTTCTTGGGGAGATTTAAAAAATGAAACCAGAAATGCTGATCCATTATAAGATGAATTATCTTTGTCATTATCATCAAAATATGTTGACCAATTACTACATATATTTAGGTACTACATCACCATTGTTAAGAACTCAGACCTTCTGAGTTAAGGTTCAGTATTCTTTCTACCATTTTTAATTCTTCAATGATGCATGTTTTATTTCTCAATATGGCCCTTAATCTCACGTAAGACACTCTAAAGAATAAAATACATTGAATTATAAGACCTATTAGTAAAGATGTGTCTGATTTGGAGGAAAAAACAAAGCTTGTGTAATTTTACTGCAAACTCACCAAATGTCGAAATTCTACTGAGAGACTCCCATTGGAAGATTCTTCAATGGACATGGCTTTGACATGAGTTCCACAAAGAACAAATCTTCGATTGCTAGAGCAGAAACCTTAGCTATTTACATGGTCTCAGGTAAAATATATTTATGAGAACAGCAAAAAAAATTCTAAAGTAAATGTCTTACCTTAGGGTTGAAACATTCCTGTAAAACCAAGAAGATTCTTTAAAATGAGCTATTTAATAGATCTAGTAAAAACTTTCTATGATACTTTAGAGGATAGTACATAAAATTTCATTTCAAGTCTTTATAGTAAAATTTTTTTAAGTAAATCTTCATGGGAGTTCTGTTAAATGTTTAAACTTCAAAGTCAAATATTTGAAGTACATTGATATGTAATGTTAGAGAAGTAAATTTAAAAGTCTGGAAGTATTCTATAAAATAAGGGCAATTCTTCTTGAAAAGGCTTACATTTTCATGTTTCAAAATGAAATTAGAAACTTACTTGTCAATTGATGCTTTCACCTTTATCTGATAGTTTAGTTCTGGCAATTTTATTAGTAGTCTGGAAAGACACATATATAAAGAATCAGAGATAAAAATTAAAATGCTAAAAGCCTTTTTAAATTTAAACATTTAATTATATTTATGGCATATACATATAAAACAAACTCACATTATCTTACATAGTTATATGTCAGTGTGTTTTAAAAATGTCCAATTCCTCTTTAGTTTGCCATGTTACTAATATTGACATCACTTAATACCATATTGGCACACTTGGAAAGTATTTCCATATTGCTCGTTTGTTGTGTGTTGGGTAATACATTGGCTTGGTCAGAAAAACAGCTATATATTTTGGCTAAAGCCCAAATTTGGTTTAAATATATAAATATAAGAAAAATTCTTTGCAAGTTTATGAATATGGTTCCATTTTATTCTCATATTATAAAAAACATTTTGTAAGTTTAGTAAAACTAAATGTTTTGGTGATAACTGTTATATTGAAAATACTGAGAAAGTCCAGGGCTCTTACAGAAAATGAAAAATCCCAGTTCAAATGCATTTGCAATCTTTAAACACACTATATTTAAGTAACAGCAAAAATGTTGATAGCTAAAAAAGACCTAACTTCATACAAATAAGTGACAAAATGTCAGAATAACAATTCCTTTAATTCTCCTTCTTCTGGTGGTACCCCCTACTTTATTCTTTGGCTTCCCCAACTCTTCAGAGCTATACCCTCTGATACGGCCCCTCTGTGAGTGCAGTCCAGTTTCAGAGATAACTCATTCACTCACTCACTCATTCATTCATTTACTCACGCACTCATCCCAAACCTTGCTCATTCACTCAGTGTGTATTGAGCGCCTCACATGTACCCAGTACAGCCCCAGCTACTGGGGAACCAACAGAGTGAAGATTGGGGAAGGCAGCAGTGTGGACATGGCTATACACAAAAGGAAGAAGTCTAGCCAAATAGATGGAATGTAGAGTATGGTGATAAGCAACTGATCAGCATTAAAGCAATATCATCATAGACAACATACAGCCCTAACAAAAGGGTAGGTAGAATGTAGTTGATTGGTTTCAGGGTTTGGAATATAAATGTGTAGTTGTTGGGAGTGAGGGGTGAGGAGGTCATATGAAACAAGGCAAGATGCTTTCCTCTCCACCTTCTTCTCTTTGCTATTTCAGGAAGGATCCAATTCACTGTAAGATGCTGAGGACTAAAGGGAGTCCTTTGAAATAGGAGGATGGAATGCTACGGTAGGGAAGGGTTTTAGGGAAAATCTGGAATACTAAGTAAAGGATTGTCTATTAAGACAGAGGGGAAGAGGGTACAGAGAAGAAGGACAGGAACCCAACAGGCAGGTGGAAGAGGAGAGCAGAACACCCAAACCAGGGACTAATGGTCTATGCCCTTGGCAATCAGTTCAAACAACACTCACGGTGATGCCCATTCAGGGATCTCTTCCACTCAGAACTCTGCTGAGCAATCCCTACTCCTCTCCTTTTCTGTCCCAGAGAGCATCTTTGACTAACCGTATCATCTATGGGGATGTCTCGAGGAAAAGGAGGATGTCCACCACCCCTATATCTTGTTTCCCTTTATTGTTACTGTCTTCAGGGTTATAAAGAGGAATGCACAACTTTTGAAAATAATGAAATTTTAAAAAGGAACCTGGCCTCTGCCTTTTGTTTTTGATTCTTAAGTCTTGGTGCAAAATTCACACAAAAGAACTGATTAAGAATTTCTATTAGGGTTTTTGAAATGCAAACTGAAGACCAATCCTTCCCTTTAAAAATAGAGTTCCAACTGTGATATGTGATCAAGGGCCCTCTCACGGGACCTTGAATGACTGTGTACCATGGCATCACTGTCGTGCTAGTCTGGAATTTCAGCTTGCCAGAGGTGACCTAGAGATTTGGAATTTAAAGCTTTAGGACCTTGGAGATTGAGGCATGATGAAAATCTTTGAAAGTTTGAACTCATACTCATTGTATTAAGTGCCATTAGGGAAAACAAAGTTTTGGTTGCTTACACTAATGGAAAGGATCAGATACATGGATAAAGCAACAATAATACAAAAGCCATGTGTCTTTAAATCATGTACATAGTAAGGATATACTGAAAATTGTGGTGGTGAGAGTTTTCATGGAAAAACCAATTGGCCAGTTACTGGGTAATCACAGAGGAAGAATGTGCCACTTATTTCCAGGAGAGGATGTTCAAAGCCTTCTACAATCTGGCCCCAATCTATCTTCTCATTTTCTCTCTCCCTGCCCCACACTATTACAAAACAGACCCAGGAAGCCATTATTTCTGGGTCTCACTCTCCTACAATCCTCCTCCCCTTCCCCTCTCTGCTCCTGCATCAAGGCCCTTCCTCACAGTGACCACAAGGCACTCTGCAGTCTTCTCTCAGATCAACCTTTTCAGCAATTAGTCACGTGCTGCTCGATATTGTGATTTCATGCTTTCGTGCTAATATCTCTCACGTCCTCATTGTCATACTCCTGACAAGCAGGGCCTTCATGTTAACACTTCTGTGGCTATTTACTGTAGCCTAGTGCTGGGCATGCAAGAGGTGCTCAATAAAAAATAGTTGAATGAAAGGCACAGTGAGAGAAATTGGCCTTAATCATGCAATGGCTGTGGCTCCATAAACATGTGAAATGATAGAACCATTCTGCCTACCTTAGCTTTACAGTGAACTGAATGAGGGTTTTAAGTACCATTGGCCTCTGAGGGTGGGTTGGCATGCATGGCTGCCGTTCAACCACAAATGAGCTAGATTAAAAGAAAATAAAGCATGTTATCTGACAACAGTGAGAATATCGACAGGCTGAAAACCACAGAGGAACAGGATGCTGTCCTCTTATAAAGTCCAAGTTTTCTACTCTTAGAAGACGTTCCAACTCCCATTAAGCCCATGTCTTTCCAATGACTTCTCATAAATAATTACCATGAGGTGGAAAAATGCTTACACACTGTCCTTAAGTAACAACAGTAAATAATTCTTAATTGTTACACTTGAGTCAAGAATAAAATCTCTAGTCTATTTTTATCCTACTAAACATAAAGTAGAAAGTTAATTTCATGCCATTTTTAAATGAAATATTATCATTTCTGGTACATACTAGTATTTTTTTTTTTAGATGAGCTTATAGACATAAACATGTTCTCCACCCTTCATTTCTTGGATATGGAATTAAGAAGAAATCTTCTTTTCTAAAACGTGAAAATTAAACTTTAGGTGGGTAATGTGGTTTGGCTCATGGAAGACTGAGTCACGTGGTGAGAGAAGTGTTGATGAATAAATAGTGAAGAGTGGAAATGTTTCTGGAGCTTTATTCCCTTCACCTGAGGCTCATTGTTTAACACTTCCCTATCACTCCTACACCTCAACACCAAAACCCAGGCAGGGTGTCCTTCCAGATCTACAGGACTGAGGATGCCATGAGGCATTTAAATGGATAACACTTCACCTACTTCTTGAAAAGGTTGTAGATCAAGAAGGTGACTCTTTCCAGCAGGTGCACTCTTTGCACTGGGATGGGATCGCCTTCATACGTCATTTTGGTAGACTGCTCCTCTAATTTCTCCAATTGCCTTCTGAGTTGGAACAGACTTTCTGCCAACAGTGTAAAGCTATTGAACAGCAAATGAAAATTCGGTTTTTCCAGTTAACTACCATTTTAACAATTAACCATATTTAGCAAATATTAAATTCTTAAATAATTAAATTAATTAAATTAATCACAATTCCATTTAAGGTTAGTGACAGTTCTTTATGTTTGTTTTCCTAATCTATTTTTTCTATAAGATGCATGATATAGATTAAATATTTTTAATGATTTCTAATTTATACCTTCAGTTATAGACAAGAAATCATTTATAAAATTTACAACACCTGGAACAAAATCCCTTTTAATTATCCTTTGTTTAAAAGTCTGTTAAATACATGTATTAAGAACATGGCACTCACTAAAGGGCAAAGAAAGAGCACATTTAAAACTTTAATAATACCTGATATAATGAATGTTATGTGTAAGAATGCTGAAGAAAAAAACTAATATGAAACTGACCCCCTGCCTCCGCCACCCCCACCCCCAGAAATATATATATTTTTACAAGTCCTAAGTATTAACAAAAAATTATCAGTGGATCTCTCTGGAGAAAGGTATCTGCTCGGAGTTTTACTCACTACCTGGTGATCTCACCTGGGAAATGAGGTGGGCGCTTGGGCCGGAAGTCTAGGGAAGAGGGAGATTGAAATGGACACCGAAGGGGCAGCCAGCTACAGAGGCGGCAGGAGGTCTCAACAGACTTGGTAAGTCCGTTAGGTCCTGATACCAGCTCTTTGTGTTTAAAGTTTATTCCCCACATAACACTGTGGAAAGAACTGCCAGACCCCCCCGCTGAATTTGGTGTGTGCACCATTATCTGCTGAATTCTTCACTGTTCCCTTTGCTGTTTATCTTGTTTTCATAACAACAGAGTACATCGAGGTTAGAGAATCAAAGTATCTCCCCAAGGAAAATCAATAAATTTTTGAAAAAGCCCCATTCCTTCCTTTTCTTGAGAAGTAGGCCTGGCGGGGCAAAGCTTTTAGTGCGTATTTCCATTGTATTGAATTGTTTGAATTGCATCTTTGAAAGCAATTTTGGATTTCAACTAAACATTTTCCTCTTTTTCATTATATTTTCTAGTTCTTTCAATCAGAAAGTTTTATTTTACATTTACGTAGGGGAAAATCTTATCAACATTTTTTTCTTCTATACAAGGGATAGTTTCTACATATGATTGTATGTATGCATGCACAGACAGAGGATGCCATGCTGTGTTAGAGTCTTCATTTAAATAAGAAATTTGAGAGTCTTCATTTAAATAAAAAAAATAAATCACTTTGTTGAAAACATGAAACTAATGTTTAACTCTTATACACATTTAAAAACAGAGATATCTTTTTTCAAGGTTTTGAAGCTAGTGCTTTTTTATATGCTTAAAGAAAGTACATTTGTTGCTGGTTTCAAAAATTCATTTGAATCTTTTAAGAGTGATATATGAGAAAATTAAGCAATTCTTACACATTTTGTAGATTTCTATAGATGCTTTACTTTTCTCCCCAAAAGAATAAAAATTAAGAACATTTATATAGTTACATCTATGTATTTTCAACTGTAGAGTTTCAACTGTAGAGTTCCCGGCTGCTGTTACACCATCAATAAGCCAAATGAATCGACATTCTGGTCTAAGCCTGCATTCATCGGCTGAGCGACTGATGTTTTGTACTTCCTGTGGTTTTCACTAGAAACTAAAGTCAATTCCTTTTACCAGTTTTGAAGCTGGTCGAGCCCATTATGGAGTGGACCTCCTATGCAGGCAATCTGCTGCCGCCTCTTCCAGTCTTGCAGCTCTTCTGTTAGCATGTTGTTCATTAATAAATCTGTTTCATTGACTATTTGTGTCATCTTACTGAGGGCTTCCTAAAAACAAAGGTGGCTACTGAAAAGATTTTCATGAGACATAACCAAAGGCAGTCATAATTCAACCTATAAAACAATTTGTCTAACTTGGGAGATAAAGGCTTGGTTAAAATTTTTTACCAAATATTTTACCAAATACTCCTTCTATTTGCTATAGCACTGCCTTTTCAAACAATTAAATTACTACAATTAAAGAATGTCATGAAAAAAGAAGCATGACCACAGTTGAACAATCTTATAATATCTCATATTTTCATAATATCTTTTAGTATAAATATGTTAAGTTTGTAACTCTTGTGACAATATTGAATCTTGTAGTCATAGGGCTATATACCTGCTTTTTAAAAAGACATCTATAAATCTAATTTATATTCTTATAAATATGTTTATGTATTATTTCAAAATGTACTGGCTAAAAATTGAGCCTTTCTGTCTTAGTTTTGATTAGTTATTATCTGGGTTTTGGGAGGCATACTAGAAAAGTATAACGTTCAAAGGCCTGGGGATTAGAAGATGTGAATTTCCACCCTGGCTTTGCCAAAAGCTACACGAATTTGGACAAACCATTTAACTTTGCTGGAACTTGGTCTTCTGATCTATACAATTAGATAAATGGACTGAATTATTTCCAAGGTTCCTTCTCTCCTTAAAATCTTATTTCTAAAGTAGCATAAAATGGCATGCATAAAATGTATAGCAAAGATTAATTACACATAAAAACATTGTTTATCTTTAATTATTTGCATATTTAAAATCTGATATACAACTGTTGTTTAAGTTTATAATTAATTTAAGGTAAAAATAAATTTTACACTTATTTGTGCTCACACAAATTCCTGGACAAAAATTGGAGCCAAACTTTTAGAAATGAACTATTGATTTATCAGTGACTGATTAAATTTCAATTGAATTTATTTTCAAACAGAGGTAGAAACTTGAAATAGAGCTATTTCCCCTTTTTTTCAAATATTTCATTGAGCCAGAAGAAAGTTCTTCCTCTCCTTGGGAGGAGGTTAGATTGAATATGTTCGGTCATCAACAAACCATCTTAAGTCTAGGAAATTACTTAGTACGTCATTTTTTCAGAGTAGAAACTGGAACACTTATTTTTTCAATAAAATTTTAGTAATTGTCAAGTAATATTTTAATTATACATGTGTAGTAGAACCCGTCTCAGTATACTAAGTACAGTAACTAAAACAGTCATGTCTGAAATAGTGGCAAAAAAAAATTGGGTAGAATGTTCACCTTGAAATTAATGGTAGCTACAGTAAGTGTACAACATAAGCAATACAAATAGACTCTAGAGAGGCCTAGCTTTGTAAACTTAGGAAGAGAAGCATGGCAAACACTATGATACCCTTCCTAGAAACATTGCAGTTTCTTCATTCGGATTGGGAAAAGGGGAAATAGGCAAAAGGCCACATTAAAGTTCTTCACTAACCTTTCTCTTGAAGTCGAGGCTGTTAAGCATTTCTTGTAGAGTCAAAACTTCCTGATTCATCATGGCGCTGTTCTTGTCACCCTGATCTGCACATGAAGAGAGATCAGATTGAGAGTCCTCTCCAAGGCAAAGCTCTCTGTTCTGAAACCCACCATCCTAAGAGCCTAAGATGCAAGACCCTAATGAGGCCATTAGAGATGAGCTTGGAAGTAAGCCTCTGTCTGCTCATTTTGCTGGGAAGGGTTACATCCAAGCATGCCAGGGAGGAGCTCTCTATCTTACAGACCTTGAGGAAGACCATTCTTCACACCATGTTACTTTTTGGGGTGGTGGGGGTATGGGGATTAGGGAGAGAGGAGATAAAAGTTTTTGTAACGGATTCCTTATTAGCTAACTCTACATTGATATTAACCCTGGTTGGTTGGCATAAGCAGGAAAAGAAAGGGGCCTCCCTTTGTGCCCGTGATTAAATCATATTTGCCTTCTCCTGGTGCCTTTACCTGCTCCTCCCTGCCCCACCGTATACCAGGAGTTATGGGAAACTTCCTGGTAGAGATGCAGTTTTAGCCACTTAGTCCCATGAACTAATAACAAAGACTAAATTCTTTGCTTTCCCCTTTTCTTTGCAAAATGGGCTAGCCTCGTAGTAAAACCAGAAGTGGGAAAGTGTTGCTAATTAAGGAAAATATCTGACTGAAAAAAACCAAAATGATTTATCTTCTTAAATGGGAGATGTGTGCAATAAACACTGTATTTTTTAATTTGAACATTAAACTTTATCAGTATATATCAAGAGATTTGTGTGTGTGTGTGTGTGTGTGTGTGTGTGAGGAAGATCAGCCCTGAGCGAACATCCGTGCTAATCCTCCTCTTTTTGCTGAGGAAGACTGCCTCTGAGCTAACATCTATTGCCAATCCTCCTCCTTTTTTTTCCCCAAAGGCCCAGTAGATAGTTGTATGTCATAGTTGCACATCCTTCTGGTTGCTGTATGTGGGACGCGGCCTCAGCATGGCCAGAGAAGAGGTGCGTCGGTGCGCGCCGGGTATCCGAACCCTGGCCGACAGCAGCGGAGCGCATGCACTTAACCGCTAAGCCACGGGGCTGGCCCCAAGAGATTGTTTATAGCAACCACTCACGTCTATGAAAAATGAAGGTTGTGAATGCTGATCTTACTTGTGTAACGGTAAAAAAGAGGCCCCGGAACAACAACATGCCAAATTTCTCTACAAAATAGCAGTGATCTCTGGGAAGTCATTACTGGTTGTATTAATTCACAGATTCGCTAACTCCTAGATCCCACAGGTAGCAAAAAATCTTGCTTATACAGCATTTTATCAACTGAAAACTTCATTAGCTAATACTTTCCACTCTTCACTAGCAAGAATATAATTTGTTTCCCATGTATCTTTCATTTCACTTAAAACATTTCATTTCACTTATAACCAACAAAATAAATACTTGTTGATTTAAGTGATAAAATGACAATTTTTATTCTTCATAATGCTCACGAAGCACTGAAAGACACTAAAGTAACTCTAATTGTAACATATTAAGTTCAAAATAATTTTATTGTTTAATGTATTTTGTTATGCTCTAATTCTTAAAATTGGTAGTTCACATATGAAATTTGGGATGAGGCTGCTTTCAATGAACTGTAATGCTTGATTAAATTTGCAGTTGTTCTCAACCTTTTTAAGATCACAGACCCCTTTGATGATCTGGTGAAACCTATGTTTGTGCAATTTCTTCCAAAGGGAAAAAATGTACATACAAACAATCTTGAATATTTTGAATAACATTTCATGGGAGTCAAGACATCATGAGGATACTAGAACACATCACTCCTCACCCATGCCAGGAAAGACAAGTTTTCTAATATCCTGTCTTAGATGAAAAGTTAAGCATTTGATCACAGTCATCTATACTTCCTTCCAGACAAATTTTAAGCTAATATTTCAATAGTTAAAGATGATTCTGTAAATGAGAAATTTGTATCCAATTAAAAATTATTTAAAAATAGTTCTAGAGTTATGAAAGAGTTGCAAAAATAGTAGAGGGTTCCCTTACATCCTTCATGCAACTTTCTCTAATGTCTTACGTGAACGTAATATAATTATCAAAACCAGTAAATTAGCATTGGTACAATCCTATTAACTAATCTAGACCTAATTAGAATTTCTCCAATTGTCCCACAAATTGCAACACACTCTAAATGGTCAATCCATTACTACTTGTAAATCTTAGACCTTGTAAGTATTCTCATTCTTTCCTTCCATTTCTTAAAAAATGCCTAATTGTAAACAACCTCAATGTTTAACTGCAAAGAGATAGTCAAACAAATTGCAGTGTCCTTATATTTTGACATGTAAATTATTGAAATTACATTTCTGAAGAATTTTATCATAAGGGGAAATACTTAAAAATAAAACTAGTTTAAAATGCAATACACAAAACTATGTGCAGGATGATCTCAATTTTTTGAAAATAAATAGACGTATATTTTAACATGTATGAAAATGGCTGGAAGGAAATATATTAATATTTTCACAATATTTACCTGTAGGTAGTGGAATTTCATGTGATTTTTAATTTTTTAATGCTTTTGTCTATTTTACAAATTTTCTACTATGAATCACATTTCTACTTTATAATTTTAAAAAATTATATTAAAAAACTAATCTAGGGTTGGTATTAGTAATTTCCTGATCATATTAGGCAATTATTATTACTTTTCTTAGTTATGATAATGATATTTTGATTCTATAATAGAATGTTCTTAGTTTTTGGAGATACATGCCAAAGTAGGGGTGATTTCTGACGAGCCTTATAATTTACTCTGAGTTGGTGAATAAAAAAACATTTATATGGAGAGAAAAGGAGGAAGCAAAATAAATACTCCACTCCTGCACCCTCCCTTCAAGGAAAAAAAAAACTCACTTATGGAAATAGATCGATTTATCAATTCTGTCAGTAAAGAAGAAACCCTAGTCATCTTGCCTTCATGTCCCTACATAGAATTATAGACAAAATAAAAACTTACCCATTGTCTGAATTGTTTTATATCTGTAATCAAATTCATCTTGCAGGTCTTCTAAATATTTGGTGTCTTGTTCTGTCATCTTTTTACAAAAGAAAACATACTCTGTTGTTGCAATTAAGCATGTCAATTAAACAACATCATTGGTATTTCAAATTACACTGATGCTTCCCGTCTCCAGTAAAATCCTAGACTAACTAAACGGAACCTGTATTTCTGAAGAGCTAATTCCCACAAAGGCTGAATGATGCTGGGAGACCCAGATGAAACTTGCTCTTCTAACTTTTCTCTTCCTGATTGACTGGAAATCTTCCAGCATCTTGCCTCTCATTTCTCAATTAGTTCCAAACGATGCTACCAATTTAATCATTTTTACCTGAGACTGTGGAGACTAAATTTTCCTATTAAGTTCTATATAATTCTGTAGTAATGTACCAATTAACTTTTCGCTTAGTTTCCATTCTAATCGGCTGTAGTTTATGACAACTCAGTCTAAATTTTTTTTTCCTCTCTACTTCTTAGAAAAAAAAAAATCTATGCTTCCTCTGTGTCTTCCGTCTTTGAGATTTTTATTTTACTCTTCCCCAAAACTGGTGATGTTTTTCTGCTCAGACTTAGATATTAAGTGTCAAGATCTGGGCTAAGGCTTTTCCTATATTATCTCATGCAGTCCTTACGACAATCTTCTGAAGGCGGCTATCCTCACTTTTACAGATGGAGAAGTGGAGGCTTAGAGATGCGAAGTAACTTACTTGGCCAAGGCTACACAGCTTCCCAGCGATGGAGTTTGGTGGGGAGCCTAGCAGTCTGCCTCAGACCCCCAGCCTCAACCAAAGTGAGACCTGCTCCTTCCTTGATCTCAGACTACCTCTCTTTCTTAGAAAGTTGAACTTTCTGCTGCCTACTTGTTCCAAGAAGTCTCTAAGGAAACATACATCTACCCCCATACCCTTTCTTCACAAATTCCAAATTTTAATCAGCTAAATTATTTAAGAAAAGCATTCAATTTTGGGTGAGAGAGTCTGAATCTGTATCCCAACTCTACAACTTATTAGCTGTAGGAACTTGGGCGAATGTCTTTGCATTTCAGCTTCTCCATCTGTAAAAAGGGGTGAGGAAGGATGGGGCAGGGGGAGAAAGGAGGGTAATAACAGTATCTACTGATGGAGTTGCTGTAAGAATCTCATGAATTAAACTGCTTAACACAATGCCTGATACCAGACACATGCTTAAGAAGCATGAGCTATGATTATTCTTCTCCTTCCTGTTTGTTATCTCTAAGTCATCCTCTAAAATGACTTTCTCAATGTTTATAAACCTTAGAAAAGAAATAAAGTGGTAGCTATTGACTACGCAGCATATTGTCTACTCATCCAATAATAACAGCTATCAGTTTTGAGCAAATCTGTTCTGTGCCTAAACCTGACATGCACTATGCTTTCAGAAACATGCAAAGTAAATTATTTCCATTTTTCATGTGAGGAAACTGAGATTGGAAGTCATATAGTAGTCAATACTCAAGCTAGAATTCAAATCCAGTCTAGTTTAGCTTCAAAGTCTTTACTCTTTCTTTTCACTACATCTCAACACCACCTGTAGCGTTTCACGTAAATGTTCAATTTCCAAAGAGCAAAGACCTGTGGCATGCAGTGAGCTACTAAAAGGTATGGAACATAAGCGCATAAGAAAATATAAAAAAATTAAATATGATCATCTTAAAGCAGAAATATACAGCGGTTTTACCTTTTGATCTCAAAATTAAAAGCTAAGAGAAAGCAATATCTTGCAGACACTTCTAATGAAAAGCATATTAAACTAATGCCAATAAACTCTGAAAAGTCAATGATAGAGTAAATAATGAAAAGACTTTTGGATATTGCAATCAGTAATTGTAAAATGTGAAAATACCCAGCAATAATCTTCAAGAGCTCTCTCAGTGGTCTGAGAATCCTTACAGGAGTGCCACATTCCAAAGCATTGCACAGAGAAAATGAGGTTATGATCCTACAAAGATCTTATAAGTATGATCTGCACCACAGAGTTAACCCTAAAGGGGTCTGGCTTTTTGTACGCTGGTGTCACTCAGTCATTGACTGTAGGCAGCTGGGGGCTCTAGAGGCAATTCTCCAGAGACGCCATTAGCAGGCAACACTCACAGCCCCTGGAGATCGGGGTACAGGCCTGGCAAAGGGATCTGGTTGGGGCTCCAAAAGATGGGCCCCTGCTGCACCATACTTCTCAGGAATTAAAAAAGGAATTTGTGCTGGATGCAAAAATCATCTGTGTACTTGATTAATGTGTTTAAGTATTATTACTATAATAAAATAATCATCTCCTGCTCTTACATGCTTGTAGAGTCAGTGGAGCCATTGGTTTTAACATTACAACGTGCCAAGGTGTTTCATCCTACCGAAGTTGGTCCGAGAACCTGATTCTTTCTGGCAACAGTGTAAGCAGATACTTTCGCATGCCTGTTTTACTTGTTATGGAGGATCTCTAAATCAGAAGTCTGAAAATTAACGCTTAGAAATATTGTCATTTAAACCCTCTGTCTACTATTAAGACAATATATGGGGCAGTTTACCTTTAAACATCTATAGTTTATTTAATTTTATGGAATTATTATTTTTGTAAAGGACAAGGAAATGAATGCTATGTAAGTTTTGGAAAGGAAAATTAGCATTCTATTTTATATACAAATTGGAGAAAGTCTCATTTAAGAAATTTTCTCTAATCAATGAAATGGATAAATCTCTAGCCAGACTGATTAGAAAAAAACATTTACCAATATCAAATGAAAGAGGTGATATCACTACAGATTCTTTACATATTCAAAACATAATAAAAGAATATTATGAAAACTTTGTGCCAATAAAGACAACTTAGACAAAATGGACAAATTTCTTGAAAAATACAAATGACCAAGGCTCATTTAAGAAGAAATAGATCATGTAAACAGCCCTATGTCCAAGAAATTGAAATTGAAGTTAAAAGGCTTCCCCAAAAGAAATCTTTTCTAATATGAACATAGTGTGTGAGAGATATTTATTTTACTAACAGATTGCCCTAAGATTTCTGTATGACTTACTTTGGGCACCTAGGAAAAAGGTACACAGTTAGTTGTATGGGCAATAGCTCAGCTTCCTAGGGGTGTCTGTAAGATCACTCACCTGCACACTATTTTTAATGGCAGCCACTTTGTGCTCCACGTTCCTCTGTCTTTCTGAAACTGAAGAACTTTGTAAGGATTTCTCCAGAGGTCCCTGAAAAAGAATGCCTTGAAATTTCAATGATGCTGATAAAACAGGTTTATAATGAATGTAGTATACATAGTATGTACTTTGAACTGAGGTTTGGATCAACATGATATGAAACACTCCACAGCCATTAAAACTCATGATGTAGAAAAACGTTTAATGACATAAGTAGTGTTAAATTGTTAAGAAATAGAGAAGATTATAAAAACACCATAGGTTTATGATCTCTATTGCTTATGTATCTGTATATATATTTATAAATATATGGCTATATGTATAGACACGTAAACTCAAGTACATATGATTGGAAGAACACACATAGCAAAATATTATCAATGTGTTATCTTTGAATAGTGAAATTACAGATGATTTTATGGTTTTAAATTTTTTTCCCTAATTTTCTATAACAGACCTATATTACTTTGGAAATTCTATAAAACTAACACATATAATTTAAAATTTAGTATAGTGAAACTACATTAAGTTGGACTTAAATCAGAATTAGGGATGTTGAATCTGCCAGGATAACAACACTTTTATACTAGAACAAAGAGAGTGTACTAAAGAATATATAAAAATGTTACCTTGGTTAAACAGAAAGGCTAACTAGCTTCTCCAAGCACCATTTCTTGGCCACTCTAGTGATCTGACATTGAGTGTATTCCTTAGATATAAAGTTACATTGACATCTAGAGATGAGAGTTAGAGAAGTCAGCACCCCCTTGACCTTACAGTTGGGTGGGGAGCTATGGTTAGAAAGCTGATGACTTGACTAAGATCCACAGCAAATCAGTGGTGGAACCTCAGGTGGAACTCATGTCTTTGACCCTTGATCAAGTGTTCCTTCAGCTACACCACATTCTTTGGATTGTAAAGCCTTTATAAAATTCCTTCTCTCTCATTTTGGCCTCCATTATTTGTCTACCTACTTGAAATTTACAAACCAGTGCTTCTTTTGTGGTAGTATGTGGTACTGGTAGATTATTTGCACAGTGACTTTGATGAACATCTACTCAAATAAATGAATGTTTCTAATTTAACTGATATCTGACATTTGAAGGGAACAACACACACACACACTAAAATGAATACAAAAAACGATAGCTGAGGGTCGGCCTGTGGCTTAGCGGTTAAGTGCGCATGCTCCACTACTGGCGGCCCGGGGTTCGGATCACGGGCGCGCACTGACGCACCGCTTCTTCGGGCATGCTGAGGCAGTGGCCCACATACAGCAACTAGAAGGATGTGCAACTATGACATTCAACTATCTACTGGGGCTTTGGGGAAAAAAAAGGAGGAGGATTGGCAATAGATGTTAGCTCAGAGGCAGTCTTCCTCAGCAAAAAGAGGAGGATTAGCATGGATGTTAGCTCAGGGCTGATCTTCCTCACAAAAAAAAAAAAAGATAGCTGAGAATATGTATGAGAATATTATATATTAGTAATAGTGTCCTAATTTTACCCAAAAAGCACTGAATCAAACTATATTTACTTTAAAAAGTTACTGTACTCTAGATTTTAAATTAAATAAAAATGATACCATCCTTCTTCATCATCTAAAAAAAAGAATAGTAAATTGTTAAAACTCCATACTCTCCAAAAACAACCATAACGTAACAATAACTAAACCCGAGAATTTTTAATAGTTAAAAAAAGATACTTTTCTTGGACCTTCAAAAACAAATATTGTAATGTGATTTACTAAATTATGGAGGATGTCATTTGGAAAATTGATTATTTACATACTATTTCCTTTTTAGAAGGATTAACTGAAAAAGTATTCCTTAAGGATTTCATTGATTCCTCTACTTGTCTTTAATGGATGCTCTGAATTCATTAAATTGACAAGCAAGTATTTATGGAGCTTCTGTAAGACAAAGCTCCTGCTTGTGGAGTAGTTTGGACTTGCAGGGTAGGAAATCAGGAGCTACGGAAGAGTTTCGAGAAGATCAACCCCTGAGGATAAATGTGCTAAGGGAAGCACAGTCCAAATGGTGGTTACGAATTCAGCTAAGAGGTGGTTACTACATTCCTAGACTGATATTGTAAGACCATGGACCAGAGTGTGACCAGTGGAAATAGAAAAGAATGTACAAATAGGATTCTAGAAACAAACTTTGGACAGACTTGGTAATTATCTCAATAAAGAGGCAGAGAAAAGGAACTACTCAAAGATGATCCCAAGACTTTGATTCCAAGTGACTGGAAGGATGGTGGCATCACTAACATAGGCAGAAGAGGCTGGTTTGAAAGAAAATAAGAATTTCTGTTTCAGAAAAATTGAGTTCAAGGTGATAACAAATCACAAGTTCAGAAAATATTACCTGGATGGGCATGTTGGCTGCAGCCAATATTCTCCTCTCTTCCCTTAAACAATTTGAAATAACCACAGCTACATGCATTGGATTTCCATGAAATTTTCCCTGAAAAAAGTGAGCAAAAATAATATAAAAGCTCAAATATATACATCTTAAGGAAATATCACTACTTGTAATCAAAAATAATCTCCCAATAAATATGTGAAATTATTTGGGATTTATTCCAACAATCCATTATAAAGCCATAGAACCTTACATTGTGAATGCAGACTCCTATGTGGCATACTGTTCTGTTTTCAAAAATTATTTTTAATAATTAAAAATTGTTCTTGAGCCCATCTGTAGGAAAGGCCCTGCACACACACTCAGAAGCATCAGTTTACTTTAGGCTTAGGATAGGTTTTAGGTAAAAGAGTTACTTCTCCGTAAATTGTTATGAACCAGAGTGGTCCCGGCTGTTCCCTTGTTACCTCTGTGCTCCATGGTATGCTTAAAGCCTTGCTTTTGGTCCCTGTTTGGTATAGTTCATATCGACTAGCTCATACGTATATCAGTATACTAGAGTGAAACTCTATCACACATTTTAGCAACAATATTTTCATGACATCTAATTACATACATCTTTTATTACCAATGCCAATGATGCAGATATTGTAAACTGGCAGCCTGTGGGGCTAATGCAGCCATTAGGTATGTTGTGTAAGTTAAAATAAAGTAATTCCTTCAGGGGAAGCATGTACTACCCACAGTTGTCACAGTGTCCACCACTGAGTGACCTAGGCGCTCACACAACTTACCTGCCAGGCCCCTGGAGGTGTCTGCGTTTTCTTGGTTTATAAGACTCATTCAAGCAACACCACCGTTTTAGTTAGTAGTGTTAAAATTCTTTGTTACTAGTCTTTCTCCAAGGTAGCATTAACAGAAAGCATAAAAAATGTAGACAAATGCATTTATTTAGTTTCCCTCTGCCCTCCTCTCTGAAGGAGGTGCTAATTATCTGTGAAATAGCCAAAAGGTCAATAGCAGAAAAAAACAACAATCCACAAAGTGGAAAATTAACAATTAATCAAAATTAGATTAAATAGATTGGTAAGCCAAAGGGTCTTTCTGGGAAAAAAATGGAGTTATTGGTTGTAAACATTTGTATGGCCTTGACTGCTGCCACAATTTTATTAGATGATGCGTGTTACAATTAGTACTTTTATTTGTAAAACTAGGGTAAACACCAAGTATCTGAGTTCCTGTTCTTCTATATTCTGCTGCCTTCAAAATTCTTTTCTTCTCCCTTAAATCAGAAAGCTCCAAAAGAAAAAAATAAAAATGGATTGACAGAAACTCATAAGGTAAAGAAATTTAAATCATCCTATTTATTAAGCAGGGACACCAAATTTCTGATTTCTGCATGCTGACAATTTCAGATTCTCCCTAGTTAGAACTTGCTCCTGTTGTTAATTTTCCCATCTATTGATGTTTTCCATATACCTTCCATTCAACTCCCCAGGAAAAGCTATGTTTTCTCATTTTGCCTTTAAATTATTTTTAAAATATTCCGTTGATAAAAATAAAGGGCTTCTTCTAGGGCTAATTTGGAGGCTCTGTTATTTACGTACACTTGAAACTCTTCCCAACCAAGATCAGGAGTTCCTCTAAGACCCCAAGAATCACCATTATTTGTCCGTTTTTTTCACTGTTATAGGAGTTCTTCATTGTTGATCATGTGGATACTTTCAACATTTCTCAGCTCCATTGTGTACACTTTTTCATTTTCTTTCTTATTTGAACTTCTTTTACCTTCCTTTTCAGATTCACCTCCCCTCCATGTCTTGTAAGGTTAAATTATTCATTTTTTCTCTTTTGTTAAGAGCAAAGAATCACCATTGTTTTCATCCAGGCTATCTTTTCACTTTCCTTTTGCATTTTTCCTATCTTCGTCCTTCACTTAAATGTATGAGACAAAAACATCTTATGGAAAATTGATCACTATAGATTCAACAACAAATTAGCACCTTTTATTCATCAAAGATGTGCTCACATTCACCTTTCAATAGTTACCATGTGTACGGACCTCGAAAAAAAGGAAACAACAAAAAACAAAAACAAAAAAACAAAACAAAAACAAAAACACCTCCCCTAAGTGTTTGTTGGTGGTAGGAAGGAAGGGAAATGCAGAGACAGAGAAACTGCCCATTTTCTGTTGTGTGTCTGTCTGTCTTACGTAGAGGTATTGCACGTCTTCTACTCTGTGGCTCGTCTTTTCACTATCTCAGAGTGTCAGAGAATAGAAGTTTTTAATTTTAATGAAGACAAGTTTATTAATTCTTCCTTTTATGGTTAGTGATTTTTATGACAAGAAATCTTTCTCTAACCTGCAGGTATAGGTTTTTTTTCCCATATTACCTTTTTAAGTCTTTATAGTTTTGCCTTTAATTGTCATTCACTTGGAGCCTGTTAATAATGAAAGGTCCCTTTCATTTTTTTCTATATGGATACTCAGTTACAACAATATTTATTGCACATTCTTTCACCTCTGCTCTGCTGGGCCAACTCTGTCATAAATCAAGTGTCCACATGTGGGTCGGTTTGCTTCTGGACTCCATTACATGTTATAGTTCTGTCTGTCTCTGCTTTATCAACAGACTGTCTTAATTACTAGAGCTTTATAATAAGTTTTGATGTCAAGTAGAATAGGTTTTCTTTGCATTTCCATGTAAATTTTAGAATCAGTTGTCAAGTACACTCATACACACAACCATGTTGAGAATTTGAATGACAGATTTAATCTTTAGATACATTTGGGAGACTTGGCATCCCTATAATTGTGTTCTAACCCATTTATTTAAGTGTTCTTTAATGTCTCTCTGTTAAGCATTATAATTTTCCAGAGATTTCACACATTTTTATTAGGTTTATCTCTACGTAGTTGGTATTTTTGATAATGGAATAAACAGTGCCTTTCCTTCCAAATTGTTTTTGCTGGTATGTAGAAATACATTTGACTTTTATGTATTGATTTTGAATCCAGCACATTTGCTAAACTCTTATTAATTCCAATAACATATTTGTAATATCTCTTATCAATTCTAAAAATTTACCTGTAGATTCTTTTGGATATTCTGCAAACACAAATCATACCTTGTGTGAACATTAATAAAATTTTTCTTCCTTTTCAATCATCTAATTTCTATCAGGATTTCACCTTCATCCTAAGACTTATTTAGAAATGTATTGGTTAATTTCCAAACATAGGAATTTTCGACATCCTTTTTTTTTTTTTTTACTGATTTTTTAATACATTTTAAAATTCTGATCAGAATAGAAGTTCCAAATGACTTCAATCACTTAAAATTTGTTGAGACTTGCTTTGTGGCCCAGTTTCTGGACCTTTCGAAAATGTTCCATGTGAGCTTGTAAAGAATGTGAATTTTGCAGTTGTTGGGAACAAACATCTTACACAGGTTCATTAACCCTCGCTTATTATTGTTTTGTTCAAATTTCTGCATCTTTACTGATTTTTTTGCCTGATTAATTTTGTCAATTATTGAAAGAGGCATGTTAAAATCTGTTTTGTGAATTTTTCTCTTTGCGGTTCTGTCACACACATTCAGACTTTTATTTATTACTGGTGAGTCAAATCTTTCATTACTATAAACTGACCTTTATCTCTAATAATACTTTTTGCCTTGAAGCAAAAATATAAACTATGACATAATGCTTTTTATTACTTAGAATTTTAATTTTATCCTTATTGAAAGAACTCTTTTGATTTATTTCAACATAGATATAGATATTTAAAATCACATATCAGTATTGTGCATTGATAACAGCGTAAATATACGTGAAACAAATTGGTTAATATATTCCTAAAATTTCTTAACATATTTGAATATTTTTTAAAATTAGATGCATTAGCATCCATATTTTCCATAAAATAATGTCCTCTGGGCCATCAAGCATGTTGGTACACAGCATTTCCTTAAAGTGTGCACAACTGTTGTCTCCATTCTATAAGTTTTGATGCTGCTACTTTTCTTGATATTACCAGAAGTTCTCAATAGAAAGTTTCTAGACAAGAACCAGAACTCACATTCCTTCTGCAAATGGTCCTTAAATGGTTGGTTGACTGAAGCATTGAGAGACTCTAGGGGCCTAGTCATGCCATCATGATTAACAACCATATCACTATATTTTTAGGTGAAATTATTACAATCATGTGTCGCTAAATGACTGGGATACATTCTGAGAAATGCATCAGGCGATTTGTTGCTGTGCAAACATCAGAGAGTGTACTTACACAAGCCTAGATGGTGTGTATAGCCTACTACACACCTAGGCTATATGATACTAATCTTATGGGACCACCGTTGTATATGCGGTCTGTCGTTGACTGAAACATCATTATGCGACGCATGACTGTATTTAACTCTTCAGATACCTGTCCATAAAATCATTGAGAACTAGAATATATAGTAGGGTCCCAGATGTCTATACCAGAAGACTTCTAACCAGTCCTCTATCAGCTCAACCATCATCCATACTATTTTAGTTCACTTCTAAAAACATCTTTGAAGAAGTTCTTAGTCATTGTTTTACAGTTGGCAGTTAGGGATAAGATTACAGTGATACACTGCTTTTCATAACAGACTCACACCACACTCTTTTTTTTTTTTTTTTTTTTTGAGGAGATCATCCCTGTGCTAACATCTGCCAATCCTCCTCTTTTTTTGCTGAGAAAGACTGGCCCTGGGCTAACATCCGTGCCCATCTTTCTTCACTTTATATGGGACGCCGCCACAGCATGGTTTGCCAAGCAGTGCATTGGTGTGCGCCCGGGATTCGAACCAGTGAACGCCAGGCCAGCGCAGTGGAGTGCGTGCACCTAACTGCTTGCACCACCGGGCCGGCCCCCAGACTCATACTCTTCATCATACTAAAGATCTTTTTGCATTGATAGTGTAATGTTAAGTCTTGTCAAAGAAAATCAATCTCCCTTCCCCAGCATTACCTATTTGATTAAACACATACTTTAATTTTTCCTCAATGGCATCATGCTGAAAGTTAAGTGAGTTCTATTCAAAATCAGCAGGAAGTTTCTGATAAATGGATATTGTACATCTTAATGATAATCCTATGCAATGCATGACTCATTTACTCTAGCCTCCTATTGTGCTGAGATTTTGTTCATCTATTGCAATTTCTCTTGCCACAGTTGCTTTGTATATGATAGGCAATCTTTTTGCAGAAATCTCAGTAATAAAATATAATACAACTTCTTTTACTTGTGGTCATCTTTCTTCCATCCTATAAAGCACTTTATTGTTGCTTTCCAAGAAAATACGGAATTTAGGGTCATCCATCCAGTGACAAATAATTTGCTTAACAAATACCAAATTTATACCCTGCTGATTTGTTCCCACCCTATTCTCCATACATGATAACTACTTGTTTCAATTCTAAATACTGACGACACTTTAAACAGCAATTAAACCCAACATGTATTGTACCAACAGTGCATATAATTCAACTGAAGTGACAACAGCATGAATAGCTATGACTCAATTTCACATCACAGGAAGTGACAATGACATTGTGATTGCCACCTGACAACAGCAATTAAGAGATACTATTGATTATAAGATGCATTTTGATTTCAGAGATGTTAAAATGTGGAAAAAAAGGCGTCTTAGAATCAATGAATATGCTGTTTTATTCTTTTGCTACTTCATGCTAAATTTCTTGGCTTTCCTTCAAATTCCTCTTCTACTGCCCTTCTATCTAATTTATAAATTTGACTTGTCACTAAAGAGTGACTAGTTGGTCTGCTCTTTTTCTCCCGAATGGTTCGAGGAGTACCAGAGTCAGAGGTAAAGGATGTAGGAAGGCTTGCTCAAAATAATCTCCTCCTTTCAGGTGGCACAGAATCTAAGATTTCAGCAACTAGGCATTCATTCCTTTGAGTTCTTTCCCCAAGGATCCCCTTTAAAATGCAAACACATAAGAGAGAGTTAACACTATATTTAATTAATTTCCTCTGCATTGTTAAGGATTTATCAGATGTTGTTTTCTGGCTGCAGTGACCTGGCAACTGCAGGATGAGAGTAATGGGTCCCAAGGCAAACAAAAGGAGAAGTTTTCTGAAAGCCTTGAAGGAGAGAGGCAATAGTAACCAAAGAGGATGTGGGATTCTAAAGAAACATGTAACCAATTGTCTGAGCTTGGATTCCTCTAGAAGCTAATCCTGAGACAAGGATTCCAATGCAAGAAGTATGATTGGGAGTTGATCCCAAAAAACACAGTTATGGGAGTGGATAAGTGAGACAAGGAAGAGAAGGCATCCAGTAAAGGGTGTGTCATCGAGCTATCGGCTAAGATGGGCTGGGAGCCAGTGTAGAACGTGTGACTTAGAGTTATCTGCCCAAGGGCTTTGGGAACTAGAATATTTTTACACCAGCTCTTGTCATCATTAGCCCTGAAGCAAAAAGATGCAGATGCTGGCACTTATAAATGCACTTGATTGAACTAAAATGACGAGGCCCAAAGAGATAAGGGCAGGGTATCCCCTGCCTCTGCTATACCAGCTCTTCTCCTAACCTTACTTTGAGAAATTTTTGACTTCTCATTTTTTTTTTTAACTATCTGCAACTATGCTGCACTCAAAGGTTGATATTTTTTCCTGTATGGTATCTCTGGGATATACAGCAGTTGTCTCCAGTTACAGAGTAAAATGTTTTCATTCACATTTTTATTGGCAATCTGCAATCTACTATACACTTCTGGTTGCCAACTAGCTCTCTCTCCTTTTATCATCCCAAATACTGCTGTTAAATCACTTTTATCCATGTCAAGCACACTGGCCAGTTTCTATATAACAGCATACTCTCAGTTTCAGTCTCATTATTTCCTTCTCTTTCATCTGAGCACACGATTTTTCTTAATGGCTTCTACCTAATGTTTCCTCACTAGAATCATAAGGATATGACTATGGTGAAAAAGAAAAACCCACCAATCTGAGGAAGAGCTGATCTAGTTGTCCTAAGGCTACATTTAGATGTAGAATGGTCAGTCTAATAGATTTAAAAAGCAATTATCTCTCATGATAAAACAACAATGAGATACCACTATACATCTATTAGAAAGGCTAAAATCCAGAATACTGACACCACCAAATGCTGGTGAGGATTAGAACAATAGGAACTTTCAAATGGTACAGTGACTTTGGAAGACATTTGGGAAGTTTCTTACAAAGCTAAAAATACTCTTTCCATACGATCCAGCAATCATGCTCCTAGGTATTTACCCAAATGAATTAAAAATTCATGTCCACACAAAACCACCATGCAAATGTTTATAGCAACGTTATTTATAATTATTAAAACTTGGAAGCAACCAAGATGTCCTTGAATAGATGAATGGATCAAGAAACTGTGGACATCTGTATGGGGAAATATTATTCAGTGACAAAAAGAGATGAGCTATCAAGCTACACAAAGATATGGAGGAAACTTGAAAACATTGTTAAGTGAAAAAAGGCAATCTGAAAAGGCCACGTACTGTAAGGCACAACTATGGAGACAGTAAAAAGATCAGTGGTTGCGGGGGGTTGAGGGGGATGGAAGGAGGGAGGGATAAATACGTGGAGCACAGAGGATTTTTAGGGCAGTGAAACTATTCTGTATGATACTGTAATCGTGGATACACAACATTATGCATTCGTTAAAACCCATTGAACTGCACTACACCAAGAGTGAATCCTGATGTAAACTATGGACTTGATTGAATAATAATGTATTATTGGGTCATCAGTTGTAACAAATATACAACAGTAATGCAAGATGCTAACAATGGGGGAAACTCTCAGGCACGGGGAAGGGAGAGGCTAAGGGAGTATATGGGAACTCTCTGTACTTTCCACTCAATTTTTCTGTAACCCTAAGACTGCTCTAAAAAAATCAAGACTATTTTTTAATTGTCTTACTGAAGTCACAGTTCTCATGTCCTTATGCTATTCCTTTCACTAGGAATGAACAAACTCAAACGAATAGAGTTGCCTACCTCTTTTGTTCAGTTAGCTTTAAATTCTCTCATCATCACAAAGATTTTCTTGATAAAAGAGAAGTGAGGTGTAGAGTCTCAATGGATAAAAATGATTAACGCCCTATTTCTATTTCTGTTAATAATAATACCCCCATCTTAAAACTAACTAAAAATTAGCTGCAGGTAAATATAGCTTTTCTTGTCTTATTTTTTAAATTAAAAGAAAATACTTCTTAAAGGCGTCAGTATGTCTTCTATAAATTCTGAGTATATTTCCTGCACCATGTTCTATGCCTGTGAAGGCTTAACTCATCCTAGATAATTTCTCTGTGAAGCAGCCACAGAGCTCTCTATATAAAGTCAGGGGACCCAGGTTTGTGGCTATTACTAGCTGTTACCTTAGGCAAGTCACTTCTTAACCTTCATTACTTCAACTACCCTATTAGTCAGTTGGGATAATAACACTTGTCATTCATCATAGAGTGATTGTGGGGAGCATGGCAGACAATTGAGAAAGAGCTTTGTAACTTGTAAAGTACTCTATAAATATAAGGAGTTTTCACTCATGGGGGTGTTAGGAGAGTTTAAAACTGATAAATGGTAAATCAATAAAAACAGGAGATAAAAATCTTCCTATTAGTTTCACAGAAATGACCAAAACTGATATAAAGCCCATAAAGACTGAGTTGTGTTCCAGGAAATATATTTACATGAATATAAAAGAAACTCCAGAACAAGAAAGACTATGTATTGGGGTTTTAAAAACACTAGACAGTAGGGACTTTCCTGCATTTTTTTAGGACTAACTGGCACTAGCATACAAATACACTAAAAGCTGCTTTGAATAAAATATTAACTCACACAAGCTAGCAATTAGAAATTATAATACAGATCTCTCACCTGAGCATAATTCATATAATCTTTGGAAGAAAATAATTAATGCCACACTTTCTATGTGAAGAAAAAGTCCTAGGAAGGAACTCGTCAAATTCAGATGAGTGATCATCCTTGTGGAAATGGGACTGGGGGGACGGATATTTTCACTTTTACTTCAATTTTTTGGTGTTAGAATTTTTTAATAATTAAGCCTGTATTACTTTTATGATTAAAACTAAATAAGAAGTGATAAATTACACAAATATTCTCAATATCAAGTTTTTCTCTTTGCTAGATTTATGCAGAGGTTTTTGTAAAAGATGAATGTTGGCTTTGAAAATTTGTCATTCAGGTGAAAAGAGAAAAAAAGAGAGTTGAATCCCAGTTAGATCATTTTGATGACTAAAATTCAATGCTCTTGGGGAATTCACAGCCTTGTAATTAAGAGATAAATGAATTGTTTAATTCAAAGTGACAGGAAGAGAAGAAGGTAGATGCTGACAAACTCTACTTATCATTTACACGTTTGAACATACCAAGAATCGAACCTGCCATTCACTGAATCCCTACTGTATGCAGGGAGCTTCATAAGCTTTGTTTTTGATGCTGGCAACAGCCTGCAAGGTACATAATAGGCAGCCCGGGGGCTGTGCCATTTGTGAAGTCATAGAACTCAGAAGTTAAGGAGAAAGAACTCTTCAAACCCAGGTGTATCTCATTCTACAAATGACGACCTTTCCAAATCACTACTGTCATTTAAAAAAATGTATTCTTTATTTAACCAGACCCCTTGAACCACAGCTACATTTAATTTTATTTTGCCTGGAAATTATTTTAAAATATTTTCCATGATAAATCCCTTCACGGACTAACCATTCTTTATAGAACCTCAAGATAGCTACAGTGGTTGAACAAACAAACCAACAGAAAATGACCATGTGTATGATTACAAAATTATTAAATCACTTTTCCTCAGATGACCTAGGTCTTAATAGCTTTGGCAGTTATACTCGCTGTTGGTAGAGGCAATCTGCCATGGATTTTGAGTGTTCCTGCGTGATCTTGTTGGGTATGCCAAGAATGCAAGGTCCTGACCATTCTTTACTTATCTCACTTTTCAGGGTTGTATTAGCAGCCAGCAACCTTATGTGATGAGGTAAAGTCTCTCCCCAGCTAAAGAGCAGGCTTGCTTCCTCTAGCTATAAAAGCAGTGAATTCCTCAGGTTCAGTGTTCTTCTCCTGTAACACAACCCACTGAGTGTGCAGACAACCATGATGGGCCCACTATGTCACCCCAGTAGGACCTGGGGGACATGCGGAATCAATGCATATGGGCATGAAGCTCTGACTGCTGCTTTTGCTGTGAACAATAAACTCTTTGTATCTGATCCAGAAGTTTCATGTCTTTTTCTAGTACCCATGAAACAATAATAAGCTCACTTGTTAGCTTGAAATGAGGGTAAAATCCCAGACTCTGCACACTTCTTGACACCTACTTGTGTTGTAAAACTTATCACATAGCATTTCCATTATTTATTTCTATGTCTGATTCCCCATCTAGACTCCACATCTTTTGAAAGCGAGGATTGGTCTTCTTCAAGTCTAATCTTGAAGTAGCTGTCACCTTATAGGAGCCTGATAAGTGCTTGTTGAATCATCAAATGAGAGTATGAATCAATTACAATAATCCCCTCCTGAGAGAAAAACAGAAAAAGCATATGATTCAATCTCTGTGTTGGTAAAGACCTCTGTCTTTAAATTCTTCTGGAGTTTTTATTAGTCCCTTGTTCCTAGTAGCCAGGAAGATATGAAACTAGAGTCTTGAGATTAGTTGGAAGAGGACAGCAAGGTCTGAAATACTCCTGGAG
This sequence comes from Diceros bicornis minor, assembly GCF_020826845.1. NCBI lineage: Eukaryota > Metazoa > Chordata > Mammalia > Perissodactyla > Rhinocerotidae > Diceros > Diceros bicornis. Next base: position 69,902,814 of record NC_080749.1, read on the forward strand.
ATGGCAACTTTGCTTCTCAAAGGCCTGATGGGATCCTCACCCTGGTTGACCAGTATCATTGGTGGTGAGGCTGCCTTGGGGAGACTTGAACCGTGAGGGTTGTCCCCACATTGGGGAGGATGCTCTGAGTCTCCTGCTCTTTGTATGTAAGACACATCTTTTACTGATGGTACAGGAATCGGTGACCTTTGCTTATGCTTGGTAGGATTCTTTCGTCCCTCTTTAACCCTTACTCTCATGATAACAAGGATACATTATCTTCATAATTAAAAAGTGTTTAGACAAGAGTATAGAGAAACTAGGATATTAAATGTAAATATTGGTAAAGAAGGTATACACACATGTCTCTGGTTGATTATATAATTGCGTATCTAGAAAAAACAGAGACTCTAATTAAAAGTTCTGGAATGAATAAACAAGAGGACTTTTTTTTTACACTGGCAATAACTATCTACATGTGGAAATGGGGAAAATACTGCATTCAGAATAATAAAGGAATAATTTTTAAAACTTAGGAATAAATTTAACAAGAAAGGTACAAGTCTTATATGAATTAAACTAGGGTCATATTGAAGACGTTAAACAAGATTTGAGAGGGCATAAAACATAATACAGAATAAACATAACAAAGAATTCTAGGATGTGGAACTTAGTATCATAAAAGTGTTAATTGTCCCAAAATGAATACATATATTTAATGCAATTGAAGTTAGACTCCAAGAGTTGCTCTTGGAGGGTTTGTGTTGAAGGAAAGAGTTAACAAAGTTCATATGGAAGAAATGTTGCACAACAGTTAAGAAAATTCTAAAGGCTAATTAATTTTCCTATGCTTGAAATACGTCAGGGAATTTTCTAAGTGTTCTATGGTTTGCTTCATTTACTCTTCACAACAAATGTTTGCAATAAATACTATCATACCAATTTTACAGATAGGTAAACTGAGATAGACAGATGTGAAGTAACTTGAAGCCAGGATTCAATTTGACTCTAGAGTGTGTGCTTTCAACCAATTAACCATCAGGTCATTGTCTCCAAGCTGAGAGGAGGAGGACTTGCCATACAAGATATTGAAAAATGCTGTGAAGTGTAGCATATTTATAAAGCATAAACATATAAAATATACCTTATAATCAATAGTATTGACATATAACTATATTAGCAGAGCATAATAGAGAGTGGTAGAAAATTATCCTTTAAGAAAATTAACATATGAAAAGGTGGTATTTCAGCTTAGTTGGGAAAAAAACGACTATTTAAAAAAATTACTGGTATAACTGTCTATCAATCCAGAAGAAAAAGTTGAATCTTCATATACAGAATTCTATGTAGATTAAAGACTTAAATTTTTTAAAATGTTAGAATAAAATTTAGGAAAATGTGTATAATCTAAGGGTTGGGAGACTTTAAACCAAGACTTTATCCACAGAAACTATACAAAAACATATATTTTTCACTACATGTAAATATTTTTTTGCACAGAAAAAGATGTCATAAGGCCAAAAAGACATATGATAGATTGAGGAAAATATTAGTAACTCATATGAAACAGTTATTTACTGTGAAAGATATCTTTAAAAAGTAATATTTTTAATACACAAAGAACCCTTTGAAATTGATAAGAGAAGGCTCGATAGAAGAAAGTGAATGGGAAATTGACAAAACAGCACATCCAAATAACCAATAAATGTGAGAAAGGACGCCCAGCCTCAAAGATAGTCAGAGAAAAGCAAATTTATACTAAAAAAGAGAGGTATTATTTCCCAACAATCAGCTAGGCAATAATAGAAAAGGAGATAAATGCTAATGGAGATCTGGAGAAGGGGGTCCTCATACACCTTGCTGATGGAAATGTGAATTTTACAACCTATTTGGAAAGCAATCTGACAATATCTCTTAAAATTTAAAATACTTAGACCTTTGACTATTAAGTCTATTTCTAGGAATCTACTCCATAAAAATAAGAGCACCAGCCCATAAGAATTCACATACAAGGTTGTTTGTTACAACACTGTTTAAGGTAAAGTGTTTGCTCACCTAATGGGAATGACTCAATAAATTGTGGCACGTCCACTCCATGGACCATTTGCTACCATTAAAATCAAGAGATTTCTGTGATGTAAAATTTGGAAAGCAGGGAAATGAGTAATAAAACTTCATTTTTGTAAATGACAAAATCCTGACTTCCCCATTTATAGAATTCCGTAAACACACACATAATACACATGGGGATAAACTGTACACTTTCCCATTTTATTTAAGTAATCAGATATACGTAAGGAAGAGTGCACAGTGGTTGTTAACACTGATGTCTTTGGGGGTGATGGCGTGGATGGAGGTAAGCCAAAAAAAAAAAAGGGGTTTGTAATAAAAAATCAGCATGTATAATATCTAGCTTATGGTAAATTATATATAAATGTTTATGCAGCAAAAGCACGAAAAGACAGTGACCAAAATGTTAGTGGTGGTTATCTTATTTTGGTGGAATTTCAGGGGATTTTTAGTTTCTTCTTAGACTTTTCGTTATCATTTGAATTTTTACAAAGATTTCTGTTATTAAGCAATCGGAAAGAAAATTAAAAGGCTATTTTTGTCATAAAAATTCCATTAGTAAAAACTTTTTTATTAATTTACATATTGTGCAAACATTAGAAAGTTAGGACTCCTAAAGCAAGAAGTGGAAAAATCATTCCAATTTGAAGAAATAAAACCATTCTCTGAAGATGGTTGACATTTATGAAGCAATCCTCAAAGTGTCCCTGTACATTTTCCATTGAACAAAAGTCTGAAATCTATTTGAACTGTAGTGGAGGTATTAATACCACCCTGCTGCTGAGAGAAATGGAAACTGAAGGATGCTAATAGCTCATAAATAATGGACTGTGAGTGCCCAAATGACCTACTACTTGCTGTGAGCATGAGGCCAGGTCCCAGAGCCTGTTCCAAAACTGTGAATCCTAATGTTGGTTTACAGACACCCAGAGTGACACTTCAAAGTGGCCTTAAGGCTGGCCTAAAATACAAGTCACACTAAGGTGTTCATATTTAATGTGACTTTTTCTCTCATAGCCACTCTAGAAAAGATGCTAACTAGGTGAAATTAGTCCCCCAGGTGCAAGAGCCTTTTTTTTTTTTTTTTTCGCTGAGAAAGGCTAGCCCTGAGCTAACATCCATGCCACTCTTCCTCTATTTTGTATGTGGGTCACTGCCACAACATGGCTGATGAGTGATGTAGGTCTGTACCTGAGATCTGAACCCACAAACCCAGGCCACTGAAGTGGAGTGTACCGAACTTAACTACTAGGTCACGGAGCCGGCCCCATCAGGTGCCAGAGCCTTTTAAGCTGACCAGCTCTGGCTTCCATGGCTCCGTCTACTTTCAGCTTCCGTCAAAATGTCTTTATCTCATTTCCTCAGTTCCTTGCTCATTTAGAGCCAATCAGATGTAGTCACCTCTTTTTCCTATCATCTTGGATGAAAAATCCTGTTAATCTGTATGGGTTTATATATCTTGTTACATCAAGGCCTTGATCACCTGACATGCTGAACCAGCTATACTTGAACAAAGGCTTTGTGGAGACGTGTTTACCCAGAAGAAAGCACTGGAAAGTCCTCAGGATTTGAGATCAGAAGTCAGGGTTTTACCCTCGCCCTGCTATTAGCTATGACATTAAAAAAAAAAAAACGCTGCTTTACTTCTCTGAGCCTTGATTTCCTCCCCTATAAAATCTGTACCCTGCCTCTCTTCTAAGTTGTGAGAATCAAGTGGGATGTTCATAAGATCCCAGTCAATCATTAAACAAAGGTCAATTATGTTTTTCTCTGATTGCAGAGGCAAAAATATCCTCTGAAGAAAAATTTTAAAATGCAAAAATCACTAAGAAAATAAAAATCACCCATAATCACAAGATCTGGAGATAACTGATGTTGACATTTTGATGTGCCCATTTAATTTTCTCCCTATATAGATTTCCACATATTTACACACACATTAAAAAGTAAAATTCAGAGCACACTCTATACATCACTATGTATCTGCTTTTCCATTTAATTGATAATTAAATTACGATGCCATTGAAAAATCTACAATATCATTTTTTTTTTTTTTTTTAGGAAGATCAGCCCTGAGCTAACATCCATCCTAATCCTCCTCTTTTTGCTGAAGAAGACTGGCTGTGAGCTAACATCCATTGCCAATCCTCCTCCCTTTTTTTTTTCACCCCAAAGCCCCAGTAGATAGCTGCATGTCACAGTTGCACATCCTTCCAGTTGCTGTATGTGGGATGTGGCCTCAGCATGGCTGCAGAAGCGGTGCGTCGGTGCGTGCCCGGGATCCGAACCATGGCCGCCAGTAGCGGAGCGCACACGCTTAACTGCCAAGCCACGGGGCTGGCCCAACAATATCATTTTTAATAGCTGTTGAATGGTTATTTTAGCCCTAGTCTGATTTATTTAATAAATTCTCCACTGTTGGAATTTAGATTATTTAGAATTTTTCACCATTAAAATGTTGTGATATATTCTTGGTTAAACCAACCTCATTAAATTATAGTATTTAGATCTTCTTCATTTATGTTTTTGCCTACTTGATATGTCAGAAACTGAGAAAAGTGTGTTCAAGTTTCCAACCACTACTTGATTTCTCTCATTTCTTCTTATATTTATAATTTTTATTTTATATGGATTCAATATTATTTGGTGCATATTGATCTGTGAATGCTATACGTTCATTTGAAATTGTCTCTTATATTAATACAATATTTGTCCTGATTATTGCTTTTGGACTGGAATTTGACATTGTCTAACAACCTCATAACCATCAAGAGGATTAAATGAGATGCCACATGTCCTTAAGTACTAAATAAATGTCAGCTGTTATATCTCATTTCTATTTTATTTTCATGTTATTATAATATATAGTGAGCATACTTTCTTTTTGTCTGCATTTGCCCAGTGTATCTTTGCCCAACCTTTTACTTTTAACTCTTCTAATACCTCATTTTATGGGTTGCTTGTAAACAGCATGGCGTTGAATTTTCTGTTTTGATTCTAAGTGAGAATCTTCTTATTTTTAACAAGAGAGCTTGTATTCATTGCCATATTTAATATATTTGCTTTTACTTTGTCACCTGGCTTTCTATTTCCTTTGCCCGTCTTTTGCTATATAGTCCATACTTTTTTTCATCTTTGCTACTATTTTAGAAGGTATACATAGAGTTTGCATGCTTATAGCAGTTACCACTGAATTTATCAAAAATATTTTTGCAACCAGTGGTCTACAACCTTGTTTTCACCACAAGCACTTGGTGGATAACCTCACATTCACTACATACTCCTGTCACTGTGGAGTGCTGCATTGATAGAATGAGCTCTGGATTATGCACAATTTCTGGTTGCACCATCTCTAATTCCGCCATTTTCACTTGCACCAATCACAAGATGCCATGGGTGCATGGCACTGCCATTGGAACCTCATTTTTAGTGTCTAGAGTCAGAGCGAAGCTTTTGAAATTCCCATGTCAAAATAAGGAATTTAGCATACTTTCATTAACTCTCTGAAGTCTACATCCAAATGGTTTATTGGTCAACCCAGGAAAGTATTCTTCTAGAATACATTTTCAATTGTGATTTTTGTTCCATTTGTTCTGGTCTCTTCACCAATCCCATGTGCATTGGCCCTTCTGTCTCTGATTTCCATGCACCACTTTCCTTCACTTCACTGCATTGTGTGCTTCAAATGTGCCTCCCACATCACCTATTTATTCTCCATGGTATCAATTCTATCCTTTCCCGTGTCCCAATATTGATTTAATTCTGCTCTTGTTTGTCTTTTTCCCTCCTTAGAATCCCTTCCTATCTTAGTTACCATCTTCCTCTTTTCATATTATCCATTTGAATTTTTCTTTTCAACATATTTGCCTCTTTTAGATTTCTGTTCCTATTTTATACACATGATTTCCTGAAAAATTCTTCATATTGTGGAGTAAATCATTTTCAAAAGTATGCTGTTCTTCTAATACATCAAGGTGAGCTTGCCAGTCTCCTGTTTGTCTATTTTTTTTTTTTTGCTGAGGAAGAGTTGCCCTGAGCTAACATCTGTTGTCAATCTTCCTCTTTTTGCCTGAAGAAGATTAGCCCTGAGCTAACATCTCTGCCAATCTTCCACTATTTTGTACGTGGGTCACTGCCATAACATGGCCACTGACAAGTGGTATACATCCATACCAGGCCACCAAAGCAGAGCATGTCAAACTTAACCACTAGGCCATAGGGCTGGCCCCTATGTATTTTTCACAAGTCCTAGGCATGTATCTTTAGGCAATGTTCCATTAGACGAATGCGGGGTTGATCTCGATTTAGTTTTGTCTGATACTGATATAGATTTCACTCATGTTCTGTCATTTAACTGTCCAGTCATTTTAGGTTTTAATGTTATATGTGTTTGTCTTCTTGTCATCTTATGTACTTTATCTAAAAGTTTGGACAGATTTTTACATACAATTGTACACCTGAAGTCCTTGTTACCAACGTCAAAGGCATGATTTCCAGGCACTACGGTAGACTGAAAAAGCACATTTTCAGGGATGTGCTAAAATTTAAATCTCTTATCAGAGTCCCTAATAGCAAAACTAGAAAGCCCTATTTCTCTTACTCGTAGGATTGGTCCTACTTCAAGCTGAAGCATAATTTGATTTTAAAAAATTGTAGTCACCATTTTTACCATACTGGTCTTGTTGAGATGCTAATATGTCTTTAATGTTTATTAATCTCTATGTTAACTCGAAGGAAATTGCTCAGACATTGGGAGATCTATAGAGTTTCCCTAACTTGCCTACATTTCTCATCACCTCAGCCTTTAAAATATATGTAGTTTCATTTGCACATTTCTGATGAACGACCAAGATTTGAGACTATGAGTAATAGGTTGCTAAGTTTTCTAGGTTATCAGAGCCCTTATGATAGCTTTTTGATGTAATATACTAAAGGAACAACCATATAATCTCCATTTTGTGGAAAAATACATCCATCTATAACGCATCTTAAAAGATAAAAAGAACTATATTAAGGCATCAACAGTGATTGAAAATTGGATGGTGGGATTATGGATAATTATTTTTTTCTTTTTGTCTTTCTCCATTTTCTAAATTTCCTATAATTAATATGCATTACTTGTATAATCAAAGAAAAACCTCACTCTGTTCTAACTGAACAAAGCTTTAATGATAAAGGAATTAAGCCTATGAATTATGTTTTTCCCATGTTCAGGTCTGACTAACATTTGATTTCTGGGAAAGGATGAGAGCTTATTGTAGATACAAAGTTTAGAATTAGTGATCATTTCTTATTTGGTTACAAAAAAAGTGTGACATTCACAATAGGCATACGTGAAGAAGATTTTGCCATACAAACTAACCCTGTATTTTCTAGACTTGGGGATTTCATGGACCAGAAAATAGTAGAAGTTTTTGGGACTGATATAAAGTTGTCAACTTTTATTTTTTTTGTGTGTGGTGAAGATCAGCCCTGAGCTAACATCTGATGCCAACCCTCCACTTTTTGCTGAGGAAGATTGGCCCTGAGCTAACATCCATGCCCATCTTCCTTGACTTTATATGGGACGCCTCCACAGCATGGCTTTGACAAGCAGTGCGTCGGTGCACTCCCAGGGTTCTGAACTGGCGAACCCCGGGCCGCCACAACGGAATACTCGCACTCAACTGCTTGTGCCACCCAGCCGGCCCCTAGAGTTGTCAACTTTTAATTTTGCTAAATAAGTATATATTCAAGAGAGCCCCACAACCCCCCCGCCCCCATGTACATCATCACCATTTCAAAAAAGACAGAACATTCCTATCCCAAATGATTGGAAAGGATGTATATTGTCATAGAATGAAGAACCATCCTTTTAAAGGAATAAATTTGACTTTGCAAAAACTCTCCCTATTGTTCTTTTCTTATTTTGCTGCTGGCTGGTGAAGACCTTATTAAGGATGGGCCCTGGCTGGTGCTTGAGGTCCCTCGACTAACTTGGTTCTCCTGGTGTTTGGACAGAGAAGGCCCATCTTATCTGGCTCCCTAGAGACAGAGTAACTCCTGGTATAAGGGCAGGTGTTTGAGAAGGAAAGGTAAACTCAGACTTTTGGCATTATTTTCAGGGAGAAGACCTACTATACCCAATGTTTTCTGGATTCATCACAAGTTCTATTGATAAAAATATATATAAAAGACATTTAAATCCCCATATAATCAATAATAGGTTGTGGGAAACTAGTTTTCAAAAGCAACATTGTTATGGATAACTAGCCGGCATCCAACCCCTCTCCCCACCTCTACCACTACCAGTGAACATGTCACCCCTTCATACAGCAGCATCCATGTGTGGTTTGCTTTACAATGTCTCTCTCGCCTAGAGGATTCCAGGAACGCTCCCTCGTAAGTAAGTGGTACCTGACTTATCACTTTTTTTCTGATTCAGCTCCCTGCCTTTGCTTTTGCCTCACCAATAGTTTACTCTCAACATGGCAGTCACGGTGATCTTGTTAAAATCTAACCTGGATCATGCCACCCCTCTACCAAAAACTTCCAGTTGTTTCTCATTTCAGAATAAAAGCCAAAGTCTTTACACTGTCCTACCCAAGCCAAAGTCATGAGTGGGTGGCACATACATTATGCCCCATATTCATGCTGATGTGTTCTTTTTACACAGGGGGTGGTCCATATAGCTACCAACTCCTCTCTCCTAGCTGATTATGAATACAGTAGATTATTGAAATAACATTCTTTCAGAATAAAAATATAATCCATATCCACTGTATAAAATACGTCAAACACAGAAAAAGTATACATAGAAAAATAAAAATCATCCCTAATTTTACCTACTAAAGATAAGCATCGGTAACATTTTTATGTATTTCCTTCCAGGTTTTTAAAATTATTTTTTCCTAATATATATAGTATGGTACAAAATTAAGATGCAAGTTTGTATTCCATAGTTTTCACTTAGTAAAAAACACATCAGGATTACTTTTCCATGTCATTAAATAGCCTTCAAAAACATGATGTTAAGTAAGTGTATGCTACTGAATTATCTAGGCTAGGCCACCATCTATGGAACCATTTCCCTGTTGTGGACATTTGGGTTGTTCTTGACTTCTAAACATAGTATTTAATTATCCTTGCTAATAGATATGAACAGAAAATAAATAAGTCCTAACTTCTGGAGTGGGATAGTGTTGGTATCAGCACAGGGAGCTTGTGATGGTCTGAGACTGTGCGTGGATCACTGGGATTTGCTGTGAGGACAGCAGGAGAAAGACCCTCATTGGCTTTTGCGTTATTGAGGGATTTTGGTCAGGTCATTAAGACCTCAGCTGAATCACCAGTAACATTAAGAGTGAGATGAAATGGTGTTAGAATTCCAGCTCTCCTAATTTTTGTTTTGCTATCAACCTGTCTCAAGTCAAGAATAATGAGCCATCCCTCAGAACACAGATATTACAAAAGGACTCGTAACCCTTGGGGTCTCATTTGTGCTTTTGTGGCTTTGTGGGCAGATAAATCACTTGGTACTGGGAACTCGCCCAACTTGGCAGAGCAGGAGACAAATCAAAACACATGCCTTGCCTAATTCTGTTTAGGTTTCACGCTTCAGTGGCTGCTTGGAAAAAAAAAATTAAAATGTGTTCCATTTGAGAAGCTTTCTGAAAAAAATGTGTGTGAGTAAACAAATCATTTTAGAAAAAGCAAACATATATCCTTGAGGGGCAGAGCAAGACTACATCCCCACGACGGTGTGCCTCTGCCCAGCATTAGAATTAGGCCAGATCCCATACAAATGTGACAGTATGTAGAAAACCTCATTTTCAAGAGAGAGCATTCCTGGAATCCTCTAGGTGAGAGAGAGATTGTAAAGCAAACCACATAAGGATGTTGCTGTATGAAGAGGTGACATGTCCAGTGCTCAGTGATACACCTAGATTGTCAGTGAAGTGATATTGACTTGATATTGATAGGTGTATCCATTGAATTCAAGTATTTCTATACATTTAACATCATCAGTACAAACTTGTGGCTGCACGAAATAAATACAGGTGTTTTTTATGCAGTGTCCAGTGGGGTCAGTAAGATAAAAAATGTTTAAAAGCTTCAAGATTGGCCCTCTTGTTCGGTGAGGGTTTTGGCGTGATAGTCATCCTTTTATCCCCACAGTCAAACCTAGTATGTTGGCCTCAATATGCACTGAAAGCGTGTTTATGGGCTGAAACCCCCCAGATTATCCTCGTTTCTTCTTTATAATCTTCCTGCCTGTTACCAACCTTAAAGAAACATGTCATTTACATTCAGTTCTAGATATGATCATATTTATAAAATAACATTTATTGAGGGCCTTCTGAGTGCCAGGCACAGTGCTAAGCTCTTTACATGAATTAAGTCACCTAGTTGTCATAACAGCCCAATGCTAACGAGCACAACACTATTGCTCTCTATATTTTTGGGGGAAGATAAGGATGGGGAGATGCGGAGGGATTAAGTAACTTGCCAAAAGTCATGTAGCTAGTAAATCAGAGCCAGGATTCAACTAACCCAGGTAGTCTGACTCATGAACGCGTGTGCACTTAACATAACACTATTACTCTAAAATTCTATTTCCACTTTTTGGTTTTGATGTGGTGTTTTTTTTTAAGGTCAATGTATGTGGCTTCAGTTTACCCAGGCTAAGTGAAAACATTCAAGGCATGATTTCTTTGTTTGTCGTTGTTTCAATCGAGATCCTTACCATCCCTTCCTGCTGTTCTCACGTCTGGTCACAGGAAGAGAATCTCAGTGATAGTGTAGTTTTTCAGCAAGTATTTATCACGTGGGGAAGTCCCAAATTTTCTATAGGCTGAAGGGCCCCAATTTTTATAGAATGTACCTTACTTGATTAATGCCCACATTTTACAAAAAGGGGCAATTTCCGTGATCTCTGAAAACTATTATTGTAATTTATGAAGCACAGGAAGGATGATATAAGGAGACTCCATTGTTTAGCTTATAGAGACATAACAAAATAAGGGAAGTTGTTTAGGAAGAAGTAGAACACATAACCATAAATGTAATGAGAGTGACAGTGTAGTTCTAGATGAATATCCTTTTGGAAACAGACACTTTTTCACTTACATGCAATAATGCTTTGAGAAACGGATTCAGAAACTGACTTTGGAGTGTTCAGGACAAATAAGTCAAATACGAAACGAAGAGGAGGCGGCCGTGGGGGAAGAAAGAAAAGGGACAGGTAAAATATTGCTTGTCTCACTTCAGTTCATGTATGCGAGTTATGCAAAGCTAAGCAGATGAATTTTTCTTACTTAAAAAAGGAAACTTTTTGGTCAACATCAGCAAAACATGGGTGATGAACAGGTTAAAGAGAGAAAACAAGTCTGTGCCCTGGGACCACGATTCTGTGGTCAGACCTGACAGGTTTAAACCAGCTGAAAGGTCACAGCCAAAACAAGCACTATTCACTATGGAAACTCCCCTAAAATTCTAGAACTCTGGGTACATGCCCTTAAAAATTTGATAGAGATTCACCAACAAAATCATTTTTCTTCATTGAATTTTCCATGTCTACTAAACTATCTGAAAAATAAAACTGTGTGCGTGACAAATCTTTTTCCATTTGGCAAAAACAGAAACCTCTTGGTTTCTAATGGAAAAATCACAGAATATTAGCTTTATTTACTTTCCTATTTATCAAAGACATTCTCCGCCTATCTGATTCGTTCACACACTGATGAGTATTGGCAATAGCGTGTTTCTGCTGCTGAGAAAAGGAGCGTTTTGAGATCTTGAGTGATGGCGCACCTGGCGCGCACTGAGAACTTTCGCTGATTTCTGTGGTTCTCACAGCAGCCCTGGGAGGCAGGTAGAATAATCCCCATTTTACAGACAAAGAACTGAGGTTGAAAAGAAATTCTATTAGTTTTGATGAAAATTCTTTCAGCTTTGTATAGAAACTTAGAAAATGGGATTAAACGTTTTTTAAAGAGAAGGAGGGAAGCCAGAATGATGTTTTCCATTTGTATCGCTAAGAAGAGGAGGCCTCCTTCAGGCATTCATTAAACAAAGATCCATCAAACACCTTCTATGTGCTAAGTCTTGGGTTCAGTTTGTCTATCCTCACTCTGATTTCATTTACTCCTGTTGCAAATAGTTCAGTAGGATAGATATCATGAATCACTAGTTCACAGATAGGAGAACTGAGCATTCTCAAAGTGAAGTGGCTTCCCTGGGGTCATTTACCTTATTAGAGGCCGACCTGCAACTCAAAACAGGTTTCAGTGCCACTCTAGAAGTCTTTCCACAACAGAGAAGTTTAAACACATTAACCATTCTTCCTTAATTTTCAAGTTGCCTTGGATTCCTTTTATTTCAGTGGTTCTTGAAATGTTTTTGAGAACATTTTATTTCTCAATCCTGTTATTTCCCATGTCCCACTCCATCTCTAAGAACAACCCCACTGTTGGTTTTATGTGGTCATTTAGAGTTTGACTCTGGCCTTCTTTTTGGCCTCCCATTTCTGTGGGAGAAAGGGGAGCAGGCAAGAGTACAGATGAGGGAGGCCCAGTGCACACAGCAAGCGCATCTATACTTCTCCCAGTACAAACCATCGGCGGAAAGTGGCCTGACTGCAGACACAGAAACATTGTCCAAGCAAATCTACTGACATTGGAGAAATTCTCGCCATTTTCTCTTTCTTACTCTACGTGGGGTCAAGTTTCCAAGCATTTAAAGTCTCACAGGGGTCTCTTGATGGACTCCCTGGGAACTTATTTGGGCTTCTCACAATGGCAGAGTACTTGGTTTACTAATCACCACATTTGAGGGTGTGTCAACATGCTAGCTATGCTGAACGGACCTTGATAAGCTGTTACATTTCCCAGGGGGCCCCATTCACAAAGGCCACAATAAGCAAACCCCTGGTTTCCAGTATGAGCTGTCACCTCCCACCCAGGATCCAACGACCAACCGCACCACCAACATGGCTTTGTGGCAAACGCCGGCCACATAACAGTCTCAGTCCCCTAGGAGACACTCCTTCATGCCTCTTATGGGAACAAGGCCACACAACAATCCCTCCCACTCCTCAGTCTGCACAACCGTGGATTTTGTTTGATGTAAGCGCTAGATAAAAAAAGGTCTTCTTTGAGCTTTTGTTTAACAAATGTTTCAGTGCCAGCTGTGTCCCTGGCTCTGTGATAGGTGTTGGGAAGAAAGTACTTTATGAAAAGTGCTGAAACAGGAATGGGTAACAGAAGCCCTTATGTTCGCTGGGAGCCTAAAGAGGTCTTCAGGGAAAAGGACTTGGAAGGGGCAGGGAGAGAGAAATACCATTTATAAATATCTTCTATGTGCTGTGTGCTCTCAAATGCCTTCTTACTTAAAGCCCAGTACAGCCCTTCAAGAGAGCTGTTGTCTTGTTTTACAGACAGGGAAACTGAGGCTCAGGAAAGCCAGATCCCAGCCTATTTGACATCCACGGGTTTCTACCACATCATCTGGAGTGGGGTGTCATATTGATTTCAATCTGCAAGTCTGAGAAGAGAGTCATCTGTCTTTCTTTAAAGTGTTCTTCCATGGTCTAGGCGTATCTAACGTGGGAGAATCTATTAGCCATCTACAACTGTATCACAAAAGAAAAGATGTATGAATTCTAGTGACACAACTGAGCACTGTATCATGGAGTGAGTTTCTACAGATTATCCATATTGGATTAATTTAATTTTAAACATAATATTTCAAATGTAGAAATTTATACATAGAAAACAAAAATATAGATTTTATATACACGCATGCAAGGTAAAATTTCAAAATTAACATATGGTTTTGAAATCTGGAGTGATATTACATCTGGGAGACAATTATCCAGCCTCTCCTTTCTCCTGTCTTAACTCTCTATCTCATTCTTTTTCAATTTAAACATCCACTTAATATTTCATGGAAACATGATGCTAAGTATTAAAATACATATAGCTTAAGGAACAAAATACTACCAAATTTAACAATCTGATTTGCTTTTTCACTTCTAGCATATTCCAGAGTATAGAGAATTGTTAAAAATTATCATAACGAACATGTTGCAGTATGTCCATACAATGAAATACTACTCAGCAATGAAAATGAATGAACTATTGATACATGCAAAAATATGGATAAATCTCAAAATAATGATGTTGAGTGAAAGGAGCTAGTTAAAAATGAGTACATAACGTATGCTATTTATATTAAAACTCTAGGAAATGCAAACTAATCTTTAGTAAGCAAAAACAGATCAGTGGTTGTGTGAGGATGGGACCCAGGGCAGGGAGGAGCGGGAGGGAGCTATTATAAAGGGGCCCAAGGAAACTTTTAGGGATGATGGATGTGTTCATTGTCTTGATTGTGGTAATGGTTTCATGGGTGGGTACTTACATCAAAACTTGTCAAATTGTACACTTTAAATATGTGTTTATCGTATGTTATTATACACAATAAAGTTGTTAAAATTATCAAAAACTACATTTTTTCAGCGAAATAGAAAGACAAAACTTGGGGAAATTACCTATATCTGTATAATATTTTGGGCACAGGCTCTAGATTCAGAAAAACTGAGATTGTGTCTTAGTTCTCTCACCTCCTAGCTATGTGACCTTTGTAAGCCTCAGTTCTCTCCTCCATAAATGGGGGAAATAACAGTCACTCCCTCACAGCGAGCTCATGAAAGTAGTTAGCACAATGGACCCCGCATACACTAAGCACTCACCATCATTCTAAGATGTATATATGGATATATATGAATATGAATGGATAGATGTATGCGTGTATATTTTTAACACAAAGCAGATAATGTGGCACAATCGATGTATAGTATAGGACAGTGGTGAACCCAAAAGAAGCTTGTATCAACCTACGAAAAATGAAACTTTTGTTATTACTGTTATTACTTTCCCAAACACCATCTTATTTTTAACAACAATGTGAGGGAAGTCTTATTATTACCCCCATTCTGCATCTAAGAAAATTAAAGCGGAGGGAGGGTAAGGTCACCAGCTAATGAGTGGTAGAACTGAAAGTGGAACACAGACGTGTTGGCTTCAGGTCTAGGGCTCTTTGGACAAACCATAGGAGCAAAATTCAAGGTCTTTCTCCAAAGTAGTGAATTATGCTGTGATTCAAATTAAACACTATTTCTAGTCCTACAGTAGAGCAAACATTAAGGAAAAGAATCTTTCTGCCCTGTACCCCTCTGCCGGTTCACTGTGCTCCTTCACGCGGAGGGCATTCCCATAGTTCTCTGTTGCTCCGGCTCATCTTCCCACAACACAAGTGTGTGGGCCTAGGGGGCCCACAAATCGCTTGGCCCAGGCTCCTATGTCCCCCCTCATTGTTTTCCTGCCTCTGCATCTTTGCATATATGGTTTTTGTCCACGTGTAACACCTGCCCACGCCTCTCTTTATGAGGATCCCGCCAGTGCTGGCAGACATTACTGATGCCACTCATTCATTCATTCATTTGTTCATTCACTCCACAAATTGTATTGAACAACAGTTATTGCCAGGCACTGATCTGGGTGCTGAGAAAACCACACCAAACAAGCATCACCTCCTCCATCTTTCCCTTCTTTGCATCTAATCTTCTCTCTTTGAGCCTATGTTGTAGCTGTTTCTTTACCCTCGAGAGCTACGGCAGGGGCATGGTACAGGGCTTGAGACATGGGAGACAAACTCTTATTCAAAATCTATTAATTTAAGAAAGGGGAAAGTGTTGAATTTGATATAATAAAAAAGTATTGGATGTAAATAATGCTCGAGCCAAACTTGAATAAGGCTGAATTGGTTTAAGAAACTCTAGGAAACTTTTGGCCACCCAGGGAGATGTAGGAAGGCAACTAGATGCCACCAGGGCAAACTTTTGCCTTTTGTTGTCATTTGGAAGAGGGATTAAACAGGTTAAAGATAAAATTTAGAGAGGGCTTCAAATTGGCGTTTCAGCAAAATGACCATGGAAATAGTGTAGAGGAAAAATAATTATTGAAAATCTGTGAACATTTTAAATTTCTTTAAAAGTAACTTTTTCACAGAGGAAGTTCTCCCAAGAGCAGCAGAGAACGTTATATAAATGTTATAGGTTTTTAAAATAGAGAAAGTAATTTACATAGAGAAAATGTTTTCATACATATCATTTTTGACATGTCTCTTCCTTCTGCTTAAAACTACCACAGACAGGAGGTTCCCCTAGAGCTTATAGCTGATCAAATCTGATGTTTAAAATACTCTATTTCTTAAGAAAGCTGTGGTCTGAGCAGAGGTGCGATATACAGGAAGCTGCTATTAGAATTTAGTCTGGGCCACAAATGTTTTACAACTTAGGCAGCTTTTAGACCTCGTGTATCCCACGGAATTGCAATAGAGACAAGAGAATAATTATCAATGAAAAAAATGAAAACCTCATCTTAAATGTTGTTGTATTCAATGCTAAGATACGAACATAATTTTTAAAGCTGAACAAGACACAAATCTTAGGAAAACTTAAAGCCTGAAATCTTATCAAAATCATGATAATGACACCATACATCAAGAGAATATTCCTTTCTCTAAAAAACATTTTGTTGGTTATTTGTTGCATATATATTCGTTATTTCTAAGGTCCCTTCCATGTCTCAAATGTTATTTTTCTAAGATGCTTCTACATACAGTATCAGAAATAGATAATGTAGTGCGCTCTGTGTATAGAGTAGATAGAGGGGAAAGCAAAAGAAGAGACAATACATCAGAAAAGAAGCATGTAAGAATAGTTTCTCTCTTACTGTTCTATTCTCACCTCCTCCAGAAAGTTTAGCAGGAAGTCACAACTCTCAGTTGCATAATTTGTGTTTTCCATTCTCTGCCTATTTTTCAGCTGAGCATTTATTAGAAATATGAAGCCAGTTCTAGTGAGAACACCATCACGACGTATCTTATCACCTGTGACATCACTTTCATCAGCAATCAAAGCACTGGAGCTTACCTACCAAATATTTCACCTGCCATAGGGTCAGCACTGTAGAACGTGCCCCTTAAGGGATACAGGGATTAAGAAATTCCTTCGGAGTGGGAGACAGCAAACATGAAAATGGAAGAGGATGGAATTCTGCATCCAGTTCAGTTTAGCAGCCACATTGTGCTTTGTTGTCTCTGTGGGAAGGTATATTCACACCATCGTTGGCAAAATTTCATATGCCTTGGTTTCTGTGTTGTCATCATTGCTACTGTAATTTTTTTTTATTCTCAGAACTGATATGCTGACGTACATTAGATTGTGTGCTTAAAAAGGTAAATTTGTTGATTTTTCCCCTCTGTATTCCATAATTTGATTTTGTGTTTTTACAACAAGCATGGAAGTATGTCACTTTTATAAACAGAATAAAAAAACTAGTTATCTGTTTTTCAATTCCACCAACACTTATGGAGCATCTGCTATATGCCAGAGATTGTGCTAGGGATTGGGGATCCAAAGGTGAATGAAATATAATTCCACCCCCCTGGTCAATTCATCAAGAATCAGTTCACCAAGAGCCCATTTGTCAAAGTGATTCTTGGCTGTTTGCTCTCAAAACTTGCAATCTAACAGAAAACATAGATAGGTAAGCAGCCCTGAGATGTCTGCTTTATTAGTGGTGTGAACAAAGCTATTGTTCAAAGCTCAGAGAAGAAAATAATTCTTCTCTGGGGTTAGGGCTCGATTCAATGAGAAACTATGATTTGATCTAGGCTCTGAAGGAGGAGTCGGATTCAATCTGTGTTGTGTCTTTTAGTTCTTCTTCATGACTTCAAGCAGGATGACAGAAAGGGTATTTCTTTAAAGGCCAGTATGAACTCTAGACTTCGTTCCAAACTAAGCACAAGGAAAGTCTTCTCTTTTCTTATGTGTTTTCACATAATTTCACAGAATTCTTAAGACTATTTGAACACAGTCTCCTCATCCACACAGGACTCAAAGAAGCAAACAAAGCAACTCCATTCTCCCAGCTCCGCTCTGTTGGTGAAGCCATTTCTTAGTTATGCATATTCAGGCCTGAAGTTGGACAGGCTCACAGGTTCTGACCTCAGCAACGCATTTCAACTGCCTCTGGAGGAGCTGTTTGTACACTCGGCTCTCCCTTCTTCTAAGCAGTGCCCTCCTAGCGGGTGGTCATGTCTTGCCTCATGATGTCAATAAGGTTCATAAACAATGCCAACCTAAGTGGTCAAGAAACTGGGTATGCCTCAGATGAGGAAGTGCCAGGGTTCACAGGCAGATAGGAAATTAAAGAAAATCAAGGCGGCTGTTTGTCCATATGATGACTTAATTTGACTTACAAGAAAGCAATCGAGGTAGTCTTGCACCAGGACACACAGCTTCGTAAAAGGGGTCCCCACTTGTCTTTCTGCCTGGTGCATTTGTGCAGGGCATAACCTGTCAACCATGTTTCAAGACCTTGAAAGCTCTACTGTTTTGAAAACATCTGCATTGATTTTGCGCTTGGTGCTACTTTGTCAGACTCCCAAAAGCCTGTGAAAAATTTCTATTGTCTCATTAGGTCCTCACTCATCTGTGCACAGTTGGACAGACTGCTGCTCCCACTGGAGCAAAACTGCAATAGCTTACAGCTCCATGTTTCCAATGTCTACATTCTAGGTTCTTTGTTGCCTACTCAAGCAGGGTTACATGAAAAAGACAGGTAAGATTGTGTCTGTTATATAGTTCCGCTTAATTCTTCCAGGAGTAGGGGATTAGTCAAATGAGACTAATGAACCTAGGGTCATGGAACCTATGGTTCAAATGAACCTTATGGTCAGGGCAAAAACTTTGAATGCTGTTGGATTGTCAGAAAAACTACGTTTGCTTGGAATGTACTCTGCTCATAACATGAAATATTTTTGTAAGGGCCATAACTCACAGAGCGGAAATCTTCTTGGCTCCCTTCCATTGTTTCCATTCCTAATGTGAAACAAAGAATCACATGTACCCTTTGTCCACTGGTGCTGACAAGATGGAAACAGTTTGATAATGCAATGCTTTTAGACCTACGATCTGGTACCACCTTCTCTGCAGGATCACACTGCCCACTATGTACATTCCAACCTGGACTCATGCCCTCGTCAGCTGGTCTTGTTGCTATACAATTACTTTGCAATCTAAAGTTTATCTGAAGATTCAGCTTAGTCATAATAAACAATCTAATGAAAGTTGAGAAATGTTATTTCAGGTTAGAAAGAAATACCCCTGAGCAGTCTAGAAAATTATCTTCTAATAAAATAAATGTAGATTTATAATAAATTAGAAGAAATAACCTCATAGAATTAGAAAAGTTTTTTAAAGTACACTGTATTCAATTTAGATAAAGGTGACATATTTGGGGAATGGTCCACGATGGTTAACTTTCTTGGTTAACACGGGACATCATGGAAGCCTACTCGCAGACTCAGCTCCAGCATAATTGCTTTCAATTATTTGTTTAATTTCCATCTGCTTTGGTAAATTATCTGCGTCATGAGGGCAGTATCCCCAACATAAGCAGTGTTTCTGGCCGAGAGCCTCCTCAACGCATACTGGTTGAATGAATGAATGACTAATGTAAATTTACTCAGACAAGCTTCTCACAAATGACCAGAGATTTGAGGGAAACAGTAAATAAACCTTTGAGAATCCATCACTTCCACTAGAAAAGCAACTCATGTATCCTCTCCTTTTCAAGTGGCAAAGAATAATGAAATATCTGTGAGATCTACACGATTTTTTTGTGTTACTCTGGGCGATGACTCTCAACCTTGGCTACACATTCCAATCACCTGAGAAGCTTTAAAAAAAAAAATCCTAATTGAGACAGAATCTCTAGGGTGGGGCTGAGCCTGGCTGATTTTTAAATGCGTCTCTGATGATTCTAATAAGCAGACATTGTTGAGAACACTGACTGAGGGGCTCTCCTCCCCAAACTTGTCTGATCATAAGAATCACCAGGGTTGCTCAGCCACAATCAGCCCTGGCTGGTCTCGGGGTTTTTAATCTTTGCCAGTTTAGAAGACATAAAGTGACCGCTGTTTTGTTTTGACAGAGAAGCACACGTTTCTAATTCTTTAAGGCTGTCTGACTCCGAATTTCACTTTCCATAGAGTTGCCATTGCTTCTAATTTAGTGTCGTCACAAAAGTAATTTATCGCAAGATTATTTTCCACGCTAACCTGGGGCATTTCTTCTTGTCCTGAAAGGATAATTCTACAAATTAGATTATATCTATATTACTGTAAGTTGATTCTCATCTATCTAAAGTAATTGCAGCGTGCAGTCAAGTGTCAGGATGAGTTGTTTGGATGCTAAGGGCTGTGAGAGTGCAGAGGAGGGGGAATTCGATGTAAATTTTAATGATATGTAGAGAGAACTTGGGCTGGAACTTGATGGATGGTGGGAGGAAAGGGGAACTGCGTCCTGGGCAGAGGGCACACCAGTTACGAGCAAAGGGTCTATTCTAGAGATATGAAATACCCACATCCTAAATCCACCATTGCTCAGTTTTCTTCTGGTGCCTCTGCCTGGGATGCGTCTCTCCTTTGTACGCTTTCTGAATCCTACCTCTCCTGTCCATATTCCCAAAACCCATCTTCCACCTGCTCAATTAGAATTGGATGTAGGGGGCTAGAAAGCTACATTTTTAACAAGTTCCCCAGGTGATTTTTCTAAAGAAACACTAACTTAGGGAGATGAATCTATCTACACAATTCAAGAAGAAGACAGATGGGACAGAATGTCCCTAAAAGAGAACCAAATGCAACAAACCAGTGCTTCTGTTGCAATAAATCTGATACACAATTTTTCATTTATCAAACTGGCAAACATTAAAACACTTTGCCTCACTCAGCGTTGATGATGGAATGAGCTTTTACACACTGCTGGTGGGAATGTGAATTGGTACATTACTAAAGGACAATTTGGCAATTCTTATCAAAAGTGTTAACATTTTTCATACCCTTTGACATAGTAATTCCATATTTAGAAATTTTTCCTAAGGCTCCGGTCTCAACCGTGGCAACTTATCAGAATCACTGAAGCTTTTATGAACTACAGATTTCTGGGCTTTAGTCCCTGGAGATTCTGATTCTGTAGATTTGGGGCAAGGTCTGGGAATCTGAGTTTTGAAAATTCTGATGTAATTTGGGCTTTTTTAAAAAAAAATTTCAAGTAATAAAAAAGTTAAAAATTGGTAAGAGCCCCATCCTCTACTTTCTCTCCTCACTCCTTAGGGGTGATCACACTGGACATATTGTTCTGTGTTTTTTCACTCAATAGCATATATTATAATCATCCTTCCATTTCAGTATATTCAGATCTAATATTTTAACAGCTGCATAGCATGCACGGAAATAATTCAATTTATTTAACCATTGTGGACAAAGATGGACATTTGAGATTATTTTCACATTTTCATTATTATAAATAACAAAAAAAATGAACACTCTTGTATTGATATCCTTCTCTTTACCTGTGTGAGAATTTCTGTAGGACAAATATCCAGAAATAGAATTGCTGAGTCACATTAAACTTTGATATTGACAAATTGCTTTCCGAAATGGTTTTACCAAATGTGGCAGACATATCTAACTGTCCACCAAAATTCCTGCTTCCTCTCTGATAGGATGCAGTAAGTCCTTGGAAGTGGGAAGTGGCAGCCCATCCAGAGATTCCATTTCCTGGCATTCCTTGCAAGGTGCGAGAGGCAGATAACTAGTTCTTGCTAAAGGAATGCAGATATAGTACGTCATTTCTACGCCAAGGAATCTCAGATGTGGCTGTGATTTCATGCCTTCCACTTTCTCTAACTCCTCTCTGTCTCCAAAGACATCCAGGCACCTTTGGAAAAGCCAAGCCACACACTATGGAAGGAACTCGGATCTCTTAATTGCAATGAAATTGCATTGCAGTGAAAAGGAAAGCCACCCACTTATCTACAGAATAACCAACATTAGACTGTGATGTACATGAAAAATAAAATCCTGTTGTCTAATAGTTTATTTACAGTAACTAGTATTATCCTCACTAACACAACAGTTTACACTCATGTCAACAGTGGGTATTAGAAATTGTATTAGAAACAACTCTGCAAGCCATTTTAATGCATAGAGTTAAGACCCCCACTGTCCTAACAGAATAATCATAAATATGAATGAACTTTTAACAATAGGTATGTGTGCTTCACTTGTTTATACTAGTGAAAAACTGGAAAAAGTAATAAATGTCCAATTAATGGGTGAATTCAACTGATACTGAAAAAGAATATGTAATGGCATGGAATGCCATTCTATGGTTGGTTGGTTATTTAAGTGAATGTGTTAAGCTTAGGAAGGAGGTTATAAAACAATATCAATTTTTAAAATGAGTTAAAAAATACATAGGAGTAGCACTATGGGTGGGAAATGTACTATACTGTTAAAGCGGTTATCAGTTAAGATTACAGATAATTTTTTTCCTTTTTACTTATCTATGTTTTCTAAATTTTCTTTACTGGATATGTATCACCTCTATAATAAGAAATAAAATTCTTTAAAAGTCAGTAGGTATATTAAACTACATTAGCAAAAAGATATAACCTACAGGAACTCAGAGATAAACCACCTACGTGGCTCTGGATTTGTGTGGTTTGAGGCTCAATAACTTATGAAAGTTGGCTACCTCTGGGAGGAGACCTGAAACCAAAGTGGTTCACATGCTTATTAAAAGGCCTTACACAGAGCAGTTTACCAATGGGTACATGTTTATTCATTGATTAGCAAGGTCAGAGATTAGGACCTAAATGTAGAGCTAAAAAGAGTTATAGACACAGGAAATTAATAGTCCCCAAAATACAGTTTTGTCTTCTACTGCATGGAGAACTATTTTTAAAAAATGAGAACCGGATGTTCTTCCATTCACTGATAAGTTCTTTTGTTCACTGATAGTGAACTATGGGAAAATGGGTTTAATTTACAGCAGATGACAAATGAAGACATTTCTTGATGACTATGTTGCTAGGCTTTGGAAAGGCTACAAAGTCTGTTCATGTTCCCTAGAGATTTTAAACAACAGGAAACAGATTGAGGTGATTCAGCTGTGGTTTTAAAAACCAAAGAATGGGACACCCTGGGAGGCCCTTCTTTGCCCTTTGACTTCTTAATTGTAGATGAGAATGTAGGAGGGGAGAATGAGTGGTGTTAGATACAATCATAACACTTAAAAAAGATAATTGTCGCACTTAAAAATGACAAACAGAAGTTAGATATGAGGTTTCAAATTTCATTGTGCTTATAAAGTTATACTGGAGTAAAAATTGGAGACTAAACGCCCATTTCTAGAGGACTGGTTAAATTATGGAATGTCCATAAGATATAAAAGACCTACATAAGAACACCATAAAACATTGCTGAGAGAAATTAAAGACCTAAATAAATGGATGTTTCATGTAGTTAACAGAGGCTGGGGAGTGGCAAGTGGGGAGATGTTGCTCAAAGAGCACAAAGTTGCAGTTATGTAGGATGAATAGCCAAGGGATCTAATGTACAGCATGATGGCTATAGTTAATAATACTGTATTGAATGCTGGAAATATGCTAAGAGAGTAGATTTCAGGTGCTCTTATCACACACACACAAAAATGGTAACTGTGAGGAGATGATATGTTAATTAGCTTGACTGTAGTAATCATTTCATTATGTACATGTATATCAAATATCATGCTATACACTTTAAATATATACAATTTAAAATATATATATAAAATATGTAAAATAAAAAAAACTAGATTGCGTTTTTGTATCCCATCTGGTAATCTCTGCTTCAGAGAATAAAAGATTACATTTCCAACTTATTTTATAAGGTTAGTATAACATGGATATTAAAATCAGACAAGGACTATAAAAGAAAAGGATATATTTACAAACAGACACAAAATCCTGTGTAAAATATTATCAAATCATTCAGCAGTATATAAAAACCAAACAGTTTATCTCAGGAATGTAACAATGGTCAAATATAAGAAAATTTATATCATACACCTTAAGTATGGATCAAAGGAGATAAGCATATAATTATCTTAATAGATGTAGAAAAATCATTTGGCAAAATGTAATATCCATCAAGATTTCTAAAAATCTCTGTAAACCAGGATTACAAGAGAATTTCCTCAACACCATAAGCCAACAGCAAGCATTATCCTAATAAAACATTTCACCTACTATGACTGCTTCACTTCAATATTATAGCACAACTCCTAACTGATAAGAGAAGAAAAAGAAATGAGAAGCATAAAACTTGGAAAGAAACAACAAAACCTGTCCTTATTTGCAGATGATGATTGTCTAGAGAAAATAAAGGAGAGTCTGAACAAAGTTAGAATCAATAAGAAAGTTCAGGAAGATTTGTATTCAAACATCAGTAGTATTCCTAGGGACCAGCAATAATCACATAGAAAATGTAATGGGAAAAAAGATACCATTCAAAATATCAATAAAATGTAAAAAAAAATTCTAGGGATAAATCTAAGGAAATGTACGCTATAACTTTATGGGGAAAGCTTAAAAACAGCACTGAAAAACGTAGTAAAAGACTTGAATAAATGTTATGACATACCATGTTCATTGATGGAAAGACTCATTGTCATAAAGATATCAAGGCTTCTCAAATTAATGTATAAATTTGATTCCAATAAAAATTCCAACAGAAATTTTCATGAAACATAAAATACTGATCCTAAAATTTATATGGAAGAAAAAAAGACAAAAAATAACCCAGAAAATGTTGAAGAACAAAATGAGAAATTTGGCCCTATCAAATATCATGATTTATCATAAAGCTATAGCAATTAAGAGTGTGATATTGGTGCAGGTGAATAGACAAATAGATCAATGAAACAGGATAGCAAGACCTAAACACAGACTTGTTCATATAGGAAAAATCGACACATGATGGATATAGGAAAAATTGACACATTACAAATTAGTGAGGATACAATGGATTATTCAATAAATGGTGCTGGAATAATTGTCTATTTATGTAGAAAATAAAACAAAATTATATCCCTAATCTACACGCACCCAAAAAAAAACCTTATTAAGCCATAAACATGAGGAGTTGCTCAATTTGAACAGTAATCTGAGAAATTCAATGTATGGCAATAATGCTATACCCATTTTACAAGTGTAAGTTGGCAAAAATTAAAGTCTGGAAACAATGACAAGTATTGATAAGGAGATACTAAAACCAGAATTCTAAACTGCTGGCCGAAAAGTAAATTGATTAAACTGCTTTGGAGAGCCATGTGGTAGTATCTACTAATATAGACAAGCAATTCCCCTTGTAGGTGTACCCTAGAACAGTGTTTTAAAAACTGAAGGTTAGAGCTGGCTCCGTGGCTTAGCGGTTAAGTGCGCGCGCTCCGCTACTGGTGGCCCCGGGTTCGGATCCCGGGCGCGCACCCACACACTGCTTCTCCGGCCATGCTGAGGCCGCGTCTCACATACAGCAAGTAGAAGGATGTGCAGCTATGACATACAACTATCTACTGGTGCTTTGGAAAAATAAATAAATAAATAAATTATTAAAAAAATAAATAAATAAAAAAATAAAAACTGAAGGCTATGACCCATTAACAGATAATGAAATCAATTTAGTGGGCAATGAACAGAAGGAAGGGGAAGAGGGGGACGATAGAGGAGAGTGAAAAACAACAGAATGTTTCACAGGTTGGAAAGTGTGGTCAATGCTATTGATTTTTAAAAAAATGGATGTTTCATGTTCATGGATTGGAAGAGTCAATATTACTAAAATGTCAACTTTTCCCAAAATGATCTATAGATTCAATGCAATTCCAATGAAAATCTCAGCAGGTTTATTTGTGGAAACTGACAAGCTAGTATTAATATTTACAGGAACATTCAAAGGATCAAGAAAAATGAGGACAATTCTGAAGAAGAACAAAATTTCTAGACTTTTACTACCACATATCAGGACTTATTGCAAATGCATAGTAATTAGGTGAAATGTGGTACTGGTGCAAAGAGAGACAAACAGACTAACATACTAGAGACCCACATAAATACAAGTCACCTGATTCACGACAAAAATGCCACTGCATTGCAATGAAGAAGCGATGCTCATTTAAATAAATGGTTCCGGGTCAATTGCATTTCCATAAGAAAAAAGTCTACTTTGACCCTTACCTCATAACAGGCACAAAAATCAATTACATATGAATCATAGTCCTAAATGTGAAAAGTTAAAACAATAAAGGTCTCAGAAGAAACCTAGAAGCATGTTTTTATGATCTAGGGCAAGTTAAGTTTTCTTAAACAGAACACGAAGAGCAGTAACAATTAAAAAAAAAAAAGACTGAAAAATTGGACTTCATTAAAATTAAGAACTTTTGTTTATCAAAAGACACTATTTAGAGGAGACTGAAAAGGCAAACCACAGTGTGGGAGAAGATATTTGTAATAGTTGTGTCTGACAAAGGACTCATTCAGAGTAGATAAAGAACCACAAATCAATAAAATAAAGTCAGACAAAACAATTTAAAAATGGGCAAAACAGCAATCACTTAAAAAAGAGGCTATCGAAAGGGCCATCAAACATTAGATCCTCAATGTAATTAATCATTAGAAGAATGCAAATTAAAATTACAATGAGATACCAGTACACAGACACTAAAATGACTAAAATGAAAAAAGACTGACAATAGCATGTGTTGGTAGGGAAACAGAGCGACTGATCTCTCACACGCTTCTGTGTACATTGGTACAGCCACTGTGGAGAGCTGTGTGGCAACATCTCCTAAGTCCAAACATCTAAATACCTATGACCCAATTCTACCCCAGGGAATATACTCAAAAGAAATGAGTGCATATATCTACTAAAAGATACAAACAAGAATGTTCATAACAGTTATATTCATAACTTGCAAAACTGGAAATAGTCTAAGTTTCCATCCACAGAAGAATGAACAAATGAATTGCGGTATATTCATCCAGTGGAACACTAAACTGTAATAAAAAAACAAACTACAGTTACAAACAACAAAATGGATAAACCTGATAATGTAGAGTGAAAAAAGTCTAACCCTAAAAAGCAATTCTGTATAATTTCATTCATATAAAATTCAAAACAGCCAGAACAAATCTGCAGTGATAGGATAGTTATCTTTGTGAGTGGTGTTGATTGGGAGATACATGGAAGAGCTTTTTGGGTACAACAAATATTCTATATCTTGATCTGGTGGTAGTTACATGGATGTACATAAAAAAATAATCCATCGAGCTGTACAATTAAGATTTGTGTACTTTACTATATGTATATTACGTATAGATAAAAAGGTTTTTTAAAAAGTGATGCACTTTGTCCTGAGTGCATTGTAGTAAAATATGGCACAATATGTGACCCCAAGCTACACCTTTTTCAGTTTGACTGTATAACCTCCTCATGAAAGGAGAGTGCAGGGAAGAGGGATGGCCAAGGCCCTCCTATGCAATCTCTAAGTGGCTCTCTAACAATCACTTTGTCTTGGCACTGTGTTGTCATGTGTGAAGAACTTCAAAATCTTTTGTGCTCTTGGAGTCCAAAGAGTCAGAGCTCTTGACTTAGCTCCTGAGGAGCTGGTATTGGTTCAGAAAGACCACCTCCCCCTTCCCAGGTGAAGGCTGTTCTAAGACATTTGCCTTTAGCTCCCTTTCACTTCAGTCCTGGATCCTCTCCAGAGTTAGCATGTTTTCTCCAGGCTTCCAGATGCTCAGTCTCCTTCCTTCTCCTGAAAAGTGTTCTCAGCACCTCCTGCTTCTGGTCCCATTCAACCTTACCTTCTCTCACATGTGCCATACACTCTCAAAACACTTCTTCCCAAAGCCGATTGCCTTAGAAACTGCTGACTTCTGTCTATAAGAAAATCTTATAATCTAAATTATGCTTATGGACTCTAAACTGCATTTGCAATAATGACATGACATTTGCTCCATTTAGTTAGAGATACTCATTGCATAAGGTAATAGTCACATTTTCAACATGAGCTTAACTCTCCATTTATTAAATGAGACGCTGAGCGCCTGCTATTGGTTTCTAACTGACTTGGATTATATTGACTAACTTGTTTACAAGTAGATTTATTTATTTTTGCTCCTATTTTTACACTTTTACTAAACTTACTTTTATAAAAGTATTTTAAGCGGCAAATGTTAAGGTAACAAGTCTTATAAACTATCTTGGTTTTGATTAAGTATCTCTTTGGAAAGTTTCTAGATCACAATGGATTTAGAACAGTGTAGCTCGCTTTCCTATGGGGCTTCATCTCCATGTGATAGGGACAACTAAAATAGGAAACTATTTTGTTAAAAAACTTTTGGCAGAATGACACAATTCTACTTTTAAGGTGAATCTCTGCCCAACTTTTTCTTCACAACCACTATGACACTCCCAGCAAATGAAACCAATGGACAATAGAAGTCAACATATGGCTCTAAATATCTTCGTATCCTCTTTCTCAACTGGTATCTGTGTCTTTCCGCCCACCTTCCCAATGGTGAGGTTAGTTATCACACTAGGCGCTGTAGAAATCTAACTTTCTTCTTGGTCATGGCTGCTCTCTCTGGTGTTGGCAGATCCTCTGAAAGCTTCTGTTATAGTCTGTCAGACCAGCAGATTCACAGGTTTCATCAATATGTCTGCAATTTCCATGACAGCTCCTGGACAGACTGTATGGGCTTTGTGTTTCCCAAAACCAAGAGTTGACTTGACTTTTCATCATATGAATAGTTTAGTTTTTTTTCCCTTTGGTACATTATAGCTAGTTTTTGTGTTGGGGAAGATGAAATTTATCCACTCTCTGGTTCAGTTCTCTAGATTCACATGATTTGAGGAGAAGGAGAATAGGCATTGGAATGAGGAAAGAAAAATCTTTCAGTCTTAGGAGAATTCTCCAATATTCCTTTGCCTACAGCAGATGAGGAGGTGGTCTTCCTAGAGAGAAAACTTGCTCTGGATATGCTTTCAATAAAAACATATATTCATGTCACACTTTGGCTTAAAAATCTTTGCTGGCTCCCCAATGCCGAAGTGCAAACTGCTTAGCATGGCATTCAAAGTCTTCACACAACCACCTTTTAATGCTTAAAGTGCCCAGCTTGTTTGTGGAACAGACACTCTCTTTTCATGTTCACGCTCTTGCTTTTCCCTTTGTACATGATTCTGTTTCTCCCTTCTCCTCTTCAGAGATCCTGAATCATCCTTTTACAGCTAGCTCAAGTGTTCCCAACTCTGCCACTTATGATTGCAGATATCTCTACCATGGTGCTTATCACACTGCATCATAAATATTTACTTGCACTTTTGTCTCCATTCTAGATTGCAACTCTTTGAACGTCAGAGTTTTATCTACGCCCTCTTCACCTTATGTTTTCAGCAATCAGTTGCTGGATGTTAAAAATTCACCTAATGAAACCAACATTCAACCAACAAATATCTATGGAGTAGGTACCCAGGATACTCCAAAGCAAATTATATGAGCCCAACTTTGAGAAATCCAAACTATCATTTAGAATAAAAAACATGTGTACTATACACAAAGTAATTATTGCCTAAAGAAGTTCCAGATTCTGGCATAAACTTCAAGGAGAATCAGAATTCAGGGAAAGGACAAATCATAATAGACTCAAGCACTAAACTGCTAGAGAAGACTTAGTAAGCAGGGAGAGCAATCCAGGCAGGCTTGGAAAAGATAAAGCCTGGAGGAAGATGCACAAAATGATTCATGAATGAAATTCCAGGTGGGTGGGGCCTTGAGTTGCTCATACTGGATTTCCAGTTGGTGTGATATGCACAGGACAAGGAATTGCAATGCACACCACCTGCCTTCTGTTGGCCATTCCAAATTACGCAGCAAACAAAATCTTGACTACTAATTCATACTTCATCTTAAATAGCACAACATACAGGTCTATGAAATATGGGTGTTGTGAAATTGGCATCAGGTAATTCTCTCAGAGGAAAACAGATTTTGGGGGTGTGTGCTGGGGACTTGGGGAAATGACTGTGGAGTGAATGACAAACGGGCTGCCGCCCATGTGCAGCAAAAGGATCTGAAAGATGGAACCCTCCATTCAGTTCCTTTAGAGTTAACGCAAAGTGGCCACACCAGGTTCTTTTAGGTTGTAGGTTGAGTCACCTCTTCGCTCCTCTGTGTGTGTGGGGTACAAGGGGAAGGAAGAGGAGGGAACCGAGAAACTAGCATGAATTAGAGGATAAGATCTGGCAGATTCAGAGCAGCTCAGTAGTTAAAGCAACAATTTTCTCCCTTGATATTGCAAAATGTGTTTCTAATCCTCCACCTTGTCATGTTAAAAATCCCCCTTCACCTGATACTCAGAACCAATAGGATTTTTACAGACTGGGCAAGAAGGAACCTATCATTGGCTCAACTTTTGAGGAGCTTGCAGCTCCAACACCGATTTTGTTCAGGCAAACCCAAAGGACCTCTGAGAAAGAGGCCGTGGTGGTGCAGAGAATAGAACATGTGAGGTGTGGGTTACACTTGCACGCTCCCCCTCACCCACCGAGTTTAAAATTCTCACTAATAGAGTCTTTATTTAGTCAGTGAAAAATGCTCTGTAGGTGGTAGGATTACTAACCACAGAGTTAACACCAAAACCCTGAACACAGCCTTCTAATTTATGGAGATTTTTTTTCTATTATCAGGTAAGATTGCTGACATCTATCAACCCTTACTTCTCTAACACTAATTTTGAGGAATAGCCATAGAAGTTCCTATAAGTTAAAAACAAAAACATAGGAATGCAAGCTTCATGACTTCCTCCAATTGTATTCCTAGTGCTTAAAATGTGACTGATAACATAAGAAGGACTCCTTAAATATTTGTTGACTAAATAATAAGATTTACTATATGATATTTATAAAAGACTTACTTAGTACAAAGTATGAAAATGGAAGAGATGGATTCATTTGCCTATTAGCAAATGGTAATGAAAAGAAAGCCACACAATAAAATTTCAAGATGAAAACATAGTAAATGGGTCAAAGAGAATATTTTATATTGATTTTTTAAAAGTTTAATTCACTAATATTATCTTGTACCTATGCTTCTCACAACATAGTAACAAATACATAAAACAAAAACTTCTAGAAGTTTATGAGGTGACAAATCCACAGAAATAGAAAAAGACTTCAATATGTTGCTCTCAAAAATCAATAGAATTTCCTAACAGATCTCCCTGATTCCTTCTTGACTAACAACAGTTCATTTAACAGCCAGAATGAGTTTTTAAAACAGAAATCAGTTCATGTCACACCCCTGCTCAAACCTCTCAACAGCTTCCCATCACACTCAGAAGACTCAGATTCCTTACCAAGGCCCACAAGCTTCTTTATAAGACAGCCCCAGCTCACCCTTTTGATCTCATCTTTTTATTGTTTCCTGTTTTCAATGCATCCTTGTAAAAACTACAGTTTGTCTTATAAGTGCTGAACTTTCTCCATTTAATAGATATTATTTGGATTTTTTTTCTCATATCTTATTTTGTGCTTTCAATTTCTTATGCATTCTATATTCACTTGTTGGGGTGGTACTTTTGAAATTTTACCATGCATGCTTAACATCTGTGTTTAACTTCCTTTAGTAGTTCCTTCCATGAGGGTATCTTTGTGGTAGATTTTCAATTTTGTACGATAATTTAGCTGGGTATAGAATTTTAAGTTGATGGATATTGTTTTTCAGCTTTGTGAAGAAATGATTCTACTCCTCTCTCTTATCACTGTTTTAAATTTGGCTTTCAGTTTATCTCTCATTTCTGTGTAGGTAATACAGTTGGCCTCTGTATCCGTGGGTTTCGTTAAGCTTTGCCATTTTCTATAATGGACTTGAGCATTCACAGATTTTCCTATCTGCAGGGGTTCCTTGAACCAATCCCCTGTATATCTGTTTTCTTTTGCTGCTTTTAAGATCTTTTCTTTCTCTCTGGTGTCCTGCAGTTTCTTTTTGTTTATCATTCTTGAGACTCATATTTCTAGAATCTAAGACTGTATGACAGCCACTATGTCAGCTCCAACTTACTGTTCTGTTTTACAGTTTAAAAAAATTTTTTAACTATATAAAATTTCCCTTAATTCATGATAAGCTTATCTATGCATTTAAAAGTCTTTTATATTTCATCTAGCATTTCTACGTATTTTAGTGGGAAAGTTTTTAAGTTTAGCTAAAAATAGAAGTCAAAACTAGAATTATGGGTTATTTAGATATGAACAATGAGTACTACATATTAAAGTACATAAAAAGTAAACTCTCAAAAATGCATAGAGCTAAATTCATTTGTAAGACAAAAAGAAAGGCTGAAAATAAATGAAGTAAGCAAGCACTTGAACAAAACAGTTAGAAAAAGAACCAAAAATTAAACTGAAAAAATAAGATGGATACACCACCAGATTGCAGGACATAGGACCATAACAAGTGTGGGCAAGGATATAGAACCAGAACCCTTACACTATTGGAGAGGATAAACTAGTATAAACATTTTGAAAAACAATTTTGGTATTATCTAGTACAATTAAAGATGTACATACTCCGTGATTCAGCAATTCCACTCTTAGGTATGTATCCTAGAGAATTCCATGCACATGTGCAGAAGGAGCACATGCAAGAATGTTCAGACCAACAGCTTGAAATAGCAAAGAAATACTAGAAATAACCCAAGTGCCCATCAACAAAAATGGATCAACCATGATATAGTCATACAATGGAATACTATGTAGCAATGAAACCACATAAACTACTGCTACACACATCAACATGGATGAATCTCAGGAGTCATGTTGAGTGAAGAAAGCAAGCTGTGAAGAATAAACAAAGTGTGATCCCATTTATGTGAGGTTCGGTAACTTGCAAACCTAGGTACTGCATTGTCTAGGGATGCCAGTATCTGTGGTAAAACTGTAACAAAAAGGAAGAGACTGATAAATGCAAAGTTTACATTAGTGGTTACTCTGGGTGGGGAGAGAGCAGAGTGGAGTTAGAGAGGGGGCACAGGAGGCTTCAAAGACGCTGGTAACTACTGGGTATAAAATGTCAGCAGTAGCCTGTACTGCAGCCTTCTTTCTGCATATATATGTATACATGTCTGGAATGACACTCCAAATATTAATATGTTTATATCTAGGCAGTGGATTTTGGATTGTTTCATATTTTCTTTGCATTTTTTTCTGTATTGCTTCAATTTCTTATTATGAATATGCATCATTTAAATTTTTTTTTAAGTTATTCCATCTGAGAGAGAAAGACAGGAAGGTTGTTATAGACTGAATGTTGGTGTCTCCCCAAATTTATGTGTTGAAATCCTAACCCCTAATGTGATGGTATTAGGAGGTGGAGCTTCCGGCGTGATTAGGTCATAAGGGCAGAGCCCTCTCCAGTGGGATTAGTGTCCTTATGAAAGAGATCCCAGAGAGCTCCCTTCCCCTTCACTATGTGGGGTTACAGTGAAAAGAGAGCCATCTATGACCCAGGAAGCCAAATCAGACACCAAATCTGCCAGCGCCCTGATCTTGGACTTTCCAGACTCCAGAACTGAGGGAAATAGATGTTATTTAAAATCGACTCAGGGGCCGGTCCCGTGGCTTAGCGGTTAAGTGCGTGCGCTCCGCTACTGGCGGCCCGGTTCGGATTCCGGGCACGCACCAATGCACTGCTTCTCTGGCCATGCTGAGGACCCGTCCCACATACAGCAACTAGAAGGATGTGCAACTATGACATACAACTATCTACTGGGGCTTTGGGGAAAAAAAAGGAGGAGGAGTGGCAATAGATGTTAGCTCAGAGCCTGTCTTCTTTAGCAAAAAAAAGAGGAGGATTAGCACGGATGTTAGCTCAGGGCCGATCTTCCTCACAAAAAATAAAAAATAAAATAAATTCAACTCAATCAATTGCATTTTTGTTATAGCAGCCCAAACAGACTAAGACACAGAGAGGAAGGTGAATGAAGAAAAGAGGTTTGCAATAGAAAGTCCAAGAACAAGGATCCAGCAGTCAAGCTCTTATTGGGTTGAAAACACATGCCCACACAAAAATACGCACATGAATGTCAGTATCAACATTATTCATAATTGCCAAAAATGGATAATCAAACTGTACTACATCCACACAAGGGAATATCATTCAGCAATAAAAAGAAATGAGCTACCAAGCTACAAAAATGTATGGAGGAACCTTAAATGCATATTACTAAGTGAAAGAAGCCAATCTGAAAAGTCTACATACTGTATGATTCCAACTATATGACATTCTGGAAAAGGCAAAACTATAGAAATGGTAAAAAAGACCAGTGATTGACAGAAGTTTGCAGGGGAGGGAAGGATGGGTGGACTGGCAGAGCAGAGGAGATTTTTAGGGCAGTGAAACTGAAATGGTGGATACATGACACTATGCATCTGTCAAAACCCATAGAATTATACAGAGAGTAAACCCCAAGGCGACGTTGGGCTTTAAGTTAATACTAATGTATCATAGTAGGTTCATCAATTGTCACAAATGTACTACACCAATGCAAGATGTTAATAATAAGGGAAATTGGGGAGAGGCGGGGGGAGACAGAGTATATGGGAACTTTCTGCACTTTCTGCTCAATTTTTCTGTAAACCTAAAACTGCTTTAAAAAATAAAGTCTATGGGTTTAAAAAAAAAAAAAAAGTCCAAAAACAAGGCAAAGCATTCTTGAAACATCTGGGGCAGATATTTATTTTTAGCAAATCCTAACATAGCCCTTACCATGTGCTTTACAAATTTTTAATGCTCCTAACATCCCTGTGGGGTAGGTACCAGTGTGATTCTGCTCACACTGCTGAGGAAACAGAGCCCAGAGAGAGTAAATATCTTACCCCAGGCTGCACAGCAAATAAGTCACAGAGCCCGGGTTCCACCTGGAGCAGTCCTTGCTCCTGGGCTTGAACCCAAGGCTGCCACCCCTCACAGGGCCCAAGGTGAGCTGGACATCAGTGTTCACTGCTGCCCACCTTGGAGCTTAGCAGTACTCTTGGTTCAGTGGTTTTGTTTAATCTGTCTTTTATCACAAGCCGTTCCAAATTCTTATCAGAAGTAGGTGTAATATAAGTAGTAAATTAAAATATTGAAACTGGAGACCTCAGCTGCTCTGTAAAGAACTAAAATAAAGCTACCTTATATCTGCTTAGTTCCTCCGGTACCATATTGTTTGCTTTTTTTTTTTTTGCTATAATAGTTAAAATAGGTTGTATTTAAAATCCCAGAGGATGAAAATGTTCAAATTAAATAAGCACAGTATCAATAGTCTTTTGATAGGAGGTCTTCTTTTCTTCTTCTTCTTGGGGAAGGGGGATCTTGTTTTATCAAAAAGATTTGTCTTACAAAAAAGCAGTGGGAATATGATAGGTTAAAAAAAAACATAAAATGCAGGTTTGTTTAGGTGTAAAACCATAGTTGACGATGTTCTCTATTGCTATTTCCTACTGTGTTCTGAATTAATACAAATACCCAATAAGTATAGTTTATAAAACAAAGGAAGGAGCAAGTGTTTTTGTCATTTCAAAATATCTTAACCAACCAGTTTTTTGAGTTCCCAGTTTGTAGTAGACCCATGCTGGTTACTGGAGGGAGGAGGGGGGTCAGGCTTTTCCCTTCAGAGAGCTTGAGGCCTCTTAGACACATCCAACACAGCGGAGATGCTGGTTATCTTGAACCAGTGCCCGGTGAGGGATGAGAACAAGGCTGGAGCTTGGGTGAAGGTTTCCTTGCTGCACTGGGCCCTCCACAGGTCCTGCAGGTATGGGTGGGAACTGGACTGGAGGAAGAGGGATGGCAGAGCATTTCTGGCCATGGGACAGTCATGGACAAAGGCTCAGACAAAGGTTCCTTGTTCAGGAACAAGAAGTAGATCTGTTCTTCTGGGGCAGGGAGGTTGAGGAGCTCGGGGCAGTGTGTTGGGAAAGACCTACAGAAGCAAGATGCTGGAGGACCAGTGACATAAGCAGAAGAGTGTGTGCTTGAGCTGAAACGTGACTGGGAGTTACCGCAGGTTCTTGAGCTCCCTCGCAATCTTATCCCCACCCGGAAAAAAGATGGGCTGTACACTTACCCTTGATTATACTGAGAAGATCCTGCTATTTTCCCTATCAACAACAAGAACCATTCATTGAAAGCCTATTTTTTTGCCAGAATAAGAGATCCTCCTTACAATCCCAAAAGGTAAATAATCATCATCCTCATTTACATGAAAAGATATGGGAATTCAGAAAGATTAAGTGACTTGCCCAAGGCCACATTTTGAGAGTCAGAATTTCCAAAGACCATGCATTCCCCATTTTACCCATCTGTGTCCCTCTAGCAAACTGAGGCATAGGACCTTTTCTTCTAGGCCAGGGGTCAGCAAACTTTCCTATAAATGGCCAGATAAATATGCTTGATACACACACACACACACATAATACACATACACACATTTTTATTTTAGGCTTTGGGGTCCATTACAGTTTGTCGCAACTGCTCAACTGCGCCATTGCAGTGCTAAAGCAGCCATACTCAATACGTAAATGAATGAGCATGGCTATGTTCTGCTAAAATACAGACATTTGAATTTCATATAATTTTCATGTCACAAACTTTTTATTTTTATTTTTTTAAATTTTTATTTATTTATTTTTTTCCCCCAAGGCCCCAGTAGATAGTTGTATGTCATAGCTGCACATCCTTCCAGTTGCTGTACGTGGGACGCAGCCTCAGCATGGCCGGAGAAGCGGTGCGTGGGTGCGCGCCCAGGATCCGAACCCGGGCCGCGAGCAGCGGAGCTCGCGGACTTAACCACTAAGCCATGGGGCCGGCCCTCATAAACTTTTTAAATGTATTTTATTTTCATTCTTTTTCAACCACTTAAAAACATAAAAACCATTCTTAATCATGGGCCGTACAAAAAAAGGCAGGGACCACATTTGACTTATGGGTAGCAGAATGCCAACCCCTGTTTGAGGTTTTTTGGTTAGAGCACTAAGCTAATGAAGCCAAGGTTAAATGTCTTATCTCTGTAAGAGACAGTTTGCTTTATGCTGTGAAAAATCCCTTTTTGTTGGCAACAAGCTATTTTCCTACCCCGGCTCAAGTGTATCGCAAATTTCTAGGGGATTACAAGGGCAAAGATGGCCCAGTGCAATCCAAACAATAGGAAAAAAATTAATATATATCTTTCTCACAAATGTTAGTAACTTCAAGAACATTTCCATTATAGTCCAGGCAAAATTTTCTAAAAATGTATTCATTCGTTCTAAGTTCGGGATTCTAAAAATGCCTCACGGAGAAATGGCACGTGTTTTTTTCACCCTATCTAACATGCTGTATAGGCACTCAGTAAATGTTACAGAAGTCCATGTTTAGAGTTTATGGTAGCACCTCTGGGTTTAGCTCAATATTAGCCTGCCCTTAATTCTCTAGATCCCTGTTTCACTCTCTTCATTCATTCACTCCTGTAATCAATGAATATTACACATCTGCCACATGTCCAGCCTTGTGCAGGCATTGGGAATTTAAAACCGAATATACTAAAGTCCTTGCCTCAAGTAACCCACAGTTTGGGGGAGAAGACAAACACATAGAAATAACACTAATGTTGAACATACTAAATGCCACGGTCAGATGTGTTGCAGGTGTTGTGAGAACACAGAGAGATGGACTTTGCCTGGGTGAACCTTTGGAATAGGAGGCCAGAGTGCACCAAAGATCGCTTTTGAAGGAGGTGAGATTGGAACCAAATCTGGAAAGGTACATACAACCGTGATGCCTCCATCTACGAATGAGAACAATACTAACTCTAAATCCTTACATAAGAGACAAAGGCAAGGAAGGATGGGGGCATAGCCATGAAACTATTACCTTTTAAATCCCTGTTCCAGCACTGCCAAATTTGATCATAACTAGTCAACAGTCACGTGTAAATCACACATACTCTCCCACTTAGAGTGTATTTTAGATTCAAAATTTCACGAAAAACAGACATCAGAAAATGAAATAAAACTGAGCACAAAATTTAAAGTGGTAAAAGATTTCAGATTTTTCCGTCTTAAATCTGGCTTGAAAATAACATAAGGGTGCATATTTGATTTTTTTTTTTACTGAATTTAAGACTCATAAATCCAAATATTTTGAAAAAGTAGAATGTATTCTCACCTGAAGGACTTTCCTAATTCTTTTTAGATTGTGTATCAAGAGCAGGTTTTTCTCTTTGGAAACTCGACCTAACTGTTCATCCAGTTGTATTAATAAGTTTTGAAGAAGAATCGTTGCCATGGTTTCATTGTTAGAAGCCGCCTCCCTAAAAATCAAAAGTGTTATTACACAGCAGGAAACAACTTAGTAGAAAGTCTATTTTTTTACCATATTAATTTTAAAGTAAGAAATCTATTCCACAGTGATAAGCATTCAAAGATTTCTAAAAATTAAATTGTACACATGAAAGTATATTCAACATCACTAATCATTAGGGAAAGGCAAATCAAACATGAAATACCATTTCACACCTATTAGGATGGCTATTATCAAAAACACAAATAACAAATGTTGGTGAAGATGTGGAGAAATTGGGACCCTCATGCGTTGCTGGTGGGAATGGAAAATGGTATAACCACTGTGGAAAACAGGATGGAGAGTCCTCAAAATATAAACAGAATTACATACAGCAATTTCACTTCTGGGTAGATACTCAAAAGATTGAAAGCAGGGACTTGAACAGATATTTGTACACCAAGGTTCATATCAGCTTTATTCACAATAGCCAAAAGGTGGAAACAACTCAAATATTTATTGACGGATGAATAGATAAACAAAATGTGGTATATACCTACAAAAGAATATCATTTGGCCTTAAAAAAGAAGGAAATTCTGATACATGCTACATGAATGAACCTTGAAAAAAATATAAGTGAAATAAGTCAGTCACAAAAAGGACAAATATTGTCTGATGTATGAAGTACCTAGAGTAGACAAATTCATAGAGACAGAAAATAGAATGGTTGTTGCCAGGGACTAGGGGGGAGAGTGGGAGGGGTTAGCGTTTAATGAGTATAGAGTTTCAGTTTGGGAAGATGAAAAAGTTCTGGAGATGTATGGTGGTGATAGTTGCACAACAATGTAACTATACTTAATGCCACTAAGTATAGTTAATTATACTTAATGCCACAGTAAACTGTATACTTACAAATGGTTAAAATGATAAATTTTACGTTATGTGTATTTTATCACAACAAAAAAGTTAGATGACTGTTTAAAGCAAAATTTTTTTAATTGTACAAAGTGAAAAGAGCTTTGTTTGAAATCTGTTGTGTTGGTAAAACATACTGAGAAAAAATATTTATTTACATTGAGTCTGTGTTAGAGAATTGATATAAACAATAGATTGACTTCTTGGCTTTTTAATATTTAGAA
The DNA here is from genome assembly GCF_020826845.1 of Diceros bicornis minor. Lineage (NCBI taxonomy): Eukaryota > Metazoa > Chordata > Mammalia > Perissodactyla > Rhinocerotidae > Diceros > Diceros bicornis. The sequence goes on from NC_080749.1 coordinate 69,942,298, forward strand.
AATTGTTAGGCTTTTGGCTTACAAAAAAACAAAGCACTAGAACCATTAAGTTTTCATCTACAGTGGATGAAACCAGAAAGGACCATGATTCTCCTCCTTTGAAGAAGCTTTCCAAATCCTTGAAGAAAATTCTTTCCCTGAAAAGAATGCATCTACGAAGTCAAAAGTGGCCCATTGAATAAATTCACGTGGATACAGCATAAAGCATTTGTGCATCAACCTCTAGGAAAAACACAGTCTTGTTCAATCTTACCAGTCTTGATTCTCAATCCACTGGGCCAACAGGTGTCGAATTTCCATAGGAAAGTTGTCATCGTAGAATTGATCTACTTGCTCCAAAAATTTGATTTCTAACTGTTGGACTTGATTCCACTGAGACATGCTGTAAAAGAAGAGGTAAAATTAGAGTTTAAAAATAATGTCAATTAATAACTGTGATATGTGTTTTCTTTTTTTTCTCAGATTTCAAAGACAATGTTGTCCGTTAGTTACCTAACTGGAGAAAAATTTCTCTACTTTTATAGTTACCCAATTAAAGAAGACAGAAAAGAGAAAAATGCTTTCAATCCAAAGATAAAGCAATTCTTCTCCGCTATTTCCTAAGTCATCCCTAACGAAGGAAGCAGGATTCTTTCTTTGCCCCTAAACCACCTCCTTCTTTGCTCTAACAGGAACTCCTGTCCCCCTTCTCCAGAAAGCTTTCACTCCCCCTCAACACCCCTCACCTCACCCCCTTTTGTCTATACGAATTTGTATTTTCAACAGGCTCCTTCCCTACTCCTTGCTCCCTCTACATTATTAGACTTTGAGCAACTTGAAGGCAAATAACATAAACTACCCCTCCTAAGACCTGTGTAAGACTTTATTTGTGAGGAACACCAAATAAAAGCTTCTTTTATATGGAACTGCCCAACACTTTTTTCTTTATTTCAGATTTGTCTGGCTTCTAGAGTCAGCCTTATATTCCTAGACTTCTAGTCTAATTTGGTCTTAGCTTTATGAGGAGTTTCATGTATGCATTTTCATGGGCTCTAATTCTTTAGTCAAAAATATCTCTGAACCAATAAATACTTCTAGTTCTCTCTGTGATGATCCACTATGGCTGGGCAAAACTTTTCAAGTCTACTTTTAGTCTCTGATGTGTATCTGACAGTGGTTAAACCCTCAGTTACTTAAGGAGGAAGAAACCACACTTGGTAAGTATTTGGCAGCCTGTCATAAAAGAAAAGTATGTGTTTCCCCCACGTAACACCACTCTGGCCAATTTAGAAGCTTTAGACATATTTCCTAATTCAGGGAAATTAATATGACGTCTCCTTGAAGTTACAGTATTTTACTTTTCTCAAAGTCAAAGTTTTGATTGTTTTGCCAGTAATTCTAGATCAAAGAAGAACTTTTACACGATTAATCCCCATACTATTTCAATCTATCTCATAGGTAAGTAAAGATTTCCTTTTGCCTACAGAACATCGTGATAATAAATTTCATATATTTCATCTGCATACTCCTCAGGTTTCAAATGGAACCATTTTTGGGGTACCTTTTCCCTGATCTAAATCTATAGAAGAGTATTGTCAATGTTTGACTAAAAGAAAGCAACTGGGAAAAGAAAAAATGTTTCATTTTCATATCACTTTATATTTTAGGAAGCCCTTTACACATACAATCCTAGGCATATTGTGAGTGCTCGGTAAGTGCTTGTGAAATGAAGAATAAGCAGCCCTCCTGATGCTATTGTGAGGCAGGAGGGCAGGTGGATAGTATTACTCTAACTTTAAAAATGAAAAAAAACCTGAGAAACAATCCTGGCAAAATGACTCCTGCCCAAGATGCGCAGCTCCTAAGGGTCGACCCGAGGTCTCCAGACGCCAGGGGCAGCTCTGTTTCCAGACGCTGGGTGTATCCATATTCCACACAAAATTGGAACATGTGTTTCCATGCTGCTATCAGCATTGTCCTGCTATATCCCTATCAATTTATTCTCGTTAATGATGAGAGAACATGAGCTGAAAATAGCATTTCAATTGTAGTTACTACTATGTGTTGTTTAAATCCTTGCTATGATTTGGATGCAAACTTGTTTTCTAACTAAGAGTCAACTGGACTGAACCTATCCTAAAGTTAGATAGATCCCTTCTAGGAGCCCAGTCCACCTTCCAGAGAGCTGAACTCAAGTCTGAAAAAGGGAAGGATGAAGTACATAGTCCTAGGATATTCCTCTCTGTTGCCTCTAGAAATGCCTTTAGACATCCTTCAGCACGCTTCTCTACTTTCACTCTCTAGGGGTTAATTCTCCCATCTCCCCAAAACTATGGAAAATTTCTTTTGAAAACTGAGTGCCTGTCTATTCTCTGTGAATGCCCACCGTCTGGGAGCTAATGGTGCCGCGCTGGCTCTGTGACTCGTGGAGCTTGCAAAGGAAATGGCCTGCCCTAAAATATCACTGGTTCTCATCAAAGCCACAATCACTGGCTAGCCTAGCTGCGGGCTTTTTTCTGAAACCCAGGTACGCGAATCTAACGTCAGGCATCACAGCTCAGAGAAGCTAAGAAAGTGAAGAGGGGCTCCCTTTCGGCGCTTCGCGAGGACACACCTCCGCGAGCCACAACTGTCCCACCCACCGCTCAGCTCCCCGGGCAGAGCGCCGAGTCTCCGCCGCGAGACCCGCGCCAGGGCGCAGCTCGAATCATGGAGGCGGACGCTTCTTTTTAAAATCGCCCGTCCTCAGACAGGTGAAAATGAAGGAACTGTCAAAGCACCAAGAGAACGGCAAAGCCTCAGCAGCATCCTGCATAAGCATTTCCTGGCCGGCGCCCCGCCGCAGAAGCAACACGAAGATGTGATCTGCCTCCTTACCTGGTTCCCTCAGCCCAGGTCCCAGGCGGCGCTCAAGTCCCAAGTCAGAATCGCCCTTCAGAGTCCCCAGGACAATGCCGCCGACGCCATCGTCAGTAGGGGATTTGCATTTCTCCTCCCACTTGAGCTTTCCTGTGCGTCAGCGTTACAGTCTCGGGGACTTTACTTGGGTCGGTTCCCACCCACTCTCTATTCTAGAAATGCTAAAGAGCAGAAACAGTCAGGTTGAAGTCCCTTTGCAGGGCGCCCTCTCCTCTCATCCCCACCGATCTCCACAGTTGGCGCACGGGGGTCGGGAGGAGGAGCTGGGTGGGGGCTACACACACTCATTCTCTTGAATGGTGTCCCCAGGCATTCTGAGACCCCCTGCACACTTACTTGCCTGGAGCTAAATTCCTGGCTTCCTCCTTTCAGACTCCACTCACCATCGTGAGCCAGCCCCTGGGATGGGAGGGGTGGGTAGCCAGGATGAAAACACCAAACTCATAGACCTCACTGTGCTCCAGTTCCAGCAGGGTCCGCTAGCTGGGAGGAGGACAACTTCACCCAAAGGTTCCTGCCAGCTCCTCTGCAGGCCACCGAAGCCAGTCCTTACTGGCCTCGCGCCCTCCTTCCCTCCCCAGTAGCCCTGTACCTGGTTGCTAGGGTATGCTCCTCTCCATTTGTGACATGGGCCTGTTCTAGAATCACAGAGCTGGAGGGAGCCTTGGTGTCATCTTGTTCTAACTCCTCTTTCCTATCTGAAGAGACTGGGGTCCAGAGAGCTGACCAGAGTTACTCAGTGAGGAGCTGCTGACCTGGATAAGGGTCCGGGTGTCTCAGTTCCCTCCTTAGTGGTCTTTTCATTTCATCTCCTTAGAGCTAGATGTTAACCCCCTGACGCACAGCAGGAGTTCCATAAATGTTCAGGAAAATAAAGTCAAAAATAAAGGAAGATAGGAATGACTCAGTCTGCGTATGCACGTGCCTAATAAACCACCGTAACAGGCCTGCTTCGGCACTGCCCTGACCAGCCACCCACAGCTACACCCTCAGCACTCTCCTCTCCCAGGTGGCATTATCATTGTGTGCTTACATTCACCACCCCCTCCCTCCCTCGGAAAAATTAAGTCAATCAACCCCAAAGTCACACTCTGGACATCCCTCGAGACTCACTGGTCAGGTTGGCCTGGTCCTAGCTGCTTGCCCACCGGGCACTTTATGCCGCTCTGCTTCCACATGAAGACAGCATCTAATTCAGACTATTCCGTAAGCTACAGGGAGAAGTCCAGTTTTCTTCTGAGGAAGTGGTCGCTGCCTATAGCAAAAAGTCTAAATTCTTGGTCCTCAAAGTTCTGTACAATTTGGTCCCAACATATCCAGGAAACTTCTGTCCCCTACAGGAGCCCATGATCTGACGCAGACCAGTCTCCTCTGCTCCCCGGATGAAACTCTTGTGTGTTAGTATTGATGTTCCCTTCATCTGCATTGATGCTCCCTTCATCAGATATCTTCCTCCCCCAACTTGTCTATTTACTGAAATCCTAAACTTCTCAGGGGAACCTTCACCGATGGCTCCAACCACAGCAACTTTTCCCTGCTCTGAATTCTCATCACACTTCCCGTCCAAACTAGCACTGTCCAAGAGAAAGAAAATGCAAGCCACGTGTTTAAATTTCCTAGTAGCCACACTAAAAACGGAAAGAGGAACAGGTGAAATAAATTTCAATAGTATAAATAACCCAAGACATACAGAATACTGATGTTTCAGCATATGATCAAAATAATTTGTTAATGCTATGCTTTGCATTCCTTAGTTCATACTAAATCTCTGAAGTCTGGTGTGTATTTGGCACTTTCAAGACATCTCAATTTGAACTAGCCACATTTCAAGTGTTTAATAGCCACTTGTGGCTAGTGGCTACTCTGTTGGACAGCACGGATCTAGACCACTCATTTAGAACTTTTCACTTCCTGCCTTGTAGTGTTAGTCACACTGCTTTGACACATCTTTATCATCGTTGGAGTCAACTGCTGAGTGTCTGCCATGCAAGCAGAGAGTTTGTTCCCTTCTTTCTTTGAAGAACTTCACCTTGGGACTCCCCCGGTGGTTCTCAAACTGTTTGGTCTCATGACACCTTTATACTCTTAAAAATTGTCGACAAGTCCAAAGAATTTTTGTGTGTAATTATTCTGTACTAGATTTTTATTTACTTACTAAAAATTAAATCTGAGAAAAAATTAAAATATTTATTCTTTTAAAATTATAATCCTAAACCCATTATGTGTTAAAATCAACATCTTTTACAAAAAACAAGTATATTTTCCAACACACACAAAAAAATAGTGAGAAGAGTGGCATTGATTTACGTTTTTGAAAATCTCTTCAATGTCTGGCTTGAGAGAAAGCAGCTGGATTCTTACATCTGCTTCTGCTTTTGATCTGTTGCAAAATATTATTTTGGTTGAAGTATTTGAAGAAAATCTGGATTCACATGGATAAGTAATTGTAAAAGGTAAGAGCATTTTCAGATAATGTGGATATCCTTCTTTGATACCACATCAAAACTCAACAAGTGGTAGTTTTTTAAGGGTTGTTTACACTGTGGAATGTGAAACCATATCAGCAAACTTTTACACATACTGTTTCCAAATCCATTGGTGTATCTTGTGTTTGAATGAAATTTTTATACACACATGATTTTGTAATATCACACATTGGTCATTTGGAAAATATTAGTCCACTGAATTATGCAGATCTTCCAAATGCTGACATACTTTATCATACATTATGAAAAAAATCACATTAGTTAATATCGCCACTGATCTCATTGGAAAGTATGTTCAGTACTGGGGAAGCTGTTAAGTTCATAGTGAGGATACAAGTTTTCCAAGTTCTAATTTTGCTCCAGTTTTATTATTGGAAACAAATATTGCCAATTGTTTTCCTTGAAGTGACAGGCTCACTTTGTTCATTTTCAGGAAAATGTTTTCCAAATACCCAACTCTGAATAACTATAGTTCGTCAGTCATTCTTTCAAGTAAAAATGCTGTTCTGTGAAAAAAGTGGCCAATTTGGTGGGCAACTCAATTACAGAAGTGCTTTTTATTGAGACGTTCATCATACATTAATATGTGCACTGCCCATTTCATCACACAGAATATTAGGAAAACATGTATTCAAGGTCTAAGATTTAAAAAGATTAATTTTCTTGCTTCATCAAAAACATTCTTAAGTCAAACTGGCCTTTAAAAAATTCAAAGTGTGTGGTGGTGAAGAATACAACGATTACTAAGATAATTTGGCATCACCGCCTTGGCTCTTGCTAAGGCATCAGCATTAGCCGCCATTGGGTACCACCAGTGCAAATGTCAACAGAGTGAAAAGGCACAACAGTATTTTATAAAAATAGTTTTAACTTCACAGACCCCCTGAAAAGGTCTTGGGGACCACCTCCAGAGATCCACAGACAACACTTTTGAAACCTCTGCTCTATCCACCATATCCTATCCACCATAATCAGTTTACCCAGAGGTGTGTATCATGAGGGACTTTCCACCCAAATGAACACTTTTTCTCTCGGCTAAAGCATTTGCCTTAAACCTGTTTCCCTTCCTATTTCATGAACTGAGCCAGGCTTCTAAGAAAGGCTATCTCTATGCCCACTTTGGATCTCTTTCTTAGAATCAAGTCTAAATAGCCAGGTTCCCAATTTCTTGGCCCTACACTGGCCTTGGCCTCAGCAGTCCCTCAGAACTATGGGAAAAAAAAAAAGAAAGAAAAATGAAAAAAATCCGAAGCAAAACAAACAAAAACACCCTACAGTGAAATCCCCATAATGTTTCCCAAACTCAAAGGCTGCCACAAATTCCTCCCTCCCCTGTAAATAATCCCCAGTTTCCCTGGTTATAAGCCCTACTGGTAATTTTTTGGGCCTCATCTTAAGAGGGAAATCTCAGATTGCAGACTTGCAAAAAAATAGATTCTAGTTTTGATTTTGCCACTTTTAAGCTACCTAACCTCTCTGAGCCTCAAACTCCTTGTGAAAATGGGGATGTTATATCCCACACGAAACTGCTGGGAAGATTCCAAGATCCAATGCAAGGAATGAGATAAGGGAAAATGCTCAATCATAGCTGTTATTAAAAGAATAATAATAACAAAGTTTGAGGAACTTTAGAGGTCACTAGGTTAACTCTCCGCCTTCCCTCTCCCCTCACTGTATAGATGGTGTTTCAAGGAGATGAAGAGAGGTCAAGTGAGGTAGGCAGGTTCACACCTGTAAATCAGCAGAGGCAGAGAGGATTCAAAGGCAGTTCTTTTTTTTTAATTTATTTATTTTTTTCCCCAAAGTCCCAGTAGATAGTTGTATGTCATAGTTGCACAGCCTTCTAGTTGCTGTATGTGGGACGCGGCCTCAGCATGGCCAGAGTAGCGGTGCGTTGGTGCGCGCCCGGGGTTCCGAACCCGGGCCGCCAGCAGCGGAGCGCGCGCATTTAACTGCTAAGCCACGGGCCGGCCCTAAAGGCAGTTCTTGTGACTGTGTTTTTCTACTAGGCTAGGTAGAGCTGTTTATTTCAGGGCAGTGAGAGAGGAAGAGAAAGGGACTCATTCTCCCGCTGCTGGTTGTAGGCCAGCTCTGCCTTCTCCCAATTCTTGCACAAAGAGTATAAACATTTATTGGTTTTCATTTTGCGATAGCACCTTACCTCTCCCGTGCAAGCTTCCTCTCTTATGTGTCCCGAGGAAACTGGGCAAGTTGGAATTGGATGCTGGATAGACAGAACACTTACATACAGAAGACACATTGAATTCCGAGGTCGCGTATGCTAGTACCAAATGAGTGGTACAGCAAGGATTATGGGGGCAAGACAGCCTGCTGTGGGTCTGACCAGCTCATCTGTGTGCTTCAAGCTCCATCAGAATAGGGACAATGTCTTGTACAAAGGGTTTAGTGTCTATCTTAAAGATAGTTTTCTCAACTCCAGTTCCCAATGACAGTGCTCCCTCTACTGCCACCTCAGAAGCATTGCAATGTATAAGCATTCTTGGCAATAATAGCACTTTTCAGCTCTAATTCCATGCCAGACGAGGTGCTGGGAACTTCACACACCTTGTTTGACCTAATCCTCACGACACATCATAGGATTAAGTACCATTCTTATCTCCAATCGGCAGACGAGGAGACTGGATATAATGAGGTCAGGGGACCTGGTCAGTGTGAATCAGCTGGTAAGGGGCAGGTTCAGGATTCAAACTCAGCACGGTGTGATTCCAGAAACAACGCTTGTAACCATTCGGCTTTACTAAAAGTCCTATTTGCTCTTATAAGAAAAGCAATAAATTTCTCAGAGAGCTATGGAAGAAGTAGGTTTAACGATCTAAACATGAATTCCAAAATAGAGAGGCTCATTGCATGGTCTGTTGGTTAGAGATGATATATACACTCTGATTCTCCGGCTTTCCCCTGGAGCATATGGACAATTAGCAATACATACATTTAAAAGTCCTCGATGTATTATGATGGGAGACACACTGCCAGCAGAGTTCCAAAACATTTAGCAAATTATGTGGTTCTTTAGCATCTTGTTTATACTGTCCATAAGGTGACTGTTTCTGCTGAGGCGCAATTTAGAAAATAAGATTTGACAGCAGGCTAGTGAATTGTAGACTCTTCCAAAAAAAATTCTGCCTGTCTGGTCAGTTGAATAGCCCTTAACCACTCTATTCTATTTTATGTATTTTTCATATGTTGTTCTCTCTCTTTGAATTGAATATTTAAAGGCTCAGAACTAGGTGATATTTTTCTTTGTGATTCAGTGTTCAGCTCAGTGCCTGGCATAGAGAGGGTATTCAAGAAATGTTCACTGAACAGGTGGACGAGCTGATTGAGGGCTCCATTACCATAGTCTGTCCTGAGAAGGGCTTTCTGGTGACTTGCCTTGTCTAGGCCCTTCATTCCCACCAAGGTTGCCACTATGCTTGATAATTATAATAATATTTCACATTTATAAGTTTATAATAGTTATAATAATGCATAAATTGATATAATGATTTAATGTTCATCAATTCTAGCCAAACACCAAATTGAGGGTAGAGGAGGTTATCTTTCAATTTCTCTCTCTCTCTCTCTTTCTCCCTCTCTCTTGTTCTCTCTTTCTCTCAAATATTTTAGGGAGAGAACTATCTTAGTAAAAGACCTTGGGTAAGGTGTTTGGGGTGGTAGGAGAAAGTGAAAAAGACAGCTAAAGGACTCTATTTAAAGATATAAATAGGAATTGGGAGAATGGAGCAGAGAGGAGAGAAAAGAAGAAAGGAAGGGAAAGAGAAAGATACGAAAGCAGTTGAAGACGGCAAGAGAATGGGGGAGAGAAGAAAACATGACATAAACTTGCCCCGACAGGGGGGTCAATGAAAAGTTTCTAGTGGTAGGGTCAAATGACCCATGTCTAATGATCTATATCAAGTTATTTTTTGTCTCTGTTGCATACCTCCTCCATCCCCCAGGCTTCATGAATGACCAATATGGTTTTTGTTGTGGTGGTATGGAAGGAAAAGAATATTAAAAAGAAGTGTGGCATATCTTTCCATTTATTTAAATCTTCTTTGATTTCTTTCATTAGTGTTTTGTATACAAATCCTACATTTTTTTTTAGATTTATGCCAAATTACTTCCTTTATTGGTTGATTATAAATGGTGTTTTTTAATTTCAAATTCTAGTTGTTCATTACAATGAACTTTTGTATATTGACATTGTATTCTGTGACCTTGCTAAACTCCCCTATTAGTTCCAGCAGGTTTTTTGTAGATTCATTGCTATTGTCTGCATACACAATCATATCATCTGTGAATAAAGACTGTTTTATTTCTTCCTTTCCAATCTGTATGCCTTCTATTTCTTTTTCTTGCCTTATTACACTAGCTAGGACTTCCAGTACAATATTGAATAGGAGCATTGAGAGAGGACATCCTTGTCTTGTTCTTGATCTTAGGAAGAAGGCATTCAGTCTCCCGTTATTAAATATAATGTTAGTTGTAAGTTTTTAATACATATCCTTTATTAGGTAAAGAAAGTTCACTTCTATTCCTAGTATTTTTTACAGAATTTTTATCATAAACGAGTGTGGAGTTTTGTCAGATATGGATTTTTTGCATCTGTTGATATGAACATATGTTTTTTCTCATTTAATCTGTTAATATGACGAATTACATTGATTTTCAAATGTTAAACATCTTGCATTCCTGGAATAAACCCCACTTGGTTGTGATATATATTCTTTTGTACACACTGCTGGATTTAATTTGCTATTATTTTATTTTATTTTATTTATTTATTTTTTTGGTGAGGAAGATCAACCCTAAGCTAACATTCATGCTAATCCTCCTCTTTTTTTGCTGAGGAAGACCGGCTCTCAGCTAACATCTATTGCCAATCCTCCTCCTTTTTTCTCCCCAAAGCCCCAGCAGATAGTTGTATGTCATAGTTGCACATCCTTCTACTTGCTGTATGTGGGATGCGGCTTCAATATGGCTGGAGAAGCGGTGCGTCGGTGTGCGCCCGGGATCTGAACCCGGGCCGCCAGTAGCGGAGTGCGCGCACTTAACCGCTAAGCCATGGGGCCGGCCCCTAATTTGCTATTATTTTAAAAGGATTTTCAGCATCTATTTTCATGAGGGATATTGGTCTGTAGCTTTCTTTTCTTGTAATGTCTGTTTGATTTTGTTATTAGAGTAATGCTGGTCTCAGAATGGGTGGAGAAGTGTTTCCTCCTCTTTAATTTTCTGGAAGAGATTTTGTAGAATTGGTGTTATTCTTCCTTATGTGTTTGAAGGAAATCATAATGAAGTTATCTCTGCCTGGAGTTTTCTTAGTGGGCAATGTTTAAACTACAAATTCAATTTCTTCCTTAGACATAGGACTATTCTGGTTACCTATTTTCTCTTGAGTGAGCTTTGATAGTTTGCATCAAAGAATTTATCTATTTCATTTGAGTTGTTATATTTATAGGCATAAAGTTGTTCACAATATTCCCTTTTTAGTCTTTCAGTATCTGTAGAATCTATGATGTTATCACCTCCCTCAGTCCTGATATTGATAATTTGTGTTTTCTCTCTTTTTTCCAGGACAATCTGACTAGAAGTTTACCAATTTTATTGATCTTCTCAAAGAACAAGCTTTTGGCTTCTTTAATTTTTCTCTATTGTTTTTCTGCTATTTCATTGATTTCTGCTCTTGTTTTATTATTTCCTTTCTTCTGCTTACTTTGTTTCAATTTGCTTTTTTTTCTCATATGTCTTAAGGTGGAAGCTTAGGTAATCAATTGGACCTTTCTTCTTTTCTAACCATGTATATATTTCTCCTTTACCACTGTTTTAGCTGTATCCCACAAATTTTGATACATTATATTTTAATTTTCATTCATTCTATTCAAAATACTTTCTAATTTCCCTTGTGATTCCTTTGTGATTCTTTCTTTGACATGTCAGGTTTTTTTTTTTTTTAGAAGTATGTCATTTAGTTTCCAAATATTTGGAGATTTTCCAGATATCTTTCTGCTATCTGTTTTTAATTTAATTCCATTGTGGTTAGAGAATACACTTTTTTGTTATTTGAATTATTTTAAATTGGTTGAGTCTTGTTTTATGGCACAAAATATGGTCTATCTTGGTCGATGTCTAGGATGCTCTTAAAAGAATCTATTCTCTTCTGCTGCTGAGCAGAGTGTTCCATCAATATCAATTAGGGCAGATTGGTTGAGAGTATTGTTCAGTATTCTATATCATTCCTGAATCTCTGCCTATTTATTCAATCTGTTATTATCAGAGGAGTAAGTGAAATCTTCAGCTATAATTCTGGATTTGTCTATTTCTCCTTCCAATTCTGTCAGTTTTTCTTTCATGTATTTTGAAGCTCTACTATTAAGTGCATAAACATTTAAGATTGTTTTGTCCTCTTAATGATTTCCTCCATCATTATGAAATGACCCTCTTTATCTGAGATAACATTTTTTGCTCTGAAGTCTACTTTGTCTTATATCTATATAGCCACTTCAGCTTTCTTTGATTCATGTTAGCATGGCATATCATTTTCCTAATATTTTACTTTTAACAGATTTATTTATTTATATTTGAAGTGGGTTTCTCACAGGTAGCATATAACCGGGTCTTGGTTTTTTATCCAATTTGACAATTTCTGCCTTCTTCATGTATTATGAGCTTTCTCCACTCTGGCAGTTGAGAATATGAACTATGCCTAGCCCTGTGTGAACTCCAGGAATTGTTCACCTGCTCCTTTTTAGTGGTGTTTCCCCCCGACTTCGGCTAGTTCCTTCAAACACGCACTAATCAGTTCTCAGCTGAAGAATCAAGGGGTGCCTCCTGCAGTCTCCTCTCTGGGGCTTTGCCCTGTGAATTCTAGCCATCTTGGCCTCCCCAGGCTCCCAACTCCATCTCCTCATCCAGGGAGACTGCCAGGCTCTGCTTGAGTTCCCTCTCGCTGTGCTGCAGGCTGGGAACTTGCTCCAGAAAATGAGCTCGGCAATCATAAAGGGAGCCTCATTTCTTCACTTCTCTCAGGGATCTTTCTCTAGCTCTGCCTGTTCACCAAGGTCTGAAAACCATTGCTTCACATATTTTTCTGAATTTTTTAAAAGTTTTAACCCTGGAAGGGTTGCCAGATTTAGCAAAACAAAGCAAAACAAGACTCGCAGTTAAATCTGAATGTCAGACCAACAATGAATACTTTCTTAGAACACGTATGATCCACACTTATAGTACGTCTGAAATTCAAATTTACTGGGGCTTCTTGGATTTTGTCTGGCAACTTGTTATCTGGCAATTCTTGTTAATCCATCATGTCTAAAGCAGAAGTCCCCAGAGGATCTCTTAGGTGCTGGAGCTGGATACCTGTTTGGAAATCCATTCAATTCAGCATGTAATATTTACTGAGCTCCTACACTGTGCTCATTTCAATGGGAAAGACTTAGGGAGGAATCTCCTCGAGGAGATATCAAATTGGCAGAGAGGACAAAATACGCATATGAAGCTAATAAGTGCTCCGTTTTGAACTACAAAACTAACCATAAATGCCACAGGAATTCAGAAGAGTTAAAGACCAAATTAGCTGAAGAAGTCAGAAAACCCAGGAGACACAGTTAGCAAAAAAAAGCGAAGGATGAAAGAACTGTATTTGGGCAGGGGGAAGGACAAGAATGCTCTGCCTGCCTAGAGAAAGTGAGACACTGATGCGGGACTAAGATTGGCATCCTTCTGGACAGCGAGGAAAATAACCTGAACAACAGATGCTGTGGGAGAGTCATTATAAACAAGGTTAGTTGGTACCAGAGCCTCTGAGATAGTTGTTCAGTTTGTTCACGGCACAAGGGTGACTGGGTGGGAGGATGAGTGAGGACTGAAATCCAAAACTGCTCCAATTCCCAAGATATGAGCCTCGTTGCAGGGCCACATCCAATCCAAGGAAGTGATGCTTTTTTCTAATTCTAGGGTGCCTTGTGGGACACCTGAGGTCCTAGGTGGGAGCTTCAGTGGCTTCCTTCTGCGTAGTAGCAGTATATTTACTTCTGTACCTCTGACCCAGGTTCTTCAGTGTCAGAGTCACTGTGGGGAGAGGTGGGTGGAGATGTTAGAAGCTGCATCACCTCTGAGCCTTGAGCCTTTCTCTCCCGAGCTACTGTGGAAAAAACCATGGAAAGGGACAGAATGAAATTTGGTTTTATGGTTGGAGGAAGCAAAGTAGGTGAGTGAGATGAAGCTGGTAGGGCCTCAGATGTGTATTTTGATAGAATCCCTCCAAAGTTCAGCACCAGCACCCAGTGGTCTGTATATTAACAGAAAGCCATCCAACGAAGCATGGCCCTAAATCCAGCGTGGTGAACTCAAACGCCTCCTGGGCCAGGCAGAAAATGGGCTGGTGGGGAACCTTTCTAACAGGCACCTGAAAATCTTTTTTCTCCTGAAAATCTTTCAGGAGAAGCTGCAAATCTGGATTTTTAAGGAAAAATCTCCTGAATGTCAATCGTTGTCATAATTCAAAATATTTAACTACAACCTCCCTCCCCCCCACAAAACAGTGTAGATTGACCCTGTTCTAACCCAATAATACACATCTGTAGGTGTGAATGCTACTAGTGTGGCTTCTCTGTTCTAAAGCCATAATTCCCATCCCAAGTCCTTCTACACACTATCTACATTATCCACTGGGGGTCCCCAAGAAAGAGAGAGAAAGGGAAGAGGAGAACCAAGGCAAATATTACCCTATATAGCAAGATGGATGAATGCAGGTATTTTGGAAGACAAACTGAAACGGCTACTTCCTCTCCTCTTCTCATTCCTCGGTTTGATCTTCTTAAAAGAATGAGGCAACCAGGTGCAGGCCTAACTGGTTGGAGCAACAGTTTCATGTTTAGTTTTATCACCAAAATTTCAGACTGGGATCATATCTTCAGATCTGTACCTTCTGTATTCCAAGATCTGATCAGATCTTGGAATTCCTTGCTGCAACCAATAAAAATAATAATAATTAAAATAATAATAGTAACCACCTGTAACAAATACCTGATTTGTGAAAAAAAAGTGTCATTACCATGAAATTATGCCATCCAAAACCAGACTAAACTAAAGGAAACCAAACTAAATTAGATGCTTCCAGGGAAGGTGTACCTATGTCTGTAGCTCCATTGGGCATGAACATAATGAACTAAATATTAAAAATTAAGGATTCCTATCTTCTTTCTCTTAAGATTTGTCTTCACAAATATTTGCTGATGAGTTGCAAGTCCTATCTATTTGGCTACTGCCTACATAGATATTTCTGTGTGAACTACCAAGTTCTTTCTTAGTTTTATGCTATATTAGAGCAATGGGGGGAAAGTCAAACACAATTAAGAACACAGTTTTTAACCGAAAAGTGCTATTTTAAGGACAGCTTGTCTTATTACATAAATCTTTCAATGTTGGTCAAGTTCTTAGCCAGTTTGAAGGCTAGAACAAGAAACAAGCACCAGGGGGCACTATTCCCACAGGGAAATCAACTCACAGAAAGACTAAAATTGGAGGCAGAGTCTGAGTATCTCTAAGAGTGTTCCTTTCACATTTAAATTAGGTGAGTATTAGTCTCTAGGCTTTTGTCATCTGTGACTATATAATGGCCTTGTCCCTGAGAGATCACAGGGTCTACAGAATTAATAAACTAGACCCACCAACTTGCTCTATGGCTGTGGCAAGGGTAATGAATAGTGCTTTTTACCAGGGTGGATGTGAGGGGAAGGAGAAGAGATATGAACAATACTTAGGTCAAAAGATTGTGGGAATTTATTCTTGGCTTAGCTTAACCTGAATACCTGAGTGGTGACATTGTCAGATTCATACCTAGGAGAGATCTGAGCCAGGAATTTGGTCAATTTAGATAAAATCTTTGTTTGGACTTTATTTATTTATGTCTGTCAAGCTTACACAGAGTGGTAATGCCAAAAGATCAGGGATCTCTTGCCTCTCCATAACATTCATCAACCACTCCCTAAAAAACATTGTCTAAGCAAAGATGGTATACTTGCTATGCAAATGCACCTTCAAGACAAGTCCCTTGGCTGCCCCTATCAAATAAGTTGCCACTTGTGAGTCCTTTCTTTGTGGAGATTCTAGAGCCACTACCGCTTGTTGGTTGGTTGGTTGGTTGGTTTTTCTAGAGAACTTTCTCTAATAATCCAATTCGCCTCTTATATAAAGGGAAGGCCTCTGCATTCACTTCCTCACTGTTACAAGGAGAAGAGAAATCCACAAGGAAATTAAAAGGGCAGTACTCGTCTTTACGAAGTGCTACTATGATATAAAAGATCTTAATAAAAATCACATTCATTCTCAGAAATACTAAGATCCATGTTAAATGTACCAAAGAGCTATCTATTCAAAGTCCCTTTAAATGGTATTCAGTCTGCAGATTTTCTCAGGGCAGAGAACTTTGTCATGTTTGGTCATATCAGAAGTAGCCAATTAATCAGAGGTAACATGAGACTTTGACATGATTGCATAGTGGTAACTTGTACTATAAGAGTATTGTCTTCTTGCCCACACTCTGCAATACAGTCCCAGGGTAAACAAGATGTCTGGCTTAACTGGGATATCCTCTAAAAATATTTAAACTAAAACAGAAGCTGACATCATTGGGGAAGGCTGTAGTCCCTGGGTTTATATTTCCAACTTCCTCTGCCATTCCCAGAGAAAGCCACTGGATGTTGCTTAATAATGATAACAACGGATTACATACAGTGGTTGGCAAAGGGAGAAAAAAACGATTAGATCATCCAGTCAGCTCATCTTTCCAGCAAAGGGCAGAATCCCCAGATAGGGAATCTAACACTTCATTTAAGGCAAAGGGCCAAGTAGTAAGAGCTACACTGACTTCGTTGTCTTCTCTAGCAATACTGACGGAGCACCAAATCTGTTTTAGTTGGCTGTGCTCATGCCCTACTTAATTCTTTCAACGGGAGCGTCCAACACAATGCTGCTCCTTTCTTTGGAGATAATCAGTGGAGTAAATGCTATCTAGTGGAAAGTAATTAACCCTTGTAAATGATGCCTGCGCAAAACTCAAGTTTGGGTTACAACAGTGAATACCTTGACGGGACAAGGCTAACACGGGGGAAAACTCCTCGAGAGTCCTCCTGTCTGAAGAGTCTTTCACCTTCGCTGTGTACTATATTGTGTAAACTCTGGCTCAGAAAGGGCTATTGTTCTGGGTTTATTTATTCACTTGGTTGAATTTATTCAATAGCACAGCTGAAACACTTGGTTTCTCACCCCTAGGCTTTGGTTTTTATATTCACTGGAGAGTCTACCTTGTTCCTGGCTATATTCTCTTCTTACGTTCAAATATATGGCTAATTCAAATTCTCAAAGTGGATTTTATAATATCTGGTGGTGGGAGACTAGAATTATCTAGACTGGCTGCCAGATTCCCACTCCACTTTGGGCTTCGTTGTGAAAAATGCAGAAGTCTCTATCGAGAAATGCTTTATTGCCCATAGTGACCCATGCTCTTGGACTCATGGTGGGATCCAGGATGGCCTGGGCATTCAATCTCTCTGACTCTCTCTCTTTTGGACCGTGAGTGGTAAGGACCATCTAAACTTGGAGCTTTCAGTGGCCTCTTCCCTTGTCTATAGAAGATGTTATTGAACAAAGCCAACATGTGTCCCTGGATCTAGTTGTATGTAAAGCCCTATACCCCTGGACTTCACAGTTAACCTAGAAAATAAATTCCTTTTTTTTTCTTAAGCAACTTGGAGTTGAATTTCTATCAGAAGCAGCCAGTTATAACCTATCAAAATAGTACCACACTGTGGATTAGAAATAACGGCAGAGAGCCCCAGAAAGAGAACAAGAGATTGACAGTAGATTGTTTACAAAGAAGCTGTATTCAAACTTGTACAGAGTATGATTTACTTCACAGAGAGCTTGCTGAATTGGTTGAAGTTTTGCAAGGTTACATCTGTTATTCTTTAACATTTCATGGAGGACTGAGGAAGTGCCAGCACACTGGGAAAAGAGCCAACATAAAATGTTTATGTAATAAAAGGGAAAAAGGTTTAGTTCTGAAAATTAAAGACCTGTAAACTCAACTTTTATAACAAGGGAAAAAATTGCCACAGTGGATAATGAGAATGGAACAAGTCATTGACTTTACATAAACTACATTTTCCCCAGACAAATCTAATATTTTAATCTACTGACAAATGATAGGTAAGTTATATCTGTGTGTTAGAGCTGGAACCAGTGGTGTGAAGTAAACAGCCAGGCTGAAGAAGCCATGACAAGACTGGGGGCTCAAGGTCGGAGTAAGGGAGGTTGAGACCAGAGCTGGGGGCATACCTTGTGCCAGGGGTCTAAAACCAAGGGAATTAATGTAACCCAGGATGTTATGCCATTTTCTGTCCCTTAAAAGACTGAATTTCCAAGCAGAGGCCCAGGAAGATTGTTTAGTTTCTTTGAGACCCTTTGTCCACCATTCAAAGAGCTGTCACTAGATGACTGCTTTGCCCAGTATTATTTATTCATTCTTCATTCATTTGCTCACTCATTCACCAGACACTTATTAAATGCCTTATTTTTGCAAGGCACCTTACTAGGTGTAAAGAAAATTAAAATGATGAACAGTTGGTTAAGTGTTCCCCAGTGAGAACAGCTGCATCGGGGAGCATTTTGATTATGATCTAATCAGCACTGACTTTTCTGTTTTAAAAAACTGTCAAAAGAATAACAGTTAAGATGTAACTAAGTCTTGATTAATTTTATCCATTAGTTTGAAGATTTGGTATAAACTAGGACAGAAATTCAAAGAAATTTGATGTCTTAAAACAGCCCTTTTAATCACGACTTGGCTTCTTTTTGGCTTTTTAAAACCTACTGTTTAAAGTATCATTCCAGCTTTGTCTGTAGATCCCAGATTTCTGACTTTTTTACTGACTGTTTTATGCAGTTTCAATACATTGCTAACCAATGCCCTGTTCCACCCAAAAGGGCTATCTTTTATCTGCAGCTTTGTTTTTGTCATGGTCAGAAGCAAAACAAAACAAATGGGGAAAAGATTATTTCAGTCTTTTCACTGTTCACTTCTATTTTTACTTTCCTTATTAATTAGAAAAATGTTATTGTTGAAAACATGTTTCTACATCACTCCCACTTTCTGTGGCTTTCTATTACTGTACATGTTCTTTTATAAAATAACTCGTTCAATAAGCTTCATTTAAAGATGTCTGACATGCTTCTATATCCTAAATGAACTCTCACTTTTCACTTGTGAACTTAATGTAAAACATCCAATTTGGGTACAATTAAGCAGTTACTAAATAATTTCCTTATGCCTATATATGTACAGGTATCAACAAGATGAGTCAGTGGGTGGTTTACTTACTCATCTATGAATTCAGTAAATTACTGAGAACCAATATTGAACAAAGAACTGTAGTAAGTTAAAACCAGATGAGATACCAACTTGTGCAAGACACGTTCCTGCTGTCAACTTTGCTCCCAATTGCTGGAAGAGACAAGTCATAGCATTGAACGTAAATACCTCAACACAAGATAATTTGTGATTCATATGAGGTAATTTGAACAAAAAGACTGGGTGAGAAGATGGACTCTAAAGGGTGGTGAGGACTTTTGATAAGGCTTGGGAGAAAACATTGTAAGTGAAGAGAAAGGTGTGAATAAAGGCTGAGTAGCTAGGAACACAGTGTGTTCATGGAAAGTAAAGCGAGGCATGTTGGCAGGAGCAGAAGCTTCACATTGGCAAATAGAAGTGGATAAAGCCAGTGAGTATTGACGGTGCTGTGGTGGTTTGAATGTCAGGCTCACCAGTCTGGAGCATTTCTACGGCCCAATCGGCCTCCCCTAACTTCATTCTCCACTCCAATCTATCCTTAAAACTGCTGCCAAAGTGATCCTCCTAAAAGATAAAGTTAACATGTTACTCCTCTGTCAAAGATTGCTCAGTGGATTATAGAGGGGTGAGGGTCCCTAAGCCCACTCAAGTACAGGTGTCTATGAGGTTATTTACAACTGAGCACCAAGACAAAAGTTCCCTCTGGCTGAGCTTGGCCTAGTGGGGTCCCCAGGGCCCCTGCCTTGTAGGTTGCTAGGTAAACAAGACCCCTCTTTAGCCCAAGCAATAGTCTCAGACAGAGGTGGAGAAACAGTACCTGGCAAACCCTTCTGCCATGGCAAACAGACTGAGAGATCTCTTTGGGGACAATTGAATTCCTGGGACCCTTACACAATGGAACTTGATGTTGTAGCCCCACTCAACTCAAACGAACCTTCACACAACTGTGTCAAATTCACATTGTAAATGCATTTAATTTCAGCAAAACAACACCCATTATATTAAATTTATATTGTTAATTTGAATTTTATAGGTTATATTTTCATTTAATTTAAAAAATTTGTGTTGTACATGGCGGAAAGCAGGGGTGGATATATATCTTAAGAAATTTGCACCTAGTTTTATGTGTGTACTTAAGTATCATTATGATAAAAATAATTTAAGTAAACACTGAGAATTTACACAATTTTTTATTTTAAAGGAGTTGTGTGCATTACCCAAGTAGGGGAAATAGCATTATCTGATTTAGTCTTAAAATTATCCCTTCAAGATAGTTATTATTATCTCCATATTATAGATGCCTAGGAGACTGAGGGTTCAAGTAATTTAAGTGAGGTCAAACAGCAATTAAGTGGCAAAGTTGAGATTTTAATCCAGTTCTGTTTGATGCCAATTCCTTTGCAGACACAGATTCAAAAGTCATCCTCGGAGACATGAGAGTAGAATTTGTGTATAAGAGTTCTAAGACATAGAAGCAAACAAGTACAAGGACCTAGACTTGTCTCCAATACCTATTTCTGGGCTGCAACACTTCAAAAGAAAACTACAGATTATGGTCTCAACTAAAGCAAGGAATTATATTTGAAGACTTTTCAAATCTTCTCTCATCCCCTTAGGTCTATGATCCCTTACCCGATTTCTACTGCTCCCTAAACATCTCAATTTCAAGAGCTAAGCTGAAACAGTGAGAAATTCTTTTACATTTTGAAGGAAATGTCTTTAATAGTGGTAAGTGCCTATTTCCCCAAAACACCAAAAGCAAACTTCAAATACCATTCCCACTGCTACTTTTTTCTGTCCTTGCCCCTTTCCAAAACAAATAACAGCTGCAACAAAAATCAACAAAGTTTAAGCCAGATTTGTGCTGGGTTTCCCAAGCCAGTGGGGGAGATGCAGTTAGCTGGGTGACAAGCCCCTCACAGTGCTAAAGAACAATGGATCGGAGAGCTTCAAAATGAAAACCATACGTTAGGTAGAAAACTGCTCCAACTGGTGCTTGCCTACTAACTAGGCATTCTGCTTCTAACACAATTTGGATAAGCACAGGAAACCCTGCAGGTGTGGATGGCAAGATGTTTTCCCTCGCAGGACAAAAAAGAATAGCATCCATGGGTGTTAGAATCATCAGGATTCTGGGCACCATCAAAAGCCAGAACTTTGAGGGAGTTCTCATTTTTATGGCCTCACTGGGATCCCTTTTCTTTTTCAGGAATCCTGTCCAGAGGGAGAGGCTATGTAGAATTTTCTTGAATGTAATGACTGTCAGCACATTCCCAGCTAGACCACACATTCCATTCTTATCGAATGAAACTGACCTCTCTGCCCTAGCACGTTCTCCTTGTTCATCACTATGATTAATCTCAAGTTCACAGTGATGCAGGTTTCTAGATGCATTGCACAGTCCACTCCAGATGGCAAATATGTACCTCTGGAATCTCCTCGCCCTTATGGAGAGGTCATGCGCTAGCTTATAAGAATGAGGATTTTAAAAATAGTTGGCTTATGCTCAAATCTGCATCCTACCAAATGCTGTGCCCAGACTAGCCTCTCTCCTTTCAGTTGGCGGAGATCTGCCCCTTCCTACTCATTTTCCATCTAATAGCAAGTGACTCAAGTGGAAGTCACAACCAAAATGAAAATGTTTAGCACATAATTCAAGATTTTAAAGTAGTTTTTCAGCCAATGGAAGCAACCAGGAATCATGAGAATCCTCAAGTTGACATTCAATGGGCCCCTGAACCATGCTTATCCACTAGAGATTTCCAGGTTAATTGCCCTAATACATGCTACTGAACTTCCTAGAGTGAACAAAAATCTTATTCCATTTGTCATCACTGTCAAAGGGAATGAAATATACAAAATAAAAAGCTGGTCAGAAATTGCTCTTTGCATGTGCAGTTCTGCATCAGAATGATTGTCTCAACATTGATTGAACTCAGATTCCCCCCCACGCCACGCTTTGTTGGAGACTCCAAGTGGCTCAAGATATGGAGAATGACTTAATTCATGTCTCCATCTTCCTTTTCAAGATTAATTTTTCTTATTGAGGCATTTTCTTAGGATTCAAAGTAAAGAGGAAGGAAATTGTTCTTGTGTGCATCTAGGCAATCCAAATACCCACACAGACAAATGGCTGCTTCACCCCACCTGATCTTCTTTGCATCCCAGAGCTGTCACCTCCTGAAGCCTCTGTTGAGGTTTCCATGGAACTTTGGAAAAAATCTGTTTGGAGCCTCCAGAGGATATGTGGCTGTAAATGTGGATGAAGACAAGACACTGAAAATCCAGGAGCAGAGTCTGGGGGTACGGAATCATACATAGGCCCTGGTTCTCAAATTATTACTCCTTCATTACCTGCAATTCCCCAAATCCAGTCAATGACAGTACACAGTACACTGTGACAGTACACAGTACACATGAGCGCCTCCCATGTCCTGTGAAATCAAAGAGAGAGAGAGAAAAGAGCTTCTTTTAAATAGAAAAGAGCTCTTTGAGGAGCTCAGAGTCTAACGAGGAAGGTAGGAGCTTTGTAATAAGCTAACCCCGCCTGAAGGAGGTGAAAAGGCATCACTCAGGTGATTTTTGAGCTAGGTTCTGATGCCTGAGCAGGAGATTGCCAAAAACAAAAGAGAAGGTGGAAGGAACCGCATTTATAAGGGCAAGTGCCGGTCTGCTGTGGCAGGAGGCTGAGATCTGGAGGAGGGTAGACGTAGAGGAGGCGAGGCGGCGGGGGGCAAGATCAGGAAGGCCTATCGTTCCATAAACCAAAGGATGAGGTGGGGTTATTAGCCGCAGTGTTGGGGACGGACTGGGTAGGAGGCTCTCAGAGGGAGAGAGGCCAGATGTGAGGTTTTGCCGTAGTCTCAGCAAACGCTGATGAAGGCCAGGACTAAGGCAGTGACAGCTGCATTGGAGGAAAAAAAGCCACATTTCAAAGACATTTTTTTGAGGTGGAATTGACAAGATTGGATGTGGATGATGAGTGAGATGTCCACAGAGGTTTCTATTTTGGGGGAGGAGGCTGAGGGTGGCAGTTCTGAAAGAGGTTTCTCTCTCTCTCTCTGTCTGCTCTTTATCTCTCTTAGTCCCTCTGCCTCTGTTCTATCTTTCTGTCTACGTCTGTTTTTCTCTGTGACCCTCTGTCTCTGTCTCTGTCTCTCGCTCTCTTGTGATGTCAGCTTCTCTCCCTAATGACCAACTTCTTCACCATCTATATTTGCTTTTCTCCCTGTAACTTCAAATGACCTGTGCATTTGACATTTCATAGCCCTCATTTGATCCCATGAAATTCTGTCACTTTCCATTCCACTGCTCATTATGAAACTCATTCCATGTTTCTTCATTCAAATTTCCAATAGAATCTAATTAGACCAGCTCTTCTTTCTATGCTAGTTCAGAGAGTCATTCATCCTGGTTGCTTACCAGAATCACCTGAGGGGCTTTAAAAAAAAATACCAATGCATGAGTCTATAGTAGACCTACTGAATCAGAATCTTTGAGGATGGAAAGCACAGCACATGTATTTGTTTTAAAGGTCCCGTGGTGATACTTACGCACAAATAGGACTGAAACCACTGCCATAGATAACAAGTCACAGGTTATAGTTCATAGCGAAGACCTTGGGTCAGGTGCTCACCATCATTCCAGTTTCCACTGGGGAGGAGGGAGATGGGGAGGAGAAGAGGCTCACACTGTACATGACTGTCCAGGGGCTATGAGTAGGAAGATCTTCTTAGAACAGGCTGTGGTCATCCAGGCACCATGAAATGTGTTTGCTACAATAGTCTTATGAGGGGTAAAATGTTGAAGCAGACATTTACAGTGCCTCTTCATGGGTTATATGGTAGAATGCACTTAACCTAGGTGGGTGGAGTAAGGGGAAACTCTCCTGGTGAGGTGAGACCTGAGCTGAACCTTGGGGGAGCACTAACGATTAGTCTGGTGAGGAAGGTGACCAACAGGACCACAGGCAGATGAGAACAGAGTCTCCAAAGCACAGTAGATTTGGGGCAGGTTGGCATTATAAGTTCACACTTTGAGCATCCTCGGCCACCGCTTTCCAAACCCATAGCTATGCTCAGAAAACTCCTTAGTTTCTTTGTTCTGGAAGTGATTTAAGTCTCTGCCAGAACTTGAAGGGATGTTCAAGCCAAAAGAGGGAATTCTAAGAGGATGGTGAGAGATTAGCCTGGAGAGGTATGTGGAGGCTTGATTGTGAAGCTTGGTCGTCCATTTATTAGAATAACAGTTACTATTTATTAAGCAACTACATGCCAGGCCCTTTGTGTGCATTATTTCATTGAATCCTCACATAACTCAGAAGGTCAATCTTACTACACTCGTTATACACAAGGAATCAGAGGCTCAAGTAACTTACATTTACTTGTGAAACAGTCACAAAGCTGGAAAACCGCACAGCTGAAATTTGAACCTAACCATTCAAATTCTAGGTCTTTAAATGTAAAGGGAGAGAGAGGAATACTGTATTTGGAAATGAAAGAAAAAGACGCAAATTTATTTATGTGGCTGAAGACATTGCGTAGTGGGGTCATTTTAGCACTCAAGTGGTTTAAAGTATTCATAATTGTATTTGTTTAGGTAAATGTTATAAATATTCTGTATACTATATCTTTGTTCTTATCAATAAAAGAATAATTTCATTAAACAAAACCTAGTGTGGATACCCAGAATGTCAAATCCGTGAAAGGGGAGCTGCTCAGGTCACTTGGAAGTGGGAGGTTGCTGAAGTGTCAGCTTCCTCCCATCTCTCCTCTCAAGCATCTTCTCAAAACTCACGGACTCTATGGCTCTAGTCTATGGCCCAGAATAATTTTTAGAATCCTAAACATTTTTCTACATACTGATCAAGCAAATGGGTCCAGGAAGCAAAGAAATGCCATATGTGGGTGACAGAGGTGTATCTTTGCCAAGATGGAATGATGTGGCTGTGCAGGAGGGCTCTGGCCACCTGGTGGACCCACTCCTGTGTTGTCATGGGTGCTCCTATGGCCTAAAGGAGGGCACAACCAATCACAGACCTAGTTTAATGCATACTGCCAGGGCAGCCCCCTACTTAGGGAGGCCCTGACTTTTGTCCTAGGAGCCCACAGAAGCAAACAGTGAGGTGAAACCTTATTTTGGATGGGAGATTGCCAGCATTGTTCTTGATGAAGTTCCCAACTAGCCACAGCAAATGATGAAGTCACTCAAGAACAATGTCCCATTGCTGGTCCTCTGCTTGTTTTAGGATTCTTTCCAAGGGGAAGGCAGGAAGCATCATAAAGTGATTCACACCTGTTCAAACATAAATTATTTTAGTGCCAGCACAAGCCACCCCTAAGTCCCCACTCCTCCTGGGAAGTAAAGAGGGTTTCAGCACAGCATGCTATGGGGACCAGTGTCCTGGTTTGCTGGGATTGAGGAGTCTCTGAAGAAGTGGGATTTTCAGTACTAAAACCCAGACAGTCCTAGGAAAACCAAGATGAATTGGCCACCTTACCACAACCCAACACACAACAAACCTTTAGGGTGTTAATTGGCCGCACTTAGGGCCAGATGCTGCTTTGGAGTTTACAGAGAACAAATCACTTTTATGTATTTTAAATGTGCTCTTTAACATCTAAGTGAATGCATTTATGTTGCAGACTCAACAAATGCACTCATTGTCTCAATGCAAAGAAACAACTTTATAATTCAATTAAATATACTTGAATATTCACTTACTGCTTGTGATCGTTAATTTTGTGTGTCCACTTGGCTAGGCCACGGTACCCAGATATTTGGTCAAACATTATTCTAGATGTTACTGTGCAGGTATTTTTTAGATGAGATTAACATTTACATCAGTAGACTTTGAGTAAAGCAGATTACCTTCCATAATGTAGGTGGGCCTCATTCAGTCATTTGAAGCCCTCAATAGAAAAAAGACGGATGTCCTCTGATGAAGAAGGAATCCTGCCAGCAGACTACCTTTGGAATCAAATTGCTACTCTTCTCTGGGTCTCCAGCCTACCAGCCTACCGCGCAGATTTTGGGCTTGTATCTCTACAGTCGTGAGAGCCAAATTCTGAATCCTCCAATTCATTAAAATAAATATGTCCTTTCTCTCTAAGTACATGCATGTGTACACACACACACACACACACACACACACTCTATCAGTTCTGTTTCTCTGGAGAACCCTAATATACTGCTAATACGCAATTTGTCATCTCTTCCAAATAATTAGTTTTACAATTACCAGGAGTAGTAAACAAGGTCTTACCAGAAATAAATAACCTGATAAAGTTGTTTGTTTGAAACTCTAGAGAGATTTTCCAGCATTGCCCTAGAATTTCACAATAACCACTCTTCATTCCATAAACACTTACCGAGTCCTTCTATAGCTAATCATGCACTTGTGTATTTTGAATACAAAACTAACTTAGTACATCAGCAGAAACTGTGGGGTTCCTGGGCAGGGAGATCCTCTATAGATACCCAACTTAGTTCATTGAATCTTTTTTTATTTTGTGAGGAAGATTAGCCCTGAGCCAACATCCATGCCGACCCTGCTCTTTCTACTGAGGAAGACTAGCCCTGAGCTAACATCCGTGCCCATCTTCCTCCACTTTACATGGGACGCCGCCACAGCATGGCCTGACAAGCGGTGCGTCGGTACGCGCCCGGGATCCAAACCCAGGCCTCCAGCAGGGGAGCGCGCGCACTTAACCACTATGCCACGGGGCCGGCCCCAGTTCATTGAACCTTGACTTGTCATGCAGATTGGATTTTTCCTGACTCTTTGGGTTCATTGTCTTTACTTTCTGAGTCCCAAGTACAGCCCTTTCCATGGCCACCTGAATCTCAATCCAGTGGTTTATCAGCCTAGAGATTTCAATGATGAATGGATTCTTTCCTCCTCTTCTTTAGTTTAGATTTAAACAAACTGACATGTGTTTATACTCCTCTTGGAATCTCCCCAGTTTGCTTCTCTAGGTTCCTCTGAGAGGTATAGTTAACGCTTTCTTCCCTTTACCCATTAGTGCTGTTGTCTGTGGGCTGTGTATGTATGCACACACACACACACGCACACACACACAAAATTAGAGTTTTTATTTAACACAAACAAAAATGGCAAAGATCTTCTCCTCATTTTCTTCATTCCACATCCCAGTTCTGAGGCGGCTGATCTAGTTGACAGGAGGTCTGTTCTTTCCTCAATGACTCTGCGTTTCTTGGAGGAAACTGGATGAGTAAGACTTAGCCTTGCTGCACATCAAGAACACTTTAGATTTTTAGCCAACTTACACCCTCAGGTCAATGTGTGCTGACTGTTCTTCCTATTCCTAGAACCAGTGTTGGAATCAAGAAGTGGATCCTGGGTCACCCCTCGTCTCGCCCGCACACCCCTCCCATGATCTCAGTGCTTCACTAGTTACCCTTTATCCTGACTTACTGCTTGGACTGGTTTCACAGAAACACCTGATTCCTCCCTCGATGAGGGTGAGCATCACGACATAGTCTGAGAGTGGGCATGATGCTGGCCACATGACAGTGGTCATTTGACAGGCAGCCCAGAG
Source organism: Diceros bicornis minor (assembly GCF_020826845.1). NCBI lineage: Eukaryota > Metazoa > Chordata > Mammalia > Perissodactyla > Rhinocerotidae > Diceros > Diceros bicornis. Next base: position 69,969,594 of record NC_080749.1, read on the forward strand.
AAGAGGGGAGGAGAGGTCTGTCAGGATTCCTTCCTTGGGCGGCTCAGATCTGATATCCTGACTTTATTATCCATGTGGTAATAAGAATTTCTTACCTTTCCCAAAAGGAGAAATACAAGTCCAGTCCTTTGAGGTAATGGTCAGTTGTAATCTCTTAAAAGGTGTAGAGAAGTTTTGCTAACCAAGCAACAGCGCTTGCTGCTGCAGCTGATCCCAGGGCAGCACTGACAGTCATCATTTCCTCACTACCCATTCTAGATTTCCCCTACGCTTGCTTGACCCGTGGTTTGGTCTGGTTTGGCTGCTTGCCTGGTGTGGTAACCCAGACCTCTGTCCTTGGAGGGGTTTAGCCCTTAGTTGCCTTAGTCTTATCAGATAATTTTTGATGCAATTGCCCTTTAATAGATGTTATTGGGCACAGAAGAACCAAGAGAAGCCCCAGTGACTCCCCTGGGCTGTAGACATCCTCCTCTTTGTAGCTGCAACCCTCGTTCCTCAAAGGAATCACATCAATCATGCCAGTATAGCAACACCACTTTTTCACCTGCTGGTTCACTGGAGTATGGAGCCCAAAATGGCCAGGTGGTAGTTGTAGGCCCCCAGTCAGTGGAGCCTGTGGCAGAAGAGATCCCCCATCCCAGAAGCTGGGATCTCTAATCTAGCAGAGACTAAGTTTGCGGGGATGAGAAACTCAAATTCTGCAATTTTGTTTGTGGGTCACTTAGAGTTATAGTGGAACAGGTTCAATCCTATATCGTATAGGATATATATGTATTTTTATGTCTATATCTATTTATCTATCTATCTATCTATCTATCTATCTATCTATCTATCTAATCAATTATACCATGAAAGATAGCACTCTAACCCCTTTGCTGGCACCTAGCTGAGACTTCCACAGGCCATTCCACTGTTCTATCAAGCTAGCTGCTTCTGAGTGATAGAATACATCCTAAAACTAGTGAACTATATCGCCTCAGGTCTGTCTTTGCACTTCCTTTGCTGTAAAATAAGTCCTTTACTCTGAAGAAATGTCATATGTATGTGAGTAGATTAGACATTCTGTAGGTCCTTAGATGGTAGTGTTGGCAGAGGTACTGTGGCCAGGGAAGGCAAATCCGTCTCCAGAGTATCAATTTAGGTAAGTGTGAATCCCTGCTCTCTCTAAGGTAGAAGGGGTCTGATGTAATTGACCTGCCACCAGCTGGCTGACAGTTCTTTCCAAGACTGGGGTCATATCAAAGGCTGAGCATCTGTCTCTAATCCTGGCAGGGAGGGAATTCAGTAGCAGCTGGGGTTAGATCAGCCTTAGTGAGAGGGAGCCCAGGTTTTTTGATCCATGCTTAGTTTCCATTTTGCCACCATGGCTTCCTGGCCCCATTACACAAGCACTGGATGACTCAGTAAGAAGCTGACTGACTTTCATGGTCCACTTGGTTGTTGAGAGCTTTGTAAGAGATTGTTGTTCTCTGGTAGGTATTAATAAGTGATAAAAGATCTGCATGCTTTGTGTCCATTCCCATTAGTCTATGTACACACATTTCTGGCAGACATCCTTGTCTCATGACTTTGCATCTTGTTCCTTCTAAGTACTGACCATTTGATCATATCATTCTCCATTGCCCAGGAGTCAGTACATATCCTTTCCTCAGGCCATTTCTCCTTCACCATGAAATGGATAACCAAGTGTATTGCTCTTAACTCTGCCGAATGGGAGGATTTCTCTTAACCACTTTCCTAGATGGGTCAATCTTGAGTGGGGCTTTCAAACAGCAGCAGTTCACTCCTGGCGTGCACCAACATATTATACCAACCCTTTTGTGAACCAAGCCCAAGTCCTTTCTCCCTCTCTCAATTGGCTGTAGGGAATCCCTGATGATGCCATAGGTGTGGATTGAAGGAAAGGTACTGGTACAATAGAGTTAGGGAAAATGAGCCTAGGCCACCTGTCTATGTAATTTACTCAGGTGTTCTGGACTGATTTCAGTCTAATCCTGAATGTACCCCTTCCGTTATGTAATGGATTGTTTCATACCCACCTGGCCTTATAAATCAGTAGATCTGATAACACTCAGCTCGTGAAGAGCAGCTCTGTTTCACAGTCAATTGGTGTTCCATGATGACGACTAAATTTTTATTTGTGACAAGCATCATGCTATTTTTCCAAATAGGGAGTTGTTCTTTGCCACAGAAGATATGACTTTGCCCCAGAATCTTAAGAGTCTGTGCTATGATTTTTCTATTGAGATTTTTCAGAGATTCTACATAGTATTCCTACCCATGGATACCCTTAGATCCTTCAAACCAGGTGAGTCGTGTGGCTCAAGTGGCAGCACAGCTTTCACTGCAGCCTGGACCTCCTACAGATCCTTCTTCCTCTGGGTCATGTCTGAATAGATAGATAAAGTGAGAGAACTCAACCTTCTAGTTGGCTGTGTATCCATCTCACTCCTAGGAGGGTCAGGATCCATTAAGCATCACCAGTGATCCCTGTGAACAGGGCACCGCCCTGGCCAGATTGTTCTGAGATGTTACCATGATTATCGGCCTGGAGGCAATGGGGCAGATCTGGAGGAGAACAAGTATCATCTTACAAGGCTTCTGAAGAGATCACTACATTGTCTCAGGGCAAGTAGAAGTTGTTCTTCTCTGGGGAAGGAGAAAGGGCTGTGTCTGTTAGCAGAGACAGGCAGGGACGTTCGGACATTCACGATGATGAGGCTTGTCCACTCAAATATTCCCATTCCAGGTCTCAGGTTCCTACTCTTTCCCTACCAGGACCATCACTTTGACATAGGAGTACTTCAAGGCTGTGTATTTTGTCTCCTTTGGAGGTTTGCCATCCTATATCAGGCAATCCTGGACGTGACTTTCTTCCTTGTCTGCCTTGCAGCTGCAGGAGACAAGAGACTTTTAAAAGCTGCCGTAGAGGCCCTCTGGCTTTCACAGCACATGTTAAGAGGGCAGTTAGCTTCCCTAAGCCTGTTATTCCTTTTTGCAAATCTTCCAATGCCATCAAAAGCAGCCACCCCATAAGACAATTCTTATAATTATCATTTCCTCTTTACTGATCAAGTACAGTAGCCACTTGACATACCAATATCTTGCCTTCTACCTATACCACACACCGATTAAACCCAGGTGAATGTTTTAGCAATTGTGACATCATGGCATGCCAGGGATTGGAGACACCCAGTTTACCACCATAAATGGGGACTCAAAGTTCTATCCTGAAGGTCTGCTTTCTAAGGGCACTCCTTGTACCATTGTCTTACCCTGAGTTCCTTAGAAAACAGAGCTTGAGGCAAAATTTTATGTAATAACACTTTATTGTAAGGTGGAGTCCCAGAGAAATGAGGCAGGCAACGAGGAAGAATAAATACAAGGAGGTGCAGGACCAAGCTCGCCAGAGCCTCACCACAAACACACAGTTGCTCAGTCTTGAGAAGACATCTCCGGAAGGACCATATGAAAATAACTGCATTTTGGAACAGTCTGTGAGGGGCAAAAGAGCAAACAATTGATGTGTAGGCGGTCTCTCATTTTTTGCCTCCTATTGGTCAAAGTTCACCCCATTGTGTCAATTTCGCCCCACATCCAAGTTGCATCAACACTCTCTCCAGGAAGCCACCTACCCTAGGGAGAAGGCTAATGGCCAGAACCAGGCTTCAAAAAATAGGTGAGGATGAGTAGATCTGAGGGGCGCATAAACTGGGCCTGGTATATGCAGTTTCCCTTCAAGGAAACAAAGCCTGAGGTTCAAGTTAAGCCCACTTCTTAAGGGTGGAGTGAGTTGGTGCTCTACCTCTCTCAGTGAGAACCTTTTCTCGTTTCAGAATTTCACCCACTCACAGGACTGGAAAGGTCTGTGCAAATCATTTGGTTCCGCCTCCAAATTTTGCAGATGAGAAGCATGAGCTTTAGAAAGCTAGGTGACACTCTGCAGTCAAACAGTAAATAGAGAAACGAGACCACACGCCTCCATTCCAGGCTTCCTTCCACAATATCGCACTGATAAGGCAGGTGAAAGGGGGGCGAGTGAGCACCCCACTTTTGTCTTTATCAAAGTCTTTTGAAGGTGTTGGTTGAGTGAGCTTCTAATGTCTAGAAGCTGTTTTAAGAACATTGAAGGAAAGATGTTATGTAATTTTGAAGCACAATTGTTTGTTTTGGAACGGAAATTCTTTAAATGATACTAGCCTGCCTTGGTGAATCAAGTGAGTTAGAAAAATTTACATTTCCAGAGGCAACCTCGTATTTGAAAATGAAATAGAGAGTGATACAGAGAAGGAAGGGCAACAAACAAAGGTGAGTGTGTCAGATGGAGTTTTTGCCTCTCTTTAATTCTAAATCTAGCATGTTAAACACCTCTCAAGGATTGGCTTCGAGGTCTTCTCCCTAAATTCTTACGTTTACACCTAAGTGGAAACATAGCCTTCTGTGCCCTTTTTAGCATAGCTATCCTGGCAGCCTTCATAGCTCTCAGAAAGGTCAATATGCACCTAGAGCAGAAACCCCCTGTTCCTTGAAAATAGCCTCAGTTCTAGCAAATCTAGTTGCTTTGCCCTTGGTAGCCAGCTTGACTTCAGTGGCATCTGGTGATTCTTGCCCTCCTGACACGTGTGCTGAGGTATAAAGACCTGAACACCACCTTCTGACAGCCTTGATTTCTGGAGCTCCCAAAGCTGCGCTAGGATGGACAGATCTTTCATTTTATGTTCCATATAATATTATAGGAAACTATTTGTTTTTATTTCCTGTCTGAGAAAATTTAAAAAAATAATTCTGGCTTGCTAAAGTCTGTTTCCTATCATGTCTTAAATTAGCCTGGCACCAATTTGCTTGAATATCTGCCCCAGCTCTGTGGGAGGAAACTGATGAGCTGGCTTCAAATTTCCACCAGGGGATGCCAACCGTGGGGTGCCCTGGCGCTGGTTTCAGTGCTTCTTGCCAAGGGCAGAGTTTCACTTCTGATTTCATAGCACTTCAAACCTTGAATGAGAAGACAGCTATAGACAGGAGGGAGAGGGAAAACAGCATCTCTTCAATCTGTCAGCTCTTCTCCTTATAGCCCTTTCTACCACAGAAGCATCCATTGATATGCAACAGGAAAAATACAGATTAAATGCAAGTCAGTGAAGCGTGAGAAAAAGCATAGGTGGTTTCCGGGCAAGACTGTCACATTGGCAGTGCAAGGAAAGCATTTCAGCTGGTGTTTCCACTTCGGAAAGGATGCTTGCTTCCAGGGCCTGCCAGGGGCTCCTGGATGCTAAAAACCACCCTGGAATGGAAGTAATAGCGCACTTACCTTTGTGCATGTAGAGTTTCCTATTTTACCCCTTTTAAATTGAGAAAGACTCTTGCCCTTCTGTGGCACCATAATGCTGAAGACTGAGAAATATAGAATCATGCACTTCTTTCTTTTGTTGTTTCCTGAATTATGCAGGGTGTTCTTTTCAGTGAATTCTATTTTGGAGGTTTTCTGAAATGTCAGGGTCTATTACCTGCTGCCTAAGAAAATTCATTACAGGCTTGCACAAGTGGAGCCAAAAAATAAGACTTTACCCACTAACGGAGACTGAGTGAGAACTGTAGAATTGGACCCTCTAAGAGTGTGCTTTTTGGCTTTTTCTCCCCTTCTTTTTATATTAAGGAAGCTTGTTGAATGCACATGCTTCTCAGACCTGGGAGGTGCAGTAAAGCCCACAGAAGACAGGGAAGGGCAATCTCTGAGTCTCCAATAGATATTGGAGGACTTTCTGCCTCTCCTTGAATACACACCCTTAGTAGAGCAATTTGGGTAACAGCACTAGTGATATTCCTGAGGCGTTTCTGAGATTAGAATAGACACTCTCTCCAAGCACACATTGAGGGTAACACAGGTGCAGAGTTATCACCAAAACGAGGAGCAGGAATATTCATGAGTGCTATGCACTAGAGTAAGGAACTGTCTTGTACATGTAGGGAAAAATGCAAAACTGTAGTATGATATCATAACCAGGATATTGGCATTGATACAATATCCTGATCTAATTTATATGTATAGTAATGGTATTATTAATAAAATATAAATTCTTTAAAAAAATATATTCTAAGAAATAAAGCCTCAGATATTTACGAAAGCATATGCATGAAAGCATTAATTATAATACTAAAATGGTAAAAATCAAAAATAAATTGTATTATGGCATATCTCAAAGGCATACTATTCAAGTTATTGTTGGGTAATGGGATTAGAACTGATTATTTTATTTTTCATACTTTTATTTCTATATTTTTTCGTCTTTTCTACAATTCAATATTACTTTTATGATAAAAATAAAAGTCATTTAAAAAAAAGTAAAGTTTTCTTTGGGTATAAAATGGACACAGCCCGAGATAAACATACAAATATCTAGAATGGTCAGAATTATCTTTAAAAAGGCCTTGTTTAGTTTGCTGACATACATTGCCAGTTTGGTTGTTACTCCATCAACAGCATATATGTATATATAAATATATTTTTTTTAATTGAAATAATTATAGGTTCACATGAAGTTGTAAGAAGCAAGGCAGAAAGAGCCCCGTTTCCCCCAATGGTAACATTTTGCTAAACTGTAGTTCAATATCCCAACCAGGATGTTGAAATTGATACAATCTACCCATCTTACCCAGAACTTCCAATTTTACTTCTGCGCAGCTGTGTGTGTGTGTGTGTGTGTGTGTGTGTGTGTGTGTGTGTTTGCGTGTGCACACCTGTATTAAGTTCTATACAATTTTATCACCTGTGCAGGGCTGTGACCACCACAGTTAAGATACTGAACAGTTCCAACACCAAAAGGATCCCTTATGCTGTTGCCCTTTTATCACCACACCCACTCCCTCTTGTCACCTCCCCAGTCTCTCATCTCTGGCAACCACTAACCTGTTCTCCATTTCTCAAGTTTTGTCATTTCAAAAATGCTATATAATGGAATGATATAGTATGTAACGTTTGGGGATTGGCTGCTTTCACTCAGCATAAATCTCTGGAGATTCATCCAGGTAGTTGTAGCATCACAATGGTCTGTTCCTGTTTGGTGCTGAGTAGTAGTCCACGTTATAGGTGGGCCACAGTTTAACTGTTCACCTGATGAAGGACACCTGGGTTGATTCTTGGTTTCGGCTTTCACAAGCAAAGCCACTATGAACATCTGTGTACAAGTTTTTGTATAAGCATATATTTTCATTTTTCTGGAATAAATACCCGAGGAATGCAATTGATGGGTCATATAACTGTTGCATGTTTAGTTTTGTAAGAAAATTTCAAACTGTGTTCCAAAGTGGCTGTACCATTTTACATTCCCAACAGAAATGTATGAATTATACAGTTTCCCCACATTCTCCCCGGCATTTGGTATTGTCACTTTTTTATTTGAGTCATTCTGTTAGGTGTGTAGTGATCTCTCATTGTGGTTTCAGAGTGCAATTCTCTAATGGCCAGTGATGTTGAACACATTTTCACGTGCTCATTTGCTATCTGTATATCCTCTTTGGTGAAATGTCTATTAACGTCTTTTTGCCACTTTACTAATTGGATTGTTTTCTCACCTCTTGAGTTTTGAGAATTCTTTACATATTATAGATATTAGTCCTTTGCCATGTATGTGATTTGCAAATATTTTCTCCGAGTCTGTAGTTTTTCTTTTCATCCTCTTCACATGGGCTCTCATAGAGCAAAAATTTTAAATTTTATGAGGTCCAATTTGTTGATTTTTCTTTTTATGGGTCGTGTTTTTGGTGCCAAGTCTAAGAACTCTTTTCCTAGTCTTAGGTCCCAAAGAATCTCTACTATATTTTTTTCTAAAAGTTTTATAGTTTTACATTTTACATTTAAGTCTATGATCCGTTTGGAGCTAATTTTTGTATGAAGTGTGCGGTTTAGGTCAAGTCTCATTTTTTTCTTTTCTTTTCTTTTTTTTTTTTTTTTTGCCTCTGATATCCAATTGTTCCAGTACCATTTGTTGAAATGGCTATTCTATCTCCATTGGATTGCTTTTGCACGTTTGTCAAAAATCCATTGGGTCTATCTGTGTGGGTCTGTTTCTGGGTGTCGACAGCATTTTGACACAGCATCCCCTTCACATGGAGAGATGGAGAATGAGGAGTTACTGCTTCACTGTACATGAAAGAAGGGGAGTCTCTGTGGAGTTATTAGGGTAACAGAACCAAATGGAGAATCAGTGAGTGAGCACAGAACCCGGCCCACCAGGAAACATCTGCCTGGCAATTGTTGAAACATCTCGCCTGAGCTTTAAAACAATCACTCTTGCTGTAGGCGAACAGCAGCAGATTACAGCGAGTTCTCTGCCTCCCTATCATCTCTCCCTTTTTTATCACTTGAAGGAAATGGGGCTCTTTTGATTCCCCACTATTTTCTGTTACAGACGATGAAAAACTATTTTTTAGGACATCTCTCTGAGCTCTCGGTGTTTGCCAGAGGCTACAATTATCACCTTCAACATAGTGTAGTGTTTCCTCCCGTTGACCCCCTGCTCCCCATGTATTTGTGAGTGTCAGACAGGTGGCTGAGTGGGATGCCGCTCAGGTTTTTTTCACGCTAAGAGGTCACCATGAATCCAGGGGATCCCATGAATCATTTTCTAGAAACCTCGCCCCGATTCACATTACCTCTTGCAGGTGCCTCACTGTATTTTCTCCGAATCAGCGTGATTAACATGAAGTTTGTCTTCAGCTTGTGAACATTCTTTGATCACTTGGAGATGTCTTTTGAAGGATCAACTGGCTGTAATCTGGAAATCTCTCCAACCATAGTTACTTGCACCTTCACTCTGTGCACCTTTCTCTCAGAGATTTAACTCCTTTTAATCAGAACAAACTATAACGTGGATGGGTGCACACAACAAACATTTTACAATTTCTTAATCTTGAGGGAATGAAGCATCTCCTCCTTCTCTGTAAGACGTTTACACCATCCTGTCCTTTGACATTTCCTGATGGAAACCTCTTGCCTCCCTGTTCATGTGTCTCAACACACATGGGGAAAAATCTCATTCTATCTCTCTCTCTCTGTGTCTTTCTCTTCCTCATTTTTTTTTTTTTTTGTGTGTGTGTGAGGAAGATCAGCCCTGAGCTAACATCCATGCCAATCCTCCTCTTTTTGCTGAGGAAGACTGGCCCTGCGCTAACATCGTGCCCATCTTCCTCCACTTTATATGGGACGCCGCCACAGCATGGCCTGACAAGCGGTGCATTGGTGTCCGCCTGGGATCCGAACCCGGGCCGCCAGCAGCAGAGCACGCGCACTTAACCGCTATGCTGCGGGGCCGGCCCTTTTCCTCGTTATATTTTAATCATACTTCTTATCTTCCTTTCGGTAGGGGTAATGAATCGTAATTTTTGTGATTTGAAATATTTATGAGGACTGAAGTATTTCCATCATAGACCTCTGAAATTTTAGCTTCTTAGACTACACGAAAATAGTTTCCACTTGCAATTCAAATTAGTTGTCAAAATTTTAGCAGTGGTAAACAGCACATGTTAATTCTGTCAGTCAATTAACAAATACTGATTATCTACCTACTATGTGGAAGATACAGTGGTATAGCACCGGAAGCTATCAACTGCAATCATCTGGGCACAGTTGGTTTATTCCAATCCAGGCAGTCTTATTGCCCTAAATGCCCATATTGAGGTCAGCAAAGACATACAAAGGCCCACTCACTTATGGGACTCTTCATGTGAAGTGTATGGCAAGAGCTCCTCACAGGAAAACAGCCAGGTGACCCTGGGCCTTTTCTGCTTAGACCCCATGGCATTTGGCTTTGTTGAATCACGTCCTATGGTAGTACCTGCAGTTTCTTTGCCTCCTATAAACATATCCACAAAATAGTCAAATGAGCAATTGTTTCTCAAGAGATAATTCCCAGTTCATAATAGTTAACGCTAAGGGCTTGGATACGTAATCTAATTTAATCTTCACAACAGTCCTCTGAAGTCAGTATTATTACTATTCCCACTTTACAGATGAGGAAACTGAAGCTTAGAGAGTGTGGAAATTAATGAAGACCACCCAAATGAGAACAAGCAAAGGCTATGTATTCGGAGTCTGCTATAGCAAAGGAAGCAGCCACCATCCCTTGCATTTGGCACAGACTCAAAGGCTGGCAGACAAGTGGGAAAGCTTTATAGCGGAAGAAGGGAAAGCTTCCGGTCTGCCCTGATTGGAGGCTGGTGGTGTTAAGAGGCTGGAGGCAGGCTAACTAGAAGTGGGGCATCCTGTATGATTGGTTAGGGCTGCATATTTGGCTTTCTCTGGTTGGTCCTAAGTTGGAAGTGGGGGCAAAAATTATGGAAGCTGTCAGTTACTAATCAAGTCCTGATCATTTGCAGCCAATTGTTACAGGGATATTGTTTGGTTTCATGAATTGGTTGCTGGAGATAATATGACTTCCAGAACTGGTTACTATAGATAGTAGGTTGGTTTACAGGGCCAGTTGCTGCAGATTGTGGGTCAGAGTTCTATTTTTATATATGTACATAGTCAGTCTCTCAAGAGTTTAAGCAACTTGTCCATGAACAGATAACAGAATTAAGATTCAAACTCGTGATGTAATGAGTGTGTGAATTTTACCACCTCAATATACTATCTCTGTGGAAGGATCCCCAGGGAAAGAGTGGCAGAGGTAACCAAGTTGGCAGATATGGTTGCACTTCAGCTCATACCCGCCAGTGGACACTACTGGTTGCTTACCCATCCAACCCCCATTTTCCTTCCTAACCAAACTCTGATTTTATTCAGGTATTAAGTCCCTTTGTCATGCAGTAGGATTGACTGAGGGGAAGTTGACTCCTTCTCCAATTCCAAGAACCCTGATTTTTCTAAGCCAAATAGCATTTGGCATTGCCCTGGTCACCTTCCCCCACCCCTGCCCAGACATGACCATTGACTGAATTTGTCCAGAAAGAATGGAAAAGGTGGGAGCATTCTTTTTCTAGCTGTGTGGCAACAAAGGAGTACATAGGCACCCTTCGCTACTGGTTAACGTCATTGACCATAAGGGCAATGAACCCTGGTGAAGTCAACGCTGTGGATAACAGAATCAAAAGGCAAGGAGAACCTGGGTTTTTTATGGCATAGGTAAACAGCTGACTGGACCAATTCTGTAGCTGCCCTTCCTCTTGACTTCTGTTACATGAAATAACAAATTTCCTCATCGTTTAAGCCAGGTTGAGTTGGGTTCTCTGATTCACAGAGCCAAAAGCATCTTAGTGAACATGGTAGCCTAGCAATGAGTCTTTGCGTTCACACTCTGTCCCAAGTCCAGTGGTAAAACCTTTGGACAAGGTGGTTGACGGCCATGGCACTGAACCCTGAATGTCTGTGTTTGAAGCCAGCTCCACTTCTTTCTAACTGCTGACTTAGAGAAAGCTACTTAATTTCTCTGTGCTTCACCCTTTTATCTGTAAACTGGGGATAATGATGATATCTAACTCAGAGGAATGTGATGATTATAAGAGCTAAATGTGTCAAGGGCTCAGAGCAGTGCCCAGAATGTTATAAGAGCTATAAAAGTGTTCATTGTGGGGCCGGCTTGGTGGCGCGGCGCTTAAGTGCGCGCGCTCTGCTTTGGTGGCCTGAAGGTTCGCAGGTTCAGATCCCAGGGGCGCACCGACGCACCGCTTGTCCAGCCATGCTGTGACAGTGTCCCATATAAAGTAGAGGAAGATGGGCACAGATGTTAGCCCAGGGCTGGTCTTCCTCAGCAAAAAGAGGAGGGTTGGCATCGGATGTTAGCTCAGGGCTGATCTTCCTCACACACACACAAAAAAGTGTTCATTGTTGGTGATATTATTAAAAACTTAGCAAATGTTCCCTAAGCTTTCTTTCTTCCAGAATTAAAAAAAAAAAAATTTTCCTTTTACTTCAAAATTTTAAATCATTTCCATTACTGAAGCCAGTGAGTCCCGTTCAGCTTTTTCACCTCTGCTTCAAACGTGTAGCCAGGCTCCAGCATCCCAGGAGCAATCACATCAAGGCACGCTGCTCTTTGCCCGCTTTCTTTACTTGCCTCCTGTTCTGACAAGTTGACCTTTCAACCCTGTATTGAACACATTCACCTTTGCTTTCACTCTGCCTCTTCCAATGTTTTTTAACCATCTTAGTAACTGTCATGTCAACAACTTTCCTTTAAAAATTGTTGACAAGACACTACTTTTAGACAATGTGTTCTGAGGAGGCTGACACATAGTCCATTCCTGATTACATCAATGCTCTAGCTCCCTTTTCAATGGAGAGTGTTCAACCAAGAAAAGAGAAACTACTACCCAAGTGTTTACTCTGTGCCAGGTACTGTGCTAATTTTCACTATGTCTTGAATAACATATTTCTATTAATGACATACACACAAATTGAGTGGTTTTTTGAGAGTTTTGTATCAGTCAGAATAATGTGGGTTGTATATGAGTAACAAATGAGCCCCCAATTTTTGTTGATTTAGAATAACAAAGGCTTGTCTTTCCCCTCAATCTACATGTCCTCCTCAAGTAAGCGAGGGTAGGAGAGCAGTGCTCTACATCAAGAGTCAGTATACTTTTCCTTAGAGGGCCATTTGGTAAACATTTTAGGTTTGCAGGCTATATAGTCTCTGTTTTAACAACTCAATTCTGCCATTGTAGCTTGAAAGCATACATAGACAAATGGGTATGGCTGTATTCTGATAAAACTGAATTTACAAAAGCAGGCAGCCAACCCAGGGGCTGTAGTTTGCAGATCCCTGATCTTCATCAGTCTCACTCCAGCACCCAGGCTGGTGGAGGCTCCAGCATTTGGAATGCTGCCCGTCCTAGTGGCAGAAGGAAAAAAGATCATGGAGAATCATGCACCAGCTCTTAAACGCTTCACCTAGAGTGACCCATATCACTTGCACTCACACTTTACTGACTATAGAAAATCACGTGGCCGCATCTAAGTTCAAGAGATGGAGGTGGGCAAGTGGTTCTCCCGTGGCCTAGAAGAGAAGCACCAGAAACACTGACAAGCAGCAGGAATGTCTGCGTGTTGCATCATTCTTTTATTCATCGCTTTTTGTGGCTACATTTTTGCTGAGCTTTATGCTCCTAGTTAAGGAAATGAGTTACAAAGCTGTGGTTTACTCTATGTACTTAAGGTGTATTACTCAGCTTCTAGATAAACAGGGCCGGCTTTCCTCCTTTTCCTGCTTTTCTTGTCCTGCCTCTAGGCTTGTTACTACTCAGCAACCAGGCACTAAAGAGCCAGAGGGAAAGTGAAATATAAAATGCACCTTCATCCACCTTAAATGTGGTTCCTGGGCCTCTCACCACCTCCTAGGAATGTCCCTTCTGAGGGCACATTGTCAGGCTTGGGGTTGCAGAAATTTGCGTATTATTGATTAGTATCTAATTCATGCAATCTATTCAAAGTAACCGTTCTTTGGGGCAACGTCTGCCCCATGTTGGACAGCTATGTATGTTAGAATTGTGCGTGTAGGGACGAATGTTAGAGAACTAATTTGGTCAACTCTCTCCACATTTTATTACCATCTTCTTTTCCTCTATTTCCTCTACATTTTCTCTCCCTTTCTTTCTAATGAACCTTGATCTTTTCAGAGAGTCAATGTTAGGTTGGAGGGAGCGAGAGCCGAGGATAATTTTTTGGTTACATTTCCCTTGCCTGGGTGCCTAATCATACCTTCCTCCAAAGTTTTTTCTCTCATTCATTCTTTCATCCATCCATTCCTCTATCCACCCAGCATCTGCACGAGTACCCGTTCTTTGCCAGGCCTGTGCTAGGCAGGTAATGGAGATATAACTGTGAATAAGAGAGACACAGTCTCTGCCCCCATGGAGCTGAAAACTTTCATGAAAAAAGAGTTGTGATAATTGATAAGAAACCTGAGGAATCTTGGAAGTTGAGGATTGTAAGGGAGCACGTGGGGAGCATCTATCTCCTGGAAGGTGAAGATTTAGAGAGGGGAGAGTTCCTGTTACTCCCTGTGAATGAAGGCACCGTGAAGGGATTTTATTAAAATTTTTTTATTATTTAAACTTGTGCTTCCATTGTTTATGCTACTACTATCTCTAGACTGTTTGGAGAATGGCAAATAGCCAGTAAGTTCTCAGTAGACTTCCCATTTGTAACAGGTTTCTCATTTATCTGGGTTTGGCTTAAAGATCAAATTGCCGTTAGACCCACTTCTGATCCTTGCCAGAAAGAGCTGGCTCTTTCCACCCATCTGTGTAAAGCGTTGCTCAGGTGAGAATTTCACATGATTTGAATAGAAGAACTAAAACTTTCCGGGAAATAAAGGGAGCATGAAAGGTTTAATTTCTTTCTTATTTTGTTGCCTGCAAGGCTCAAAATTGAGATTTTATGTTCTCTAACATTTCGTGGTTTTCTTTCATTTTAATTTTTTTGATTTTGTGGGGAAAATGTACATCTAGTTGGAATGCTGACCAAATAAAATGAATGTAATACTTAATAGTAAAGATATTTTAAGAAAATAATTCTTACATAAAATCAGCACAATTTTCAAACCAACAGAACCATATATAGTGACAACTCCCTTATTTTGCAACCGGGAAAAAAGTGCTATTCCATATTACAGAATTTCCAGAAAACTTGCTCCTTTTGCTTGCTCTTTTGTGAACAAAATTGAAAGAAAAAAAACCCACTAAGGTATTTTAATTAAAATACTTCTATGATATTTCCCATCTCTTAAAGCAAACATAACTTATTCTTTTCTTGATGACTCCAAGCCATCATTATCAATTCAGGTGATTCTAATTTGTGTAGCATGTTGATGCCCTCGGCGCCTACCTAAGAGGTGCAGGACAATTTACCTCAATAGGTATGACTAGAATGCCATGCTAGTGATAGTATTTACATGAAAGTATTTACATGAAAATCTGTTATAAGTTTGGTTGTTGTTTGTTTTCTGTTTTGTGTATGTGTGTGTCTCCTTCATTGTTAGGAGTGTCAGATGTCTTTTCTCCCAGGTATCATGTACCTGCTTCTAGTAACCACAAAACTAACAATTTATTACTTTTGATTTATGTTGAGCATATTTATTAGCATAAACTTGGATGCATATAACATTTAGAATAAAACTAACAGTGGCTAAAATAAGTTAGTAGCTTATTTTTGTCTCATGCATAAAAATTTCAGAGATAGGCGGTCCAAGATGAGTATGGCACATCTTGAATTTCTTAGGGATTCAGCCTCCTAGCTCGCTGCTGCGACATTTTCAGGGCATCTCCTTTACTGTCACAGTCCAAAGTGATTCCTAGAGCCATCATACCAAAGTCCCAGCCAGCAGATTGGAAGGCAAGAAGGCAGAAAGGCTGGGTCCCACCTTTGTAGGATACTTCCCGGGTGTCCTACAAAATGACATTTCCACTTGTATTTCATTGGTCAAAAGTTCATCACACTTATAGTTGTAAGAAGATTGGGAAATATAGTTTTTATCTGGGTGCATGACTTCCCTGAGAAAACTTGAATTTCTGATACTAAGTAGAAATGGAAGAAGGATGTTGGGGTCAACCACTAGCAGCCTCTGCCATATTTCAATACCAAATATCCAAACCTACTAGAAAATTCTGTAGAGAGTTTGAATAATGTAAGTTTCTCCTATGGAGTAAAATGAATGGCATTTAATGCATGAACTTATATATCTTAATCCTTACAAGGTCTTTGAAGATTTTTCCAGATTCTCAGCTGTGTTCTGAATAAATTTGCTACATAAATGACATTTGAACAACAGAGGTGTTATTGTGGCTGAGGTGAATATATATAAAATTCTTTTGTGGAATCCAAGAAATTCTATTTGCCATATCACAGAAATACATTCCAAATATGGGAGTTTCCTCTCAAAGTATGTGCTTCAAGTATGTGCATGAATTGTATGTGGCCTGAGCAATTTGGATTGGAAGCTTACATTCAGTTACATCTACTCCTCTTATCACTGTTTCTCAACACAGACTTTATGCCAGGACTTGCTAGAAATAATTTTTTCACATTACATAGTTCCTAGAGTATAAACAAAATCCTATATTTGGGTTGTTCCTTACATCTTTTCTCTCTCTAAATCTATTTCTTGTAATGTTTGAAATCTTAGAGTGAAGAAGGTGAAGTACACATGAAAATAGGATGTCCATTTGTGTGTTTGTTTAATGTATTTGTATTTGACAAGGACCACTGTGGTCATTATTTTTTTGGTTCCTTGATAATGGGTCTAAAATCAAAAACAACATTTGCATGAGCTAGCATGTGTCTTATTTAGAACTGGGTCTCGTGCTTCCATGCCCTTGAGTGATTTAGTTCTCTGGGTAGCTCACATACTTTTCTGATGAATTGTACAGGCTAGATTTTAACTGCCATTACCTAGCTGTGCCCACAAATGTGACTTTTGTCTGGGAAGCAAATGTGGAAAGTGGAAACAGTATTTTAGCTCACTTCTAATATGTATGCACTAATGCAGCTGCACTGGTTGTTTACAACGGCCCTACCAAGCGTTGGACATTTTGAGTATCTCCCCTCGTAAGGATTACATAGATCTTCCTAGTTATATACCAAGAACTCACCAATGCAAGATTTCCAGCCCTCCCAGGAAGAAGTCCATCCCACACACCATCTCCTACACTTCAAGCTGTCCACCAGAGCAGGAGTCTGGTAATTCCCAGTCAAGCCGCAGGACACAGGTGTTGAGCTGGGGCAGATGACGCAGAGCTCTTTGTCTGCCATACTTGACATACTGAATTGTTCACTCTGTGTTTACTCCAGCATCTCAGCCGTTCCTGGCCTCAACACATTCAAACGAAGTTTTAGCAGTGGGAGTAAATAAAAGTAAAAGGTAATATAATAAGATGGCGTAAGCATTTTCCCTCTGCACTCTCTGTGGGCATCTGCCTCCACCGTGCATTCTTCCTAGACTCTCACACATTAGTGCAGGAGAAGAATCTGCTCAATGCTAGGGGGATATGGGAATGACTGAGAGCCAGTCCCTGCTCTCAGGTGCTTACACTCCAGTAATGGAGATGGTGAGAAACCACGATGACAATGATGAGAGATCTTGACCTGATCCAGCTCCTCCTGTAGAGGAACTTGAGTTGAAGTGGAAAGAGAAGGGAAATGATGGGTATCTTAGCCTGCTCAGGTTGCATTAACTAAATACTACAGACTTGGTGGCTTGAACAACAGACATTTATTTGTTCGTAATTCTGGAGGCTAGAAGTCCAAGATCAAGGTTCAGGTCAATTTGGTTTTTGGTGAGAGCTCTCTTCTTGGCTTGCAGACAGCTGCCTTGTTGCTTGTCTTCACATGGCATTTACTCAGTCCATGCACTGGGGGGACCAAGCTCGCAAGCTGTCTGGTGTCTCTTCTTATAAGGACCCTTATGGGCTAATTTAACCTTAATTACTTCCTTACTCCACATACAGCCACACTTGGTGGTTAGGGCTCCAACATACAAATTTTGGGAAGATACAAACATTTGGTGCATAGCAATGGGTTTAAGATGAAACACCCGGAAGGGGCAATGGATTTTCCAAATTTTATTCTTGTTGTCTGGAAGATTTACTTGAAAACCAATGATTTATTCCCTTGAATTATTCCCATTGGCATGACTCCCTACCTCTTAGCTTAGATCCTCAGCCTCAGAAGCTACTTCCGTTTGGGGGGATAGATGTCCTAGAAGGAGCCAGAGTAAATGCCTGAGTGGGGAGCTGGAGTGACGACATCCTCATTGTCCCTCAGACTGTAGTTAAGAATGACCACACTTCCAGCGTTAAACAAGGCCAGATAAAAATATTCAAAATTGGAATTTCTCTAGACAATACACAGTATTTGGTTGCTGTAGGGTGGGTGCAGGAGAGGGCAAGGGAAATAGAGGACTTGTAAAGGTGAAGAAGTAAGAGAAAAAAGAACCTGGCTGAGGAGCAAGATCTAATTTTAATCCCTGGTTCTGAAAAGGATCTGAGGTTCACATGTGTATGCTCAGGCCCTGTGTGCTCAAGACCTACACCTCAACCAAAGACCTCTTTTCTGCACCTCCCCGGCTCTCAAGACTGCTATCAGGGATTTCTCGTGTGTGTCTCTCTCTCTCTGTGAACAGATACCGTGGGGATTTCTTGTTCTCCCCATCCCTCCTCTAGTGGGTCATCCAGAGCCACTGCCTGGAAGCTGGAGAGGCAAGTGGATCGGAGGCGGAGCAGTGAACTGAACTTTGACCCCTGGGGCACGTGGCATAAAGATTTCTTTTTTTTTTTTTTAATTTTATCCATTTTATTTTCTTCCCCCAAAGCCCCAGTAGATGTATGTCACAGCTGCACATCCTTCTAGTTGCTGTATGTGGGACGCGGCCTCAGAATGGCCGGAGAGGCAGTGCGTCGGTGCACGCCCGGGATCCGAACCCAGGCCGCCAGCAGCGGAGAGCCCGCACCCAACCGCTAAGCCACGGGGCCGGCCGGGCATAAAGATTTCTGGGTCCTTGTTCCTTAGGAGATACTGCTAAGGTTTCTACCACTCCAGAAAAGGTGTAGCTCGCTCCCAGGTCAACCATATAGCACAACCCCGGAGGGTGCAATTCACACCAAAGTCTACACGACTGGTGCCCCGGGGTTGTGCAGTACACAGCTTGCAAGTCCATTTGAAGCGAGCCTCCTTTCCTCTGTGATCCCTAGTCCAGAAGGAATCAGCTACTGCACCCACCACCTCTGGCAATAGCAGGAACGGAAACAGGGCCAATAATGACAAGGCCAAGATTTATTCAAGTGCTTGTGCACAAGTTTGATTTTCCACAGCATTTTATTGCCCAAGTACATACTTTGATATTGAAAGTGACCTTACTTTCATGGGTCTCCACTCATCAGATTTCTTCTAGCTTTGCAAGGGGCGATGTGCCTAAGAAAAATAATTATTTATTCCGAGTAAATGCTGCTTTCACTCCCTTGAATATCTAAATCTCCTCCGGGAAAAATAGGTTAATAATTCTTCTATTTACAAGGCTGACTTGATCTAGTCTGTGGTGGACCTAACATATGCAAAGTTATTTAAATTAGGGCTGGAAAGTACAAGATGTCCCTGAAGCTTTCAAAGCAGCAAAAAGATTTTTCCTTAATTATTTAAAATCTAGCAGTGATGTATGCTAATATTCATGAATCTCTAACACAGTGGTTCTCAAAATGTGGTCCCTGGAAAGGCATCACCTGGGAACTTGCTAGAAATGCAAATTCTCAGGCCCTACTCCAGACCTACTGAATCAGAAACTCAGGGTGGGGCACAGCAATCTGTGCTTTAATGACCCTCCAGGTGAGTCTGATGCATGCTCACATTTGAGAAGCAGGGTTCTAGATCGGAGAAAGTGATTCTCAGTCTGGGCTAGATATATGAATCCCCTGGGGAGCTCTTAAAAATCGGATGCCTGGGCCACACCCCAGACAAATGAGAGTCTCCAGAGGGGGAACTCAGGCATAAATTCCTGGGGAGAGTACAATGTGTATCCAAGGTTAAGAACCACTGCTTTAGAGGCAATAATTCTCAAATTTTAGCATATATAAAAATGACCTGGAGTACTTGTTAAATATGTAGATTTACATCCAGAGATTTTGATTCGGTAGATCGATGGTGATGCCCAGGAATTTATATTTTTAGCCAACAGTCCAGGTGATGCTGTTGTAGAGGGTCCATAGACCACTCCTTAAGGAACTGCTTTGGAGCCAGGATTGCTTACAGAATCTTGAAGAAGGGCTGTGCTTACCAGCAGGAATTAAGAAGCCATAGCTCTAAAGATTTAAAGTTGCAGGCCAAAAGAATTCTACGGGTGATTGCATGGAGAGGATGGGAAATGGAATTGCAGAAAGGTGGTGAGGCTGTTTAATTATGATGTCCCTGTCAACCATTGCTTTTATGGACCTTGGGAGCTAATGAGCTCTCTTAGTGAGCAACATAATGACGTCAGGAAACTGACCCAAATAACCCCTTAAATTGCCTGGTCCTAATTAGGGGCTAGCAGTTCTTAACAAAGCAAATCCACAAACCAGGAGCAGGGCAACAACACGAAAACAACAGACGTGGGAGTCAAGCAGACCCAGATTTGAATCTGGACGTCACCACTTGCAAGTTGCGTGACCTTGGACAAGTTACTCATCTCTCTAACTCTGAGTCCTGATCTGTCAAACGAGGATATTGATACCTCCCTCCCAGGGTCCTGATGGAGAGTAGCAGGAAAAGCCCTTGGCACCCACAACCCTTGCAACAAAAGGTAGCTATTGTTATTCTGCTCACCGTTTACCTACCAGAGTCTGTTTTCTAATTTATTGTACCAGATGCCTGCCATCCAGTAGTTTTGACATCCTGAGAAATTCCTCCAGCTCCACTGCATTGACTCACAGAATTCACAATAGGCAGAGACATGAAAACCTGCCATTATCTGTAAAACTAAGGAAAAACACCTAAGAAAAGATAATCTGGGGAATATTTGAATATTTGATTAAGTCCTCCAAACTCTTCTCCTCAAGTCTGGTGAGCAAACTATGCCCATAGCAATTTGACTGGTAAAAGGTTAACTTGGGAAAAACAAATCTTAAATATTTTGCCAGCTGTGTTCTAACTGTATGTTTAGAAGGAGTATACATATGTTTTTTACTGTGGTAACATCAAGGATAGAGGCTGCTAAAGAGAATTTTAAGTGATTCATACCACATTTCCTTATTCAAGAAAGCTTTTTCTAACTTTCTTCTGATAAGCCTATCGAAATAAAAGAGAATATGGTATAGGAAGACATTAAGAATTAAAGCTGGGATAGTATTCAAGGAGTCACTTGGTTTATTTTGAGTTTCAGACAGAAAAGTTTAGCCTGACCCTCATGACGGCCTGCAGCAAATGGAGGTTTTTATCAATTTAAATTCTTACTAAAGTAAAAAGCCCTTTATCACCCTGCTGCATTGCTCCTGTCACAGGATAAACGTGGTTCCTCTGGCGGGTTTGGGTATCACTCCCATCATAATTACCCCTCATACACTTGAAGATGACAATTGAGTCATCGTCTATCCTCTTTTTTTCCAGGAAAAAATCCAGTACCATAAAACTTTCCTCAGAGGCTCTCTTCTCCAACCCTTTAATCCTGCTCTCCGTTGTGTGTCGTGGCCAAGCCTTCGCTCCTCCTCTCAGCTGCGGCTCTCAAACTGGACCTGGCCCACAAATGAGGACCTGACCACACTGACAGGAATAGGAAAGCCCCTCTGTTTCCATACTCACTTGTAAGCCAAGAAAGTAGTTGACAGTTATCACAGAGTACCTCCCAGGCATTGTTCTAGAAGGTGTGGAAAACTGCTGTCCAAGGGTCAGGCAGGAACATAAAGGGATGGGAGAGGACAGCGTCAAATGAGAGGAAAAAAAAAGATTGAAGAAAAAATTAACAGAGCATCAGTGACCTGTGGGACAATATCAAGTTATCTAAAATATATGCAATTGGAATTCCAGAAGCAGAAGAGAGAGAGAGGGGGGACAGAAAATTTTTTTGATGAAATAATGGCTGAAATTTTTAAATATTTTGAAAACCATAAACAGCCATATCCAAGAATTACAGGAAACACAAGCAGAGTGAACATTAAAAATAACTACACCAAGGCACATTATAATCAAATTTCTGAAAATCATTGACAGAGAAAATCTTAAAAGCAAGCATAGTGGAAAAAAAAAGACATGGAAAAACAAAGAGAAAAAAGGACAGAAGACATTGTCAGAAACTACATAAGACCAAAACAATGGTTCAACGTCTTTAAAGTACTAAAAGAAAAAGAAAATCATCAGCCTAGAATTCTGTATCCAGAAATTCAGACAACCGAAACCTGAGAGAATTCATCACCAGCATCTGTCCCCTACAAGAACTGTTAAAGGAAGGTTTTTAGGCAGAAAACAAAGGACAAATGAGACAGATAGAACACAAAGACAAAGATGGTAGATTTAAATGCAGCAACATCAATAATAACATTAAATACAAATAGTCAAAATACTCTAATTAAAAAGCAAAATTGTCACACTTGATAGAAAACCAAGTCCCAGCTATTTTCTGTCTACAAGAAACACACTGTAAATATAAAGACATAGACAAGTTAAGTTAAAAATGAAAAGATGAAACAAGATACACCATGTAAACACTAATCAAAGGAAAGCTGGAGAGGAGATAATATTAGATGAAGTAGATTTCAGAAAAAGGAATATTATGAGGGAAAAGAAGAGAAATTTCATAACAATAAAGAAATCAATTCATTAAGTGAACATAAAAATCCTAAATGTGTATGAAACTAATAACATAGCTTCAAATACACAATGCAAAAACTGACAAAATGAAAAGAAATAGATAAATTTATGATTTTTTCAATACTGCACTCTCAATAATTGATATAACTGCAGGTAGACACAAAATCAGTAAGAATATAGAAGACCTAAACTACACCACCAAATAAGTTGATCTAGTCAACATTTATGGAACAATACATCCCAAAACAGCAAAGTACACATCCTTTTTAAGTGTACGTAGAACATTCACCAAGAAAGAGCATATTCTGGGCAAAAAAACCCCTCAACTTTAAAATGAATGAAATCATAGAAAATATATTCTTTAGCAACAACAGGATTAAGTTAGGAATCGATAACAGAAAGATATTTGGAAAATTCAGAATATTTGGAAATTAAACAACACACTTCTAAACAACTCATATATCAAAGAAAAAAACACAAATTACTTAGAAAATATTAGAACTGAATTAAAATGATGACATAACATTCAAAACTTGTGGGACACAGTTAAAGAAGTGTTTAAAGGGAAATTTATAGCATTAAATGCTTATATTAAAAAAGATGAAAGTCTAAAATCAATGATCTAAGCTTCTATCTTAAGAAACTAGAAAAATAAGAATAAATTAAGCCATAAGTAAGCAGAAGAAAGGAAATAATAAAAACAGAAATCAATGGAATAAAAACAGAAAAAGCAATAGAGAAAATCAATAGAAACAAAAGCTTGTTCTTCATAATGATTAGGGAAAAAAAATAGGGAAGACATCAATTACCAATATCAGGATAAAAGATATTGTCTGTACAGATCCTACAGACAATAAAATGATAATGAAAGAATATTATAAATAACTTTATGCAAATAAATTTCCTAACTGAGATGAAATGAGCACATTCCTTAAAAGACACAAACTACCAAAGCTAACTTAAGAAGAAATAGATAATATGAATGGCCTTATCTCTTTTTTTTTTTTATAATTTTATTTATTTATTTTTCCCCCAAAGCCCCAGCAGATAGTTGTATGTCATAGCTGCACATCCTTCTAGTTGCTGTATGTGGGACGCGGCCTCAGCATGGCCGGAGAAGCGGTGTGTCGGTGCACGCCTGGGATCTGAACCCGGGCCGCCAGCAGCGGAGCGCGTGCACTTAACCGCTAAGCCACGAGGCCGGCCCTGAATGGCCTTATATGTAATTTAAAAAATTGAATTTGTAGTTAAGAATGTTCCCACAGAGAAAATTCCAAGCCCAGACAACTTCTCTGGTGAATTCTACAAAAGATTTAAGGAAGAAATAAGGCCAATTTTACATAAACTCTTCTAGAAAACTGAAGAGGTGAAAACACTTTGCAACTCATTCTATGAGGCCAGCATTACCCTGATACCAAAACCAGACAAAGCATTACAAGAAAAGAGAACTACAGACCAATATTCCTCAAGAAATAAATGCAAAAATTATTTTTAAAATATTAGAAAAATAAATCCAATCATATTTCAACCATATATAAAAAGGATAACACATTTTGAACAAGTGGAGTTAATCTCAGGACTGTAAGGCTGGTGTAACATTTAAAACTCAATAAATGTAACTCACCATATAAATGTACTAAAACACATAAACCATAGGATAATCTCAATAGATACAGAAAAAGCATTTTAAAAATTCCAACACTGATCAATGATAAGTACACTCAGCAAACTAGGAATAGAAGGGAACTTCCTCAAATGGATAAAAGCCATCCACAAAAAACCTATAGATAACATCATACTTAATGGTAAAAAACTGAATGCTTTCCCCTTAAGGTTGGGAACAAGCTAAGGATGTCCATTCTTACCATTTCTAGTCAATATACAGGTCCCAGCCAATGCAATAACGTAAGAAAAAGAAATCAAAGGGCTACAGAGTTGAAAAGAAGATGGTAAAACACACACAATGATTATCTATGTAGAAAACCTTAAGGTATCTTAAAAAAAAAAAGATTCTAGAATGAATAAGTGTGTTAAGCAAGGTTGCCAGTACAAGGTCTACGTTAAAAATTCAATTATATTTCCATATATTAGAAACAAACAATTGGAAATTGAAGTAAACAATACAATTTATAATAGCATCGTAAAAGTGAAATAGTTACAGATAAATCCAACAAAAGTTGTTCAAGTCCTACCCACTGAAAACTACAAACCATCGCTGTGAGAAATTAAAGAAGAGCAGTGAGGAGCAATTAAAGAAGGGGCCACCGTGATGTTGCTCTTACAGTAAAACTATAGTCACTAAGATCATTTTGTATTCATGAAGGGATACGTAAATTAACCAATGGAATAGAGAGCTCAGAAACATCCCCCCATACTGATGGAAATTTGGTAACAACATAAGTGGCACGTCAGGTCAGCAAGGAAAGAAAGATAAGCAAAAAAGCAATATTGGATATCCACTTGTACCACACACAAAAATCAACTCAAGATGGATTAAGAGTTTAAATGTAAAAAGTAAAACTTTAAAATTCGTGGTAGGAAATAAAAATAAATATGATTTAGACCTTGGGATAGGGAAAGATTTCCTACAAAAAATTTTTTTAAAAAGCATCTGCTATAAACACTGATAAATTATATTAAAATTAATATATTTTGTTCATCAAAATATATCTTAAAGAAAATGAAAAGACAAATGTCAAATTGAGAGAAAATATTTGCAATACACACATGATTAGTGTCAAGATGATTCATATCAAGAATATATACAGAGTTTCTATAATCAATAAAAAAATACATAAAATTAGAACAAAGAACAAAAGAAATTAAAAGACATTTATCAGAGGCGGAAACACATAAGAGACAATAAACATATGAAGAAATGTTCAATATCATTAGTGATCAGAGAAATACAAATCAATACCCCAATGAGATACCATTTTATGCTGATTTGATTGGCAAAAACACAACAGAAATATTAAAATTTCAAACAATAAGAGCCTACTGTATTCCAGTTTGGCTGAAGGGTAGAATGCATGTTACATAATAATCTTATAAAGGCAGTATATAGTGTAAATCTTATACGAACCCATGGAGAGTATTAAAAGCTAGTCTAAGTAGTTTAATTCTAGGTATCTGAGGCTATAAGGTAGCGTCTGGCTACTCAGACCCTCTCAACAAAATGGGGAATACCTTTCCCCAGGGTAGTGATCCACGACTCTGCTCTTCAACTCATCTTCTCTATCCTCTTCACAAACCACTGGCCACATGTTTTATTCCACAGAATGCAAAGCATGAAATGAATTTTCTCTTTTTCATATAATTTTTTATTTTGGCATGTAGCTTTCAGTACTTCAACCCAAAGTAATGAGGAAGATAGGTATTTCAGATATTTGAGTAAGCGGGAGAAATTTTTATTTTTTGTTTCAATAAAACAGATACCTTTATTGACTAAAGGAATCTTTTGGTTTCTCTCTCAAATGCTGGAAAGCCCCATGGGAAATAATGGATTCAATTTCATCATTTCAGGTTTTTTAAAAATGTGTTTGTCTGAGGACTCAAATTACAGAAAGGGTAGCAGTGATTAAACCATATTCCATATGAATAACAACAATGCAGTCATATTACAAAAGACATATTCCTCTTCAAAGTACCCTCATATATATATATACATATATTTTTTTTTTTGGTGAGGAAGATTAGCCCTGAGCTAACGTCTCTGCCAATCTTCTTCTATTCTATATGTGGGATGCCACCACAGTATGGCTTAATGAGTGGTGTAGGTCTGTGCCCAGCATCTGCACCCATGAACCCTGGGCCGCCAAAACAGAGTGCATGAACTTAACCATTACAACACCAGGCCAGCCCCTAAAGCACCATCATATACTTTTTTATATTCACAATTCTATGAAACAGAGTAAATATCATTCTTCCCATCTGATGAGTGAGAAACTGAGATACAAAGGTTAAATGACTTGGCCTATGATGACTGGCCTCTTCGTGGTAAGGCTGAGACTAAAACTCAGCTGTCCTGATTCTGAGTCCCATGTTCTCTTTCCCTCTCTCTTCTCTCCTCTCTGTTCTCTTCCTTCTTCCCTTCCTCTCTTTTTTAATAAAAATTTTAATAGCTTTTTAAAGTACATATTTATTGTTGAGAATTTAGAAAAGCATAAAAAAAATTAAATCACAGACAATCCTACCATTCAGAGAACTACTATAAAATATTAGTGTATACTTTTTAGTCTCTGCGCAGAGACATTTTTAAAATAGGGACCACACTGACATATAACTTTTGCTATATGCTTTTTCTCTTAACAATATAACGTAAATATTTTCTCAAATTATTAAATATTTTTCCGAAACACAAATTTTGTTGGCTGCAAACATAGTATTACAGTATGTGAATATACTCTAATTTATTTAACCAATTCACTCTACTGTTGTAGATTGTTTTCAACGCATCACCATTAAGAACAACACAGTGCTGTTTATATATATATACATATACATATATATATACATATATATATATACATATACATATACAAATAAATCTTTGTGCACATCTCTGATTCTTTTTAATGGTAAGTTCTTAGAAGTGAAATTTCTGGGGCACTGTTTTTGTACTCTAAAACATATTGTCAAGTTGCCATTCAGAAAAATTCTACCATTGCCTATGTGTGTGAGGCATGCCCATTTCCATGAATCTTTGCCAACATTATCACCATTTAAAAAAGTGCGTTAGATCAGTGAAAGTACTAACCATTTATTTATTCACTTAACAAACTCTTAATGAGCAATTACTATGTGCCAGGCACAGGGTTAGGTGCTAACCATGATCCCTTTCCTCGAGGACAGTCTAGTGGCAGTCAGTAAATTATGCGCTATACCTCTATACTCACACACTGCTATAGGGGAACAAAAGAAAGATCTCTTCTTTTAGGGGATCATGGAAGTCCTCCTGGCAGCAGCATGCTTGAGACTTTATGGATGAGTAGGAGATAGCTGGATAAAGGGATGGGAAAAAGATTCCAGGCAGAAGGAACAATACATACAAATGGAAGAGTGAATATGGTGTGTGGGTTCAGATGCCTTCAAGTAAATAAAATCTACTCGCTAAGCCATGAGACAATGTGTCATCTAACACAACAAGAAGGTCCTGTGTAGTACGGGCCCCAGGCAGAGTACACGAAGGCTCAACTCCCCTTCTCTGTCTTCTCCAGGCTCTTCCCTCTCTTTGTGTTCTGCTCCATCCTCAGCATAAGAAAAAATACTGTCTTCCACGTGATCCCAAGCCGACTTCTCCTTTTGCCTGATTGGCCAGGATTGGGTCATATGCTCCTTCCTAAACAAATGGCTAGAAGGGGAGTGAGATTATCATGTTTGGTTAGACTAATGACTCGAGGAGTTGGGGAGTCAACACCACATCCACCGCATGGGGAACTGCAGAGAGTTAAATACGGCCGCAGCACAAATAGAATGAGGTGATGAGTGACAAGAGATGAGGCACCGGCAGCTAAGGAGAAAAGGACTGTATCATGAAGGAAGATGGTGAAAGGTGTCAGATGCTACAGAGAGGTCAAGGGACAGGACGTGGTCAAAGTGCCTGCTGAAATCACCCTCAGGAGATTACTGGGGCTCAGAGAGAGTAGTTTTAGTCAAGATGGGTAACGTCAGATTTCAGAGACCTGGAGACTAAGTGAGAGTTGACGGTGGAACGGTCACTACATGAAGCTCGGCGGTAAACAGAAGAGAGAAGGTAGTGACAGCAAGAGGCAGGCAGAGAGTTAAGGGAGAGTCTTTAGACGAGAGAGGCTTGAATATGCTTAATACCCAGGGAGAAGAACCAAGAGAGAGGAAAGTGGAGGACAGGGGAAAGAAAAATGGGATTATCACCGCCCGGGGGAAGGTCAAAGGAATGGCCACCTGCAGAGAGAGAGGAGTCAGAGGAGAAGAGAAAGTTTTGAAAGAGCTTCTGGAGAGGGGAGTGACGATAGTGGGTGGGTAGACTGGAGGTCCCAGGTGAGGTTGGGACTGTGAATTTGGAGCAGCCCAGGTGAGTGACTCTTCTCTAAGGGCACTTGGCAGCGAAGAGGTTGGCTTGGAGATGGCGGACGATGGGACTGACCTAGGGTGAGGGTTTTGCCCTCACAAAAAGAGGCTGAAGTCATGGACCATAGAGCTAGGTTAGGTGGGAAAAGGAGAGGCAAAGCCCACTGCCAGGAAGGGAGATATTATAGGGTGTAATGGCAGTAGCTGGATGAAGGTTAGGGACAGGGACAATAATTTTGGATTTCAGAAATGGAACAGTTTTAAATTGTCTAGTGTGACCATGGAGGTGAATGAATAAACAGGAAAGCAGATTTTTACAAAATAGGATGATAGCATTCTACACATTGCTTGTGAGGGTGTAAGTTGGGCTTTGCCGTTGGAGGGCAACTGGGCAAGCTTGAAAAGTATACACACCCTTGGAGCTAGCAATTCCACTTGTACTTATTCTGTAGATTTCCTTCCACATGGGTGTAATGATGCATACTCAGAGTTATTCACTGCAGCATTATTTATAATAGACTAGAAACAACCTAAATATTCATCAATAGGGATCTCGTTAAAAAGAATGTTAAAGTTATTCAAAATACAAGTCTTAAGTTTAAAAAAAAAGGCAAAGAAAACAGCATTATAAAATACTACCATTTGTATAAAAAGATAGTAGAGGGGAGAATACACAGACATGCTCACACGTAAATATCTAAAATATCTCTCCAAGTATTTGCCTCTAGAGAGGAGACTTGGGTGGCTGGTAGAAGGTGGGGGGAGGAAGACTTAATTTTCACCATCTATCCCTTACTTTGATTTGAGTTTTTTAACCATGTGTGAGGAGAAGAGGTTCTTTGTGGGAGGAGAGGAGGGTGGTCTCTCAAATCACAAGACATACACCAGTGCCCACTTATGCTTCCCTGCAAGGTGGGCTCTAGATTTGGGGAAGATAAGGTCCAAGAGGGAGAAATAATGAAGAAGGAAGCATCTGGACTGAAGCTCTCAGTCTGCCTGTCCCAGCTGTGGGGGTTCTACAGCTAATGAGAATGGGAAATGTGATATTCTTACCTCTCAAGGTTGTTCCAAGGAGCCAGTGCAATCATGAAATGCTTCAGAATACGGCAAAAGAATATTAAAAAGTGACGTATTTATTCAACAAACACTTCTTAAACATTTATCATGTTTCAGGCGCTAGGTTAAAATGGTAATTACTTTAGTATTTTATTAATAATTTTCTTGCCTCTTATAAATGGGTTTTTATCATTGTTAATTTCTACGATTGTTTCTTGCTAAAAATCGGTTTACGCATCTGTCTGTGTCCCTAACCCATCCCTGGGCCCCCATCCACACCTATCTTTTGTTTAAACTCCACTAACTAGAACAGAGGTCATCAGGGGGCCCAGGCACCTGATTCAACCTCCAAAAATGTTTTATTTACCCACAGAGTATTTCAGTATTTTTGAGGTGGTTGATTTTTTTTAAAAAATCAGGAAATTTTAAAGCCCAGACTTTTTACTTTTTTAGAAAAAGCAGAAGACCTGGCAACTATGGGCCTCAGGGCAACAGACCACTGGAGCCAAGCTGGGCTGCCCTCTGTGTATTTTATTCTGGATACTTGTATGTCCTCAAATTAACTAACCCTTTCTTCTGAAGTATCTAGTCTGCTATTAATCTCATCCAGTACTTTTTCACTTCATATATTATAGTTTTCATCCCTAGAAATTTAATTTTGATTTTTTTATAACTTCCATTTCTCTTCTCATAATTTTTGTATTCAGATTGGATATTATGTTTGGGGTCTCATCCCACTAGACTCTGGGTTTTTCCTCCCTGCACTGCGGTCTGGAATCTGTCTCTGGAGTAATCACAGAGCGTATCCAGTTTGTTAGGCCTTTCTCAATGGTCATTGTCCTGCCCTGACTGTTGTCCAGCATATAAAGATCACTACCCATATATTTTGCCTGGTTTTTAGTGGTTTAATGCAAGAGGGCAAACCCAGTCTCAGTTACATCATAATGACCATGCCCATTTTAGAAAGATATTTCTCCTGGATGTAGAACTCTAGGTTAACAGCATTTTTGCTTTCAGCATGTTAAGGCATGTTTTGCTTTTCAGCATGTTAGAAATGTTATCTTCTGACTCATGTTATTTTTGACAAGAAATTAACTGTTATTCGGTTTCCAATGACGTACTTTTCTCCTGTCATAGGTCACATTTTCCTGCTTCTTCTCGTGTCTAGTATTTCTTCAACTGGATGCTTGGCATTGTTATTTTGCACTGTTGTGTGTCTGGATTTTGTTGTCTTTCTGATTTCTGTCTCCTCAACTCAGTGAGTCCTCTGTACCCTGCTTGGGTTCCCCTCCTCGTGGCACAGTCTGGAAAGTGCCTCCATGTAGAAAGCCAGAGTGATCAGAGGGCCACTTTATTTTATTCCCTTTCCTCAAGGATCACTTACCTGCGCTGCTTGTTTTCCAACATCTGAAAGCTTGTTTTTTTCCCTACATTTTGTCCAATTTTCTATTTTTTTACAGTGCGAGCAAAGTCCAGTACCAGTTACTCTGTTATTTTTGCCAAAAGCAGTAGTTTTGTTACGTTATTAAAAATAACTATCCAACTAACAAGCACACAAATTAATAAGGGTTTCCATGCATTAACTAAGGAAGAGTGTATCATGAACCATGAATTATGATTGGTCCAATCCCACACTCCTCAGGCCCTTTTCAAAATAAATTGAAAAACCAATTCCACATTTGTATTCTTTATTATTGCATTCAGTGCTGAAAGCCAGATCATTTAGCAATACATAATTTTTGCTACCATGCACATTTGTGGGGCTGGTAGATGACTTTTGTTCTCTGTTTTGGCCTACCTCTCTCAAGTATTACAAAGAGGTATTATATGGCAGAGGAGTATTTATTTGGGACAGACTCAAAGATTTCTGGACTAATTCTTCCAGAATGAGAAGGGTATACTATGCACTGGATTCTCAGAATTTACTCCATGCTCACATTATTCCTTCTCTCTTGCACATCTCATCCTTGTCTATATATCTGTTAAAATTCCATGCCTTCTTCCAAATTCAGATGATATGTCACCTCTTTTATCTATTCTTTCCTTGTCAATATTTTTTTTGTGTGAGGAAGATCAGCCCTGAGCTAACATCAGTGCTAATCCTCCTCTTTTTGCTGAGGAAGACCGGCTCTGAGCTAACATCTATTGCCAGTCCTTCTCCTTTTATTCCCCAAAGGCCCAGTAGATAGTTGTATGTCATAGTTGCACATCCTTCTACTTGCTGTATGTGGGACGCGGCCTCAGCATGGCCGGAGAAGCGGTGCATCGGTACGCGCCCGGGATCCGAACTGGGGCCGCCAGTAGCGGAGCGCACGCACTTAACTGCTAAGCTATGGGGCCGGCCCCTCAAAGATGTCTTTGATTCAAAATGTTATCAAAGGCATATAGAGACTTGGCTTTCTTTCCTCTGTGTTTCCACATCTCCTGGTTTATACTTCACATAGGATAATTATCAATTCTAACTTGTATTGTAATTATTTGTACACATGTCACATTTGCCCCCAGTGGGCTGTGAGTTCATTAAAAGAAGGACTAAATCTTAATAGTCTTTGGGATCTCCCGGCACCTTGTACCACGCCTCTCAAATAGTAGTGCTTGGTAAATCGTTGTTGAATGAATGATGAAGGAAAATGGAAGGGCCTCCAAGACAAGTTGCCCTTGATCTACTGTTTTTACCTAAACTCAGCTCTGCTGATTGCGGTCTAGTGACACAGGCATCACTGTTCTCTGAACGTGGGCTCCAAAGGCCAATGGTCCTGATGCGGCTACAGCTCATGCCAACTTCTCTTCTCCCTGAGTTGCCATGGAGAGTGGCTATTCACAGAATTGGTAGTAAGACTTCATGTTTCATCTCCTTTCATCTGTTACATTCCTCTGCCAATTCCCTACCCTATTGTCAGTCTCCCTCAACCACTGAAGCTCTGGAAGCTTCTGTGAGCTAGGATAACAGGTCCAGTAGTTTCTGCGTGCATACCTGCCCATAGAGGGTAGGAGTGTGTGTGTTTAAATGATAGTTTCTCAGTCCTTCTCTGATGCAGCTTCCAGCATTGAAGCACACTGGGCTCAGCGGCTTTTTGCCTCTAACTTTTCCTCTTTAGTGTGTTTGCTCATTTGTCTTTGCCCACCTTCTAACAGCAGAATTAGTCTTCAGATTGCTATGTCCTTTGGGCATCTAAGTGAGCTGGAGGTCACAGTGCAACTCAAGCAGAGGAAAACTCATTAATGCACTTTTGGCTGTTTATTGAGATTAGTCCTCAGCTATGTACAGAGTGACAACTTCTCAATGCCATGCACTGCCCTAGGTACTGGTGGTGCAAAATTGAGTAAGTTTCGGCCTCAGGGAACTTATCATTTAGATGAAGAGATTGATAAACAAAAACTGAACATATAATGCATAAGTGCAATAACAGAGGATGGGTAACAGATAGGTTATATAAATGAAAAGAGGGATTAACTCTGCCTGAGGAGAGTAGTCTGGTATCTCAGTATCCCAGGGAAGGTAACATCTAAGCTGGATCTTCTAGAATGAGCAGGAGTTCATCAAGTGGAGAAAGTGGATGTATGGTTCAGCAGGAGGAAACAGCATGTGCAAAGGCACAGAAACACGAAAGATTACGGTTTGTGTGATATGTTTGGGAGGGAGGCAGAGAGAGGAAATTGTTAGAAAAGTAAACTCAAGCCAGACTGCACTTTTTATGATCTGCTAAGAAATGTGGATTTGTTTCCATAGGCCCCTGTTTCCTAAATTTTGGTCATGTTCTTACTACTTTCACACCATCACCATATGTAATGTATAATACCACTACCAATGATTACTTAACACTTCCCTTTAAATCAACTTTAACACACCTTACTTAAAAGAGTTTATGATGTAATAATTTGATTACTTAAAAAAGACTATATATCACGTATATAAATTCTGAATCAGAATAGTAGAATGGATACTCATGACCTCGTTACCTGATATAAGGAGTAAACATTATTATCCAACTTAAGAACTAAGACGTGCTCAGTTCCATCGCTGTTGTTGTATGCTTCATCCCTGTGTCACTCCTTGCCTCCTCTAAGAGGTTACCACTATTCCATATTCTGTGTTCACTATTCCCTTGCTTTTTGAAGAATTCTTTTATCTCATATGTATAGATCCATAAACAGCATTTAGTTCAGCTTTGTTTGGTTTTGAGCTTTAGATTTTGATTTGTGATAGCCTCGTGGAAGAAACATTGGAGCAGGAGCAAACCTGGAAGCAGGGAGACCATTCACAGGTGATTGTGATAATCTAGAAAAGAGGTGATGAGAAGCTGGATTAGGACCATAGGAAGACGAAAGGATCAATAGGAACTATTTCAAAGGCAGAACTACTGAAACCAAGGGATAATTTAAAAGAACTATGTAGTAAGAGCTTTAGAAATCTGCCCTTTGTGATATTTCTAATACTAGAAATATAAAACCGTTTGCTTAATTTATTGATATAAATGGTTTGTATTTTGACCCTTGATGGGCTGGTGGTTCCCTGTGGTTTCCAGGGAACAAGGACAAGCAAACCCATATGCTTCCTTCCTAGAAGGTCTGCTCTGTGACTTTTAAAGATAAGTAAATAAAAGCCACTCACTTTTGAATGGAGTTTAAGGTGTGGTACCTTATGATCCTACCAGGCAGCTGAACCAATACTCAGATCTTGGCTTTTAACTCCAAAACAAATCTTTCCCTCTAGGTCATAATGTCTTGAATTTTCTTTTTTTAATTCACCACACCCAGATTTTCCCCATGTTTGTTTTTACACGAAAATCTCACCATCTTTTTGTAATTTGTCCATACAACACTGCTATTGTTTTCAGAGTTACTTTGGAAAGAATCAACAATTTGGGCAATATTTGCAAATTCTAGTTAATTTAAGGCTGTCGACACTATGGGAGATTTTTAACTTTAGAATAAGTTGAATTAGCCAGTTTTATTGAGACTAGAGCAATTAACTTGTAATTTGTGGCTGGCTTGAAACAGCCCCTCTCTGGAAGGAGAGTCTGGGTCCCCCAAGCCCTCTCGGTCACCTGGATTGGGCAATTTGAGCAAAGCAGAATGGCTTGGAAGAAGCATTCTCCAGCCAGGAGGCCACTCCTGCTATACCAATCAGACTGGGAAACTGGTCCAACTTGCTGGATCAGAAAACAGCTACACAGCAGGAGTTTAAAAACTATAAAATGATCACTTGGGAACATACAGGTGGAATGCAGTAATCATCAGGTTAGTTCAAGTCATCTTTTGAGAGTCAATAACCCCTCCCACCTCCCTAGTCATTTAATTGAGCAATTTCCTTAGTTTGAGCCAGACTGGTTGCTCAACAAAGTGTCTGACAGACTAGGAAAGCCAGTCATTGGGAGACAAAACGTCCTGGATAAATCAGCCATGTTCATCGTGGTAGAATTCCAATAGGACCCAGTGGTTCCTCATGCCTCCACTTGGCTGTGGGCCTCTTAGACTATTCAATTCAATTAAACTAACATTTATTTAGTGTCTATTATGTAAAAGTTCTGTACTAGGCACACTGCCAATGTTGTATTACTTTCCTAATGGACTGGGCAACTTGGGAAGATCTCAAATAGTTTATAACAGGGTCCCTGATCTTATGGTGAGGAGGAGACACTATTTGTCTCCAAAAAAGTTGAACAGATTCAGGAAAGGAGGGAGGGCATGGGTCACTGTGAATGGAGAACTTGGGGGGAGTGGCTCTGTGGGCCCATCCTCCCCAGTGGAAATTCTGACAAACTTGGAGCAGGAAGCCTAGTGCGGAGAGGGGTTTGGTGATTTGGGGATTTGGGGAGGTAAGATCTTAGGATCTACTATTCAATGCTAGATGAGGACCTGTGACTTCATCCTAACAGGATATGACTCATTTAGGGTTTTGTGGACGTCTTGATGGGTTGACACACATTTCTTCTGCATCCTTGTTCACCTAACCATTAACTTTATTTGACTATATACTTCCACCCTGGAGTTTTCCTCTCTGAATAGGAGGGTTTTGCTTTATTTTTATTTTTTACCTCCTGATGATTGATGGTGGGGAGAGGAAGGAACAAGACAGGAAGCAGATAGATAAGCTGATAAAAATGACAATTTTCATGTTCAAATCAGAAGAACAAAAAGCTATTTATAAGTTGTGATATTATTTGGTACTGAAGAGTAACACAGATGTAATTAAAGTCTTTCAACCCAATGTTTTATCCAGAGAGATTGTATCAGAAAGTCAGGCAGTATTTATCTCATAAAAGCAACACTGGTTTACAGAGCTCACTTACATGACAGCTGTTAACGACAGATGTCTGGATCCAGGGTGCCAGAAATGTGGTCCCAAATTGAAACTTTCAATACCCATGGCATGAGGGAGTGAGCATGCGTACAGAGAGGGGAATGATATCTGATATTTGCATAGTGCTTTTTCCCTTTTTCAAAGCACTTTCACATCACTAGAAAATGAAATTGTGCTGCTTATTACAATTCATTCTTGATTTTTTTTCCTAGTGATCATTTGGCCACCATTCTATAGACTGTGTTGTTGAACTAAGTTTAACAAGAATCTTAAGGTTGAAAAGGACCTTTGGTGATCTTTTGGTCTGGGGCTCAGACTGTGAGAAAATCTTCTAGAGTTCTCCCTTACAAAGCGAACATACCTTGGAAAGTTTACATTACTAGGTAACAGCTTACAATGTAATAGTTCATGTCTTGGCATGGATTAGTCGGCAGTTACCTGAAAAGAGGGAGAGGAGTTTTAAGGTGGTAAAGGAAGTCAGCTAGAAGAGGAGGTTGCCTCCAGGAGGAGCGGGAGCATTCACCTGGGCTACCAGAGACAAATTCCTCCCTCCAATTCCACCATCACCTCTCACCAGCCTCCCCCTCAAACTGCATCAAGCCCTCTGCTATCTGCTCCCCTGCATTCTCCCCACCCAGCGCGTGTCACACTCAATTTATCTGCTCAGTCAACCTACTGATTCTGTCCCCAGACTCTAAGTTCTTTGGGGCAGGCACTCCTGTCCCTCACCATTGCCTTCCAGCCTCTCTCAGCATATAGTAGAGACTCAGGAAATATTTATAGAATGAAGGAAAACTTTAATCCATCATTGTATGCCTAGTTGTTACAGTTAAGCTTCTCTCTGATGCCATCCTAGTTTTCAAAAGGAATGACTCGCAGCATGCCAGAAATAGAAATGTTTACCTTTGTCTTAATCCTCTAGAAGAGAAAAGTATCCAGTTTCCCTGTGGGATAATAAAGATCATAGATAACACTTTCTGAATATTTATTGTGTGCTGGGTATTGTCCTATCACTTTAGTTAGAATTTATCACTTTAGTTAGTTTAGAATAATTAATCTATTTCATTCTCACCACCACCCTATGAGGTAAATGCTATTATTATCACCATTTTACAGATAGAGAAACCAAAGTACAGAGTTTAAGTCCACTTGCTTATAAATTTTGCCTTTTTTATTATGAAAAAGGAAAAAAGTGCTGAAAGACAATGACAAAAAAGTTTCTTCTGTTCTTAAACAAACTTCAATGTAGACTCAATAAAAATCAAATGCAAAAAAAAAAAAAGAGCAAAAAGAAGAATTCATCGCTGAGGAGCCTAGCATAGTACCTAAGTATGCATAACGATCTGCTAAGGAGTTGCTAAAATCCACATGGATGTGGAGCTATGAAAACATAAGGAGTGGAGGATCCCAGAGAGCACAAAAATCTGTGTCCACCAGGTGGCACTAGTGCCTCTAAATGAGGGGCGTGGGTGGAAAGGTTTCTAATAGTGCTGCCAGCACCCTTGGCAAAAAGATTCCAGTACTGGCCTTCAGTTTTCTAGACTCAGAGCTACGTATCCAGGGTGAGTTGAGGAGCCGTCAGACACCCACCAGTGCACTCTGGCTATTTTGCTAAAAGAGGAAGAAAGTTCTCAGGTGCATAGGCACTGTGGTGTAGTGGATAGATGTTGTCTGTTTCAAATCCCAATTCAAATGCAAGTTTCTTCAAATCCCAGCCCTACCACTTATTAGTTGTATGACCTTGGGCAAGTGACATAACCTTTCTGTGTTCCAAGATCCTTATCTGTGAAGTGGGGACAATCATTGTACCACCTCATTTTGCATCACCTGGTGTAACAGTGCTCTGTTCACAGAACATCTGAATAAATGGTCTAGGAAATGGAATTAATAATGTGACCTTTCAGTTGCTGGGCACTCAAATGACATCAAAATTTTACTTGGTTCAAAATATACTCTACCATTAGGAGAAGAACTTGAGTTTTGGTTTTAAATGCTAATGTACAGCTGTGACTATTTACTAGATGTAAGATGGTCATTAGAAGAAGAAGTATGGATTTAGCATCTCCAATGAGCTAGTCGCTTCTCTAGGTGCTGCTGCTGCAAGATGAGCAAAGCAGGTACCACCCCCACCCTCATGAAGCTTACAATCTAGGGAAGAGAAGTGTTAAATAAATAATGACATAAAAGCAAAGAATCACAAACGTGCAAAGTACCAAGTCCTATAGGAATGGAAAACAGACGGATCTAACCTAGTCCGGGAGTCAGGCAAGGCTTCAAAGAGGAAGTGATGGTAAGAGGTAAACAGGTAATAGGCAAAAGGAGGGTGGATAAGCATTCCAGGCAAAAGAAATGGAATTTGCATAGGCCCCTAAGTGGGAAGACCTGCTTAATTCCAACCACTGGGGAAAGTCCAGTGGGGCTGAGGCAGAGAAAGAGTGGGACAGAGAGGCTGGAAGCTGGAGAGGTCGCCTATTGGGCAATAAGAAGTAGTATTAAAGGATTTTAAGTAGAAAAGTGCCATGTGCATTTTTGAAAGGTCATTATGACTGAAATGAGAAGGCTGGATTGGGACAGACCAGTGCAGAAGCTTTTGTATTATTTCAGCCAAATGATGATGGCAACCTGAGCCGGTGTGGCAAGGAGTGAATGGCTTTGAGAGACACTTAAAGCATGGATTTGTTGATTAAATGTGTGAGGGAGGGGAGCCAAGGTTTTTGGCTTAAACAAGGGGATTGACGGTATTGCCATTCCTCAAGGCAGGGAACATTGGAGACCTAGCAGTTTAGGAGGAAAGTTCGTGTGTTCATTTCAGGGTATTTTGAGTTCGAGGCATTTAACAAATATCTAGAGGAGCTGTTAAGAAAGCACTTACGTGTGGGGAGCTCAAAAGAAAGATTGTGGTTTGTTCATATAAATTTAGGTGTTATCAGCATACGGACATAAATGGAAGCTACGATGAGACTTTCTAAGGAGAAAGTGAAGTGTGAGAAGGGAAGATGTCCTGGGACAGAACTCTAGGGAACGCTGCCATTTTCTAAGTTGTAGAGATTAGGAATCAACAATCAGTAATGAAAACAGAGAAAGAGTGGTCAGAGGTAGAGGAGGAAAACCAGACAGTCCAGTTCCCCTCCCCCAGAAATGATTGAGAAAGAGGAAGTGGTCAATGGTATTGAAAGCTACTTCGAAGTCAGGGAAGATGAGGACTAAAATGCCTTCTTTGGATTTGGGGACAAGGAGGTCACTGGTGACCTTGGTGGGATCAGTTTCTATGGCACACTGAAGGCAGAACCCAAACTACAGTGAATTGAAAAGTTAAGTGTGAGGTCAGGAAATGATGATACCATATGCTACAAACATTTTCTAGAAATTTGGCAGGGAAGGTGAGGTGCAAGGAGGGCTTTTTTTAAAGGAGAGGAAAAAAAGAGCAATTTTTAATGCTGATACAACAAAGATACAGGCAAGAGAGAGATTCCTAAGAAGGCAGCAGAGGACAGTCTCCAGAACACAGGAGGAGGGACAACTTTCCATGAGAAGGACAAGGATGAGGCAAACTCAGGAATGTAGATTTAGTAACAGGAAGTTGGTGTGGTTCCTACGTAAGGCTGGTGAATGTCTCTTAAACACAAAGGGTGTCACTTGCTAAGAGTGAGGGTGCGGTGGTGAGGTGGAGTCAGAGGTGTGAGCAGAGGGGAGATCTAAAGCAGTCAAAGTGCGAGCTGAGCAAGATGAGGACCCACTGAGGCTGGTGACTGTCCACTTAGAGTGACGCAAATGGGGGAAGGTGTGTGATTTTCTGCAGCAACGTTCATGGCCCAGAGGTTATATGGAGAGGGTGAACTCTTGGATTCATTCACTCACAAATTTCTCTTGTGCATCTGCTCTGTGCCAGATCCTCTGCTATGCCCTGGGTTCTGCTGGGCAGAAGTCATACAAGAAAGAC
The DNA here is from genome assembly GCF_020826845.1 of Diceros bicornis minor. NCBI lineage: Eukaryota > Metazoa > Chordata > Mammalia > Perissodactyla > Rhinocerotidae > Diceros > Diceros bicornis. The sequence continues at coordinate 70,009,200 of NC_080749.1, forward strand.
TAGGACAAGGTAATTTTGGATATTAACAAGAGAGTGACTTAAATGATGGACCACTGAATCTTAGCTATGTAGGGGAGGAAAGACTTTTCCTCTAGCCTCAGGTTCTGTGGCCGGGCCTGAGAATTAAACTGACAAAAGACCCATTAACAGGAGAAGAACCTACATTTTATTTGGTGTTAATATTTCCACGTGACATGGGAGCCTTCATAGAAAAGAAATGACACCCAAAGAAGTAGATAGGCATGAGAGCTTACATACCATTTCAACAAAGGACAATACATTGTGGAGATGTGACAAGACAAAAGAAAAAGGGTTTCAGGCTAGGGGCAGTAAACTGTGGGAAAGTGACTAGGAGCTAACGAAGATAAGGGCTATTTTAGTAGTCTGTATGTACAGATTCATCTCATCCCCAGTGATGAGAATGTTCCCCTTTCCCTGGTCCAGAGAGGGCATCTTTCTCACAGGAAATTTATGTCCTGCTTTTAGGGAGAAAGCAGGTGGTCTGAGAGCCCTTCCCACATCAGCTGCCTTCAGCTCAGAACAATCAATATGCCAAAATGGCATATTTTGGGATGGCAGGCTCTGACTCCGTTCAGTTAGATGGAAGGAAAGTGAAGTGAAGAGAGAACTGATGAATACGTAGACAGTAATAGAGAAAGCCACAGGAGGTTTCAATGAAATAAAAGAACAAGCATCTGGGGGTATCTGCTAGAATACCATGGAAGAACAGGAAGTTGTGGCCAGAGCCTAAGATTTCTGAGCTACTGATGTGAACCATTGATGTGGCTCTAAGAGCTGGTGGCTGAGGTGAAGAACAGATGATGTCACCACAGCAACTTGAGGGATCTTTTTAAAATGCAAATTTGCACACGTCACACTTACACAGAGCATCCTTTGCCCTCAGACTAGTTCCATGAACTTTTCCTTCATAGCAATTATTACAAGTTATCATATATTTCTGTGATCTTTAAAAAGTTATTTTTATGTCTCCCCACAAATCACAAGCCCCATGGGAGTAGCAACCGTGCATGCTTTGCTTCTTATTGCATCCTAGCAAAGAGCGCTGTGCCTGGTACATATCAGGTGCTTAATAAGCATTTGTTAAGTGAGGGGATAAATAAAGAGGTTAAGTGACTTGTTCCAAGTCATTGATTGGGCTTCCTAAGAATAACAATATTAATATTTTTAAAAAGTGCTCATTAAATTTTGTGCCTTTGTGACATTTACCTATATGTCACAGTGGGTGAATGATACCAACAGGCATGGCTGATGGTGAAGAATACCAAAACTTGAGGAGACAGTGATATAAAATAGGAGGTAACACAGCACGGGGGTTTGATACCCAGAAATCTTCCCCGGGGTTTCTTGCACAGAGGGAGGGTCGTGACAGGGCAAGATGGTCCCCTTTCCACAATTACAGGAAGATTTGTTCTGTTCTGGTCTCCTGCCTGATCATTGTGGAAATTCTAGCTACCCACGTGCCTGTCCGTCAGGAGCAAGTGGTGTGTGCGAAACACCCCCTGCACATCCCTGAGTATTGACTGCCAGACTGAGTGAAGAGAAGGTTGGTTTCTCAGGAGCATCCCCCAGCAGGCCCCAGGCCTGTCTGAGCTCTAGACCTGCTCATCTCTTCCCTTACCATCTTGAGCCTTCATTTAAACAATTGGCAGCAAGATACTTTGACCTATTACCTGAGGATTTTGTTCACGTATTTTCTCGTAACCCTCCAGACCTTCTCCCATTTTGCAGCCAGAGCATGGGCCATCCACTGGCTCAGATAAAAAAGAAGTATTTTCCTCACTTGAGTTCAAATATATAAACCCTACAGGGAACAAGGTGTTCTCAGGTGAAGTTAATGGATTTGAGAGACTGCACAATGACGCAGGAACAAGGCTTTCCGCCCCAAAGGATCATTTGATGGGTCAAGAGTGATAAGTTTTTCTGAATGTCGGAGAACAAACTACATGAGCTGCTGGTCTGTTCCTAGACAAAAAGGCATCTCCCCATCCCCCACTGTTGGATGGGAGACAACAGAAATCTCAGGTAAGTAAGGTAACTGCCTGAGTTGCAGGTAGAGCTTGAGGAAGCTTCAAGATGTCAGAACAGAAATTCTTGGCTATTGATGGGCCTCACAGAGCCTCACAGAGCACCCCCAGCCCAACTTGCTGTGACTCTGCAGAACGATCCCGGTACGCTCATGAGGAGCACAGAACTACTGAAGGCCCTTGGACAGCCCTCCAGGCCCCACCCCCTGACATGCAGGGCTCAGAAGGAGCCGTTAGCAAGGACGGTCACGAACCTTAAGGGGCCCTTGGGATGGAAACAAGGTCCGTCCAAGCAGCCATCTGTGTAGCCAAATCCCCAGGGCACAGATGAGACAACAGAACTCAGTGGATGGCAGCTTGGGTACCTGCCCACTCCCCATTCTTCCTCCCATCATCTTGGCCCCTCAAACTTAGAGCTGATACCATGCAGAAGGAGAGAGGGGGCCTCCAAATTATCTAGGATTACGTCTCTGCCACTTGGAAGAATTTGAACCTGCTATCAATTGTAGACATTCACTGTTTTCTATATTAAAGAAATGTACCTTTTTTATTATTGAGAAATAATACTTACATTTCTTGCACACTTGAGTTTGCGAGCAGAGATGCATATTCTACACACGTATTGCTAGTTATCTTTTCCTGCAGTAATGTCTGCTGTCCGTGGCTGGACGCAAGATATTCAAGGCTGGAGGGTAGCCCCTTCTTGCCCTCTCTTCTTCCTACTCAGCATCTTCTGTATAGCAGACCCCATTGTTGAGAGAAAACCTATGGAACAGGGTGTGCATAGTTGTTTCCTTTACACATTATTTGCCAGTGTATCAGTTTAAGAGTCTCTCAGCTCTGACTTCATTTGTAAGTTGTGTAGGTTCCCCCAAGTATTCACTTTTCACGGTAAGAGATAAATATTTGTCCAGTACCCTCCACACTCAAGGCCTTACTTCTGCCTCTTCCCAAGGATACAGTCCTGTCATTAAGGAGCTTGTCATTGGAGATGTAGACGACTGAACTGAACTTGCAGTGATTTTAGGACAAGGTGTTGTTGCTTGTTATTTTAAACATTTAATCGGATTGCAAAAGTGACAAATGGATTGCATCCATAAACTCAGAACCTGTAAAATTAGAGGTAGTCAGTGTTAACATTTTGGTATATATCACTATTAACGCATTGTAGAAATGTATCCTGATTCATTGGAGCTTGTTATTTAAAGAAATCCCTGATATTCTAGGGTGTGTGTATGAAAGAGAGAGATTTTTGCTTTCTCCTAAAAAGGGGATGGTGGTATTTGAGAGTTTCAGTGACTAAACGTATTCAGTGACCAAATATAGTCCATTAATGAAATAAATTTGAAAATGTATTGCACATTAGAAAAAGTTGAAAATTAGGTTTCTGGTAGCTGAGTGGGGTAGGAACCAAATAAAACATGTACTTGAATCTAATCCATGACATCTCCATGAAAATAGCTCTGTTGATTAACTCAAATGTCACCTCTCACTGAAGCTCTCTCATCTTCCCTCCAGCAGAGTTAGCAAGCTAGTCACTCTGGGCTCCCAAATATCTTTACTATCTATATTTAATAAGATCTTAATTATTTTAATAAAATAATATACACTATTATTTCTATATTATATTTTAGGGGGGCAGTATAATATTGTGGTTAAGAACATAGATTTTGGGCCGGCCCAGTGGCGCAAGTGGTTGGGTGCGCACGCTCTGCAGCGGTGGCCTGGGGTTCGCCAGTTCGGATCCCTGGCGCGCACCGACGAACCACTTGTCGGGCCATGCTGTGGCAGCGTCCCATATAGGGTGGAGGAAGATGGGCACGGATGTTAGCCTAGGGCCGGTCTTCCTCAGCAAAAAGAGGAGGATTGGCAGATGTTAGCTCAGGGCCGACCTTCCTCACACACACACACACAAAAAAAAAAAAAAAAAAAAAAGAACATAGATTTTGGGGCAGCTCTGGTGGCCTAGTGGTTAAGTTCAGCATGCTCCTCTTTCATGGCCCGGGTTTGGTTCTGTCAGTGGCCATGCTGTGGTGATGGCTCACATACAAAAAGAGGAAGATTGGCAGCAGATGTTAGCTCAGGGCGAATCTTCCTCGGCAAAAAAAAAAACCCAAAAAGCAAAAAAATGAACATAGATTTTGGATTTAAACAGCCCAAGTAAAAAGGTAAAAAGCCTTACCGTTTGCTAGTTGTGTGACCTTGGACAAGCTATTTAGCCTCTCTGAACCTGTGTCCTCGTCAGTAAAATGGGAATAATAGCACTTACTTCATCAAGTTGTGAGAGACGAGGACAATACTGCAACACACTGACCCATCCCAACACACAGGAAAGAAATAATAGGCATAATTATTTTTATTACAGAGCTACCATGTTGCATTGCAATTACTGGTTTAGGAATGCTCTCCTCGCTGGACTGTGAACGCCTAGACAGCAGGCCCCAGGGCTTGACCTCTCTCATCCAACCTCTCTCTCTCCTAGCAGAGTAGCTCATAAACAGTAGGCAATCCATATGTGTTTGCTGGAAGATAAAATAGCTATGGAAAGTGCCAGACCAAATGCTTTTTTCCCAGGAGTTCTGTATCCCTCCTGGGATTTTTAGAACAAACTCTAACTGCAAACCGTTAACTCTTATAATCAATAGTTTACAAGGTCATTTCCACTTTTAACAGAAGCTAACATTTCATGAGCACTTATTATGTGGCAGGTTTTGTTCTAGTGCTTTACATTGTATTCAAACCACTCTGTGAGGTGGATATTAGATCTTCTTTAACAGATGAGGAAACTGAAGCCCAGAGAGGGTGCTATGGTCTCTGTGACTCCTGAGATTTTGTTATGGTCTGCAGAAAGTCTTAGTTCTCCATCCTTCCATTGGAGTACCAACACAGGAGGTGAGGAAAAGATATATGTTTTTCTTTCTCTTTCGTAAGACATTTTATTTATTTTACAGTCTCTTTTCTCTCCTGGAAAAACAAACAAAAGAAATTCTTGCTTCATTCATGATTTTACCCCTGCTGAGGTCCAGGGCAGGATTTCTCCCCTGCAGAGCCTTGTTCAAGGAAGCAAATGCAGGTTACAGGACTCCGCTGAGAGTCTCAAGCAGTAATGATTTCTTTTAAGAGGGGTTTGAAATAGACTTTAAATACATTAAAATAGTAATAATAATTCATATCCCATCTGTGTGTCTAAAAACAATCAAATCACCTGTGAAATCATAAAACTATCAATAAGCTAAATAAAACTGAAAGTGGAACACATTAAAAATTTTTTAAAAAGCAACTTACTCTCGAAGAGAATTCTTTTTTTTATTGGGGTCATATTGGTTAATAACACTGTGTAATTTCAGGTGTACACTATTATATACCAGTTTCTATATAGACTGCATCATGCTCACCACCGATAGTCTAGTTTTTATCCGCCACCGTACATATGTTCCCCTTTACTCCTTTCGCCCGCCCCCACCCCATTCCCTTCTGATAATCGCTAATCTGTTCTCTTTATCCATGTGCTCAAAGAGAATATTTTATCCCATATGACCCATGCTGTTATGTTAATGAACTTTATCAATTATTGGTTCATGTGGCCTACATGAGTGGAAGATATGTTTTAAAAATAAGACAAACCTTGGAATGATTTTACTTCAAGGAAGCTGATTGGAATCTTTCCAGATTCCACATTTGTTCTATTGACCAGAAGTCTTCTGACTTGGGAAAATATTTTTATTTCCCCCCTCCTTTTCTAAATGTCCTATGAAGACCTGTATTCGGATGGGAAACATTTTCTGAGTCCCAAAGGAGTCCTCCGTTTGCTGGAAAGAGATAGCAGAAGGAGCGCTGGGAGGGGCCGCTCCAGAAGAGCAGGAGATGCCTCAGAATAACTTTCCAAACATTCTATGCATACTTCCTTCATTCAGAGTAACATTTACCATCTGATAGATAAAATGTGGTTCCAGAGAGCGTTATATTATTTTTCGTTCACATACATCATAAAAGATGCAACAAAAATGTCACTTTTAAGAGAACTGCATAGTGCCTAGGGTATTTATTCTTTAAAAAGTTTCTTTGACTTTACTTCCAGAATCAGACATGAAAATAGCAGAGGCCACTACGTTAGATTGAGATCAATTGTTATTATTCTCTAAGGAAATAAATAAATATAAAGGAAGAGGGGAAAAAAGGCCAGTACCTTAAATATGAATTTTGCTTTATTTTTTGCTAACATTCCCACAATAATAATAACCTAAAACCCGTTAAATAGGAAAACTAATTCCATCTAGTGAAGGTATCTTCTGATGTACGAATAAGAATTCACATGTGAAATATGTAGTGAATTTTTAAAGCCATTTAATCATAAAGGTAGCTGGTGTCTGCTCAGCAGTACTTTCTATGGTGAAACAGGTAGCCCTTCCTTGGAAAAATATTTTGAAAATTACTATTGTTGTGAAACTTATTCAGGAATTGAGGATGGGATTGCTTCTGGCTTCAACTCTTGCAGGGAGACAATACTCTGAATGGATGAAGTGAGAAGCGTAGTGTACTAACAGTGGTAGGTAATGCCTCCATCCAAGGCACACAGTAGGTACTCATTAAATGCTTGATCAATACATGATGAGTCAGTGTTGGAGATTGCTACTAATTGTTTGGGGTCATAAGTGTTGTCGTTTGGGACGCTCCAGAAGCAACGAGTCTTACTTAATTCCACAAGGTGTGAGTTTACGTCTCCCTTCCTCCACTCATCTATTGATGGCTGCCATGTGTCAGGGTCTGTCCTTGGGGCTGGGAATACAACTATGAACATCACAGTCATTGCTCTCACAGAGCTGACGTCCTGAAAGATGGAGAGCAGAACAAAAACGCCGTAAACCAGTCAGTAACCTCAGGTAGCATGTCTTCGTGGCTCTGGCTGGTCCTGTCTGCACTGAAGTCAGGACATGCCTCGTATGAGAAGCAACAAGGAGGACCTCCCTTGGGGACTCCTGTCCCTGTCCCCTGTCCCCTGTCCTAAAGGGCTGATTGGCTCAACCTCCATCATCTGAAGCTCTCTATTGAAAAACAGGAGTTAGAAGAGGGCCACTGCACTGGAAAAAAAACTTCTCAGGTTAATAAACGAATCTCTTCTGCCTTCTCTTACAAAATGCTAACTTAGGTGTATTAGGCTTTTGTTCACTTGGAGGCATCTGCCATCAGAATAATCAGACAATTTAAAGTGAATAGATTTCCTTGAGAACAATGGATACACTATTGCTTCTATAGAACAGTGATGATCGTACAATTCTCTCCTCTGTCCTCATTGCCCCTCCTCCCCACCCTTTATCACCACCCTCCTCCCTTGCTTTGCTTTTTATAATTGAGTAAAACGCAGGGTGTGGATCCTACATTTTCAACAAGGCTAGCCCACATCACCCTCCAATACCAGAAAATTTCCACTTTATTTGTGGCTCTGTGAAAAGGGCACTATGTCCCTCTTAACTTTCCATGTTAATGGAGACATAATTTACTTGTTATGCATGAGATTTCTCTACCATGCAGAGGAGGGAACTGAAGTCTGGTTTCACCTGTTGCCGAGGGTTCTGGTTCAGGTAAGCCCTTAAGGATCATACACGTGGGAGAAGTCCCTAACCAAGAGATTGTTTGACTTCCAGCATCAGATTTTAAATGTCTGGGATGTTGAATTAGAATTCACACTTACGACTCTGATGCTTGGATGTTATTGCCCAGCCAGCGTTGGGTCTATTTTCCCAGTGGGTTCACTGTTGTCATGTGTGGACCACTGTCACCTTTCCTATGAACCAGCGTGACTGGATCCTGAAGAACAAGGACACAGAATGGAGCCAGTCGAGCAGCACCTTGGGACTGCTTATCCCTCATTACTCCCCTGGGCAGGACCAGGCAGAGTTGGGTGACAGCAGGAAAGCCAGGCAGCTGTAGGAGAGCAAGCCCAGGTGTCCCAATTCCATGCCAGGTGGGTGGAAGAAATGCTGTCAGAGCACGGTGAAGTACAACTCCAGGCCACGTGGCACGGGCGTGGCAGAATGGAAACACCAAGAGCAAGAAACTTCTCAGTCAGAAGGGAGGTGGCTCTTGTGGAAGAACGGTGTTTGGTAGTCTGCGGATTAAAATTCAGGACAGGCTGTCAAATGTTACAATCAAAAGCTGTGTCCGGAAATTAAAGGAAGGCCTTCACACAGTGATCATGTGGAAAGAAGCCCTCTGACACTCACTGAAGAGCGTGGCTATTATGTCCCCTAAGATATAACACCTACATGCTCTGAAGAGACAACAAAATTAATTTTAAGGTTGCACCAAATATTGGTGAATGTATTCACCTTTTAATCAAAGGTTCTTCTCAATTCTTGAGTTCTGGAGTTACATGGTCTATTTGTTATCTATTGTCACATAAAAAAATTATCCCAGCTTAAAACAACAAACTTATCTCACACAGTTTCTGAGGGTCAGGCATCAAGGAGTGGTTTATCTGGAGGGTTCCATCTCAGGGTCTCTCTTGTGAGGCTGTAGTTGAGCTCTGGGCTGGGGGTGCAGTCGTCTGAATGCTTCCAAGACGGCTCACTCACCCTGCTGCTGGCAGGTTCCTCTCCAAGGGCTCCATGACTGTCTTCGTGACATGGCACCCATCTTCTCCCAGACCAAGTGACCCAAGAAGAAGACACATGCCACAATGCCTTTTATTATTGATGATGAAGACACACACTGTCACTTCTGCCATATTCTATTTGTTAGAAGTGAGTCACTAAGTCCAGCCCACACTTGAGTAGGGGGTGAGAATCTGGTTCTACCTTTTAGAAGAAGAACTGTTGAAGAATTTGAAACTCCTACATATAGTATTCATCTAGGATATCAGGAAATGTAGTATACTCAGGACCAGCTACAAGATTTGTGGGACCTACTGCAAAATAAAAATGCAGAAACACTTGTTTAAGAATTATTAAGAATTTCAAGAGAGTAAGAGGAGAACATTGAACCAAGTGTGGGGCCCTTCTAGGCACCAGGCTCTGTGCTACTGCCCAGATCGCACACCCAGGAAACGCAGCCCTGAGTACAGTGGTTAAGAGCACGGGCTTTGAAATTAAGAGTTTGAATCCCAGCCTCCCTGCTTAATAATTGTGTAACTCTTGGGAAAATTACTTCATCTCTCTGAACCTCAACTTCCATTTCTCTAAAATGGGCATGATTATTTTACCTGCCACTTAGGATTTCTGTGAGCATTAAATGAAATAAGTACAGTGCCTGGCTTATAGTAGACACTTGAAAACTTGCAGATATGATGATTGCCATTTTAAGGAGCTTTAGCGGGGGAGAAGAGAAAAGAACCACTGAGCTGATAACTCAGACTGATTATTTAGCTGATGATCATAAACCCCTTAAAGTAGGACTAGTATCTCATGCTCTTCCCTTACCAACATCTCTTTTACCTGGCATGGACATGGCATGGACTCATGTTCATGAGTTTGAAAAATGTGGCTTGTAAGCAACAACAAGAATGGCTAATAAGATGTGTTTCAGAAATGACATGTTTCAGCATTCTGAAAGGTAGGGCCAAAGCTACTATAGAAGAAGACCATGTTTCATTAGCTGTTTTAATACTAGGCATTTATCAGCACCTTAGAAATGGTTGCCATGAACGACCTTCTATTAATAACTCAGTTGATGAGACTGAATAGTAAATGGGAACTTTCCCATAGCAATATTCTCTTGGAATGGCTCAAAGAACAAAAGCAAAACCTGAAACTATTTCCGGATGAGGTCTTAACACTGGCAGGACGATTTTGTAAGACACTCTAGAGCTGCAGGCAGGCTTCCTTTCTCATGCAGCTGAGCGTGGCCCAATGAAATCAACAGTGGAAGGGAGTTTGTGCAAACCCGTGGCTGGGGCTCCAGCTACCCTGCTTCAGAGGTTCCATTTCACACAACAACTAGCCTTCTTCAAAGACCATCATCTGTTTCCACATGGACCTTCTTCTACTAAGCTCTTAACCAAAGCATACTGTTGGGCCAAGACACCCTTGCTCATCTGACAAAAATCCCGTGTGCCGGCCCAGGAGGCGGAGTCCTCAGAAGCCAGGAACACAGTACCAGGCTTTGGACTGTGACTGAATGGTGCCTGAGAGAGCTGACGCGGGTTCCAGGGGTGCTTCTCTTGCCTCTTCTAAAAAGATGGGCTCATCAAGGACCCGAGTTAGGAAAGTAGGAGAGGCGCCGCTTATTTCTCCGCATGAGCAGATAAACAGGAAACATTAGGAAAAATAGCGCGAGTTGGACTCTTCGCAAACACATTAACACCACAGAATAAACAAGCTAGGTATAAGCGTGAGTAGACTTTTTTCCCCCTGCCTAACTACAGGCAGTGCTGTGTTCTTAGCAATAGTCCTCTATTTCTCAAGGAACTTTATTTATTCCCCAATCCAAAATTAGTTCCTTAATTTGAAACAGCCATAAACAAACATGACTAAAGAAATCCCTTGGGCTCTCTTCTCCCACACCCTCTCCCCCCCCACACATTTTTTCTGCTGCTTTGTTTGTTCTCAGTTCTTTTGCCTTTGTGCTCAATACAAGGCCCTGCAGTGGTTTGGCTTTCTGAAATCCCTTCATAAGACTCTTGAAAGATATTTAAATTCTGTTTTGACACGAGAGAATTAAATTCACATTAACTTCAGTCAATTACGTATTAAATGCAAACAAACTTCAATAACATCCAAGTATGGAGTTTAGTTTTCTACCGGTTTCTAAGGTTGCTTGCAGCTCTGGAATTCTCCTGTTGGCCTGTTCTAGCTGCCCCTGTACGTGAGCGTAAATGGGGCCTCTAATCTGAGCGGCTGCTCTGGCAACTTGGAGAGAGATTCCCCCCCTTCCCTTCTGTCTCTTCTTGACTCCCAATCTTTGCCACTCCCTCTTCCTTTCCTACCTTTCTTCCTTGACCTCCCTTCCCGGCCCCATGTCAACAAAGAATTCCATAGCCATGTGGCTTTCCTCTGCAGACTCATCTCAACACCATCTTCAAAAAAGAAATGAGCTGATCAGTTGCCTGGCTGCTCTGGCCTTTCCTCTGCTCTGCTCTCTATCATAAGGGACTGCATTTTCTCTATTGTAGGGGCTAAGCCAATGGGAGGCATAGGCAGAAGATTGGGGAGTGGGAGGAGGGGAGAGCCAGAGAGTTTCTCCTCCTCTTTTTCCATTTTGAGTGGTATCTCTGGCAGTGGCTGCTTCTCCCCCATGATTCCAGCTGCTGTAAGATAGCCCCTCCCTTTGTGGTCTCAGCATCCACCAAGAATCCTCCCTCTGTGCTTCTGACTTCTCTCTGATGATCCCATCTTCCAGGGTCTGATAGCACCACCTTCTCCCTGAGTCCTTCCAGCAGTAGAGGTGGGGGAGGTTAATGGCTTCTGAGTGTTGTTAATCTTTGGGTTACCCCCACCATCCCTACTTAACTCCTCAGTTCTGGTTCTCCCATCACATGTATAACAAGTTCCTCTACTAAATTCTCTCTGTTTGAAGCACCTACAGTGGTTTCTGTATTCTCAATTGGGCCCTGACTGAACTAGAGGGCTCGAGATGACAACAACAAAGAGGAGCTTCTGGGCTGGTGAACACATGGAGGTGTTGGGAGAGTGGCTCGCTCAGCGAGGACATGGAAGCTCTAGGCCCCTTTCCACATATCTGGTCCTATTCATCTCTTCCATCTGGCTGTTCTTGAGTTATATCTTTTTATAATAAACTGGTAATCTAAAATCTATTTAAGAAATTATAACCTCCTCTGAACCTCTCAAAACTCAAGTCTTATAAAGTCTTCATAAGCTGAATCCAGACGACTACAAGTCCTCAGAGAACGGCAGAGCCATAAGATGGAATGAGTCTAGGTCCCTAAATCACCACATAGGAGAAGGCAGCTTACTGAACAGGAGCACCATCTTCAAACTGACACATGCACAAGAAAGAAACTATTATTGCATTTGTGCCATTATATATTTGGATGGTTATTTGTTACAACAGCTTATACAACTCTGCTAGAGGAGAATGTGAGCTGTAGGTGGAGAACAGAGAATACTCAAGCAATAGCTTAAATCTTAAAAGTATAATTTACATAAATAATATTCATATAATAAATATACAAAATTTAATTGATCTTTGGACTGATGAGATTAGCAAATTTACACATGGTAATGGAAACTTCTCTGTGTATAACTGAATCAGTCACGTAAACATGTTTAAATTAATGTGTTAGTAGGTCTGCCAGTGTGGAAGAAGAGACACAAAATTCCCAGACACAAGGGGTTAATCACCATTTTGATGTAATAAAACAATAAAGATGAAAAGAACAATTAAAGAAAAGAAAACAGTAACAAAACAAACCACAGCAGCACATCTCAGGTCAACAGTTCTCCAGAGTGGAATGCTGCTATGCATGACCTTATGCTATGCTCTTTTGGGTTTTTTTTACACACGGTAAACCTTAAGAAATTAACAGCTGTCAAAACCCAATGTCAAAGTTAAGTTTGGGGTACACACGAGGGGTGCACTAGGGAAACAGATGAAGCATCTTTTCCTCCATGCACCTGGTGCATCCTGTTGCTTGCACTCTCCTAAACACGGAGAGGAGGATTTTCCGCCCTTACCTTACTAATGTGGGCTTTAGAGCAAATGTTTTGTGAGATTTGTGAGTGACTTTCTTTCTCATTCCAGTCTGAGTGGGCACATCCCATCTGCTTTTCATCACTGCCTCAAGACTCCAGTAATATAGTTTTGATCATCACTGTTTTCAATGATCTTGCATCTCACCTGACAGCAACACATCTTTGTTTATGAATCTGGGAAATATTTGCTATAGAGCAGTGGTTTGCAAAACTTTGTGAGTCAAAGTCCTTTTGGGAGAATCTGAGGAGTGGTCAGAAACTTCTCCCCAGAGAGATATGTGTATGTGCTATGATTGTGAGTGAGCATGTACACACACACACACTTGGACATAAATCTCAGCAGGCTTGTTGATTCCAGATTAAGTATCTGCCATCCCCTGCCCTGCCACATGGTCCTTGGTCATATATTATACTTCTGTCCATATTCAGAATGCTCTGGGTATTGCCTATGTATGTAACTACAGTTTTATTTATTTATTTATTTATTTTTGTGTGAGGAAGATCAGTCCTGAGCTAACATCCGTGCTAATCCTCCTCTTTTTGCTGAGGAATACCCATTCTGAGCTAACGTCTATTGCCAATCCTCCTCCTTTTTTTCCCCAAAGCCCCAGTAGATAGTTGTATGTCATAGTTGCACATCCTTCTAGTTGCTATATGTGGGACGCGGTCGCAGCATGGCCGGAGAAGCGGTGTGATGGTGTGCACCCGGGATCTGAACCCGGGCCGCCAGCAGCGGAGTGCACGCACTTAACCACTAAGCCACGGGGCCGGCCCTACAGTTTTATAAATAACTTATTTTCTTCTCATTCACCCCTTTTTATTTATTTATTTATTTATTTTATTATTTTTTTTGGTGAGGAACGTTAGCCCTGAGCTAACATCTGTTGCCAATCCTCTACTTTTTGCTGAGGAAGATTGGCCCTGCACTAATATCCAGGCCTATCTTCCTCTACTTTATACGTGGGATGCCTGCCACAGCATGGCTTGATAAGCGGTGTGTAGGTCTGTGCCCGGGATTCGAACCCGTGAACCCCAAGCCGTCAAAGCAGAGCACGTGAACTTAACCACTACGCCATCATTCATCTCCTTTTAAATGATGAATTTAACTTCAAAATACAAAACCTGTCAGACACTATTTGGGGAGATTCTTCCTTATTTTGGACTTATCCTAAGGCAGATAATTCCACATCTTACTTGTGTTAGAAGAGTTCTCTATAGTGATATTAAATGTTTCTGCACATGAAATAGTAATTTCCTCCTGCTGTTTTGAGATATCTCTCTTTCTTATTGGCACCACATGAGATAAAGTTCTGCAATTGGGACAGAGATTTATGGAGTGTTATTGCTGAATGTATGTGTATGTTGCTTTCCTGTGGTGAAAGACCCATGACACAAGACTTCCGTTTGGGATTGATTTGGGGCCTAGTGTAACATATATTCTGTCATAAGTCACAGCAGATGCTGCCTATTCAGTCCCTGCTACCCCGTGCAGGTTCCAGGGTGGATAATCTTGCTCATTCTTTTGGCCTTTGCTACGGCTTGTCAGGGACTAGACTCGTGTTCATAATTCTGGGACGTGCTCAGCTGTGAAGTAAGTACTGAAAAGATGAAATGCGATTGATCCTGAGCCACTGTGATCTTTCAATCCTATGTAAGCAGGAAATAAGTATTTAAAGGGGCCCAGTAAATCCTTTTGAGTTTAAAAGTTCATAGATTAAAAATATTTATGGATTGACTTGGGCAGAAGACTAGGGAAAACATATGTACTGGCTCTGAAGTAGAGATAGAAACCATTATGGAACATTATTAGTGATAAGCTGAGTGGAGTCAGCCAAGTGTATCTGTTTCTACAGAAATGAGAATCCTTTAGCATCAAGATGTGAGAGGGTATACTAGAAGTATAGGAGACGTCAGTTCCAAGATTGATTAAAAATGAAAAATTGGCTTTCTTTTAAACATCTGTAGCTATTTGTTGTATTTGAGCTTATTAGAATAGGCTATTACACTAAAATTCTTGAGGCTTGCTATAAGAGGAAAGGGATAATCTTTCAAATTGAGTGATAAGAGCTATGCAGGACCCATGAAAGAAGATACTGGAAACGCTTAGTATTCATTCATTCATTCACTCATTCATGCAACAAGCATTGAGCATGTACTATATTACGAGACCTATGTTAAACATAGCAATAATGAAACGAATAGGACATGATTCTGCCCTCAAGATTGTCTCAGTTTAGTGAAAGATACTGATAAACAGGTAATTTGATCATGGTGTGATACATTCTATGACGGAGGTGCAGTGTTGTTGGAGCACCAAAGAAGTGCTCTCTTCTTGGTTTGGGGGATCAGGAGAACTTCTCAGAGGAGGCGATGTTTTCCAGAATGAGAAGGTGTTGGCCAGGGGAAAAGGGAGGGAGAGGCATCCCAGTCAGCAGATACAGCATAAGCAAAGGCAGAAGTAGAGAATCCTGAGAGATCAGGAACTGGAATGACTTGGTGAAAAGGGCCTGGGTGGGGCGTGGTGGGAGACAGGCTGGAGAGTGAGCACATGTCACATGTATGCCATGCTGACAATGGAGTATCCTTAAGTCAAAGGCTTTAGGGACAAGAAGGCAGGGACAATGAATGTGGGAAAAAAAGCATGGATCTTTGAGTCAGTTAGGAGGTAGAATAATAATAGATTTCCAAGATTGATGGGATTCAGAAGATGACAGTGAGAGAGGAGTCTAGGATGACATTTGCTTCCAGCTTGGGTGACTGGATTGGTAGTGGCGCCATTCACCATGATTAGGAAAAAAGGACAAGGAAAGGGGTTGGGATTGGAGATGATGATTTCCCTTTTCACGTTTGTCTGAGAGACCTGTGAGTTTCTGTCCTGAACATATTGAGTTTGAGGCAGATGTTCAGTAGACACTTTAATGTATGAAACTTGAGCTTAAGAGACACAAATTTGGGAGTCATCAGTAGGTGAAGCCTTGGGTGTGGGTGAGATTAGAGAGAAGAGAGGGTTGAGAACAGAACCTAAGGTAACATCAACATTTAAGGGGGAAAGGTAGAGACAAAGGAATGCTAAATAATGTTGAGAAAAAGCAACAAGAGCATTAAGAGAATAAGGGAGGCTGGCAAACAGAAGCCAAGAAAGAAGAGTGGTTCAAAAAGGCAGCAGGGGTCATGTGGTACAGGGGTCCAGTGATACAAGGACCTAAGCTGCCTTGAAGATGTGACAACTGAAAGATCACTGAGGACGTTGGCAAGATGTTTTAACATGGTCATAGGAGCAAAAGGTTGGGGTATGGAAGGGAGGTGAGATGGTAGACAGAACACATCCAGTAAGCTTTCCAAATTCTACTGGTGGGAGAAAGAGTTTTTAAGACCCAGGCTCCTTTTCCAATAAACATGAGAATGCAACTTCATTACATCAAAATTCTGATCAGATAGAGTCCCCTTCTCCCCGAGGGTCACAGCTCAATCTTCTGAATATTTCTACCCACCAAGCAGATGTTTCCTAAATTTACTTACAATAATTTATATTACAAAAGAAATATTTTTTTCCAAAAATGTATTTACAGTATAGTATAAAACATCATCCACTCCTCAAGACTTTGATATGCCCTACCACTCCTTGAGGTTACTAATGTAGAATTCACCTGGACCCCTCAGCACAGTGATAGGGTCTGTGGGTTACAATCTTTAGGTTCCAGGGTTAATTTCAAAAGCAAGGTGTCGTGGGTGAACCATTATTGAATGGAAACCAGGTAGAACTATGGTGTTTGAAACAGAAACTAGCCTAGGAAACAGCTAGTTGGAAATTCGAAGATTCCATATGTAAGTTCTCACATACATGTAGTGGGCCAGCCATTTTGGAGGGAGGCTCCCACCTCCCATCTCTATCAGTTTTACCTAAAATCTTGATTTTATGCTCCCTTTGACATTAAGACAAGGCCATCACACTGGCCCAAGGATCTTGGATGCATTGCCCTTGGCAGATTGTGTCTCTACAGCCCTAATTCTCCTTTGAGCTGGCCATCACAGCCAACCACCAGGCTGGTGATGGAGAGACTTCCCCCAGCATTTGTAATCACTGTTAACGCCTCCCACACACCACCCACTACCTGTGGGCAACAAGACTTCATGAAATGCAAAGAAGGTCCTCTTCCATTAAAGAGTGAGTAATAAAGAAATCCAAGCACCTTGCAGAAACAAAAGAAAAAATAAACAAATGGGACTAGAGCAGACTAAAAAGCTTCTGCAGAGCAAAAGAAACCAACAACTAAATGAAAAGACAACCCACCAAATGGGAGAAAATATGTGCAAATCATATACCTGACAAGGGGTTAATTTCTAAAATATATAAGGAACTCATACAACTTAACAACAAAAAAAATTAACAACCTGGGGCTGGCCCTGGGGCCTAGTGGTTAAGTTCAGCATGCTCTGCTTTGGTGGCCCGAGTTCAGTTCCCAGGTGCAGACCTACACTGCTCGTCAACGGCCACGCTGTGGCAGTGACCCACATATAAAGTGGAGGAACACTGGCACAGATGTTAGCTCAGGGAAGATCTTCCTCAAGCAAAAAGCAGAAGATTGGCAATGGATGTTAGCTCAGGGCGAATCTCCCTTAGCAAAAAAGAAAAAAAGAACAACCCGATCAAAAAAATGGGCAGAGGATACCAACAGACATTTTTCCAAAGAAGATACATAGATGGCCAACAGGCACGTGAAAAGATGTTCAACATCACTAATTATTAGGGAAATGCAAATCAAAACTACAATGAGATATCCCCTCACACCTGTTAGAATGGTTATAATTAACAAGACAAGAAATAACAAGTGTTGGAGAGGATGTGGAGAAAAGGGAAGCTGGTGGGAATGTAAATTGGTGCAGCCACTATGGAAAACAGTATGGAGATTTCTCAAAAAATTAAGAATAGAAATATCATATGATCCAGCTATTCCACTACTGGATATTTATCAAAAGAACATGAAATCAATAATTCAAAAGGATTTATGCACCCCTATGTTCATCGCAGCATTATTCACAATAGCCAAGACCTGGAAGCAACCCAAGTGCCCATCAACAGATGAATGGATCAAGAAGATGTGGTATATATATACAATGGAATATGACTCAGCCATAAAAAAAGAAAAAATCGTGCCATATGGGAAAACATGGATGGACCTTGAGGGTATTATGCTAAGTGAAATAAGTCAGACAGACAAAGACAAATACTGTATGATTTCACTCACAAGTGGAAGATAAACAAACACATAGATAGGGAGACCAGATTGGTGGTTACCAGAGGGGAAGGGGGTGGGGGGAGGGCGAAAGGGGTAAAGGGACACATATGTATGGTGATGGATAAAAACTAGACTATTGGTGGTGAACACAACGCAATCTATACAGAAACTGAAATACAACAATGTATACCTGAAATTTACACCATGTTATAGTAACCCAATATGACCTTAATAAAATAATTAAAAAGTAAAAAAGAAATCCAAGCACCTTGCATTTAAAGCCAATGCTCTCTGTGGATCCTTAACACAAACACTCACTCAGCAGGAGTTGGTTATCAGATTTGACAGTTTCTAACATATCCTGATAGAAAAGATCACCAAGCACTGAAACGTTTTGATGGAAAGGTATTAGAAAAAGCATGTGAGCAGTATTTATTTATCTATTTTTTTCACTAGGGCCAATTCAGAAAAACAACCAAAAAAATGTATAGGCCACGTATTTTGTCCAAGACGAAAATAGCTTTATTATTTTTGCCTGATTACAAAAATAACACGTTTGTTATTATTAAACACTTGAACACTGTTTGTATGAAAAAGAAGTAAATATAACTTGAAATCCCAAAGCCCACAGGGGGTCACAGTTGAAAAGACAACTCAAGTCGTTTCTTTAATATTTTACTTTATTTACTAGAATAATGTCAATGAGTGTCTTTTAGCCACTGAATTTTTGAATATTTGAAATTTGATATTTAAATGTTTGAAATGGAGGAACATCAAGGTAGATTTCTAATCTTTTACTCAGAATTGAAATCCTGGACTGTAGTGTAGTCCCTGGACCCCAGATTGCATATCAGTGACCTAAAAACACTTGGGGCAGCATATGAGGGGCTGGGTGGGATGGTGAGGCCTGGGGGATCCTGGGAGCAGCAGCAGGGCCCTCATTGCCTGGGGACTGGGAGGATGTTACAAAGGAAAAGAAAGAAGGTGCCAAAGACCTGAGGCTAGACCCTACATTCTGGAAGGTCCCAGACCCAGACTGTCACGTTTACCTTCCCTCCTAGCGATGGGGCCAGCACAGGACTTAGCAGACGCTTCATAAATACATCTTGATGTTGGACAAGTCTCACTTACTTCACCATCTGGCCCTGGGGCGGTGGTGCCTGACCACAGGCACTGGAATGGAAAAGAGTCCCTGAGGTTGAGGTTCTTCTATGGCCAATAATCTGGAGCAATTACAGCACCATCCAAATCACCCAGGGGAACCAAAAGCATTTAGGCACCGAAATGCCAGGAAGTAAAGAGATTCTCTTTCCCACACTCAAGCTACATTTGGGTGGTGATAGCTGCTTTAGGCTGATAAAGATTCATAAAGAAAACTGAAAAGTGATAAAACACGCTTTCCAATTTAGCAGAACTCTGGACTTGTAGAAGCATGCAGGACCCTACAGGGTCCCTCAGGGAGTAGATACAAGTTTCGACGAGACTTCAGGAGATTAGGAATTTTTTGAAGCAATTTTCAGACCCAGAGGAGAAAACATTTGAGGCCTCTGAGCTGTCTTCAAGGTCACCTCAGGTCTAGACTCAAGATTTGGGAAGAACTTGTAAAGTGCCCACTCACCAAGAAGAGGGTTGGGGCAGGTGAGGTTGAGGCCTGGCAAGAGGGCACCAGGGAGTTTGAGACGTAAGCGTCTGCTCCCTTCTCTTAGCCACATTAACGTGGATGGATTTCGAGAGAAACATCCACATTTTGGGGTGTCTGATGGGAAAGGAGGTTATGCATCTTTTCAGTAGAAGTTATGCCTGTTTGGGGAGTTGGGTTGAACTCAATGTCCTGGTTCACGCTGTCTGCTTCTTCCTCTGCAGGAGGTGGCTGTGCTTTGGTGTGATTCTCTTTCAAGTCTTTGCAGCTTTATTCAGAGTTGAAGCAGATCATCCCTGTGAATCCATCAGCAAGGACCTACTGTTGTTCTACCTTGCTGTGGAAAGTCCTTAAAACTGCTCTAAGATCCATCTGGAAATACTGACTGAGATATAGGTCAGTTCCATTTACCTAAAATAATAATAATTTATGAAATTGTTTCATCAGTTCAACAGTCTTTATTGAGTACCCTGTATATTCCTAGGCTCTAGGGACACAACAGTGAGCCACAGAGACAAAAATTCTGTCTCACGGAGCTTCTTGCCTTGGGCAGAGATGCAAGACTGAGAACGCTGTTCCAACAACGAGCTACATAGCCTTGGTTTATATTTCCAAGTGAAATTTCGGTTTATTTAGTCAATAGTCTCTAAACTTGGATTATCTGTTGTCTTGGTTGTGAATAAATTAAAACATTTTTTTGTGACACAGTTATCTTTCTCAATCAGCATTTTCATACGCTAACACCTGTGATGAATGTATACACCAGACTCAAATAAATGGACTTTTGGTTTTAGGGATGAAGCAGAAACAGAATATTACTTCATAGGTTTGCTAAATTGTTCTTCCTTTGGTATAGACAGCCACTGTTTTTTTCCTTTGCCATATTTGCTTTTCCCTACAGTCCTCCTCAGGTCTCCTCAGCAACGAGATGACAAGCTCCCCAGTTATCACGAGAAAAAGAGCCTAATGGTACTAACTTGCTACAGCTTAAGAGGAAATAAAAAAGACAATTATTTTACTAGTTGAAATGACAAAATGCTAAATTATAAAATGTCAAGGGAAAAAAATTCAGGCAATTTAAATTTCCTGGAAATGGGTCTATAATTTATTTGAGGAAGCAAAGTATTCTGAGCTGTAGAGAAATGCATTTTGTGCAGAAAAAAATTACCCTTTGAGTTTCACTGCTCGATTTTAGTGCTCAATTACATCGTTATATTTTTATAAAGAATAGTTGTTTTTGATCTTCCCATAGCGTAGTCCCTCTATGGAACCATATTGGTGAGCTCTTTGAATTCGTCTCATTTTATCTTCAAAAAGCTTTAGTCAATTTTCCTGCCCAGGAGAAATTCCATCAGTTTTTTCACTCTCTAATATTCTTGTTGTCATTTACCTCCAGTCTTTAATTTTTAAAAATTTATTAATTTTTTTATTGAGGCATAATTGACATGACATTATATTCGTTTCAGGTGGACAACGTAATGATTTGATATTTGTATCACATGATCACCAAATAAGTCCAGTTAACATCCATCATCGTATAGTTACACAATTTTCAATTTTTTTCTTGTGATGAGACCTTTCAAGATCCACTCTTCTAGCTGCTTTCTATCTATAGCTTTTTAAATACTTAAATTAAGAGTTGTGTTTTTACTGCTGAGTCCTGGAGGCTGAAAATGCTATGGAAATATTTTTTATAATACCTAATCTGAATTTCAAATAATACTTTGAGCCTTAAGCATTTATTTTCAAAGGACTCTTTAAATACATAAAAAAGATTTCCTTTTGCACGGGCTATTTAAGAACTGCTAATTCAGCGCTTCTAGCATTTGGAGCACTATTCTAAACTAAGAGAGATATACTAAAGAAATAAGACAATACTTGTTTTCGGAGACAAAAGAAAAAAAGAGCTCACAGATGAGATGCTCACAGATGTGCGAGGGAGCATACAGCCTTGAGGTAAAGAGACTGTCCCTGAAGCTATACTGACTAGCTTCACGTCCTGGCTCTAATGTTCTTACTGTGTAACCTCAGGCAAGTAACTTCACTTTTCTCTGGCTCAGTTTCATCATCTGTAAAATAGGACAATAATAAAAACCTACCTCACCGGGCTGTGGTGAGGGTTAAATGAATTAACATACACACAGAGTATTTAGAACACCTTCTAGAACAGAGTAAGCTGTCTAAAATAGTTCTTATTGTCCTGTGCCTAGAGTTTTCAAACTGAATTACTCCTTTAATCTAGAGATCTACCATCGAGTTGGAGAGGCCACACATTTATAAGAGAAAAACTAGAAAGATTTCATAACCTGGAGCAAATTAATAGGTACTGAGAGGATGCGGCATCAAGATGGGTTGTAATTAGTATTTTGGTGGTGAACATGATGTAATCTATGCAGAAATAGAAGTATAATGATGTACACCTGAAATTTTTACAATGTTATAAACCAATGCTACTGCAATAAACAAAAAATTAAAAATAAATAAATAAATAAATAAATAAATAGCAGTAAAGCCAAAAAAAAAAAAAAAAATGATGTTACCACAGTAAAGAAAGTGGGATCCAGGGCCGGTCCCATGGTGTAGTGGTTAAGTGCGTGCGCTCCGCTGCTGGCGGCCCAGGTTCGGATCCCGGGCGCGCACCGATGACACTGCTTGTCAGGCCATGCTGTGGCGGCGTCCCATATAAAGTAGAGGAAGATGGGCACGGATGTTAGCCCAGGGCCAGTCTCCCTCAGCAAAAAAAGAGGAGGATTGTCATGGAGGTTAGCTCAGGGCTGATCTTCCTCACCAAAAAAAAAAAAAAATTAAAAAAGAAAGTGGGATCCATTTCCAGAAGATGCCCATGAATAGGTGAGAACTGAGTTTGGTGTGAAAGGATAAGTAAAGTTTGTGAAAACCAAGTGTTTGGGTAGGTAGACAAGGAGAGAAAAGATGGCAAAAACAAAGATTCTTAGAGATGATGTAAAATAACTAAGGACGGAGAGCATGGGCCTCCCAGCTAAAATTCTAAAGCTAGCTGCAGACAAGGCCAGTGCGGAAATCTAAAACTGTGACTTCCAGCCCACTAATTCGTTTGCTACGCCAAAATGAGGCAGAAGCAGGTCATGTGGTGCTTTCATTGGTCTTTTTCACAACGTTGAATTCTTTAAAATTTTTTTTTCTTTTGTGAGGGAGATCAGCCCTGAGCCAACACCTGATGCTGAGCCTCTTCTTTTTTTTTTTTTTTTTGCCGAGGAAGATTGGCCCTGAGCTAACATCTGTGCTCATCTTCCTCTACTTTATATGGGAAGACACCACAGCATGGTGTGACAAGCAGTGCTTTAGGTGTGTGCCCGGGATCTGAACCCGGAAACCCCAGGCTGCCACACCGGAGTGTGCGCACTTAACTGCTTGCGCCACTGGGCCGGCCCCTAAAAATTTTTTTTAAAAGGGGCTCAAGTAAAAACAACTAAGGAAAAAATCTCCAAAACAAAAGAACCCTACACATTTAGTGGTAATTCTCTTCCTGGGACACACACAAATGTGCTTGAATTTCTATCTTTTTCCACAAAGATGGCAGGATTTCCCTGGTTTTATTGTAAATCATTGCATGTTTTTATTGAGGTGAAGCATACTTTTTATAATCTTTTACTTCTGTAATTTGATAATTTATGTTTTTCACCCTAAAATCTTAATAATAGTCTTTCTGCTTCTTCATATATTCTACTTCCTCCAAATAGACTGAGGGGAAAGTAAAAAACGCTTTTGTAGTTGGTGGATTTATTATCTATTCTTGACAATTATTAGAACTGTAATCTGTGTCTCTAAAATCCAAAAGCTGTTGATTGATGGACTTTTGAAAAGAACAGCCAGGAAGGTAGAGGTATTTTAAAACCTCATGGTATGCCTTCAGAAGCTTGGGTTCTGTGATTTATGAAAACTAGGTTAGTGGTATTTTTAAAAGCAGCATAGCTTTGCTCTAGAAACATTTTTGGCTTTCTAATAGCTTCTTGGTTCATTTTCTCAGTGTTTATTAGGATGAGTTCAACAGTTTCTAATATTCTCTTTTCTGAACTTGCTGAGAAACAGGGAGAAAGCCTCAAGTGTCCCCAGTATGTTAGGTCCTTCTAGAGGCAGAATTGTTCAAACATAACTAAGTTCCCTATCTCTTTCTTGAGGCAGGAGCTCCCAAACCTTCTTCCTCACAGCTCTCAACAGTCCCACTCAGCACATACTTGTCCCAAACCTACTTCTTACTAAAACTTGGCCATCTTTCAAGATCCGAAGGTTATAGAATTCCCCCACTCTTTTACACCATTTGTTTTCATCTTATATTTGTGAACCTGCCATTTTAATTTCTGCTATTTTTGAAAAGCTAGACTGGACAGCAGAGGTCAGAGGCTCCCTTATTTCCAAACTGCTATAAGCAGTCACTTTGGAACCTAAAATCAGAGGCGCGAAATGGAGAAGTGAATCTAAAATGCGTTGCCAGGTAGCAGGTCTATATGTCGTCTACCATGAAGGCTGGGATCTCCAGGGTGTTCATTAGGCTAGGTTATCAAGGTCTGAGGTGGTGTGCTTGATTGTGGGGGAGACTGTGGAGTCAGACTGCCTGAGTTTGAATTCCAGCTCTGCCAGGTTCTGAGTGTCTGTATGTGACAACCACCTCGATGACAATCTCTTATTATTGTTCTCTCTCACGTTTCTGGGCACTGGCTAGGCTCAGCTAGGTTTTCTCTCTAGGACTCTGATGCAGTGTGGTCAGTCGGTGACTGGGGCTGGAGTCATCTCAAAGGCTCCCTCACTCACATGTCTGGAGTCACGCTGGCCGTAGGCGGGGTCCTCAGCCGCCACCGTCAGCTGCAACACCTGCATATGGCCTTCCAGGTGGCAGGAGCTTCCTCACAGCAGGGCAGCTGGATTCCAAGGGTGAGTGTCCCGAGAGAGGGCCAGGTGAAAACTGTAGCTCCTTTGATGACCCAGGCTCAGGAGTCACGGAGCATCACTTCTGCTGCATTCTGTTCATTAGAATCAAATCACTAGGTCCAGCCTATATTCAAGAGGTGGGCAATTAGACTCCACTCCTTAATGGGAGGAGTGTCAAAGAATTTGTGGACATGTCTTCACACCACCATAGCCACATATTATCTGGAATTCTTCTCTGTTCTTGGCTTTCCTGGTCTGTAAAACAAAGATAATGAGAGTAACTTACCTCCCAGGTTTTGGGGAAGATTAAACAAAAACAGTACCTGGTACTCAATGTCTTAGCTTAGACCATTATCATGGCTTACGCAAATCTGAATTGATGCTGATGGTGTCAATGAGGGTACAGTTCCAAGCAGATACAATCTGGGGGAACTGCCACCTTTCCAAACTCTAGTGGTGGCATTTGACAAATCCCAGTGCCTGTGGCTCTTAGGTCTGTGGGAGCAGAGTTACTATATATGGTCTGAATTCTTTGGTTCACCTCATTTTAGTGACAGTTTCCAGATATAGGTCAGTCCATTTAAACCTGGCCCCATTTATGGCAATTTATTTCATTACAGGATAAAGTAGTTAGAACCATGAGTAACAATTACTGTGTCTACAGTGCTTTTAACACCTTAGCTAAGTAATCCTCACCTCACCCAGTGAGTAAGTTTGGATGAGCACCCTTCCCTCCTCTGGGATGAGGAAAGCAGGACCTGGGTCAAGTGGCTTGTTCTGAATTCTACTGAGGCAAGGGGCCGGCTGGAGTGAGAGGCTGGAGGTCCTGGTCTCTGGCTCCTCCAACCCGCCTAATAATATTAATACCCCATCGGTGATCATTTCCCAATGCCAGTCAATGCGCTATATTCAGATATCTTCAGGATATTGAAATTTATTTTAAACTATCTTTTATTAATCTGTAACAGAGATTTGGCCAGTGCCTACTTAGCGTACTGTGAGAATAAGTGAGTTAACAGATACTAGAAACCTTGTGAAAGCACACTTTGTCATTCACTACACTTTTTTTTCTCTTTCGGTCAAATTGATATTTTCTGATTTTCTTGGGCATCGAAAGTTTTTTATCTAGGGGAGGAGGAAAAATTGAGAACACTCCCACTCTTCGCTGGTATTCGCCCCCGGGCTGGCTTCTAGCTGTCACCTGCACCCTCCCTCCCCCTCCCCCTCAAAATTATATTTCTCGTTCGATGTTAGTAAATCCAGGAGTAAAAGAGGCAGCAGGACCGCGCCTTCCGCGGGGGCCGGGGGTGCCGGCCGCCCCTCCTGCCCTCGCTTTTCCGTTCCCGTGCCATCGGGGCTCGCCCCGGGTGCGGCGGCTGCCGCCCGCGTCACCGGGGGGCGCTGTGCGGCCGGCCCCGGGCGGCCGGAGGTGAGCCGGCCGGGAGGCGGCGGCTCCGGGTCCTGCCGGCGCGCGGAGGGGCGAATCCCAGGCGGCGAGGTCGCCGCCCCCGCCCCTCGGCCGGCCCCCGGCCTGCGGGGGAGAGGGAGTGGCCGGCGCTCGCGCCGCACCGAGCCCTGCGCAGCGCCCGCACTCTGCAGCCGGCGCGCACCGGAGCCCGGGCGGCGCGAGCAGGCGGGGCGCGCCAGGGGCCAGCGGCCGCGGGACAGCCCCGCCAACAGCCTCGCCCAGCCGCCGCCGCGGGAGAGCCTCGGCCCCGGAGCGCCGCCGACAGGAGCACGACGCGGAGGCGCAGTGGCGCCCGGCGAGGTAGCGCGGCGCTTTCCCTCTCTCCCCTGCCCTGCCGCTCGGTCCGGCCGCGGCCCGCGAGGGGCGGTCAAGGGGCGCCCCGCGCCTTTGTGCCCGTGTCCCGGTGGCCCCACCGCCCGCCGCGGGGGACGGGTCAGCGGGGTCTGCGGCGCCGTCCTCCGGGGGAGGCGGCGCTGCGGCGAGAACACGCGGACGCGGGAGGGCGCGCAGGGTGGTCGCGACTGCAGTTGCCTCGGGGCGAATGGGAAAGAAGCTTGTAAACTAAGTTGCTCTTACTTTGCCCCATCCTCCTCGTACCTGTGGGCAGAGTGGAATCCAGATCTTCCTCGTGTTCACCCACACCACCTCCATCTCTCTGGCCCACAGCTGTTTCCTGGCCCCCTGGTTCTATGGAAGGACACGGGATGGCCTCCTCCGGGAAGGAAAGCGGAGGGAGAACAATGGGGCGTCCTGGGGAGTGGGGTTCAGGTGCGGCGTGCCCCGGCGGCAGCGGCGGGGGAGAAGGGACTCGGGACCTGATGGGGCTTCCTGCGCGTGCAGCTGCGCTCTCCGCCTTTGTTCCGCCGCAGCGGAGGGGGCTGCCCTGGGTCTCGTTTCCTGCCGGGGAAGGGATTCATTCACGGCCCCAGAGAGGGAAGGGGAGGGGGCGGGGCTGGAATGGAAACCAGATTAGGGACGGGAGTCCTGGAGGGTGCCGGGGCCGGGAAGAGGGTTGAGGCGGGGGTGCTGAGAGTGCACTGGAGAATTGATTATAAGCACAACATTTTGTCCAAGGGCCGTGTGGGTTTCTGGAGCTCGTTTATACTGCTTTGTTCAGGCTACGGCCGAGCGTTTATTGCTGCAACAAGTTGTGTACTTCCTTGAGTTTGGGGACGCTCCCAATGTTAGTTTGCTGAAATCAAATCTTATTAGTTACAATGGAGGAAGACTCTTTTGGGGGGCTTTGAATCAGGGTATTTGTATGCATGTGTGTGCCTGTGGGTCTGTGTGTGTAGCTAGTGGATATTGGCTGGAATGGCTAGGAGGCAAATTTTATAGCATCGATTTTGCATAAAATAATTTTCCCCATTGTAGTATAGTATAGGATAACCATTTTCCTGGAATGTTCGGGGGGAAATCACCAGAAAATTAGACAGTGCTAAATAAATGAATCAGATTATGTAACACTAAATTGTAAATCCCTTTTACAGTTTTTCCCGGAAAACACACCACACACACCAGCGTTCGGGTTTTGAGTTGAGGAGGCACGGCTTCAGTGCTTTCACTCCCCCAGTGTGGGTCATCTGGAAGAAGAAAGAGAATACCAGCCCTTATGGTGAATGGGAATTTTGGGGAGGAAGTAGAATTAAATGCCATATGTTGGCATTTGTTAAGTGACCCTTTCCTAGATTGGGATGTAGAAACCCAAGAGGATGGGCTGACCTCTAGAGGGAGCTGTGGGGGACTGAATGAAGAGAGTCTTTTGAATGGGGGATTCCAGGCCAAGCTGTTTGGGGAGGAGGCTGACATTTCCAGGCATTCATGGTTTGTGCCTATGGGACACTGGTGGAAGGATCCCAAACTCGGACTGAAGGTTGGAATTACTGTGGTGATAATTGAGGAGACATTCAGTTATAGTAGTCTGGCTGCAGGCAGGGCTGGGAGATTACCCAGGGCTGCGTCTTGGACAAGCCAGAGGGTCCACCGTTAAACCACCCCATTGGCCATTCATTTTAGGATGAACCTAGTTTGAAAGCCTCTTAAGCTTAGAAGGCGAATTAGAAGCTTACTCTGGGGGAAAAAAATGTTTCCTGCCCACTAAGTGGTAATGGAAAAGAGCTGTGCAAGCTACTGCTGAGGGTTTGTCTTTTTCATGGGGAATGTGGTCAGATTTTCAGGCCAGGATGGAAAGTAGTGTCCTCAGGAGCCATTATGATGTGAAGTTGGAGTGAGATGTTGTCCAGCCATCAAGCTGTTTGTCATTATAACTAACACACTCCCTGGCGAAACAGGGTGCCATGGGCGGGCAGCGAACAGAGGGAGACTTCTTTGTTATCGTTGTCTTGCCATTTTG
Source organism: Diceros bicornis minor (assembly GCF_020826845.1). Classification (NCBI taxonomy): domain Eukaryota; kingdom Metazoa; phylum Chordata; class Mammalia; order Perissodactyla; family Rhinocerotidae; genus Diceros; species Diceros bicornis. The sequence continues at coordinate 70,037,493 of NC_080749.1, forward strand.
GACTTTTCATTTATGTTGTGAATTGTTTTGTAAAATAGAGCACAATTGGATTCCTCCCAAGTACTCATTGGAATATATGTTAGCAAAATGCAAAGCATGAAACTGTGTTATTGCTACTGGAGACACGGATGGGGGATCCTCCTAAATAGCTGGTCCTGGCCGCAGGCTGTCCCGCTGGATGCCCTATTGTGTGCTGAGGCTGGCTACAGGCTGCACCCCCTTCATGGGGTGGGATGAATCATCACTTTTTCAAGCCCGGAATTAAAGACTGACTCTCGGGTTGCTGCCCAGTTAGGCAAAGCAACAAGGAGCTTCTGACATCAGTGGGGATGGGGTGGGGTTTGGCTAAGAAGGGATCCTGAGTGTAGGATCCATGTTTTTAGCATTTATCCTCCTTTTGGATGAGATTCTCCTCTTTTCCTTCTCCCTTCTACTATTTTCAGTAGCTGGACATTTGAATTTCAATTCAATAGCCTAACGATGGTTATAGCTATCCTTTAGTAAGTGTTTACTATGTACAAATAGAAGTACAAATACATTACTCTATTAATCCTCACAGCAACTTGATCAAGTAGGTATTATCTCCATTTTACAGTGGAAACTGAAGCCCAGGGAATTTAGTAACTTGTCTCTTATATCCTGCTGTGTGGGTAGATAGTAAGTGACGGAGGTGAGATTTGAATTCGGGTCTCTGATTCCAAGGTCCATGCTCTTTTAAGTATACACTGAATGCTCTGATATCTCTTAATAATAGGAATAACCACAATTTGATTAGCCCTTTGCAGATTTCAGATCACTGTCACATCTGTCATTGTAATTGATCCTTCCAAAAACCTCTGTGAGATAGGTTTGGAAGACCAGATTAGTGACATCACAACTCTTCAAACTGGATTGTTAAAAAGCCTTATGCTCTTCGATGGTCTGTGTGAATAAACTTTAAGTGAATGAAACTTTATTTTTGAAAAGTTGGACTGCCAACATTTAAAAACAAGTTCTTTTTTGGAAACATTTAAAAGGAGTGGAATGGAATAGATCTAATATTGTATTCGAGCATTTTATGTATATTGAAATCCATTTTAGCCCATTTTACCTTACAGTCTTTATTAGAACACCGCACTTTGCGTGTTCACTTTGACCCACTGCCAAGTGTCTTTTTAGGAGAGAAGGAAGGGGGAAAGGAATGTGATTATGAAGAGGAAGTGGGACATCAGAATTGGAAACATACGAGCAGCAGGCTGTAGATTTTCCCAGCACATGCTTTTTGTCTTGACAGTCGCCTTTTACAGAAGACATTCTTCCTTAGGGAAGTGTCAAGGGTCTTTCTTTACGATATCCTCTGAGATCATCAAATTTCTGAGCTCTGTGGGAACACACATTCCACAGGATTTCTGTGTTCATCCTTTCCCCACAGGGGAAGTGAACTGGCTTAGGCGTCAACGTGACAAGGGAATGGAAGTGGTAGCCGCCGTTGGGTGGAATGGAGAGGGTTGCTGGGCAGGAGGCACCTGCCCTTGACCCAAGAGTGGCCATCAAGGGCAGGGGTAGAATGGTTTTTAACACTTGGCATCATCAGTTGTTTATGGATTTCTCAGAAAGCTTCTGGGTGAATGGAAAAGTCAATATTGGTTTTTGTTTCCCAGGTAAGACTTTGAAGACTGAACGTTCCGCCTTTGCTTAATTATTTCAGGCTAGGACACCATTTGGGGTCTTCAAGGTTGTGGTGTAGCAGTAACTTATGTCTCCTCATGCTAATTAAATCCGCCCCCTCCCCCAGGATAGTTAGGAGGGACGCAGACACGTGGTCTGCTGAGCTCTAACAGAGAGCACCTTCCAACTCACCAGCCGAGAAGGATGAAGGATGAAGGCCGCTCAACAGCATCGCGCTGTTATAACCTCGCGTAGGTTTCTTTTCAGTTGTCAGTACCTTCTTCATCAATTCGTGCTTTAGTAAGCATACAGTGGACGCAAGGCATGCATGAAAAAGCAATAAAGGAAATCTGTTGTGCCTCAAAGGATGTAGCAGGGCAGGTCGGTGTGCCCAGAGCGTAGATGTTGGTGAAATGAAGAAAATGCCTGTGACAGCCTTGGTGACCAAGGCCACGCCAACATCTGCTGACGAAAGCTGAAAACAAACAAAACCAAGAGAGTGGGAGGAAACCGAACACGGTGCCCGCTCCTTCCTTGCCTTTGGTTTCCTTTCCTCCAGCCTCTGATGGTGTGCAAGGGGTAGGGTCTCTAGATGCCTGCCTCTGAAGGTTGAATTGGTTGGGATGTTAGGAAGCATCATCCTGGTAACTTCGCTGCTTGGGGAGGCAGCAGAGGAGCCTCTTTTGGACCCTGATGATGTACAAAGTACCATTCCACGGGGGAAGGTGTTGAATAACATGGGCGGCCCTGGCCTGTGGCAAGTCCTTGGTGCCCTCCTGCTTTCTTCCCTGCACACCTGCCAGCGTCCCATCCTCATCCTGTGTTCAGCGTGGCTGTCGATTCGACCCCGCTAAGGCTGTTCGTAGACTTCAGGTGTGTTTGCTTTGTGGCCAAGAAATGCCCGGTCCCCAGAGAATGAAGCGTTCATATTTTCTGTGACAGTCGTGCTGCTGTCTGTTAAGCATTGGGTGCTTGCCTTGGGTCAGGCTTCATCCTGGGTAATTAGGTAACTTGTTACATTTAATCCTCATCAGTGTCCTCGGCAGGAGGTATCTGTACATGAGGGACCTGAGTGACTTGCCCAGGGCTAGTGGACATCAAGCTCAAGACTCACCCTTTCCAGAATAACACACGGCCTCGTGGTGCGGTGTTCTGTGAAGCTTCCGGCCACTTTTAAGTAGTTCATCTAAGCAGTTAAAGGGAGAGGCCACCCTGATGGTCTCTCTCCCTCCTGGCTTGCTTCCTTTGTCCCCTGCAGTCAGGGTTCCTGTGGGTGTCAGTGTCCTGGGCTAGTCTAGAGCTGGGAGAGTTGGTTGAAATGCTCCTCAGTTTCTCCTACTTTTCTGGGTCTTGTCCTTGGCTCCCTGTCCTCCCCCAAACGAGGGAGACCTGGTGAAACAAGAGTCAGCCTGCGAGTGAGAGACTGAGGAGCTCGTTCCCACCTCGTGATCTTTCTTACCCTCTCCTGGGCGTGTCTTTCTCTGCAGGAATTAGATGGCCATCTGGGAGTTTTCAGGGGGTTCATTCATCTGATCTCTGTTCTCGAGTCTCTCTGAGCGCAGTACGCTGCTGGGCATCCAGTGGGAGCTCAGGGTCCGATGAACGTGAATAAAGTGGTGTGAGCACCATTGCAGAGCCGGGGCTCAGAGAATAAGACTTTGGACAAGGCGGGGAAGAAAAGAGTCGGTAAGGAATTTATACTCGTTCAAGATAGGCAGTTTTTGAAATTGAAGTCTGGAGAAAAGTGAAAATTGACATTCTTGCATCGCTTATCAGATAAATAACAATGCTGAGCTTCTAAAAGGACCAGGCGCCTGGCTTTCCTTGATAGAGGCCAGGGGGAGACCCATTCCCTGCCTTCTGGGGACTTTCCCACCACTCCTGCATGGGCTCCAGATGCTTTGAAATTGCACAGATGGCTTCATTTTGCTGTGTTAAAATTAAAATACAATTCAAAATTGTACATGACAAGTTTTTAAACTTTTTTTTAAAAAATCAACATCCTTAAAGAGATTTTAGAGAAAGGACAATGGAGCAGATTAATAATTGACAGAAGAATAACAGAACAATAATTAATAAATTATTGGTTTTGTTATAGAATGTGTGCACATCATTTGCCTACTCATTTTCACTGGTTTCATGAAAGCAATTTTCACACTCTTCAACCAGAAAACAACCTCAAAAACCCTTGACTGAAAAATCCCTGCTGGCCTCCGTTACATTTTCCAGGGTACACCTTCTCTCTCCTCACTCGGTGCTGCTTACTTTTAAATTCTACGTTATTAGACCCTGAAGTGCTGTGTGCAGTGTTCAGATTGCAAATATGCTTGGTTCCTAGGTGATCAATTTTTTCTTTTGAACGTGCTTTAAGAAGATCATCACTATTTTATTCATTTTAGAGTCCTAGCCTAAATGCTTTTAGGAAAAGTTTAATTTTTATCAACATTGGGCTTAGGCCAATTTGTGTGGCTAGTTTTTTTGTAGTCCACATGTCAGTCTGCTTACAGTTGTAGTAAGTTGACTGCAGTTTTGATCTACCCCTGATGTGGTGAGCCATCGATGAAAGTTCTTTCTCCCTTGCCTGAAATCTTTGGGGTGTTGAGAGGTATTCATAAAAATATATGAACTGCCTCATTGGATCTGATTCAGGTATCTGCTTTCTGCAGAAGCAGAATACTGAGTGTTCTGTGGCGTTGGGGGAGGGGGCCAGAGTTACATTTTATAACTTTTTATAGGTTTCACGGATATCTCTTAAATATCCATAATTGCATAATCTCTTCAAAACCTCTTATCCATACATTTAAGTTCATCTTGGGTTGTTTATTTTTATCCTATATTCTCTACATTTCATACCTTCTTTAAAGGTAGAATTTGATTAAATTGGTATTTTGACTTCAAATGCCCAATTTTTGGAGTGGTGGAGTGGTAAGGTTGAAAGAGCCTTAAAGGTCACGGCTGTAACCCCCTCACTGTATTTGAGACCTGCTGGGGCTCTAAAGTTAACTGGGGACAGATCTGGGAACTCAGCCCCAAGTCTTTTAACTCCTTGCTCAGTTTTCTTTCTAGGGGAACATCTCACTGTCTCCCCAAACCCATCTAAATCCAGGCTGAGTGCCTGTCGCCTCACAGTCCCCCCTTTTTGACGTCACTGTTTGTGCTGATAGCGTTCCTGTCACCATCTTGACTTTGGATTTCAGGAGCATCGCCTGCGTTTCTGTTTTCTGTGACCCTTAAGTCCATCCCATCAGTTGCTATGTTTGGTTGACTGTTGTCTCTTCTATTTGCCTTTTATTTTCAAATCCTGAAGCCTCTATTCTGATTCAGACCTTTAAAAGGCTGGGTTACTAGAACACAGCATTTCCCAGAGTGGGTTGTTCTGTGAGAAGTTAATAGGTTGGGAAAAAAAAAAAGCCCATAAAGTTAGTAGATGATAGTGTAAAAAAGGGTTCCGTGGCTAAGTAGGTGTTGGTTAAAGAACGTTGTAAATAAGTTTCTTAGCAGAAGAACTTTCATGGCCTTTTATTTGTGACTGTGCGCTGTGAATCTTCAAGGGGGAGATGTAGTATGCACATGTCCCAACTTATGTGACCTCTTGCCGCTTTTTGAGGGGATCATTATGTAGATAACACTGCTGTAGTCGCTTCATTGTACCATTTCTAGATCCATCGTGATCTGGCTTTCTACCGCAATATGTATTCTATGTGAGCCACGCTTGGTTCACCCTCAAATATGCCTTATGCTTTTTTAGCTCGTTGTTCTCCTGGATCTTTCTTTCAGCCCCGAAGCCCCTCTCCATCTGTCACACCTGGGTGTCTTTCACAACCCAGCTTTGTTCCTGTCTTCTCTGTCAATTTCCCCCAGACTCTTGCTCTTCCCAACTTACAGCATTTATTGTTTCACAACTTAAAAAAAGAGAGAATCTGGGGCCGGCCCGGTGGCGCAAGCGGTTAAGTGCACACGTTCCGCTGTGGCGGCCCGGGGTTCGCCGGTTCGGATCCCGGGTGTGCACCGACGCACCGCTTGTTAAGCCATGCTGTGGCGGCGTCCCATATAAAGTGGAGGAAGATGGGCATGGATGTTAGCCCAGGGCCAGTCTTCCTCAGCAAAAAAAGAGGAGGATTGGCATTGGATGTTAGCTCAGGGCTGGTGCTCCTCACAAAAAAAAAAAAAAAAAAAAAAAAAAAAAGAGAGAATCTTTGAAACAGTCAGAATATTGAAAGTAGCATTGTGCACCCATGATAGTTAAATTATTGGAATTCACACAAAATGCCATTTTCCATGTTTGTGTCAGTTGATGCCTCACACGCACGTCACATTCCCTTATCTCTCCACGCAGGCTAACTTGCATATCTTATTCAAGCAGGTGGCTTGTTTTGCTTTTAGATTTTGTTATTGGAATTGCATTGCATTTATATAGAATTCAGGGAGAATTGACATCTTTATGGTTTCATGGCTTGCCATCTGCAACCTGATATTCCTCTCTGTTTATTTAGGTCTTTTATGTCCTTCCATGAAATTTTATAATTTTACATATAAAACTCTTTCACATTTGTTAGATTTGTGCCAAGGTGCTTTATGGTTTTTGTGGTCATTACGAATGGAATTGTTTAACACATTTTTGGTTGCTGTTGCTGGTGTTCAAGAATGAGATTGATTTTATATTTGTTTATTGATGGTTTTTGATTGATCAAGTTTACAGTTAAACTTGTGTTTGCTATGGGAGCCGGAAGTCAGGCGGCTTTTCTAGTAGAGCGCGAAGTCTTGAAGCAGAGCCACCTTTGGCTCTTCCAGTGTCTCAGCCGTCTCCCCTCGCCCTCTAGCACCTTCTCCAAGCACACGCTCAGGGCTCGGCAGCAATGTGGGTTGGGTGGGGGGGTCTAGTCTGAGTTATATACACTTCAGTCCACCTCGAATCGCTGCTGTTTGGTCATCGAGGCTCTGCACCTGGGGCATGCACGTCTGAGCCTGGCTCTTTCTTACACGGTGATGAGTCCTTGCCTCAGTGGAGGCAGTGTGCTGCAATGGTTATGGGCTGGGCTTTGCAGAGAGGATTGGTTTTGAAACTTGGCTCTTCTGCTTAGCAGCCCGTGTCCTTGGACATGGAGCTTAATCTGTCTCTGCTTCCACGTTCTCGTCTGCAAAATGCGGATATGGTAGAGCCTTCTTTGGGTTGTCGTAGGCATTAAATGCATTAACACGTGGAGTGTGCCCCTAGAATAAATAGTGTCAGACACGGAGCGAGCACTCGGAGTAAATGTTAGTTACTACTCCTCAGTCTTTCCTGAAAATGGATTCCTGGGGTCCCTCCTCCCCCACTAGATACTCAGATCTGTTTGAATCCAAGCAGTGCATGTAATTTATGATTTGATACGGGACTCTAGTTACTCCTCTGAAAAATATGTAGGAAGAAAGATGGCAGAGAAATAAACCAAAATGTTAACAGTGATTGTGTTAGTGTAGTAGATTGGAGTGACTTTTACTTTTACTTCTCTTATTTTCCACATTTTCTGTAATCTGATTGTGTTACCTCCACGCTGATAATAGTATAATAAAATCTTATGAAAAAAGGTCAGGCTGCCAGTTGCCCAAGCGGTTCACTAGTGGGGCAGGAGAGGGTGGGACGCCTGGGGTCTGCCTGCTCTAACTGCATTTGCAGGTGGAGTACTTTCCCGTTTATGCTGATAGTTGCAGAAATGCGACAGTGTTTAAAGGTCTTCAGCAGAAGTATCTCAGAAAGGTAGGAGACAGGGATGTGGTTGCTTGTGAAACTCTTCTTTCTTTGAGAGTTTCTTTTTCTGTCATTATTTTCCCTTTTTGTTTCTTCCTGTGCTCCCTGAGTGGGGCTCTGGGCATCTGTTAGTCTCTTTTGGTCTCTTCTTACTCCCCTTTCTTGAAAACCACTTTTTTCAATACCCCCATCTTTCTCCTTGACTTGCTGTCACACAGAAATGATGCACACATTTCTACAATTCAAAGTAAAGAGTAAATTTTATTTCTTATTTTTAATTGTAAAAATAAATGTGACTTTTCACCCTCAAAAATCTAAATTAAGTTGATTTTCACTTACTCACACTTAGAATTAATTAACTTACCTGCTAACTAACTCACTCACTAAACTCTGGGGGTCTGTGGCTTGTAAAAGTACCGGGAACCTTGGGGGCCTGGGAGGCTGAAGGAAAGGGAAGATGGAGGGAACGCGGAAGTTAAGTTTTTCCTCTTTCCCTTTTTTGTGTAAGGTTACCTGTGTGGCTGCCATTTTGGTGTGTGTCAGAGTTTTTAAACTTTTCAAACTGGAAAACCGAATTCTGGAAAATTACCAAAATATATTTTTTACAAAGAAAACTTTGCCAAATCTGACACATTTCCTCAAAAGCCCGTTGATTTTAATTACTTTTTTAAAAGTTCCGTGACCTTCCCAGCTTTCCTTTCATGCGCCTCCTCTTGTGTAATTCTGAGTGGAGAGACGGGCTTTCCAGCTAAGTTTGTTTTATCTACGGGAATTTATTCTTAAGCAGTGGCATTCTGTAAGTATCTCAAAATAATGGCGACACAGATTTCAAAGAAGGCATGACAGCGGTGTTGCCTGGTGTCAGCAGAAGAGCTGTTTACTTGAGAAATATTGCTAATTTCAATGAGATTTCACAATTGAATGTAAAATCTAGTTGAGGGGATTTAAATAAGATGATGCCTTTTTATACCTTATTCCACAATTTATAATGTTTGTCGTCTCTGACCACAAAGGCCTCATTTGAACGTCACATAAATATTTATGAGCGTTCTTTGCTGTAAGGAAGTCTAGTACAGTTACAGTAAAATCTGAATTTATAGAACGGGTATTACTAGGATTCAGTATTTACTTTTCAAAAGGATTCATCATAGGAATTCTTTAAATTAGAAACAACATATACCCCGCTTTTGAGTAAGGCGGCCGTGGTAGTAGGTCTGTGTCCCCTCCACTGCTTGTCAGGTTGTCTCACAGACCCGTGTAGGTGTGGGCACGATCTTGTGTCACATTTGTGGCTGTTGCCCCTTTCACTTCACATACACCAATTATGTGGAGGCGGAAGAGGAGAAATTTGTTGGGTTTAGCTAAGGTGTGCCAAGGGTAGGGCATAGGCGTTGAAGAAATACTGGTAAAACTGTCAGCCCAGTCTTGATACTTGCCGTTTGTTGCCAGTTTAAAAAACAAACAAAAAAGTATAGGTAAATGTTAAAAAAGACTTGTACCATTTTATGTCCTTAGAGGTGACCTGTTCTGTATCTCATGGACTCTAGGATGGGATCGTGGACAGCTTCTCTCCTCCTCGCGTGGAGAAAGTGCCCCTTCCCTACCTGGCAGTCAGCGAGCCTGTCAGACATTCGATGTAGAGGCGGCCTCACCTTCTGTCATTCGGCTTCTAGCTTTCCACATGCTCTCTTGGCAGCAAACTTGTGCTTGGCGGTCTGTTCTTTCTAGAACAGTTAATAACCGCGGCAGATGTTGGGAACCCAGTTCCGCCGTCGTGCAGCTGTTTACATGTTCGGTTAGATTTTTGGAAAGAATCAGCTTTTGGGATCTCATGCTGAGGGCTACAAGTATAATAGGATTTAGGGGGAAACTTGGTGTTTTGGGGGTTTGTGTTGGATGTTGCCACAGAGGCAGCACGGAGGTGGAGTGGCACCTGGAGGGAACTCTGTGGTAAACTTCCCGTTTCTCCCGAAACCACCCAGTTCAGAAAGCCCAAGATCACTAGAGCTCTCTTTTGGATGTTTTATATTAGAGATTCATCTTAACCTTACAGAAAATTTGGAAAATGGAGCTAAAAAAGACACTTCTTGAGCCAAGTACATATATTTTCGATGTCGCCACATAGTTTTTGAAATAAATTTTGTAGTTGTATATAATTCCATTGAGTACCATAATTTCCCGAAACTTTCCTTTATTATTGGGCGTTTGGGTGGCTTCTGCCACTTTGCTGTTGTAAATAACACTGTGATGAACATTTCTGTGCTTATAACCTTCTCCATATTTTGGATGATTTTCTGACGATAGGTATTGAGAAGATGATTGGGCTACAGATTGTTGTGAACATTTTGAGGTACTGCTCTTTAATCAGGGGAGTGGATATAGGGATGGACTGGAGGGCCAGGGAAAGTCGGAGTCTGGGATGACTCCCAAGTTTCTGGCCTGTGTGATGTCAGGAATGGCTGGCACAGATAGACCTGAAGGGGACGGGTTCCATTTGGGATGTGGGGCCTCCAGGCAGTGAGTGAGGTTCAGCAGACCATTGAAATGCAGGGCCTGGAGCTGAGGGACAAGCCCGGACCTGAGGTCTAGATGAAGGAATCACCAGCATCTAGGTGTGGTTGAGGCTGTGGGTATTATTAGGATTGCTTAGAGGGCGGAGTGAGAACAGAGGAAGGTGGATAATAGAACTCTGGGGAACATTATTTTGTGAGGAGTAGAGGAAGGAGAAGTTACTAATGAAAATAAGGAGTGATGGGGGTGGAAAGACGACAGCCAGGAAGAAATGACCACATGCAAACCAAGGCAGGAGGGAGTTTCAAGGAGGGAGTCCAGTGGCCAACAAACAGGTAGTGACATTTTATTTGAGACTATTTCAATGACATGTGCCAGGTGAGCTGTGAGTGCCTAGGAAGGATGGCAACTGTCAAAGGTGGGCCATGTCAGAAACCTTAGCTGTGGAGGAAGAGACAGAGGTAGGCAGTTGCTAGAAGGGGTTGTAGGATGGTGTATTAGTTTGCTAGGGCTGCCATAACAAAATATCGCAGACTGGGTGGCTTAAACAACAGAAGTGTATTTTCTCACAGTTCTGGAGGCTACAAGTCTGCGATCAAGGTGTGGGCAGGTTTCTTCTGAGGCCTCTCTCCTTGGCTGGCAGATGGCCACCTTCTTGCTGTGTCCTCATCTGGTCATATTGGATTAGGGCCCACCCTGCTGGCCTCATTTTTACTTAAACACCTCTGAAAGGCCCTTCCTCCAAATACAGTCACGTTCTGAGGTCCTGGGGGTTAGGGCTTCAACATATGAATTTTGGGGGAACACAGTGAATTTGAGGGGGACACAATTCAGCCTCTAACAGATGGATTCTAAGCCTGATGACCCACTTGTCTCCCTCCTTGCCCCATGCTCCCTCATTCTCCACACTGTTGACCATCTGCTGCTGCTCGTCACACTCCTGTCCCTTGGCTTCGGTGACCTGTGCTGTTCTCACCCCTCATCTCCTCCTGGTCCCTTGGTGTCCAGGTTCTGCAGGGTTTGAGCCTGGGCCCTCTTCTCTTCCTGGAATCACTTCATCTATCTATCTGCAGCTCCTTCTCTGCTAGAACTCAATCTCCTGTGGCAAGGTATTTGTTCTCCCAGGTGTAATATTTGTGTCAGGTTAACTCTGTGGTAAATTTTATTTGATAAGACTAAATTTTGTAATCCTGTCCTCATGGTTGCTCATCTCAGTTAAAAAAAAAAAACTTAGTGGAAACAATGATTTAGGTCAAGGTTCAGTAAAAATGTATTTTTGAGTTCACTCATATTTCACAAGGTGATGTTTTTCTCCTTAGAGTTTGGTTTTGGGTTCCTTCCTTTTCGAGAGCCTAGCTTGGTTAAAATAAGACTGAGTGGGTAGCTATTCCAGTAGAGTCTGGGGGCAGAATGATTTTGGTAGGTATGGTATTATTGCTTTTTTTCTCCAGATGTACTTTTTTTTTTTTGGAATTAAAGTTATATAGAGGTTAAGGTTATCCTATTTGATGCTGAGAAGGGAGCCTTCACATGCATGGTATTGGTGAAGGGGTCAGGGTGGACTTGTGAAAATGTTATTTAAACTATGGTTGGTTTTGGGGTTTCTGGTGTATATGTATTTACATAGTGTTTCTCTCAATATTCTTTTGAAATATATCAATGTGATTTCTACATAAAAGTTCATATTTTTATTGAAGAGGCTATCAGATTTCTAAAAGTATATAAATTATGGGTAGATTTACTATTTGGCTACCTAAAATAGAAGCACCCAGATTTTGCTAGACAACCTTGAGAAGAACATTTATCTCTGTCTACAATTTTAAAGAAGTATGTAATTTTAAAGTATGAAACTCAAATTTAGTTTTTAATAGTAACTTATGGGTTTGTTCTTTCTGTCTTTGAGGCAGGTTATTGGAATGACATGTGACTTTGTCCTCTTGACTCTGTCCGGTTGTGGGTTTGAAATGTTATTTTTGTGCTTTCTTAAGTGACTTAAGCACTTCTGACTGTACATTTGGGACAGAATAAATGTGCTAGTTGGATATAGTTTTGAAAAACCAGCCAGATTTTTAACCTGGTAATATGATGGTACTATTCATTCTTATAATTGTTCAGGCTTACAGCTTTGGAAAACAGTAGGTTACAAGCTCGTAGTGACCTCCAGACTTGCTGGATTAGATGGTGTTCTTTTCCTTTATAAAATATGTCAACTGATGCCCATAACACACTAAATACTTAAAGTTAGGGGCTCCCCTGTAGCATGCTCTTGAGTTCCCACCGGTGGTGTATACTTATCCAGATTCAACTGTGTTTATTCCCAAACCTGTTTATGCTAGTCGTACTTACTATAGTTTAATATAATGATTTTAAATATATGTGCAAAAAGAGTTATTTCTGTGAAAATTCATTTGAATGTTTTGGAAACCACCTGATAAGAGTGAGTTTATGAAAATGATTGCAGCTGATTTAGGAGTGGCTGAGGTAACTGCAAAGGATTTGGGTGCTCATAAAATAAAAGTATTCTCACTAATGTCGTTAGTCATTCAGGATAGGGAGCTTAAGTTGTGATTATGTACAACCTGAGAATCTTAATGGCTCCAAGCAGTCATCTGCACTCACACTGTGTGTCCGTTGTAGATCGGGGCGGGGGGGGGGGGCGCTGCTCCATGTTGCCCTTGTTCTTACTCCAGGACACAGTCTGATGGAGCAGCGTCCTCTGGAGCATTGCCGATCCCTACAGCAGAGTTTGGAAAGGCTGCTGTGAAGCCAGCAAGGCGGGGTTGTATAACCCTCCCATAGAGTGGGGTACCAAGCGTGTGTCAAGAGGAATGCGGTCTACCCCACATTGCTTCCCAGGGGTCTCTACAGCTTCACCATTCTTAAAGGAATTGGACCTGGTGGATGATGCCATGAGGATGGTTTATACAAGAAAGACCACTGGGTACTACAGTCAGCGGACATACAAGCACACCTCGGAGATATCGCGGGTTCGGTTCCAGACCACCAGAATAAAGCGAATATTGCAATAAAGCGAGTCACATGAATTTTTTGGTTTCTCAGTGCATATAAAAGTAATGTTTACACTATACTGTAGTCTTTTAAGTGTGCAATAGCGTTATGTCTAAAAACACAATGTACATACCTTAATTAAAAAATAATTTATTGGGGCCTGCCTGGTGGCGTAGAGGTTAAGTGCGTGCGCTTCGCTGCGGTGGCCTGGGGTTCGCAGGTTTGGATCCCAGGCGCGCACCGACGCACCACTTGTCAAGCCATGCTGTGCCGGTGTCCCATATAAGGTAGAGGAAGATGGGCACAGATGTTAGCCCAGGGCCAGTCTTCCTCGGCAAAAAGAGGAGGATTGGTGTCGGATGTTAGCTCAGGGCTAATCTTACACACACACAAAAAAATACTTTATTGTAAAAAATACTAACCATCATCTGAGCCTTCAGCAAGTTGTAAGCTTGTTGCTGGTGGAGGGTCTTGCCTCGATGTTGATGACTACTGACTGATGAGGGTGGTGGTTGCTGAAGGTTGAGGGGCTGTGGCAATTTCTTAAAATGAGACAACAATGAAGTTTGCTGAATTGATTGACTCTTCCTTTCATGAATGATTTCTCTGCAGCATGCGGTGCTGTTTGATAGCATTTTATCCACAGTAGAACTGCTTTCAAAATTGGAGTCAGTCCTCTCAAACCCTGCTGCTGCTTTATCACCTAAGTTTATGTACTATTCTAAATCCTTTGTTGCCATTTCAACAATCTTCACAGCGTCTTCAGCAGGAGTGGTTTCCATCTCAAGAAACCACTTTCTTTGCTCATCCATAAGAAGCAACTCCTCATCCATTAAAGTTTTATCATGAGATTGCAGCAATTCAGTCACATCTTCAGGCTCCACTTCTAATTCTGGTTCTCTAGCTATTTCCACTGCATCTGCAGTTACTTCCTCCACTGAAGTCTTGAACCCCTCAAAATCATTCATGAGGGTGGGACTCAACTTCTTCCAAAATCCTGTTAATGTTGATGTTTTGACCTTTTCCCGTGAATCATGAATGTTCTTAATGACATCTAGACTGGTGAATCCTTTCCAGAAGGTTTTCAATTGACTTTGCCCGGATCCGTTAGAGGAGTCACTATCTATGGTATCTGTAGCCTTAAGTAGTATATTTCTTAAATAACAATACTTGAAAGTTGAAATTATTCTCTGATCCATGGGCTGCAGAATGGATGTTGTGTTAGCAGGCAGGAAAACAACATTACTCTTGCTGTACATCTCCATCAGAGCTCTTGGCTGACCAGGTGCACTGTCAATGAGCAGTAGTGTTTTGACAGGAACCTTTTTTTCTGAGCGGTAGGTCTCAACAGTAGGCTTAAAATGTTCAGTAAACCATGTTGTAAACAGATGTGCTGTCATCCAGGCTTTGTTGTCCCATTTCTAGAACACAGGCAGAGTAGGTTTAGCACAGTTCTTAAGGGCCCTAGGATTTTTGGAATGGTAAATGAGCATTCGCTTCAACTTAAAGTCACCAGCTGTATTAGCCCCTAACAAGAGAGTCAGCCTGACCTTTGAAGCTTTGAACCCAGGCACTGACTTCTCCTCTCTAGCTATGAAAGTCCTAGATGGCGTCTTCTTCCAACAGAAGGCTGTTTTGTCTACATAGAGAATCTGTTGTTTAGTGTAGCCACCTTCATTAGTTATCTGAGCTAGATCTTCTGGAGAACTTGCTGCAGCTTTTGCATCAGCACTTGCTGCTTCACCTTGCACTTTTATGTTATGGAGATGGCTTCTCTCCTTAAACCTCAAGAACCAAATGCTGTCAGCTTCAAACTTTTCTTCTGCAGCTTCCTCATCTCTATCAGCCTTCAAAGAATTGAAGAGAGTTAGAGCCTTGCTCTGGATTAGGCTTTGGCTTAAGGGAATGTTGTGGCTAGTTTGATCTTCCATCCAGACCACTAAAACTTTCTGCATATCAGCAATAAGGCTGTTTTGCTTGCTTATCATTCGTGTGTTCACTGGAGTAGCACTTTTAATTTACTTTAAGAACTTTTCCTTTGCATTCACAGCTTGGCTAACTATTGGGCACAAGAGGCCTAGCTTTCGGCCTGTCTCAACTTTGGACATTCTTCCTCCCTAAGCTTAATCATTTCTAGCTTTTGATTTAAAGTAAGAGACAAGTGACTCTTGCTTTCACTTGAACACTCAGAGGCCATTGTAGGGTTATTAATTGGCCTAATTTCAATATTGTTGTGTCTCAGGGAATAGGGAGGCCTGAGGAGAGGGAGAGAGATGAGGGAACAGCCAGTTGGTGGAGCAGTCAGAACATACACAACATTTATCAATTAAGTTTGCCATCTTATATGGGTGTGGTTCATGGTGCGCCAAAATAATTACAATAGTAACGTCAGAGATCACTGATCACAGATCACCATGACAAATGTAATAATAATGAAAAAGTTTGAAATATTACAAGAATTACCAAAATGTGATATAGAGACACGAAGTGGTCAAATGGTGAGCTGTTGGAAAAATGGTGCTAATAGACTTGTTCAACACGGGGTTGCCGGAAGGCTTCAATTTGTAAAAAATGCGATATCTGCAGAGCGCAATAAAGCAAAGCACAATACAATGAAGTATGCCTGTATACGCAAAGAAAAGGCCTCAGGGGGCTGGCCCAGTGGTGTAGTGGTTGGGGTCGCTTGCTCCGCTTTGGTGGCCCTGGGTTCGCGGGTTTGGGTCCCCGGATTTGGATCCCAGGCGCAAACCTACACACCACTGATCAAGCCATGCTGTGGCGGCATCCCATGTATAAAGTAGAGGAAGATGGGCACGGATGTTAGCTCAGGGCCGGTCTTCTTCAGCAAAAAGAGGAGGATTGGCAGTGGATGTTAGCTCAGGGCTAGTCTTCCTCACACACACACACACAAAAAACAAAAACGAAAGAAAAGGCCTCAGCAGTACAGCAAAAGATTGGCAAATAAACAATACATTAGGTAGGGGCTGGCTCGGTGGCCTAGTGGTTACATTCGTGCACTCCGCTTTGGCGGCCCAGGGTTCTCGGGTTCGGATCCCCAGCACGGACCGACGCACCGCTTGTAAAGCCATGCTGTGGCGGCATCCCATATAAAGTAGAGGAAGATGGGCATGGATGTTAGCTCAGGGCTGGTCTTCCTCAGCGAAAAGAGGAGGATTGGCATGGATGTTAGCTCAGGGCTAATCTTCCTCACACACACACACAAAATACATTAGGTATGTATCATTTTTTTATGACTTCCAACTTGAATCAACTTTTTTTTTTAAACTAACCAGCCAGAGTCAGTCCCAATGCATTTGGATGAGAGAGCCTCTACCTCAGTCTTAAAACCTCCTACCTCCTTTGCCCCCTCCATCAAATTAGTTTCCCACCTTTTATGATGGATTCATCTCTTATTTCTCTTGCACTTATCCTCATATTTCATTTCTATTAGTTCTACCCTAGTTCTTATTCATGAATGATTAGGTTCGTGCCCCAACTGGATTCCCTGCCACTAGCTTGTACGATGCCTTTATGCAATTAGAAAAAGGTACCCTTCAGGACAAACACCATCCCACAGGAGCTCGACTTGATGTCAGGCCCCATTTTTTGCCCTTGGCTGGCCCACTTTTATGCAGTGCACAAACCGAACAACTGCACGGAGCAGTCCTACTCCCTGCTTTCAGTCTCTCTCCCAACTAATTTAGACCATCCCTTGGTTAAATGTCCTTTAAATTTTTTGTTTTCTCTGTCCCTGCTTAAAAATGTTTTGATGACTCCCCGTCATCTATAATGGCTGTCCTCAAGTTTATCTTCCATCAGTGACTCTCAGTCACACTTGTTGCCCTCTGGAAGCACTGACATCTGTCATGACTGTAGCTCAGACACAGGCTGCGTAACGCTGCCCTTTCCTCTCCCACCCACTCCAGCCACTCTCATGCTGTGAACTCCTTAGCTCGGACTCCCAGTCTTGCCTCAGTATACCTTTCTTCCCAGCTTCAAGGCCCATCAGAGCCTGACACCGGCTGTCTCCTCCTGCCATTCTGCATAGCCATTCTCTTCTGAATATGTTTAGTACTTCCTGCTTTAAAGTTCTTTTCTGCTTAACCACGTCCTACTCATCCTCAAAAAGTCAAGGTCAAGTTTCACATCTCCAGCCATCCTTCTCTGATCCTCCTACACCGTGATAACAGCTCCACCTCTAACCATAAAGCTTAGTCTCTATATTCTTCTTTTTGATTTTTGAGGTGAATCATCTGCCCTATGTGAGCGCTTGTTTTTTTAGTTATATTGCTCTTAAGCATTTTCTTTCCCCAACCAGATCCCCAGCCAGCTACTACTGGAAGTAGTGGCTGTGTCTCTGATTCCTCCTTCTCCTGAGCCTGTGTATGCCAGGTGCCAGGTCAGAGTGGTAGGTGTGACTAGAGGAGGGTCCAGTGGGGCGAGTCCTGTAATACGCTTCTGGTGAGGCTGAGGCTGCCTCTTCCCAGCCCCGGGATAGTGACCTACTTTTCCCTTCTTATCTGTGTGCAAAATATTTGTTGTACTTAGTGTGTTCTCCCTGTCACAACGAATGTTTGTCTCTCCCTTTCATATGAACTGAACGCTAAAGTGCTAGTTAAATCGGTGGAAAAAACAATGGAGAAGAAAAGTTGGTAAGCAGTTTTAATTTCTGAACTAGGGGGCCTTGTAATTATGTCATTTAAAAAGAACTCTCTACAGTTTTTGCATCTATCTCTCTATCTGCCTGTCTACCTACCTATCTATTGAGAGACATGATTAAGGGTGGATTGTGAATTTTAAGTTTTTATGGCTTTTAATTTGAAGATTTACAATATAATAATGTGGTATTTTGAAAACCTTTTTTTGATAAACTACTTGTAGCAAGAAATGAACTTTTCTTAATCAGGAATATACAGTGTAGTTCACTATTGAATATTTAATTTCTTACCAAATTTTCCCTTGGGAAAATTTATTGTATATTTCTCCATGGTCAAACTGATTAACTTTAAAAATTGATTTTTGTATAGCATTACAGGTTAAGAGTGTGCTATATTCAAGGGGAAAAGGGTATGTGTGTGTTGGGGGGGGAGGGCATTTGTATGTATGTATCCTTATGTAAATATGTGAAATAATTGCTGTATCCTACAGAACTTTTGGAAATTAATAGAACTGTTACTCAAATTTAGTTAACATTTATCAGTTTAAATTTAGTAAACATTTATTTTTGTAAACATTTTAATTTGTGACTTAAAAGATTATTTAGTTATAGCACGCCCCTGTAGATTGATTTGCGGTATAGTATATCTTTTAGTTCTTTATAAATACTTTAAAATGTATTTAGAGGGATGTCAGATGTGTATTACGGTGCATTGATTTTAAATTTAGTAATACTTCCAACATTAGAAAAACTAGAAAAAAATTAACCTAGAAAATACTTCCAAATCTTTTTTTTTTTTTTTAAATCCTGTGTTTATTTTATTTTATTTTATTTTTTTGAGGAAGATCAGCCCTGAGCTAACATCCATGTTAATCCTCCTCTTTTTGCTGAGGAAGACCGGCTCTGAGCTAACATCTATTGCCAATCCTTCTCCTTTTTTTTTTTCCCCCAAAGCCCCAATAGATAGTTGTATGTCATAGTTGCACATTCTTCTAGTTGCTGTATGTGGGACGCGGCCTCAGCATGGCCGGAGAAGTGGTGTGTTGGTGCGCGCCTGGGATCCGAACCCGGGCCGCCTGTAGCGGAGTGCATGCACTTAACCGCTAAGCCACGGGGCTGGCCCAATACTTCCAAATTCTAATGTGATTGTTGATTTTAATCAACTTAGGTGAGGTAACCCATTGCAATGTAGCTATTTTCTTTAAAAATTCTTTTTAAATGATAAAGTACTTTCACCTCTTCAATTTACATCATCAGTGTCTTTTTTGGAACATCTTAGCTATTTTTGTTTGATCAGTTCTCAACTAATAAACATTCATGAAATCCTAATGTAAGTGTATAAACATCTCTCTGTCTGATTACACAGTTTATTAGACTTTATTTTGGTGGATAACTGGGAAGCTTCTGAATTTTTATTTTAAAAAACTTCTTTTAACCGTGAGTACAAAGGCGCTGAAGATGCACTGTTAAGTAATACATATTTTCCTTTACTGTATAGGTTTCTTAATTTGTAATCCTTAGATACCTTTTTGCTTTCATAACTAGATTAATTTATTAAAATAGCTAACTCCATTTTTAGCTAACCATGTGATTGTAAACACACAGAGGACACATTCACATGTGCCTGGATGCATTATGAGGATTCTGTTGATTCTGTGCATTTCTTTCTGTGCTGTGTATGGTTATTACAGTTTTTGCTGGTGAGGTCAGAATAAAGAGAACTGCTTTCCTTTACCTCTGAGTAAATGTCATTGAGAAAGATTCTTGTGGACTGGCATTTTCGGTTTTTAACATTCTTTATAATCAGACCCATGATGCATGCTCATCCCAAAATGCAGGAACTCAGTCTTTCCAGAGTTGAGCCTTTTTGTTGAATCAATAATGATGGAAGCTGGGACGGGATCTTAGGAGATGATGTATTCGACCCCTTTGTGGGGAAACTGAGGCTCAGAGTTGGTGGTGTGCCCAAGGCCTCACTGTGAGTTAGCTGCAGACCTGAGTCTGCAACTTGGATCTTCTGGGATTTTTTCTGGAGCCACTGTGGTAGTCGTTCTAACCTCTGTGGTCTGTTGGAGAATGCACAGCTGGTGTTTCCCTGAGAGAGAACTTGTTTCCTTAGCCCAGAGAATAAGAAGACGGCACTAAATTCAACACATTTCCTTCTATTGTCACTGAAAAGCGCCTGAATGATGGGAAGGTGCCTTTTTTAAAGGAGGTAGTCCTGCTTGGGTGTACCCCGGGCTATTTTATGTGAGCGTCTCTGTTCAGCCAGTTATCTTCAAAAACCCATCCATAGGGCCCCCCAAAACTGACTGGTACAAGAAACCCTATGTGAGTGCCTATCAGATGCACATCACTGAACTTTAATTATAAGGGAGTACCTGGAGTGGCTAGATGCTCTGATCAGGTATGGAGAGCACAGAGAGAATGAATCTACAAGTGGGGTAAGCAAGGGGAGGGGGTCAGAGACAGGAGGACTTGGGTGAGGACATTAGCCCGAGATCCAGACCCTCTGATTAACAAGCCAGTTCACGTGGAAGGAAAGTTACTTTTCCCCTGGTGGCTGTGTTCAGTTTAACAATCACCGGTGTATTTGGGATCTGTGGCACGGCCAGAACAGACCAGCACTGTCGGGTGCGCCGGGTGTAGTTAACAGGTTTACGTTCACCGAGGGGTCCCAGGGTCTTGGGTTTGCCAATCTAAACACATTCGACTTCATGGAATTTTTTTTATGTGCCTTGAGGGAACAAATTGAGAAGTCTGTGGGTTATAATTAGCATGTCCCACGTGCAGCTGAGTTTGTGTTTCTGGCTCTAACAGACGTTTATAGTTTTTGGCTACCTTATCCCGCAGGAACTCGTAGCCCCTCTTCAGACGTTAGCTCATTAATTCTCATAACATCCAATGTGAGCTGGAGAGCATGATCGTAGATTCCCCCTAAAGCCAAGACTGCTTGCTGTCCGTTCTAGACCTTCCAGGATCCTGGCTGGTGAGGGCTGCCAGGCGGTGGGGTTGGGGAGGGGGGCTGTGTTGGCTTTCAGACCCAGTCTTGGGGGTGGGTGACGTTCTCTGGAGTTGCCCTGCCCTTTGGCAGCTGTTCCTGCCGTGACTCTGCAGAGCTTCCTCCGGGAAATGATGGTGGGGACAGTGAAGTTGGCTGCGTTTCCTCCTCAGGGCACTGAACCCGTGGAATGTGTGCTGCAGATGAAGCAAGTCTCTAGGTTATTCACCTTGACATACCTGCCAGCAGACAGCGCAGGAAGACTAGGGGAGCTCTCCAGGATCAGAAGAAACGGGCATTGGAAAGGGAGGGGATTAGCATCTAGTGAGAAACTCCTTTGCTTTCTCAGTCAGCCTGCGTAGTAATCTTGCTGTTGTCACCCCTGAGTTTCTAGATCAGAAATTCGAATTCCAGAAGTGAATTCTCTTGGATTCGAGCCTGAGTCTGTGATCCAAAGCGTGTGCTGTCCCATTTTGGGGCAGATCAAAAGGGAATTCTCAGGGGTAGTAAACTCTTGCTACAAAACTTCTGTAGCAAGTTACTCTTTCCCAATGTAGAAGGGAAGCTTCTCTTTAAAATGCCATGGAGTACTGTGGAGAGTTTGATGATTTAGAAATGACATTGAAGGATGTGTGTAATATATTAAGTGTGCCAGCGCACTCTCACACCAGGCGGGAAAGCTTCCTCCTTCAGAAACCAGATGTGCAACACCTCCTGGGTCCATTTCTCTTTCTGTTAAAAGAAGGTTTTGCCTGGGCTCCTAAGAAATTTTGCTCATATATCAGAAGAGATAGTTTGTAGCTTTTAATCCAAAACCTTCAATGTTGTCATAGCAGCCGCTGTTATTTTTGACTCAAAAATCCTTCTAATTAGTCTTGATAATATATTTGGCATTTCCACAGTTGGGGAAAATACCTTTTTTTTTTTAACTGTCACTTTGTGAATTGTCAAGTTCTAGATGCTATCTTTCAAATTATTAATATCGGTCTGTTGGGATTAAGGGCAGCCCAGCTCCTCGTTCATGGCTTTGGTTGATAAGGCCAGCCTTTCCAAACCCAGACAGAAACAAACCTTGACATTGACCCTGGGTGGTCCTGGCCCATCTCTGCTTATGCAGAGACACCGTTTGGGGTGTTAACTCTTAGATAACCGGAGTGTTGAATTAATTGCCCATCCCATTCACAGAGCCTTCTAAGATTGGAGTCCAGCTTATGGTTTATGGGCTTCCATTTGCTTTCGGCTGTTTGTTTTCACTGCCTGTTCAAATCTATTCCATTTTATCATTGCCTGATAATTTAATGTTCTTTGTATTATCCAGAGTTTGAGCATAAGGCAACAACTGACTGTGTGGAAATTGCCTAGTAGTTGGGCCTATTTCTTCCCTAATCCAAGATTCTGACGAAAGCCATCCTACTAGCAGAGCATTAAATATTCTTAACAAAAAGCTTTAGAGAAGAGGGGAGGGGAACTCTCAGTATGTCATGGCTTTAACAGTGGAATAAAGGATTGGAAAATCAGATAACTAGACTTTGTGAAGTCAATGCCGTGAATCGATATACCTTATAGAAGTTTCTCTAAGGAAGTGTGTTGAAAGGAATGAAAATCAGCATCACCAGAGCCTTTTCATGAATGCGTGTCAGGGCCCACTTTGTCGTATGCACTGGGGAGCCCTGCAAAGCACCCCATGTGGTTCCTTGTGGCCCACCAGGCCCTTGTCCTTTGAGAACCATGCTGCCTGAGTAAATTGTCCTAAAGAATGCAGCTTTCCTTCCACCTGCCCTTTAGGTTGATAAATACTGAGAAACTGTCTTGCCCTTGGGTTTCTAACCTGAGTCTTTCATGATCTTTCACGTTCTTGGTGTATCACCTGAGGCTCTCTCATTATCCTTTGCCAGTTGTGACCTGGGTGGGAAGGGTAGAGATGATGGGAACAGTCTTGGAAGGAAGAATGAGCTTTGTGTCTCCAATATGCATTCATTTATTTGCTCTACACCCCAGAGTCCTGTGTGCCAGCCACTCTGCCAGGCAGTGGGGCCTTCGCACATGGAGAGCCGGAGCCTTCTCCAGGGCGAGGAGGCGACAAGCTGACCAACAGCTGCGCCGGAGGAGGCCTGGCTTGCTCGGAGCACGCTGCCTATGAGGAATGGCTACTCACACTGGTTAAGTCAGGGGGGGTTTATTTAAGATAGGAAGCTCAGCTGAGCCTCTCGAGGGCCTACACCTAGAACCACTCAGCATCTAAAGCAGCTCTTCTGTCTGTCCCACGTGGTCCCTCATCGCTGCTTCTCTCTGCACATCTGCTTCCTTATTCTCCTTGGACTGGCCTCCTCTGCAGGAGCCCAGCAAGTCTCCCCTGAATGAGACACCCCATCCCCTGGATCTACGTGAACTTCCTGGTCCAGTGCTCACAGCTGGACTGTAGTCTCTGTGTCCTAATTCCAGATCCTCAGAAGCTGGCATTGTTTGGGCTGGTGTGTACCCATGGCCCAACTAGCTATGGCCTGGTTGAAGGAGCTGTTGGAGGCCTTGGCATATTTGTGTGTCTTGCGAGGTTTGCCTTAGGGTGGGGTCCTCCACCAGAGAGAGATGAGACTGAGGAGGAAGGCTTGATCAGGCTGTGGAGTTATGTGATCTCTGATAAGGAAATTTTTTTATTGTGGTAAAATATATATAACATAAAATAGACCATTTTAACCTTTTTAAGTATACAGTTCAGTGGCATTAAGTGCATTCATGTTATTCTGCAACCATCACCACCATCCATTTCCCGAACTTTTTCATCTTCCCCAAGTGACTGTACCCATTAAATAACAACTCCCCATTCCCTCCTCCCCAGCTCCTGGCACCACCACTCTACTTTCTGTCTCTATGAATTTGACTACTCTAGTACCTCATATAAGTGGAGTCACACAGTGTCCTTTTGTGACTGGCTTATTTCAGTCAGCATGTCTTCAAGGTTCATCATGTTGCAGCATGTGTCAGAATTTCTTTCCTTTTTAAGGCTGAATAATATTCCATTGTGTATATAGTCGTCACTTAACGATGGAATTTTGTTGTTGTCGAACATTCATAGGGTATACTTACACAAACTTATGATGCCTACTACACACCTAGCCTATATAGTACTAATCTTATGGGACCACTGTTGTATACATGGTCCGTCGTTGACCAAAATGTTGTTATGCGGTACATGACTGTGTATACCACATTTTGTTTATCCGTTCATCAGTTGATGGATACTTGGGTTGCTTCCAGCTTTTGACTGTTGTGAATAATGCTGCTTTGAACATGGATGTATATATATGTGTTTGACTTTCTGCTTTCACTTCTTTTGGGCATATACCTGGAAGCGGAATTGCTGGGTCGTATGGTAATTCTATGTTTCATTTTTTTGAGGATCTAGTAAGGAATTTGAATACTGGCTTAAAGACACAGGAGAGTTATTGCAGGATTTAAAGCAGGGCTTACTTGATCAGATCATGATCTAGAAAGGCAGGTGGGGTAGTGTGGCCCATGGATGGGGGAGGAGAGGGCTGGCAGAGGCTGTGGTGGCAGGATAAGGCAGAGAGACCACTTGGAAGGCTGTTGCCTTCCAGGTGAGAATGATGAAGGCTGAACTGGGGTAGTCACAGTGGGGAAGAGAGGGGAAGGGATGAAAGTGGGAGTGATTGAGGTGATATAATCAACGAGACAGATTGGCTATGGGGGAAGGAAGTAAGAGATGGAGAGGACAAGGATGAGAAACTGAGGCAATTGTACCTTTGTGAAATTTAGGGGGAATAAGAGGGTTTATTTTTTTGCATTTTGGTATATGATGGTAGCAGATACAAGTTTTAGAGAGGTATTCAGACACTAGACACAGCCAAGTGGTGGAGATGATTGGTGGGCAGGCTGTTGATAATATGAGTTGCTAATTTGAGGGAGGGGAGAAAGTAAAGAATAAAGGGGCAGATGGCCATGCAATTTGGCTGAATTTAAAAGTGATGGGGATGTTATTGGTGTAACTCCACAGTTTCACAGCTCCTACGGATCTATTTCACATTCCTTATCTTGAGGCAGAAATATATACAGCAAAATTTATAAAACCAGAAATGATGGCCACTTCATTGGTTATAAAAATCAGGTGTCATAAGGATTCTGATAAATTCCAAAGGATTTAGACTAAAGCATGAGGGTGTTGAATTTGGCTTATATTCTTTTCGCTCATCCACATTTAAAAATTTTTTTCTATAGTGAACATATATTGCTTTTACTCGTTAAAAAGGTCATTTGAAATTTTAGAAGTGGCCTATTTTCTTGTCTTGACTCTCTTACTGAACTGGGAGCTCTTGGGGGTGGTGTGGGGAGGGGAAGTACCATGATTATTCCGTGTGTTGCTAGCACTTAACACAATGCCAGGGACCAACAGGACTCAATACTGTAAATAGTGGTTGGCCTGGCTTGAATGGAAATTTAATCTCACTGCTCTCAGAGAGATGAGATTCAGTGCTATTTAAAAAGATCTAGGAAGGAAATTCCAGTTTTCCTCAGTCACTCAGCTCCTCATATTAGATACTGAACCACATGTTATAGACTTGGCCCCTCTCTACTTTTATTTTGCCATCAGGATTTGCTGAGATTTATTTTGTTTGTGAAATCTTGCCACATTGGCCCTGTTTTCTTACCTAAATGTGTTTCTCATGTTATTCTTAAAAGCATTAGTGATCTCTTTGGGAGCCAAATGACTCAATTCTGTTTCCTGTCTTGTGTTGATAATATCATGCTTTTAGAGGAATGGATCAAAGTGGCTTGAAGCTTGGTCATTATTTTGCCTTCTGGTCGGCTGTGACAGACCAACCTATGGCAGCTGTGAGAACTGCATTATTGAATGGCTCAGTTGTCACTGGTAAATTTGCATACTTGTTTTCCCTTTGTATCTCTCTGAGTGCCTACCATATGCAAGAGGCTGTGCACTGTGCCTTTGGGAAATAAAGACAATAAGGTGTGACCCTTGACATCAAGGAGCTGATTCTCTAGAAGAGGGGCTATCGAGCATACGTGACCACCATACAGGAAGGATAATGAGTGGAACTGGAGTCAGATAAGAACTGTGGTTGTTATGCTAAGAAGACTCCCTGAAGGTGCTCCTTGGATGTATATTGCTAATGACATCATAGGAGATGTGTTTTAAATGTCCTCGTTTATACTTACCAAAGCAATAAATATCTACTTTCATTGAGTTTTTCGGCAAGTGGCTTTTATGGCTTTGCTTTCAGAGTTCCTTCAAATTCAAAATTATGTTAATGATTTTATTAATCCTTGTTAATCATTGCAGCCTTAGCTCTGATTTGTGAATGTTCTTTCAAATTCTATAATAAAGCTGTTTCAACTTAAAAATATACGTTTGTTCTCGTCTGTGGTACTCTGAGAACTTTGAATAAATGGGAGACTACCAGATGCTTTGTTTCAGCTTATCCTGCATCTCTTATTAGTTATTAAATTAGTCATTAATTTGGAATAGCTTTTCAGGGTTACCGTTTTGATATCGAATAGTAGAAGGACCATGCACTTCATACAGATGTGCCGTCTGGTTTGGCCGTCTCTCTGTGGAGCTGTCGGCTTAGGGAATGGGTCTTGACATTGCTCATCACAGATGACATTAACATGGTAGGTGGCTTGTAATATAAGGTTGGTGACTGGGGTAGACTACTTATATTTAAATGTTAGGTTACAGATGACATTTTAAGATGCTATAGGATGTTTATGCTACATTCTCTTTTGGATTTTGAGAAATTTTGAAATGATGCTTTTAATATTTTAAATGGTATTTTTACACTGCAGAAGATGCCAGAAAATGAATTGGTGTACATTGAAATACAGGTAGTAATTTTGGAAGTTTTTGAGATGAGAGTAGGTAGGGGGAAGGAACGGTTGCAATCATATATTTTGTTTTTCTTGGATGGACGAACGAGTAGAAAGAGATGAGGCAGTCACCTGGCACCAGTTGGTGGGCTGGTGGCTGGGCCAAATCAGCACCCTTAGCTAAAGGGCCCCTGCTTCCAGGTTCCTCTGAAGGCTCTCATAGTGATTGTATTTTGTAGATTTCTTTCACCAGGGTTCGGAGATGAAGCTTAGGTTTTGCATAATAATGAAGATCAAACAGTGGTATAATACTGTATATTGGGTACTGTACTTAGTGTTCATGTCAGTTAGGGATCTTGGTTGCTGGCAATGCAGGAAGCATGTGGAGACTCACAGAAATGCAGAGAGGTTGGAAGACTTCGAAGGATATAGGCTTGGGGGATAGGCAGTGACCAGGGCCAGGAAAAGGCTAGAGGGCTGGGCAGCAGGATCCATAGCAGAAGCCATGCCACAGGAACCAGCTGGTCTTCATTTTGCTGCTGTTGCTGCAGTGAGTGATGAGTGTAACCTCCAGCTATCACGACCGACGTTCATCATCACCCAGGACGCAAAGTCTCAGGAGCATCTCATTGGCTGCACATAAGCCATGTTCCTCCGGGTGTGGAGAGAGCAGATCTGTTTCCTTGGGATTCTGTAATGGGGATTGGGCACTACTTCTCACTGGATTACTTGTTATCTCAAGATAACTGGGCACTCCCCAGAAGGGAGATCAGGTGCAAATAGGAACAGGACTGTATATTGGATAGTGTCCTCTTTTTAAAAAAAAAACCAAACAAATGTTTACTGTGGCTCTCTTCCTTTGGCTGCCCAAAATTCACATCCACCTTTCTTACCGTACTTATGTTTGTGCAAATGAGGTACTGCCGCCAACATAATGCAATTCTTCCCTGAATGGCTGAAAACACAGCCACCCCTCTTCAGAGGTTCTGCTGTTCGAGAAGATCTCCTTTGTCCGTTGTCTTCCATGGCTACATCTGAGATGATCATTGGGGAAGATGGCTTTATCAGGGGCTGCGGTGCTTTAACAGTTCTCTTTTAGTTCTTATGAGTTGGAGGTCTTGGGGTTGATTGTCTTAAGGATCAAGCACTTGTGAGTTATGGTCAGCCAGACTTCTTTGGCAGTATAGATCCCTTAAAAATGTTGTTGGGTTTTAAGGTTTATTGGCCTCCATGGACTAGTAACCAAAACTGGAGATACTGCCAGCTCCCAAGTTTTGAACATAGAACTTGGTCTGAAAACTTCTCCTGGCAGTTGGACCTGGCCTTGGTGCTCTGCAGAGTGCCTTAGCTCTTGGTTAGTAGAGTCCACCTGGGAGTAGTTAAGACGCATACGGAGCAATAGACGGGATGGTACCTCTCCTGGGCTACATCTTCATGGGGGAGTGCTATCCCTCTCTTAGGCCACAGAGGCAAAACGGTGCTCGAGATGGGTCACATTTCCTCTGCGTCTCCCACCTCTTGGCAGAATGACTCCTCTTAGCAGCACCAAATGGTCTCTCTGTTCAGACAGGCCAGTTTCACAGCAAGCTCGTCTTTTTCTTTTATGTCCTTAAGAGGTAGCCAGCACATACTCCGGCATCTGAATTTTTCTCGAGTTCCCTAAAGTTGCAGGCACAAAGTCCAAGTCTTAAGGCACAACAGCCCATGGTTTAATCAGCTGTTTCACTGTTAAGTAACAAAGATGATCGTCTTGCCAGTCCAAGACAGTAGGTCCTCATGCTCTCCACCCTGTGGCCTGGGCACAGCCAGTCCATGCTCTTTCATGTTTTACTTATGACACTCCACTTCCTCATACCAGCTTCTGTTATTAGGTAAGATGCTTTCTGTTGCAAATAATAGAAAATCCAACTCAAACAGTTTAAACAATAGGGAGAATTAATTGGCCTCCATGACTGAAAACTTGAGAGCTGTGGGGCCGGCTTCAAATGTAATTTGATCCAGAGGTTTGTGATGTCATCAGGGCTCCAGCACAAATTCTGCTTATTTTCTTGCCCTGCCCTCCTCCAGGTGTTGTCTTTTTTTTTTTTTTTGTGAGGAAGAACAGCCCTGAGCTAACATCCGTGCTAATCCTCCTCTTTTTGCTGAGGAAGACCGGCTCTGAGCTAACATCTATTGCCAATCCTCCTCTTTTTTTTTCCCCAAAGCCCCAGTAGATAGTTGTATGTCATAGTGGCACATCCTTCTAGTTGCTGTATTCTTCTAGTTGCTTCTAGTTGCCACGTGGCCTCAGCATGGCCAGAGAGGCGGTGCGTCGGTGTGCGCCCGGGATCCGAACCTGGGCTGCCAGTAGCGGAGCGCGCACACTTAACTGCTAAGCCATGGGCCGGCCCCATGTGTTGTCTTCCTCCTCAGACCAGGCCCTGTCATGAAAGCAGACATGGCCACAGCAGTTCCAAAAATCACTTCTGTAAATCATGCCATCCAGATATATAGAACTTTTGTCCTAATATTCCAAGCCAAAGCCTCAGGCACAGCTATCTGAGCAGCCCTGAATCAGTTACAGCGGCTGGGAGATGGGAGTGTGTTTATTGCCTTTGTCTAGATCGCGTGCTACCTTCCCAGAACATGGGATAAAACTGGCTTCCCTAGAACAGCATGGATTCCCATGGGCGTCTTGGAAAGGGCAAAGGTAGACATCTCCATGTCAAACAAAAAGGATCGTCAGTGCTCTACGTACGTCATTTCATTCTCCCATGTAAATTCTTCTAATAGTTTATGGAAATCTCGAGTTAGCAAGTGATTCTGAAATTTGTTGTTGTAAGCATTGCTCCTTCAGAGAAAAGACAAGTCAACTTCCTTTAGTGGAGGAAACATACCAACTAATGTCATTGGGATGTCAAAGTGAACCGAACCAAGGCTGGAGACAGTCGTCACGTAGGGGAAGTCAGTCCTCTTGTAGGAAGATAGGGCGGTACCTCTACACAGTCTTCTCAGTGTCCCGTTTTTACCATGAGAATGAGGGAGGGTATCCCTCTTTCCTCCCCCAGAGTACTTAGATGCTAAAAAGAAAAAAATGAAATGAAACAAAACTGTGGCTTGAATGACTAAATGAATGTTGGCATCACCTTTTCAGGTGGTTTACTTTATTGTATTTTGGTTTGTAAAAGTTGTATTTTCAGAGTTTTTCAGTTTTATCAGTTGCCCATAGCTGAGCATTTGTTTTGCCCTCTCCCCCACTGCTGATATAAAGTCGGGATAGAAGTGTAAAAATTGGAACCCATACAAACTTGTTTAAAGCCTGTGTTTGAATGTTGAAGCAGGTTTAATTACAGAGAAAGACTGGCTGCTTAATTATTGTTACCTGCAGCGAAGCCCTGGTCTTTCCGCAGCTATTTCCATAAATAGACTTGATATACAGGAACACCCCAGGGCACAGAGTTCCCATTCAGCCTCTTCGTTTAATGTAAATTGCTGGTTTGAGGTGGTTATTTTTGAAACCCTTCTCAGGTTGATTTCCCCCTTAATCCCCAAGCCTTCTTCCCTCATCTGCCAAATTATATGTAATGCATCGCAGCTCAAGTGCTTGTGGCATTCCACGAGACTGAGAACTTCAAATTTGATTTAAATGCTAATTTATTGCGACAAAGGTTGGGCACTCACGTTCCGTTTCTGTGCAAGTCTTTCCATGGACTTGGCGGGGGACCAGCTGTCTCCCTGACTTCTGTTGCATCTCCAGAGAATGGCAAGTGCCCCCACCCCTGCCTATTTTGTTTTAAAACAGAGTCTGGCCTAGTTCAAAGGTCACGGAATCATTCTTAGTGCTATTGTTGGGTTTTAGTGATAACTTGGGGTTTTTTATTCCAGGCGTAGTTGGCATGAAATTAAAAAAAACGTGTTAACAAAAATGTTAACTCTATTTTTCTTCTTTTGAATATTAAATACTTTCTTACTGGATTGTTCTTTTTAATGGGAGAACCTCTCTGCTTCTTGGTCTCTCTTTTTTGGCTTTTCACTGCACACTTAAAAAAATTTTTTTAATAGGGTCAGAAATAAAGGATGTGTTTGTGGATTCATATAAATCATTAGTAATTAATAATAAAAAATTATGCAATTCCCAGTCCTTCCTAGTTCTCTTTAAAATAGCCCAACTCAATGTAGTTTCTATTGCTTCTAAGACACCTACTGGATGTTCTAGACTAGAATAGGAGGACGTTTATTTAAATTGCTAAGTCTTAAGCAAGTAGACCAACCTTTATAAGATATAATAGGCCTGGGTGACCCCTTTTTTTTGTATGTTCATTTCTATTTATTTATTTAAAAAATCTTTTTTTTAATTGAGGTAACTGGTTTATAACATTATATAAATTTCAGGTGTACACCATTGTGTTTCAACTTCTATATAGACTGCATCATGTTCACCACCCAGAGTGTAGTTGCCATCCATCACCCTACAAATGTGCCTCTTTATGCATTGTACCCTCCCCCAACCCACTTCCCTTCTGGTAACCACCGATCTATTCTCTGTATCTATGTGTGTGTTTGTTGTTGTTTTTTATCTTCCATGTATGAGTGAAATCATACGGTATTTGGCTTTCTCCGTCTGACTTATTTTGTTTAGCCTAATACCCTCAAGGTCCATCCATGTTGTCGCAAGTGGCACGATTTCGTCTTTTTTTTATAGCTGAGTAGTATTCATTGTATATATCTACCACATCTTCTTTATCTGTTCATTCCTTAGTGGGCACTTACATTGTTTCCAAGTCTTGGCTATTGTGAGTAATTTAGCAATGAACACGGGGGTGCATATATCTTTTCAAATTAGTGTTTTCATGTTCTTTGGATAAATACCCAGAAGTGGAGTAGCTGGATCATATGGTATTTCTATTTTTGATTTTTTTGAGGAATCTCCATACTGTTTTCCATAGTGGTTGCACCAGTTTACTTTCTCACCAGCAGTGTACGAGGGTTCCCTTTTCTCCATTTCCTCACCAACACTTGTTAT
This sequence comes from Diceros bicornis minor, assembly GCF_020826845.1. NCBI lineage: Eukaryota > Metazoa > Chordata > Mammalia > Perissodactyla > Rhinocerotidae > Diceros > Diceros bicornis. The sequence goes on from NC_080749.1 coordinate 70,068,889, forward strand.
TTCTTGTCTTTTTAGAAATAGCCATTCTGATGGGCATGAGGTGATATCTCATTGTAGTTTTGATTTGCATTTCCTAATAATTAGTGATATTGAACATCTTTACATGTGCCTGTTGGCCATCTGTATGCTCCTTTGGAAAAATGTCTGTTCAGATCCTTTGCCCATGTTTTAATCAGGTTGTTAGTTTTTTTTATGGTTGAGTTGTATAAGTTCTTTATATATTTTGGATGTTAACTCCTTATCAGATATATGATTTGCAAATATCTCCTCCCAATTGGTAGGTTGTCTTTTTGTTTTGTTGATGGTTTCTTCTGCCATGCAGAAGCTTTTTAGTTTGATATAGTACCACCTGGGTGACTCCTTAATACAAAGAATTAAATGTACTTTCCCCTCAGTATTAGGGGCGTGAATATACATGAGTATTCATTGCATGTTAATTTGATTTTGCTGTTATAGTGGTATGTGTGTTGGAACGAGAATTAAGAATATTGAAGTCACTCTTCGCAGAGTGACTTATATTTTATAGGCAACCTCTAGTTTACAAGTGGGTTATGTTTTTTTCTTTATAAGTTAATGTTGGTGCCTGGAATGAAATTTCCACCCGTAGGTGCAGTGTTATAAGTGGTGATTGAGTTCTTTAACACAAAAAATAACGCACTCTTAAATTGTCATATGCAAAATTTCTTAATCTCTCTGGGCTTCAATTTCCTTATCTTGAAATGGAGATAATGATAATGATACCTACCTCATAGAATTATTATGAGGATAAATTAATTCATGTGAAGTTCTTGATATAGTGTCTGATATGTGGCAAGTACTCAATGTTAGCATCATTTTTGAAACATTTCCTTGGAAAACGCATTCTGAATTTTATCATGGAATGCTGGGGGATGTCATCTTGGGGGAAGCAGGTTCATATAGGCTCAAATCTGACATTGGTATGCAAGGGTTAATGGAAAGGAGTGGGTGGGGTTTTCTTGCTAGAGTTTTGCAACTACTGGTTAAGAGAGGGGATGGTCTAAAGAAGAAAATGGAGACCCTGGCTTCCTAGTGGCTCTTTCTGCAGATGGACTTTGCCAGGGACGATGGACTGGAGGTTTGTTTGTGGCGGTAGGTTGGCAGATGGGGCTTCTAGTGGCTTGGCAGTGACCTCAGCGCCTCAGAGGCTTCTGACGTATGTTGTAGGGAGGGGAGGTTATGACGTTGGTGAATCAGGTGAGGGCCAGTTGGAACTACCAGTGTTTCATTTCTCCAGTAGTGCTAAGAACCCATCTGAAATAATTTTGCTCATTTAAATCGACCCTTTTCCCCTCTTTCCTATAACAGGAGACTATGGCCAAAATGGAGGTGAAAACGTCACTTCTGGACAACATGATTGGAGTTGGAGATATGGTTCTTTTAGAACCTCTGAGTGAGGAGACCTTCATCAACAACCTCAAGAAGCGCTTTGACCACAGTGAAATATATGTGAGTGTACACCAAAGGTCAGCTGGGGGGCTTAGACTTTGTATTTCGTGGCAGAGAGCTGGCTTCTCTTCCACAGACTCTTCTCTCTTGTTTCTGTTTATCAGAGTCCAGAGGTATTTGTTTATACCCTCAAAGAGAGTTTTGTGTTTGCTCAGTTGGCACGTGAGTAATATCGATTGAAGTCAAATGAGTGTGCTTTCCATGTGGTGTTTCCAGAGTGCTGACCGTCTGCAGAGTATTGTACTGGATGTTGGGGACATTCGAAAGCAAGTAGAATACTTAGTGCCTTGCCCTCTGAGGAACATATATTCAGGAGGAGTTTTGAAATTCATAGGCATCTTCTTGGATGCCTTCGTAAGATGAGCATCTAATTGTTGAGAAGCTACCCATTAAAATGCAAGGCAGTGAACTGTCAAAAGAGACATGAACCTTCTTGACATTTGTAGTGAGTAGGGACAGGTGCAAATTACCAGATGAGACTATGTGTTTGGTCCCTCGAGATTTGGGAATAATCATGTCCTGCTGTGCGAAAGTATAGTGTCAGATACAAAATGAAAACATAAATATATACAATAATAGGAGAAATTTTTTGTTATAAAAATTCTTTATAAAAGATTTCACAGTGTTACTTTAACTATCAAGTTCCTTAAATATATTTAAAACATGAGCGAAAAATAGAATTTATACGCAGCTTTTCAGGAATTTGCCTAAAGCACAGAAGTTTGCGTCTGTTCAGGTAGAGACGTGTTGTTAACTAAACCAAGGAAACTGGGCGTTGACACCATGTACCAGCAGCTGAGAAGGAAACAGAATGGATTAGATGGAAGTAGTTTTAGCAGATTCTGCCTCGCTTCTGAGTTCTTCTTACCCCTTTTTTATAGTATATCTGTGTCGGGAGTTGAAGTGGATTATTGGGACATGATTCATATTTTTCTGTCTATCAATGTGGGAACAGTAAGAGGAACTATAAGTAAATAAAAGGAGAGATCATAACTGATACAAATAGGGTCAGTTTTAACTTTTGTGGAACTAATGTATTTTTAAAAAGTTATATGCAAAGCTGTATTATTTTATGTCACATATAGCTTTCCTTTCCAGATAGCCAATCGTGTTTCAAGGATAGCTTTGGATAATTAATTTCTTAATGAAATAGTAGTCATCGTCTGGGGATTGAACTTGCCATCCTTCTTGATTTGTATTCTTGGAGGTAGGGGGAAGTTGATAGTAACATGAGATATGTGAATATTTCTTTTGGAATATTAATATGATGACTGGATACTAAACTAAGTCCAGAGATGTAGTATAAAATGCTGATTCAAATGGAAAAGGTAGAAAATGCTGCTGCAGAGCAGGGAAGAGGTATTGTTGGGTTTGGCAGTGAGGCCCAGTGTCGCTTTCCCTCGAAGTATCGCAGTTCGGCTTTCAGGTGGGAAAACCTTATGGTTCTGCAGCTTTAATTGAAAGTATGGTCTGATATCAAATAAAAGACAGACTTTAAACACTGGTCTTTGAGATGGAGATAGGAGGAATCAATCCTATCACAACTAACATTGCTGATCATTTTTCTTTTTGTCTCTAAGAAGCACAGTTCACTGTTAGATGAATTGAAAATAGGGTGGAGGGTAGAACATTACGTGCATTCAAATACCTGATTTGTTGTGCTCACTAGAAATAAAACAATCCCCTTTTTAACAAAACGCCAAGTGTTAACATTCATGGGTCTTTAGCAGACGAAATGTCTGGGTTTTGGCCCTACATAATTTTATTTTCTAACTATTTTAGGAATGCCCTTTCTGGTATAAAACAAAAGCAGAAAATTGCTTTCTGCTTCCCAATATTCATGTCAATTAATGTTTTCCATGATACTTTAGGACTGTCATTTCCGTGAGACGTGTGCCTTTATTTTGTAACTTTAAACGCACATCATATTGGAGGGCTGGGCATTCTCTATTTTAAGCAAAAAAAAAAACCAAAACAAATTATAAAGTAGTGGGTGTACTATGATCCTATTTTTTTTGATGGGAGGTTTAGGGATGTGTGCATATGTTTGTATATTTGCATGCACATAGAGAAGGGCCTGCTGACTTTGGGTAACACAGTGGGGACAGGGAAGGGTTATTCTTTTAGACCTCTGTGTTATAGGACTTGTTAAGTCAAGCATGTATTGTTTTTGTAATTAAAATACCGTACAATAAATGTGATTGTCACACCTCTGTAACCACATGTCGTGTATACCACCCTTGGGAAATCTTTTTCTGGCTCTTATCCTGATAATACTCCTGCTTTGCTTTTGTTCATGAGTTGCTGAAGAATTGTTTGCCTGATGCCAAAGGCCAAGTTAATATGACATGTAATATTTTATCGTCTTGTACTTCACTTTGTTTTTTAATTCTTTCCCAGAAAATGAAGGTGCAATTTAAAAAAAAAAGTCTCTTTTGTAGTCTCATAGCTTTGTTTTATACTATAAAAGTGGGTGATGGTCTAGGGTGATCCATCTTGCAAACATATTGAACAGTAGTTTGTATGTTCAGAAGCCATGGTTGATAAGGGGGGCTGGTGAACAGAAGGACCTTGGCTCAGGCTTTTGAACTCTGGCTATACCCAGAGCCTTAGCCATCTCCTGTGTGAACCAGCTCTAGCTCGAGGGTCCCTGTTCTTCCATCCTGACATCCATCCATCTCCCTCCCACCCCCATCTTGAGATAGGAAATAGTCCCTACCTTCACAGAGCTCTCACAAGGGATTGCTTTGCCTCCAAATATGAGTTATCAACTCTCTAGAGCATTCATAACCCGTAGTGATTCTCCAGATTTCCAGGCAGCTAAGTCTGGAAGTAGAAACCGTTGTGATCCCATCATACTAAACCTGAAGCTCTGAGGAGGCCACTTGAGTCATGCATACTCCTCAAACCACTGACTGTGGCCAGGTGACCAGATGAGCTGAGTGGCTTAAGAAAATGATGTCTACCCCTAGGATTGGAGTAGGATCAGCTTTTTCCAGAGTAGATGGGCTGTGTGTAAGGGGGTGGATACCCAACCAAATATATCTATCAACATATTAGGAAGAGGAAAAGGGGAATGGTGCTGATGAGGCCAGCCGCTGTAGACCCCTCACAGGTTTGGTCGGGAATTCTGTAATGAAGTGGCTTTATTAATGTTGATACCATCCTACAGGATATGCCCCATGGGAAGCGTTTATCATTTGAGTTCTAGGCTGCAAGGGCACCCAAAGCCTTGCCTCCCAGACTTGTCTCCTGGAGAACTCCTAAGGGCGGAGAAGAGTAAATAGGTGTCCCAGGTCTCTGGGGGCAGAGTTGAAGTCCGTCCACTTGAGGGAAATTTTGTTCAAATCTTTGCTGCTGAGGTAATTCAAAGTTTTATTCTATTTTGTAATGCATATGTGTTTGTTTTACTCTAATATGCTCCTTGCAGTCCTTCTTTGAGTAAGAAGTATTTTTGGTGCTGACAAGTAGATTTAGTTTGTTTTCTATCTGAATTGTCAAGTTGGGGATCATCTAGATAATAGAGGTCTGAATTAGTCCAATTTTAGGATCTTATGTTAAACTAATTGTAGTGGTAAGAGGACTACTTTAAAAGTCTGGTAAAAATTGTCTTAATTTTTAGAAGTTAGTACTTGAATTAGGATCCCCAACAAGATGGGATCGGGTACTTTTACGAAAGATACTCAAGTGCGTGCCTCCAGGAACATCCGTTCTTTGCTTTGAGGTGGGTTCATACACTTGTTTAAAAAGCCCTGATGGCGTAGCGGCCCCGTGGCGTAGCGGTTAAGTGCACACGCTCCGCTGCTGGCGGCCCGGGTTCGGATCCCGGATGCGCACTGACACACCATTTCTCAGGCCATGCTGTGGTGGTGTCCCATATAAAGTGGAGGAAGATGGGCACAGATGTTAGTCCAGGGCTGGTCTTCCTCAGCAAAAAGAGGAGGATTGGCATGGATGTTAGCTCAGGGCTGGTCTTCCTCACAAAAAGAAAATAAATAAAATAAAAAGCCCTGAGCTGGTTCATAATCCCCTTTGTAGCCCGACAGAGTCTCTAAATCTGGGACAGTTGCAGATGTTGCCGTGGTATTTGCAGTAAGGGCTGTTCAGGGGGAGACGAAGGAGCCTCAGGGGAGAATAGCTAGAGGGAAGAGGGAAGGTTGGGCCGATGGGGTAATGTGCAGGCGCAGGGACTGTGCTTTTATTCCTCCCTCTTAGCAGGGTGCGGTTCAAGCCGGGACCAGCTGCAGGACGTGCCATTTGGTCTAGCAGTTTCTGTGTGGGGTCAGCGGTGGGAAATGCTGGTCATGACATTCCAAGCGCCGCCTGTCTGTATTCTGTCCTCTGTCAGACCTTCTTCCAGCCAGATGGAGTGGTGGCAGGATTTCACGTGGACTTGTAATGTAGGAGACCCAGCCAGACGAGATTCTGTTTTTAGGGTGACTGGTCAGGACCGTGGTTCTCTTCAAGAACAGGAAAGCTGCAATTTAGGCAAGAATAAGGCCCAGGGCAGATTTGGAAACTAAAGAACCAAGGTGTCTGTTCTCTGACAAGAAGTATTTTTGGTGCTGACAAGTAGATTTTTTTGTTCCCTCTCTGAATTGTCAGGTTGCAGATCATTCAGATATAGAGGTCTGAATTAGTCCAATTTCAGGATCTTAAGTTAAACTAATTGTAGATGTAAGAGTGACTTCTTTGAAAGTCTAGTAAAAATTATCTTAAGTTTTAGCAGTTAGTACTAGAATTAGGATCCCCATAAAAGATGAGATCAGATGCTTTTATGAAAGGTACTCAAATATAAGTACAATGTATTAGGTTTAAAATATTGCAAAGTAAATGAAAATAATACTAGTTAACATTTATGTATTTATTTGAAGTGTCAAAAAACACTTCATTTATACACATGAAAATCCTACCTTATAGGTATAATAACATGTATTCCTGGGAATTTGATAAATGGTGTATTGGTTTTCTCTTGCTGCATAACAAATTGTCCCGAACTTAGCCATTTAAAATAACATACATTTATTATCTCACTATTCCTGTGGGTAAGGAGTTCAGGCATGGCTTAGCTGGGTCCTCTGCTCAGGGTTTTACCAGGCTGTCATTAAGGTGTCAGCCAGGACTGCAGTATCATTGGAGACTCAGTCCTTTTCCAAGCTCACGGGATCTTTGGCAGAGAGCGGGGCTGGAGTTCAAACGTCCAATTTAGTGCTATTCCTACTACTCAGACATTCTCCAAACTTTTTTCTTTTTAACATTTCACTTAAAAAATTCTTTATTTTTTTAAATTACAAAAGTAACAAATGCTTTTGGAGAAAAAAATCCTGTAGTACAGCACACATAACATAAAAATGTAATTTTCTTACCTTAATACCCCAGTCCAATTTCCAGGAGTAATAGTAGTTAATAGAGAGGTGGGTAATCTTCCAGATTATGTTAGTTTGATTAAAAATAAATTTTTTTGTTCTGTAGTTGGAACTAGGAGGAGGTTCTCCTTCGTCTAGATGGATGGGCCTTTACCCAGAGAACCCAGACTCAACAAAGTTGGAGGGAAACAAGGACCGTCTTTGATGCCACCTCCCATCCCGCCTGGACCAAGTAGGGAAAGGAGGTGGGGGGATCCCTGAGCTGGTGGAGTGAAGTGTCTAGATGTGATTGTGTGTGAGGGGTTCACCGTGAGCAGACTCAGCCTACTCGGCTCAGTGAAAAGGTAGACCGTTAAGGAAACACGGAGAACACATTGTATGTGTTTTCAGAGTGTAGCTTTGGTGTTTGGTTTGGAGACACAGCAGTAGAAGACTAGATAAAGCTGGAGAAAAACGGCACATCACGAGGCTGAAGAGAAATGTTGTGTCTAATTTCTGAGCATGGTCTATCTCTTGGATGGTTTTATAATACTTTTCAAAACAATCATTTTTGGTAATAACTTGCCAATTTCAACCCATCCAAGCTCTCTTAAAACCTCTGGTGATTGGAAAATTTCTTCCTCCTAGAACTTGCAAAATGGACACACATTTATTTGTTATTTACTAAGCTTAGTGAGTTGTTTGATCATGCAGGCGCTAGATAGTACTTGAAATATTTTATAATATTTATAATATATTAATTTAATGTTCTGGTTGAAGCCATACCTGAAGTTCGATTTGGAGGAAATTAAGGCCCGACGTTGGGTCTGCAGAAGTGTCATCTTTTGGTGGCAGTGAGGTGGGTCCTAAGAAGCGGAGCTGTGAGCTCCAGTCCTGGCTCTGCCACTTACTGTCTGTGAGACCTGGGACAAGTGCCTTAACTGCTTGGAGACTGTTTTCTTATTGGTAAAATGGTAAATGAGAGCAACTAACATTTATTAAGTCCTTATTGCTACAATATGCTATTCTAAGCACTTTACATGCATTTGTTCATTTAATTTTTCCTAGCGTCCTGTGCACTACAAGTTTTTAAATTATCTTCATATGAGGAAGCTGAGTCTCAGAAAGGCTAAGTGACTTGTCACATAGTGAGTAGGGGATGGAGCTGGGATTCGTACCCAATAAGTGTGACTCCAGAGTTCATTCTCTTAGTACTAAATAGTCCTGTTGACTTGACACAGTTGCTATGAGCATCAAGTGATACCACTAATATGGAAGCATTCTCAGTCTACAAAGTGCCATTTAGAATAATTGAGTATGATATTAAAGAGTGTGTAGGTTTGGAACAAGGCAATCTCAACAACCCGGACAAATAATTGAAATGATAATCAGTGTTCCTGCCACATTGAGTTAGCATTCAACAGCGCAGTGACATGAACCTGTGTGATGTGGAACAAGTGCATTCAATTCTAAAGTCACAGGTGCTCACTAGCTAGAGAAAAGCAATAGCAGCCATTAGGGTGATGTTTCCCCCTCTGGAAGGTGGGAGAAGATCTTGGGAGGAGATTGTTTTTCATCTTGTTCACTGGATGGCAGATGATTGACAGCTGCATGTGGTCCTTCACCTTTATGAGCAGAAGGTAGAGGAGGAGGGGGAAGCAATTCAGCACAAGGGACATGTGGCCAGTTCACAGGGCACATTCAGCCCTCCCCTCTACACATGCATCTATTTCTGCTGTTACATCTGTAGTACAGATAAATATTAATGGTAATCCTAATTTCTAAAGAGAGGCTATTTTGTTCATCAAACTCTGTTTTGGAGCGAGTGGAGGGGCAGATACAATGTGACATACTCAGAAAGGCATTGGCCTTTGGCAGACAGCCCTAAGGTTGACTCTTGGCCACTCACAACCACTGTGACCGTTGGGAGTAATTGAGGGTCAGTTCTCTCATCCGTAGAAGAGGTATCATCATGCTTATCTGGTTGAGTTGTGATGGAGATTAAGGGCGTCTTAGCTCGGTGCTTGGTACTTTGTAGGAGTGGAGTCCCTGGTAGGTGCCATGATCATCTGAAATACTTGGAAACCCAGAATGACTTTTCCTCAAAGTCTCAGACACTGAGATATTCTTGTAATTAGAATCTTTCTCTTTCCTCCCCTTCCCAGACTCTCTGTTTCCTGCCGTTTCTCCCTCTCCTTTGGTGTTCATTGTACAGATTTCGTTTTTGTTGTATTACTACTTACAAGTAGCCACATAATATTATTTTCAGGACTTGTAGCTAGTAGTATGTCTGTAACAAAGGACCACTCTGTACCTTAGTTAAAGAGTTTTATTAGGTCTGGAATATGGTCAGTGTTTGGAAAATCCTTGTCTCATTACAGAGTTTATCTCAAGGAAGTATTGTGTTATTTGCTCTCAATAAAGGCTGCCTGAGGTGATATTTTTAGCCAGTTTTCAGCGTGGCATAGAACTCATATATAGTTCTTTAATTCATAGTCTGAAATGACTGGCAGCACAGGAACAAAGGAATTATAATACGATGGTAGTTTAGGCATGTCTCAGACTAGACTGACAGTGACCGCGCCTGACAAGCTGGCCGCCCTCTTTGGGCAGCTCCTGGCCTGTGCGTGGGCTCCTGATCTAAGACCAGTGATTTATGGCACAGCATAGATAAAAAGATGAACAGGGCTTGATTCTTTCCTCAAACTTTGAATTGAGAAATACTGGAAAAAGTAAAATATCAATGGAAGCAGATGCTGGCAGTCTTGATGTGAGGCCATAAGGGGCCATGTGCAAGCAGAAACTATGAGTAAGAGTCTTTGAAACAGACCAGCTGTGGAGTAGAAAGTGAGAAAGCCAGTTAGTAGCAGGCCCAGGGGAAGCAGGAACATGAGCAGGGGATGAGCACGTTGATGTTAGAACTGGAACTGGAAAGGAAGTCTTCGCTGACTTGGGCTGCCTTGGTCTGTAGTGCTGCCTGGCACCATACTCACTCTTGGGTCCCAGCTTTTCTCGTAGCTCGGTGATAGGTTGCTTGGGGGTTCCTGGCTGTGTTCATTATTACGGTAAAACTTCAGTACTTGTTGTAACTTGAGAGCATCTCTGTGCTGAGCAGCTGAAAGAGCCCGACCACGTCACACCTCTCTGTTCCAGCGTCACAGACTTTGGGGTAGAGCTTTGTCATGAAACCACCTCTGCCACTGATTGGGAGACCCTGGGCAAGCTTTTAAAACCTTCTCATGCCTTCTGTTTCTTCCTCTGTGAAAAGAGGCTGTTACTAGTATTAGTTATATATATATTTTGCGTATGTATCACAAATATGTTCTTAGCCTGGGGATGTGAGGTGTACACACTGAATTTACATTGTTATAGATATAGGATCCAGGTAGAAGCCTAAAAGTGTTATTGACCTTACATTTGTAATTTTTCTCATATGAGGTTTTTCACAATTTTGAACTGTGTGTAAAAAACCAACTAAAGTGTTCGGTAGACCAAAGAGTGTTTTTGAAAAACTAATTAAGACAAAAGCCCTCTTCAGGGGAATTTGGGAAATCTTACAGATGTCTAATTAAAAACGCTGTGGCACATAACATCTTGATGTCTTGTGATCAAATTCCCAGGATCTGAGACCCAAGAAGAGGGCAAAGTCCTCCTAATGAAGTGAAGAGCGTGTTGTCATTTCTGATGATTCCACCAGCTCGTCTTGTATAATCATTTCCCCAGTATCCTAGTGTTTTAGTATTAGTTTCGTTAAGACGTATCTCGTGTGCTCGTCTGATAACTCATCAGTTCACTGTGTACAAAGACCGTTTTGTAAGCGTTTGGCATTATGGGACTCCTCAGTGAGTTTAGCTGAGATATTAATGTATGTATGGGCTTTTGAGTCCTGATTTGGCTGTTTACAGTGGCCAGTAGATTCCATTAGAGCCAAACCTTGAGTTTCTGTAAGCACAGCAGATAATATTTACGGAATGCTTGCTGTGTGTCAGGTGCTGTGTTTCGTGCTGTGACACACAATCTCGTTTAATCCTCTGAATTGGATGAGGGAGGAACCAGCATCATTCTCCTTGTCCAGATGAGGAAACGGGCTTGGAGAAGTTAGGTAATGTGCCCAGGGTCACACAAAACTGAAAAACTACCAGATAACTTGGAGCTGAGGCTTACATAGTATTTTAAATATGTATGAAGCATTAAAATACTGTATGACGTAGAATCTGAATAAAGAGCTCAACACACTTAAGTCTGGATGACCTGGGTTCAGATTTAGTCAGTGTCATCATCTAACCTCTTCACCCCACACACTGACTTGGACTTCAGAACTCTTTCAGACTGAAGCCCAGACTCCTCACCCTGACATTTGAGGCTCTCTACAGTAGTTTGATCCCATCCCAGTCTTATTTTCTAGGCTATTAGTCACAGGAGGTCTGTGCTCTAGGCAAGCTGTTCCATTTCTTTTCTCTGAAATGTAGTTGGGTGGGCCTTTGCGCCTCTGTCCATATTGTAATCCATGTTACAGCATGTGTCAGAATTTCCTTCCTTTTTAAGGCTGAGTAATATTCCATTGTATCCACATTTTGTTGATCCATTCATCCATCAATGGACACCTGGGCGACTTACTCCTTTCGGCTATTGTGAACAAGGCTGCTGTGAACCTGGTGCACATATGGATGTCTATTGTGAGTCTCTGGTAGTTCATACTTTAAAAAAATACATTTTGAAGGATACAACTATCTTAGCAAAACTTTTTTAAAAAAGAGAGATGTTCAGCTATCATCAAAAACCTGAAATCTCATGTGCCGCTCTTTGGGGGAACATTACTTTATCTGAATCATGCTCATCCTTTCAGACCTGCTCAAATCCTCCGGCTTCCCTAGAACATTCTCAGACCTCTGCAGATTACTGTGACTTTTCCTTCATTTAAACCCAAAGCAGTCATCTAGACAGTAAGATAATAAGACTGTTGACTCATTTAGCCAAGAATCACGTAAATCCTATTTCATCTGTTTCCGTGGCTGGAGTAGTTTACTCTTATATTTTATGTTTTACAATATGTCTCACTTTCTAGTATAAGCTTCTCAGAGGCACAACCACAGGAGCATCTTATCTTTCCCACTATGTCCAACACACTGTTTTGCATAAAGAAGGCTCTTACTGAATTTGTTACTTGCTTGTTCAATGATTGTTGCCTAAATTCAGTCAAGGCTATCAACGCAGTTGTGCAGCCGAGTAAAGGGTTATTATTACCTGAGTCCTGACCCATCCTGGATTTGAACTGTTATTATTTTAGAGATGAAAGTAACATGGCTTGGAGACTGGGACTTGGAGGACTCATACACATTCTTTAATATTTCTTTGATGCCATTTTAGGCTGAATAACTAGCATTAAGTAAGATATTTAAATAAACATTACCCGTTGCAGTGCCACTTTCCTGGTTTATTTCTCTGAAGTTAAAGGATGATTGTAATACACTGTCTTGCATTTCTTCGTGATGTATTCACAACTTTGTGTGCTGAGATAAACATTAAAAAAAAAAAAATCTTTTCTGTTGAGATGAAAAATTTCCCCTGTAACTAGAAGATCTTTTCTTCCCTCTCCCACCTTTTGTGTTTATTCCCGGTGGTAGAAGGATTTCGGCATCCCTCAGATAGTCAGAGAGGCTGCTTCTGCCCAACAGAATAGCTCTCTGTTGTAGAGAGGTGAGGACGCCGTTGTAAGGCATTGTACAACTCAAGTTTCCTGTGACTCGGCATTCTTCTTGGCCACTTTTTGCCAAAGCTTCCCAGGCCTGACAGACAGCATGTATTGTGTGCTCTAATGAAAAGAGAGCAGATTCTTGGCTCCTCGTCTTGATCCCACGTTTGTTAGATAATGTGGTCATACCACGTAACTTCTCTGTGCTCCATTGTTATGGACGTTAAGATGGAGAATTCATATCTGTCGCAAGGGGGTTTAGGAACAGTTTAGTAAAAAGGCGCCTAAGTGTATATTATATGCCAACGCTTTCACAGGTTTGGATGAGTTTTTAAGGAGCTGCAGAGACTGGAAACAACTCAAATTCATTCTGAGGAAAATAGGGGAGCTGATGGGTAGGCAGATGGGATGGCTAGTTAGGGCCTCAGCAGAGCAGGGGCTTTACAAACATGTTTGGGAAGAATTTGATAGTTGAAGCGAAGCGTCGGAGTAGTCATCATGTTGAAAACAAGTCATCGTAGGATTTCCTTACATGTATTTTATGGTTTAGTTATAATTTTATTTTCAGTTTCATATCGGGAATTGAAATGTAAGCTTTCAGGGTTTAGGGCTTCTAAAGATCGTCATGTTGCCCTGGGAAGGACTATGATGTGAAAGATGTGAAAGTGTTCTGACTTGTCTGTGTGTGTAGACTAATGCTTCGTTTACCTGGCATTGTGTAGGAATCTACCAACAGGTCTACACAGTTGAGACTCACAAAATATTCACTATTTCACTTGAATAAAGTTTTTTTGGTTAAGTATCTTTCCAAAATGTATTGCATGTATCCTTGTCATCAAAACCAAAATGCGTTCTCTCATTTGGCCCTCCATGGTTAGGCTGTGCTCTGACTCAGTGCTGTAATAAGGCACTTGGGGCCAGCTGAGCTGAGCTGTTGGCTCTTACTATAAAGGGCTCTTCATTTTTATACTTTTAGAATTATTTTGATCACTTCTTATGCCTTTTGCCTCCTTCTTTGATTGCTTCCCTTTTGCTCTCTTTTCCTTTTTCCATTAGTGGCTGTTGTTTCTTCCCTTAGGATGAGAGTTCTTAACCTAGTATATCAACTCTATGCAAACTTTTATGCGCATATTATATGTGTTTTTTTCTGGGAGAAAGTTCATAGCTTTCGTTGGCATCTCGAAGGGATCAACAACTGAAAAAGAAGGTTAAGAAGTGCTCTGTAGCAGTATTTTTTAAACTGCAATTTCAGCCCATTAATGGATGATGAAAACCGTTTAGTGGGTTAGCACCTGCAGTTTTAAAGAATTTTGTAATGAATAGAATTGAACAGAGAATCTCAGTGCATCGCATATTTATGGATTTGTGAAATTTTTATTTCATATATATGTATGTATATGTATGTAAATAGACACTCAAATACACATACTTGGTCATGATGAAAATTTTATTTCTGACAGTGAGCCAGATGTTTGAAATACACTGCTGTAGAACAGGTCCAGTTTACAGATGTTGCTGCTGTTTCTCTGTAGTGTGCAGAGATACCATATGCCAAGTTTATTAGAAGTGTGGCTAAAATTAAGTAAGTAAAGCTAGGAGGATTTTGTTTTCTCTTCTAAATGTTTATGGAATTAATTACATAGGAATATTTAAAGGGGAAAGCAGGATAGGAATAGAGCAACAGTGACACTAGTATGGTTACTGCAATTCAGAGTAAAACCTGGTCCTGTGACTCCTGAGGATGAGGGCCATAAACAATGGTTTTCAACTCTGGTTACATATTACTTCATCTGGGGAGACTTGAAAAGATGCAAATGCCTGGCCCCTCCCCAGACCGTTGAAATAGAAATCTCTGAGGATGGGGTCGTGGAAGAACTTTCTTATAGAATAAAATGCATGGTCTCTGGCTTATATATGTCAGGGGCCTTTCTTCTGTGTTCTGAATTGTGGTCTGGAGGGTGGAGGTCACTGGATGCATGTCCTCCAGAAAAGACTTCAATTTCCATTATAATCACAATAGGACCACTCAAGTATTATTTGGTTATTCACAAGGCATCTGTTCTGGAATGCTAGAGATATCTGAAATATGAAGACGGAGATTGTTTTGGCTTAGGAATGTTTGTACGTTCTTGATTTATTGTCTGCCCTTGAGAAGTGAAAGATAAACTTGCTAATTGAATGTGCCATTTATAGAAAGGTAGAGCTTTTCCTCTCCCTCTTCCCTTTTTCTTTTCTTTCCTTCTTGTTGGCTTCTCTTCCCTCCCCCTTCCCTTCCTTTTCCTCTCTTCGATTTCAGAGGCTGGTCCCACAGGGCAGTGCGGTGGAGGGAGCTTTCCATTGTCATGGTGGGGGTGTGCACACGCCTGACGACTTAGGGGTGCTGGGGGATGGGAGCGTGGAGGTGGTGAGCTAAGAAGTGGCTGGGGTGGTTAGGAGGTTGGTTACACTGGGTAAATAAGTACATTGATTGAGCAAATACGTGCATACATGCGTGCATACATACATTGAGGGTACTGAGAACAGACTTGTCTCTGTTGGAGACGGTAGATAGAACCTAATTGGTAGATAGTCTTGGCTGTTTTGTGGAAGGAGTCCTTTTCAGTGTGATCAGCCTAAAAGAAGAACCTCCTCTGGAATCCAGTAGGAGTTTCTCTGTGAGTCCTTTGGGACATAGGGACCATCTTGAAGCATGAGCACAGCCACAAAACTGGCCTGGTGGGAATGAATTAAACTGCCGGAGGCCTTTTGTGAGCTCTCTTGGTACTGGCACCATCTGAGTGCGTTGGTGCTAGACGCAGTCCATACTTACCTGTTATTTCTCTTCGAATAAGTGAGTGGAACTCTAGTGGGCAAGAAGTGGATCTTTATTGCTGTTCCCTTTTGTAAAGGTATACGATGCTTTGCTTTCTTTTCTTTTTTTCTCCTTGGCATATTCAGAAAAAAAGGGCTCATAATGCACCGCCCTCTTATGCACATACTTGACTTTAAAAAGCTCTGTGTCTTATCTCCACTTTCTTAATTCCAGCGGTTACTTAAGAGTTAGTTTACCATTGCTTTTAGAGCATGATGCAATAAGAAAATAGCAACTTTAAATAATGTGCAGCTGCTTGTTAAAAGAATAATGAAGTGTATCATTTGTAAGTCCAAATGTTAATTGATGTAAAAATGAACTGTCTGGTCACCATTGTTCTGATCCCCAGAAAAGGAGGTTTAATTGGGCACTGCAGTTACCTGAAAGTAGAATGGGTAGCTGCCCAAAACTAGAGGAGAATTGTGGACTCCACCCAGCCAGTCAGCTGCTGTTAGGAATGTCTTTTGTGTCTCAGAGAAAGGAGGGTTGTGGGTATGAACATTTGAGTTATTCTGTTGGCACAAATGGGAATAGTTAAATCTTTGACTAATGCACATAGAACCTTCTAGGAGGAAACCCATAAACGGCAAGGGCCGGTATCATATTAGATATGATACCTACTAGAAGTTTAAGATTAGAGGATACATATGTGAAACAGACACATAAAGTAGAATGGAGAGAGAGAGAGCACAGTTTCTTGTACTGTTTGCTTATTTATATTGGTAAGGTTTGTCCTGCTCAGCCCCTTGTCTGACTTGTTGAGCTATGTTGGTGTGTAACAAACCAGCCCCCTGCCCCCTGCCCCATTAATGGCTTAATAGGACAACCATTTATTTGTGCACAATTCTCTGGGATAGCATCTGGTGGCCTGATTGGGGCTGAATGGTTTAGAACGGCCTTATTCGTGTCTGACTGTTGTCAGGCTGTATAGTTCAGGGCGCCTCGGCTTCCTACATGACCTCTCCAACAGGCTAGCTCAGGCTTGTTCAGATCATGGCTTCCACACAGTTGTAAAAAAGAGGGGCACATCCTAATACACAAATGCTTTTCAAGACTGCTTGTGTCTCATCTTGTAATGTCCCTTTGGTCAAATCAAGTCACACAGACAAGTCCTGACTGAAGGGGTGGAGAAATAAACTCTGTCTCTTGATATAAAGAATGGCAAAGTCACATTTCAAAGCGGTGTGCGTACAGGGGTGGAAGGAATTGTTCCAGCTGTCTTTGCAAACAATCTACCACAGTAGGACAAAGAACCCGAGGCAAAGAATGTAGTTTAAGGATTTGTTCAGTGGCAACACGTGGCATACAAGTTTAATAAAATATTGAGGACAGTGTGCAGTGTGCTTGGTAGTATATTTCAGCAGAAGAATAATTGTATGAGAGTCAGTGGTTTGTACTGTCCACTTTCTTAGTGATGAACGGACCCTGTGCGAATCATTCGTTCCGGTAACAAATGTTTAAGGGATATCGTTAACAGGCCAGACCTGTTCTAGGTGACAGGGAAACAGCTGGGGAAAAAGCACACGTAATTCAGTATATGTACAAGTCACAAGTAACAAAGAGAAACTTAAAACTTTGTAGTGTGGCTTTCGATTTTGGGTTTGAGGCAGCAGAGTTTGTTGTCTATGCAAGAATGCCACAGAGGCAGATTTTTATCAAGGATTTAGCCACTGTGACGTTTAGTTTTAAAGAGCAACTTGGTCATTGGTTTCTCTGCCAACAGTGAATATGTATTTTAGTTATTGTATTCAAGAAATTACCTAAAAAGGGAGATTCATGTACTTTTCTGCTAAAGAAGCTGATCTTTTAATCAACAGATATTAAAGGAATAACCAATCATTGTATTTTGATATCTACCAATGGAATTAATTCTAGTATATTAGTTAGGAGCTTTTTAGACAGTTCTTCAGTCTCCAGCATCTCCCATCTACTTGCCTAGGTGGGTTGGAGTGTGAAGAAACCTTGAACAAGTCTTGTCTCAAAGGGATAAGTTAGGAAACTTGGAGTCATCTCTTGTCAGGCCAAATTAAGTGGGTCCTGGTGATAGAATGTCAGAAATAAAAGCAAAGGATGGCGTGAGAACTGAGAGTTTTCTTTCACAACAGCTGTCTTGTCTATTCTTGATAAGATTATTTTCTTACAGGGTGAAAGTATGTATAAAAATGACCTATTCAGATTTCCAGGTTGAGGGAAAAGTCTTTCATAATTAAAATAATTGTGACCCATGTAAAAAAAAATTAGAACATTTCTACTGTTCTGTTTTCTATTCTGTTTAATTTTCTAGAACGATCTGGCAATCTCTTTGAATCCAGTGGTGGCAATACTGGAAAAACTTGTTGCTCTAAAAATGCAACATTTTGTTGCATGACACTGGAAAGGTGGGGAAGTTGGAGGTGCCTTTTTTTCCTTCTTTCTTTCTTTCATCTTTTTCTTTGTTTTTTTGAGAAAGATTGGCCATGTGCTAACATCTGTTGCCAATCTTCCTCTTTTTCTGTTTTCTCCGCAAAGCCCCAGTACATAGTTTTGTATCATAGTTGTAGAGTTGTAGCTCTTCTGTGTGGGATGCTGCCTCAGCATGGCTTGATGAGCCGTGAGTAGGTCCGCACCCAGGATCCGAACTGGCGAACCCTGGGCCGCCAAAGTAGAACACGTGAACTTAACTGCTATGCCACCTGGCCGGCCCCTCATCTTTTTCTTTAAAAAATTTTGATCACTTTCATATTTTTGTTAACATCCTCCCTCCACCCCTGTCTTTATGATGTTGGAACTGAAAGGAAATGTGGAGCTGCTAAGATGAGTTATAGTTAAGTGACTTTTGCTTGTGGCATTGTGCTAGTTTTTGTACAAAATGAACTAAGCCAACAACTACTCTTGCTGCCAGGAATTTAAGATCGAAATAGAAAGGAAGATAAATAGTGTTCTAGTTTGTAGTGTGAGAGGGTTAGTGTCTGCTAAAATATAGCATTAATCCCTCCAAAAGTACGTTTGAATTCTACGTTAAATTTAAATTCGGCGTTAAATGCACTCTCCTTCAGAAAGTACATTTAATTCTGATATTACAGTGCATTAGATATAATATGAAATGATGTTCTTTGAATACCCCGGGGGATAACTGTGGCTCTGATATTGAACTGCATGTGGTCTGAGCTCCCTGTAGAGATTGACAGGCTTGTGCAAGAGCAGCACCCAAGTCCAGGCCCTGTTTGATGGGAATGGGTGTGGGTAGGGTGGAGGGGAAGCCCTGGGTTAGTGTAGACTGGAACAGCAGGATAAAGATGAGAGAAGGAAGCCCCAGTTCTAACCGGAATCAGGGGAAGCTTAGCTCTTGCTCACAATTAGTCATGGTTGGTGACAACATTTTTGGCAAGAATGACAGGACTTTGGAGAACTCTTATCCAGGATCATAAATTAATTGAGAGATTTATTTTGAAAGGTATTTTCAGTGTATAAATCTATGCTTTCCATTTATCAGCAAAATCAATAAACATTATTGACCATCTGTTTCAGAGATGTAAAGTGTTTGTGAAAAGTATAAAATGAATTGTTAAGCAGTAGAACTAGAGTTGTTTTTAAAAAGGATGAAATCGTGACACTAAGATTTAAGATGTTAAAGTACATACTGTGTGTTAATGGGTATATTTAATTCTTTCTTTTGCAGACGTACATTGGAAGTGTGGTTATATCCGTTAACCCATACCGCTCATTGCCCATTTATTCACCAGAGAAAGTGGAAGATTACAGGAATAGGAATTTTTATGAGCTGAGCCCTCACATGTAAGTACGAGATTAAAGCATTAAGTTTCTCTTTCGCTCCAGAGATGTGTAGTTGACAGATGTGTCCAGCTGTTCCCTCTGAATCTCAGGAAAATGGTTTAGTCATTTTTTTAATCAGATAAAGGAATGTAGAAATTAATTGTTATGCCTCATTTTAAATGTAAAAAAAGGCAAGTACTTCATTTGGCGTCAGGCTCTTTAAGTTCTGAAATATTTGGGTTTAGTATGTAAAATATTTTCTATTAAAAATTCTGTTAAGTAGCAGCTGCTGCTGATTATTTTTGCAAATAAAATAAGAATGTGCATTGCTCATTGTAAAGAGCCCAAGCAGCATTTCTGTACTCTGGTTGGGTCAAAAAAAATCCCAAGGGTGGGGTTGTGTAGTGGTTCTTAAGCAAAAAGAATTAATAATACCTTCAGTTTGTCATCTTCGTGGACATTGTTCATCAGATGTGTGCATTAGGCCAATGATTTCACCTTTCCCAAAGTTAGTCACTTGTTCGATTTTTCTGAAGAAGCTCACTTGTTAGTGTAAATAATTCCTGATAATAATAATCTGCAATAATTACCTAGTGCCGAGGTTGAGAAACCCTGAACTAAAGTGAAAGAACGTGCAGGGTTTTAGTTGTGTCCTAGCAGAGAAGAGTTTTCTCTGTATGATTGAAGATGGGCTCTATTGATTTTGATAGAAAATAAAATCTAATAATTAAAGAACATATATACCACTGTCTAGGTGTTTATTTTAGTTTCTCTTGATAATGCATCATAGAGTGACATTTTTGGGCTGTTTGGAACTAAAGATTTAAATAATTTGTGAAAATGGTTGTTAAAAACTAAATACTATGTATTTTACCAATCGAGCGGATACTGATTATTCAGTTTTCTTCTAAAGCAGTAGATTTTGCAAGTGATCTTGTTTCATTTTTTGCCTTGACAAAAATAAAATCTGAAATTTGTTTTATAAAGTTATCCTTATAGTTTAGTCCCTGCAATGAAATACTTTATTTGATGCCTGAATATTTATTTTAAATTCTAGTTCTTGAAACCGTGCTTCTCAAAGTAAGGTACTTGGATCAGCTGTGTCAGAATCCCCCAGGAGCTTAGGAAAAATCTAGTTTCCTAGGCTTTGCCTCAAACAAGCGAGGAATCTACATTTTTCACAAGCTTTCCAGGTGCTTCTGAGGTGTCTGCAAGTTTGAGAATGTGTTGTCTTCAATGTATATTTATAAATGTTTTCCTTCCCTTAACTGCTTACCACACATCATCATCTTTTACAATAATAGTATTAACAATAAAAATAATAATGGCTTGTATTTATTGAGTACTTATTATGTGAAGGCTCTGCTCTAAATACTTTACATGCATTGTAACTCACTTCATTCTGAAAATAATCCTGTGAGGTAGGTACTATTACAAATGGGGAGATTGTCACAGAAGGGCAAGTAATTTATCCAAAGCCACACAGCTTGGGCGGGGAGCCAGGGTGTAAAAACAGCACCTGAGGCACCTCTTAGCTGGAAATGGGTTCCACTGTTTTCGTGTTAGGGCCTCTTACTCTGTGCTTCCATCCCGCTGCCCTCGGCTTGCCTGCCTTCTTGTACCTGGAGCCCTCCAGGATACCTTAGCTGTGCCTTAGTTTACCTGACTGCATGCCATTCTTCCATTGCAGCTTAGATCTCCACTCTGAGAATGTTTAGATGTATAATAGATGTCTATTCTAGACCATAGAAGTTCATGTTCTGGAATGTCCATTTTTATCCCTGCCTCTGAAAGATTCTTGTAAAAGGCTGCATGGCAGTGCTACCCTAGTTCATCCCCTGTGAAAACCCCCCTAGATCATCCCCAAGGAAAACAACCACAACCAGCAATAAAATAAAATAAATTTCCAGTGTGCTTAGAATAAAGACAAAAACTCTTTGCCACGGTCTGTAAAACACTGTGCATGGGTGCAAGGTATACTTTTACCTAATGAATCTGAATTTGCTAGATTCATATTATACCCCCCTCCCCATCTCGCTTTGTTCTTTCGGTTCTCACCTCACTCATTCCCCCAAGGTCACCTTTGCACATTCTGTACCTTCTGCCTGGAATGCTTTTCCCTCCCTTTTCCTCAAGGCAACTCCTGTTCTTCCTTTAGATCTCAGATTGCCTTAGACCTCAGGGAAGAACTGTCCCTCACCTGCTCCCTGCCAAGATCAGATTTATTGCTCTTGTCACAGTTAAAATTTAACATTTCTTTATGGGGTTATTTGATTCATGTCGGCTTCACCTGCTATGCCAGCTTTTGCTCACCGTAAGATTCTCAGCACCTGAAAGTGTTTAAAGTAACAGTCATGCTCTGCATAACAATGTTTTGGTCAATGACAGACTGTATACATGATGGTGGTCTCATAAGATTAGTGCCATATGGCCTAGGTGTGTGGTAGGTGATACTATCTAGGTTTGTGTAAGTACCCTCTATGATGTTCGCACAGTGACGAAATTGCCTAACAACGCATTTCTCAGAACGTATCCTCATCATTAAGTGACTCATGACTGTGTGTTGAACAGGACTTGGGTTCGAGTCCCAGCTCTTCCGTTTACAAGCTGTGTAATCTTGAGCAAATTACTCGAAAAAACTTCAGTTCAGGACTTCAGTTATTTGCTCTGTTCAGTGGGAAAATAATTATTAACTTACAGGATTTTTGTGAGGGATGACTGTCTAGTAGATATTTAGGTAATAGAATTATCCGATATATGTAAAGTGCTTAGCGTGGACTCTGCCACGGCCCTATAGTAAAAGAGAGCTGCTGCTATTGACAGTGAGAATTATACTAATTATCATAATCATGAGACATGTGGACACATTTCCAACATCCTAACAGGCTCTTTCTTACCATTTGCTCCTCCGTCGTGGGACATTTTCCTCTTCCTTTAATGCATTTTCCTGCATTATTCTTTGTGAGTGCCCATCTTGGACAGTATCTGAAACAGGATCAGTGCCAGCTAGGCTCCCTACTAAAACCCAGCCTGACATTCCCATATAGGATTTTTGTGATGTAATAGGATAAGGTGACTTTAGGCTTCTGATGCATTCTAACCATAACTATTTCAAGAATTTGGTTCCAATTTGAATAAAAAAGAACTTAAGCAGCTGCTTAGACCATACACTACGAAAATTTTGACAATTAATTTACACTAGATTACATTTGGAGTTTAATTTGACCTGTTGTTCACTGTTAGTCTGCAGAAACATCTAGATATTTCCCTTACAGCTCATGTGTTTTTGAAGGTGTCCAGAAATGATCTTTCTTTAAATTTCGGACAGTTGAAAAATAATTACCTTCGCACAATGACGAAATTGTTATGTAAGTATCTGACTTTCGGATAGTGGAAGTGTATAAATGAGTAAAGTGAAAATAAACAGTGGTTTTTTACCTATATTTCTTTTCAAAAATAGTTTTATGTTGTCATACCTCTTCTGCTCCCTTCTTCTCTGAGCTGTGTGTTTGGGGCCACACCTTGAGTGTGATATCATTGGGTGGCATGCCCAGAGAAATGAGGGCCCAGGTGGGTGGCATAGACAGCACCATTTGTCTTTCTAATTGTGTAAGGAGTGTCTTTCCAGTGTGATTTTTAAATTCTTTGAGCATAAGGATTTTTTTAATATATCCCAGCGAGGACTTAGTGCATTTCAGACAACTCAGTAACCGCACTCGTGGAGAACTGCCTCAGGTCGCCAAACCTCACAGATAAGAAAGGGTGATAGGGGAGAGATGAGGGAAATGATTGAACTATTTAATCTGCCTTCACTCAGTTGGAATAGCACCATGACAGTACACTTGCCAATTAGTTCCGGAATGCACTGGCCTTTTGTTGGGTGATTGCCTTTTGATCTTGCAGCGCCAGATACCGTTTATCACTATCAGATGGATCTTCCTAAAATCGGATCATCTACTTCCCTTCCCAGAAACCGTCATGGGCTCCCTTTTACTGTTTGCATGAACTCCAAGTTCCTTGGCTTAGTGTTCAAGCTCTCCACAGTCTGGCCTTAGCTCTCCTCTCCAGCCCCAGACACCACTCAGCTGCTTCATGGAACCTCCTTAATCTGTTGCAGGATTTTTCATTTACTAAAATGGAAAGACTGCTTGCTTCAAATAGTGCTTGTAAACGCCTGCTGTCACACGGCGACCACATTATACCCAAATCTAAGGAGGACACAGTTCAGCTCACTCCTGGGCTGTGACCACCAGGAGAGGTTGCTAGCAGGGGCCACAATCCACTCTTCCTCCTCGTGGCGAGTTCCCTTGCAAGTGCCATGAAAGGAGTCACAGCCTTTCATGTCTTTTCCTTTCTACCTCTCCTGCCCCTTCCCCCACCACTACTGTTAAAATCCTGCCAGTCTCCTAGGGTCTGTCTGAAAGGCTTGATCAGCTCCGACCTAACCCACAGGTGACTTTTCCTGCCTCTCAGTTATTAGAACCATTCATATGATCCACCTTTCTTAACTGTGGTTAATTGTGTTTTGGTGTTGTTCTCTTTAATGGGATAGAAGCTTCTGTAGATCAGGAACTTTATCCTGCACATCTCTGTGGCTCTCAGTGCTTTTCTCTTAAGAGCTCAATAACTATAGAACAAAAGAGGTTTTAAATAATTTTTCATTACATTTTACTTATATTATCTCATCTCTGACAATTCAGTGAAATCAAACTATTCTTAGTAAGATATTTGCAGAGTTTATTCAAAATGTCCTGCAGTGTAATGAGAATGTCTCATTTTTGTAAGAAAGTAAGCTAAAACATTTTTATGGTGCTCTTCACCACTGAGTGTACAGGTTCAATTTGTTCAGGATGTGGAGTGCCTACCATCTAATTATATGAAGTGCCTCGCAAAGAGAACTTGCCATGAGGAGGAAGAGTGGATTGTGGCCCCTGCTAGCAACCCCTCCTGGTGGTCACAGCCCAGGAGTGAGCTGAACTGTGTCCTTCTTAGATTTGGGTATAATGTGGTCGCCGTGTGACAGTAGGCGTTTACAAGCACTATTTGAAGCAAGCAGTCTTTCCATTTTAGTAAATGAAAAATCCTGCAACAGATTTTAAAAACTGAGAAAAATGGCTTACAGCTTTGAAAAATTTCTGGCTACTCTCACCTAAAAATGGTAAAGTAATCAATGGGAGGATAGCGCTCATGTCAGTTGTCCAGACATGAGCCCTCTGTCTCTGGGGAACCTTTGACCCCTAACTTTGTGCCAAACTGATTTTGCAGGACCACATGCTGTTGCCCACAGAATGACGTAGCTAGAATGTGTGTGTAGTTTGAGGCCTTGTTAATCCTGTTGTCATTTTATTCCATTCAAGGTGAACCATATTAATGTTATAAAGAACATTTCTGACTGTATCTCAGAATGTACGAGTGCTCTTGTTGGGTGTCCGGAGCTTAGGATTCAGATCCAGGGCGGAAGACCCAGGCCTTGTCCCTCCTGTGTTATCTGTATTTTTCTCTATAGCAGAGTTGAAATTCTGTGAATAAAATTTTATTTATTTTGAGAACTCTTATGACAGCTAGATCTTGAATTCTCATAGAGGTTGCTTGTATAACTAGGTGTGAAAGTGCTTGAGAGAGAGAGTGTGTTTGTGTGTGTTTGTGTTGTGATGTCACTGAGGCTTTTGTGTTATTTCTCTCATTTTACTTTTGGAATAGTGATCAAGTGATCAATGATCTAATTGATCCAATACCTCCCAAAAACCACTTCCAGAAAAGGGTTTTATGCTTTCCCATCTAGCATTCTTTCTCCTTGCTGCTTTAGAAAAGTTACTCATTTACTGAGCAAATATTTATTGACAGCTTCCCATGTGCCAGGCTTTCTTTTAGGCACGGATACAGCAGTGAACAAAGCAGGTAAAATTCCTGTCTTCGTGAGGGAGACAGTCGTCAGATTTCAGTATACAGAAACCAAGATTGTTCAAATCATCAGTTAGGAGGAAAAAGGATAGAGCAAAGGGAGGGAAGCTTTCATGAAAGACAAAATGAATTTAAGTAGTATTCTTTGAAAGCCCTTAGAGCCATAGTCTCTCAGGTGGTTTCAGTCAATAGGCGGTAGGTTGTGGTCTGGAAGGCTCTGCATCTGCTTAGGTCTCTATTCTACATGAGCAGCTGTGCAGGAGGGAATCCCAGCTCTGTCTTACTCTCCAGTTTACACGCCCTACATTACCATCTCATATGGAATGACACCATCTTGAAAATAGTTAAAATGGCCCTTTTCCCTTTCTTCATGACTGTCATGGGTCAGAGTAAGCAGAAAGACAGTCACTGTGTTTGCTTTCAGTCTTGGCAGATACTTATTTGATTCTGGACGATCGTGGATTAGAAGACTTCTTGGTGTGGAGAGACTAGTTTCCTGTTAGCAGTGCAGTGGCGATGTGGTGGTGAAGGGAAGTTGTTAAATTGCTCGCTTCCTGAGGCTGGTCCATGGCGGGAAGCACTTCTGGGCCCAGCACATATTCAGCTTTTATGAAGCTCCATGAGCTGAACTTACTGCCTGTGACTCTCTAACTTTTATTTTCAGTCTGTTGCTTTCTTGGGGCTATTTTCACAACAGTTTCTTTAAGAAGATATATTCTGGGAAGAAAGAGATCTCAGCTAATTTCTCTTTCAGACTATGAACCTTTTTAATTAAAGTTGGAAGGTTGGTTCTATGCCACCGTAATGTTTTTATCATGAAAATCATTGTGATATAAGAATACATTTATTAATGAAAAGTGTATCTGTATGTCTGAGAAGTCTGAGAATCCTAATTTCTAGATCCTTAATTAGAATTCATATAAATTCTTATAAAATGCACACCTCAGACTTGAAAGAAAGTTTGTTTTGAAAAGGCTGTTCTAAAGCCCAGTACACCTTCATACCATCATACGGGACTATTTCAATGATATATAATCTTAAAGGGAAAAGTTTGATTCTCAGCAAAATAGGTTGCTTCCTGCCAGAACGTTACAGGTCTTTGCAGGCCTTAAGAAATTCTGCAACATTCTGGAAGAGATCCATTTCATCCAAAGGAGTGGCACTGAGGCCTCAGCCCTGAAAAGGATTAGTCTAACACTTCATCACTGACAGAGTTGGAACCTGTGTGGGGAGCCCTGTCTAGAGAGAGTGTGTTTGTTGGGGTGGGGAGGGGCACCCCCTTTGTTGCTGAAATAAGACTCATTGCCATGGTCTGTTGCCGGGACATATATGGCAGTAGGACTGGGTAGGTAGGGCAGAGGGAGCTGTGTGGGAGTTTGTCTAAACAGGAGCCAGCAAATACTGGTCCCGATCCATCTGGGGAAATCAGCAAAGCCTGGGATGATAGAAACCGAGCACGTAGAAGCGCGTAGGGGCCCACGCTTAGGAGACTGGGGAACCAAGAGTGGGGACTGGGGCTGTCATGGGGCAGAAATCCATGCAAAGGGGAGCAGGCCCTGGAGTCCCAGCCCCAGGAAGGGGGCTTGTTGCTGTCTCCACTGTCCACGGTGTGTTTTCCTGCCTGTTCCACCCTGTCTCAGGGATCCCAAATGCCCAAGTGGAAGTGACCAGTCATTCATTGGATCAGCATTAAGCACCTAAGGTATGTGTGAGGTGCTGGGGATACAAAGATGAATTTGTCCTCAAGGTGTGGGAGACAGGCCAATAAACAACCACAGAAGAGAGAGAACTGCCATGAAAAAGGCAGGAGATATGGAGTGACCACATGTTCTGGTTTGCCCTGGCCAGCCCAGGTCGTTCCTGTTGTATCAGCGTCATTATTCGTAGTACCCCCTTGTACTTGCAGAAGTGTCTGAGTGTGGGTCCCCTGGGGAAAAGGTACTGTGGGCGTGTCATGGAGAAGGTGCTTCAGCCCTGCCTGAGGAGCTAGGAGATGGGACAGTGGGAGTCTTGGAGGATGAGTTTGCTGCATAGATAAGGTAATAGGATTCTAAACCCAGGAAGTAATTTTTCCATCAGAGGGTATGGTGTTGATGCAGTCATTCAACATTTGTTATTTGAGTGCCTGCCATGTGCCACATACTAGGGCAGGTACTAGGCAAAAATCTCAGCCCCGTTGGGCTTACATTCTAGCAGTGAGAGACCATAAACAAGAGAATTAACTAAAATAAATGGTGTTGTAGATGGTGACAAGTGCTATGGAGAAATAAAGCGGGGAAAGGGAGAAGGACTGTGTGGGGGTGGGGGCATGCTGTATTGTTTTAATAAGGGTGGCCAGGGATGCCTTCTGAGATGGGGATGTTTCAGTAACGTCCTGAAGGGGTGAGGGAGTGAACCGCATGAAGGGCTGGGGAGGAGTGTTCTAGGCAGAGGGAACAGTGAGTGCCAAGGACTGAAGGGGAGACATAAGAGATATAACCACATGGCGTGTCAGTGATCTAAGTTCATGGGGTGCCCAAAGGTTGGAATGGAGGATGCAAGCTGGACAGGGGAAATGGGGTGGAAGAGGGAGAGCAGACCTCGGTCGTGTCGGACTTGTGTGCTAAGGATTTGCGCTTTTAAGCAGGTAGAAGGGGAGGTAAGATCAGCCTTGAGATTTGAACTGTTCTGGGGCACGGGGGAAGAGGAACTCAAGGGGAGTGAAGTTTAGGGGTCTGGTAGGCTTTTGCAGTACTCTAGGCTAGAAGGGAGAAGGACAGAAGTCTCATCTGGAAATGAGGGGACATTTTGAAGGCAAATCCATAGAACCTAGTGGAAGTGACTGGAAGTGGTGAGGAGGGCGGAGGCTCAGAGACCAGTCATGACTCCTGGCTGAGGTGGGGATCATGATGCCTAACAATTCCCGAAAAGTTAAAATAGCCTGGAGACTGCCTTGTAAAGCAGCAGTGGATACTTAGAAGAGCATGGCCCTGGGTGGTCTTTTTGCATGGACTTGGAATAGGGGGCTTCCTCCCTGGCACTTCCACGTTCCCTCATTTTCAATATGGGGACAGAGTGACTTGTCTGAACTTAGGGAAGAGAATGTGTATACAGTAGTCCCCCCTTATCTGCAGTTTTGCTTTCCATGGTTTCCGTTACCTGCAGTCATCTCTGGTCCGAAAATATTAAATGGAAAATTCCAGAAATAAACAATTCGTAAGTTTTAAATTGTGCACTGTTCTGAGTAGTGTGATGAAATCTTGCACTGGCACGTTCCATCTTGCCCTGGACACTACGTCACAATGTCTATGTCATTCATCTTACTTCATCTCATTGTGTAGGCATTGTGTCATCTTACGTCATCACAGCAAGAAGGGTGAGTCCAGTAAAAAAGGTATTTTGAGAGGGAGACCATGTTCACATAACTTTTATTACAGTGTAGTTGTTCTATTTTATTATTAGTTATTGTTAATCTTTTACTGTGCCTAATAAATTAAACTTTATCATAGGTATGTATATATAGGAAAAAACATAGTATATATAAGGTTCGGTACCATCCCAGTTTTCAGGCATCCACTGGGGGCCTTGGAATGTATGCCTGGTGAATAAGGGGGGACTACTGTATAGGCTTACATTCCCAACATTGGATCTCTTCTGCTCGTGCTCAATCACTCAGCATTTACTGTTTTATGAATGTGTTTCTGAAAGGTTTTAAGTATAATTTGAATTCCTTGTTAGTGTATGAATTCACCATGTAGCTGTTTTATTTTTAAGGTAAAAATTGGTTCATGTTCCATTGTCCATGCCTCTTAACTCATTGGTTCTATGTTGCTTTGATCTCAACTTCCTCTGCAGGTGATTAAGGTTTGGGAAGCAAATAGACCAGCTTTGCTGTGTGCTAACTCCCCATCCCCATGTTTTCTGCATTTAGGGTCCTTGGTTAGACGTGTCTGTTTTTAAGAGAGTGCAGTTTTTATAGTCTTCTTTTCTTACTCCTTAAACCTGATCGCTTGAAATTTTGACATTGAGACATTCACTCCTGTCATCAATTCCCATGGTCCCCTATCTGTTGTTTGTTTTATCCCCCTATGGCCTAAGAGCAGATGCTGTGTGTTTTCTGACACCGAATGTGTTTTTTTCCAACACCAACCAATTCTCCGACACCAGCTGGGTGTCTAACAATTCAATTCAATTCTGACACTAACTACCCAGAGTTATTGCAGATCCCATAGGTCAAGGGCTTAGTCCCACAAGACCGCCCCCACTTCAGATGCCTGCCGCAAATGGAGTGCCCACACCTCTACCCAGCTGACTAAAAATTTGGGAGTTTCCACAACCCCCCTCAGGTTCAGTAATTTGCTAGAATGACTCATAGAACCCAGGAACTGACATTTACTGGTTTATTATAAAAGATACAACTCAGAAACAGACAAATGGAAGAGATGCATAGGACAAAGTATGGGGGAAAAGGGGTGCAGAGTTTCCATGCCTTCACCAGGCATGCCAGCTTCCCAGCTTATCAGTGCCTTCACCAACCCAGAAGCTCCCTGAATCTCCTTGTTCAAGAGTTATTATAACCCAGTCTGCAGCCCCCTTTCCTTTCCTGGAGGTAGAGAGGTGGGACTGAAAATTCCACCCTCTAATCATGCATTTGGTCTTTCTGGTGACCAGCCCCCATCCTGAAGCTATCTAGGGGTACCACCATGAGTTACCTCATTAGTATAAACTCAGATGTGGGCCAAAGGGTCTTGTTATGAATAACAAAAGACATTCCTATTACTCAGGAAATTCCAAAGGTTTTAGGACCTCTGTGCCAGGAACCAGAGAGAAAGACCAGATATATTTCTTATTATAGCACAGATGTGGATATGTGCATATATTGTTCTCGAGTGTTAGCTTCCTGAAGCCAAGATAATGTTGGAGTCTCTGTGTGGTACCTAGAAACCTGAATTAGTGGGCCTCCTTTTTCCAGGAAATGTGTTAAGGGTAGTTCACCAGTTCAATTCAATAAACATTAAGTATCATAAAGACTCAACTGCCCAGCTCCCCTCTCAGGCACTGCCTCCTTCCACATGCACTCTGGATCCCATCCAGCCCCTAAGGACATCGCTCTGTGATTATCTCCCTTCTCTACAGTATTACCAACTTTTCCTTCTCTCTCTTCCATTCCCACCAACATATATGCTATAATATTCTCTTGATTCCACACCATTCATCTCCCTTTATTACAAAACTCTGAAAAAGTTGCATATACTTGTTGTCTCTAGTTTATCTCCTTTTCTTTATTAAACTCACTCGAATTGGGCTTGTATCTCCCTACTCCACTAGAACTATTCTTTTCAAGATCATCTGTGACCTCCTCCATCAAATCCAATAGTCAATTCTGAATCCTTCTCTTCCTTTAATTCTCAGTAACATCTGATATTGTGACCAATTCCTTCCTGAACCCCTTTTTTAAATTCGACTTTCTGGCCTCCACACTTTGCTGTTTTCCCCAGCCCCCTGGCTGCTTCATCTTTGGCCTCCACCGGATGCGCCTCTTCCTCTCTACCTTGAATGTTGGTGGGTCCGAGGGCTCGACTCTGGGCCTTTTCTTTTCTCCTCTGTAGGCTCTACTTAGATGAGCCCATGTGGGCTTTAAATACCGCCTATGTGTTGATGCCCCAGATTTGGGTCTCCATGTGGACCACTCCCCTGAGCTCCCAGCAATTAGCTATTTTCAGCTCTTCAGTATCTCCTTGGGTGTCCAAGAGGCATCTTAAACTTTGTAGTATGCTTCTAACCTGACTTGGGGTTGCTCAACTCCCTCTCCTCTTCTCATTTCTGTCAGTGGCATCACCGTCCTTTGGCTGCTCAAGGCACAGATCTTTTCTTCCTTTTCTCTCCCACCCTACATTCAATCGACCATTGGGTCTTGTTGGCTCTGCCTTCATTGTCCCAGTCTCACCACCTCCACTGCCATGTGGGGCTTCACTTGAGGGCGCTGGCCACCCGACTACGTTACTTGGCGTCCCCTCGCTCCAGCCATCCTGGCCTCCTTGCTGCTTCTCTCACGTGCCCAACACTCAGCATCACTCTTCCCGTGTCTCGGATCTGACTTGTTCTCTCACTTCATCTGGGAAACGCCTGAATTGTCAGTGATTACAGTACCTAAAATAGCAGTCCCCACCCCGATCACTCACTGTATCGCCTTAGACTAATTTACTTTTCTTCATTTGTCATTATCTGACATTTCACTAGGTGTTCATTTATGTCTGTATCGTTTGTCTTCTGTATTCGAATGTCATCTCCCCGAGAGCAGGATCTTTGTTTATTTCATGTATCCATGTATCCGTAGCAGTTCGAACAGTGCCCGGCACCGAGCAGCCATTCCATAAATATTTGTTGAGTGAGTGAATGAATGAATGAATTTGGGGGGCCTACTATTTGTTACAAACTGTGTGTAGAAGACACACATGATCTTTGTCTTAAGAATCTTCAGGCTAGGGCCGGCACCGTGGCTTAGCGGTTAAGTGCGCATGCTCTGCTACTGGCGGCCCGGGTTCGGACCGGGCGCACGCCGACGCACCGCTTCTCCGGCCATGCTGAGGCCGCGTCCCACATACAGCAACTAGAAGGATGTGCAACTACGACATACAACTATCTACTGGGGCTTTGGGGGGGAAAAAAAAGGAGGAGGATTGGCAATAGATGTTAGCGCAGAGCCGGTCTTCCTCAGCAAAAAGAGGAGGATTAGCGTGGATGTTAGCTCAGGGCTGATCTTCCTCACAAAAAAAAAAAAAAGGAATCTTCAGGCTAGTTGGGAGGACAGGGGAATGGCTTCATAAACAGGTCATTTTAATACAATAGTGTACTTGCAATGACAAGGAATAAAGTGGAAACGCAAAAAGTTGGTGGATTCAGAGATTCTGAAGATGCCACTTGTGTTGAGTCTTGAAGAAGAAATTCTAGAAATAGGTGATTGCTGTAGTATAAATAACTGGCTATATAGAAGATAAAGCACACAACCAGTTATGGCCCAGTGAACCAGGATGATGGGAAGGGGAAATGGTGTTGGAGTTGAGATGATAGCTACATGTAGAACTTTTTTTCTCTTTAAATAAAATAGTCAAATGCCAGTCTGCTTGATCATTGGGAGGATTGAAGGCTTATGAAGGTTACTCTAAATAAAAGGAGAGTTTGGGATGAGGGCATTACTTAGAATTACAAGCTTATGTGTCTGGAAAAAATGCCATCTTGCATTTTTAGTCACCAACTGGAAAAAATTTTCAGTCTTATTAAATATGCCTAAATGCGTATGTGTATAAATGCAGTGTTTTAATGAATGAGTGGTAAATGACTGAATGTTGAAATGACTTGTAAGTGTAAACAGATGTTAACTCGTTATGTTTTATGTCAGAACCTCTAGTTGCTCTTGGTGATGGATCATAATGTTATTCAGGAGGAGGAACGTTTGATACACAGCATACTGATTTTCAGCCGTTATTGGCTTCTACAAAGGATGTGCTCTCCTTTGGATATGATGCCCTCCTCTTGGGATATTAGTGTTCAATGTCTGGGTGCATGGGTAGTCAGCTTGAGGTCTGAAAAGAGTATCCTCAGTTACGTTAGGAACATCCTAAG
Source organism: Diceros bicornis minor (assembly GCF_020826845.1). Taxonomy (NCBI): domain Eukaryota; kingdom Metazoa; phylum Chordata; class Mammalia; order Perissodactyla; family Rhinocerotidae; genus Diceros; species Diceros bicornis. The sequence continues at coordinate 70,101,500 of NC_080749.1, forward strand.
CCTTATAGATGGTTTAGCCTCGTTCCACAAAAATTTAGCAGTAGAGGAATAAGTTAGAATATATATGTTTTCTACTAATCTTTATCCTTCAGTCCACCTCAACAGCAGAAAATTAGACAGCACCTGGAGGGAGGGAGATTTGCTGGTGTGCACCATGGACCTTTATCTTTGGGAAACACATGCAGGCCTACTCAGGTTGGCTGCTGAAGCCCGTAGATTGCTGCCGGAGGAGTCCATTTCCACTTTTGTCTTCTGTATTTTCATGAAGCATGGGTCACTAAAGGCTCTTGAATGTTTCTTCAGGAATTGCTAGTTTTTAAGCCGTTGCTTTGCTTGCTTTCAAAAGACATATTCTCACACTCACATATCCTACCTCACATTCCGTCCTACAGCAGTTGCTCCTGCCTCTATCTGTATTTATTCTATCTATACATTGTCTTGGCCATCATTAATAGCAGAGGCTTATACATAATTTGCTTATGTGCATAGCATTATGGATAAAAACAACAATATTCAAAATGGCAGAATCCCGTTCGAGATCAGAGAAATGTATTAAAGAAAAATGTTACTGAAGTATAAAGATGTTGAGACATCAGTTATAAAATGAACACATGTAGCTGTTTAAGATTACATGATGTGGGTGAGTCATTGCTATCTGATTACTCATTACCTGGAATGTGGTTATAAGGAAGAAGGAAGTGTGGAAATGTGTATGGGGGTTTACTGGGCATCGTTCCTAAAACAAAGAGAAATGTATAATGTGTATAATGTATAATGCTTTGAACATTTGCTTCCTTTTCATAATGTAACATAATTTTCATTATAATAGTATGGTATCTATGATTGTGAATGCCATACATTGTCTTGCAGGCATAGATAAGGTAGCATAAATGAATCTTAAAACTTGAAAATCTTTGTCATTTTCTATATTTAGGGACTTAAACTTTTCTTTGGTGTTTGTGTATATCGTGTATATCTGGCATTGTTGTTGAATAGAACTTATAGGATTAAAATCAGTCCTAAGTGAAAATTTTGGCTGTGAAAATAGAGAGGTTGAGTTTGAATAAATTTATAGCTACTGATCAGTTGGTTGTAAGCCCTCCTTCACTTGGCCTCTTCGTGCCTATTTCGCTGTTTCTTTCATTTCTGCTTCTTTCCAGGCACCCCGGCCTCATATACTGTTACACTCACTCCACTCTTCTCCACATATTCAAATCCTACTCATGTTTACAGATGCATCTGGGGTACACCTACCTTTTGAAGCCTCTTCCCAAAAGGCCACTTGGTGGCCCTAACATGTATTTTCCATAGCATTCATCATGTCACAATTATACAGTACTTTGTTGTATACTGTCATATATTTCATTAATTGTTCCCTGTTGAAGTATTGGACTTATACAAGAGTAAGCATCTTTTAAGCAGGGACTATGCATTATATTTACTTTGTTGCCTCAAAATCAGTGGTCTTAAAAGCTATCCAGTATGTTTGTTTATCTATAGTTAAGTTCAAGTCGTACCATCCTGATATGTTGTGTACATTATAAAACATACACAAGAATAGGAAACTTCAGGGCCGGCCCCATGGCTTAGCGGTTAGGTGCGCGTGTTCTGCTGCTGGCAGCCCGGGTTCGGATTCCGGGCGTGCACCGACGCACCGCTTCTCTGGCCATGCTGAGGCCGCGTCCCACATACAGCAACTAGAAGGATGTGCAGCTATGACATACAACTATCTACTGGGGCTTTGGGGGGAAAAAAAAAAGTAAATAAAATTAAAAAAAAAAAAGAAATGAAGAAATCATTTAAAAAATGATGAATAAAGTCATAAATAGAAGTTCTAATATTTTATATCCATCCTCCATGGCTCATCTTGGCCATGCCCTGGGATGCCCACACCTCACTCTGGAGGCCTGGTATTGGGTACATGTTAGGGACTCAGGAAATATTTATTTTTAGCCTTCAGCTATTCCATGCTAGTTGCTAACAAATTTCCCACCTGTCCTAAATGAAACTCAAAGTTATAGTCTAAGTATGTTTGAGATCTAGTTAGGGAATATAAGGGATGTACAGTATTAGTCAGAATAAGGTAGGTTATGCTTGGGCAACAAGCCTTCACATCTCAAGATATAATACAGTGAAGGTTTGTTCTCACTGATGGCCCAGTCTGATGGGGGTCAGATGGCTTTACTCAGAGGCTTTCCTCCAAGTGGTGACTCATGTCCAGACTGCTTCTGTCTTGTAGTTATAACAACTGGAACACATGGCCTTTAAGGTTGCTGTGGAAGGTGAAGAGAAAGCATGGTCAGGCCTTATTCGTTGGCCAGGGCGCAGTCACATGGGCCCAGCCTAACTGCAAAGGAGGCTGGGAAGTACAGTCTTCCCATGTACGGGGAAAGGGGAAAATGGAATGGGATTTAGTCAATATGTTGCATGGCCTCCTGTTTGCTAGGTTCATCTGTTCATTTCAGTAGGGTTGCTACTATTTGATACTTCAACTCATGGGTACCATGAAAAGCAGGCCTCTGCATGAATTTAAACATGAGTTCAGTAGTATAACTTAGAAGGAAAATAAATCCTCTTAAAGTACTTTCAAATATTTTTCCCTTGTAATGGCTGTAATCATGGTGCATTTCCACATTTCCATTTTAATCTTATTTGAATACATTTTAAACTACAAAAGTAAAACTGTTCACTCATTTTTCATGGTTCTGTTACTATTCCTTTTCTTTCACACTGCTGTTCAGCACAGAGACATGTGACTTACTGGCTTATTATGAACAAAGGCTTTTAGTAGTGTCACATTTTGTTGCTATTGTTTATAGAAGTAGTAATATGTGAATATTGGAAGATGTGTCTAAATGATTTGATTGTTTATGGCAATAGATCTGTCTTTAGTCCAATTCCTATGTTATTGATTTTCATAAAATCAATGTTTATTGCAAGTTTTAGAAAAGTAGACACTAAGCTCATCTATATTAATTCACATATTCATCTATTGGGAATTGTGGCAAAATGATTCTAACCAGCTTTGAAACTTAAGCCAGTGCAATGTTAATTTTTTTGGGTTCAACTCTTCCCAGATGGGTGATGAATAAGTAAAAATCAATTTCCCCTACACTGGGGAGTTTGAGTTGTGTTTAAGGACAACTGTAATTAAATTCTTTTTCCAAATATACATGTAGTCAAAGGTGGAAGATGAAGAAATATTAAAATTTTAGAAATGATTACAGAAGAATTCTAATGTTACTTCTGACCAATAAATTTTAATTTTAAGGCAATAATCTTAATTTTCGTGGTGGGAAAACAAAACCCATCCCTTCAAACCCAATAAATAATGTCACTCTCTATTTTCATCTTATATAATGTAGATGATATATTACTTTTGAATTCTACTTCCGAATTTATACTAGTCATTCTCTTGTTAATTTTGGTAATGATCAAATCCTTTGCAAAAATGCTTACAATGTATCCTTTACATGCTTTTCTTGCATCCTCTTAATCTGGGAAAAATATACTTGTTTTTTCGTAAATAGTTTTAAAAAGCAAGTTTCAGTTTATACATTTCTATGCACTTATTTTAAAAAAGCTGATTATCTTCTTGTGCATATATATCTTATTTTCCCTACAATACAGGATCCTCTTTCGGGGATAGACTAAATTTTCTGTTTTCTTTGAATGGTACAAGAGTACCAAATTGAGTATCTTGCTTATTGTCGCTATCAATATTTGTAGATTGATGTACCCAAAGGTATGATTAAAAATCATTGTCAACCAGCTGTTTGAAGGCATTAAATAAAGCATAAAGTAGTATGATGGTTAAAATAGGATGCTGTTTAACCATTAAGCCAGATGTACACTTGCATATTGAGGGTTTTGTCTCTCTGTTCTCTCTGCCTGTAATACCCCAGCCCCCCACCTGTGTATGTGTCTGTCTATCTCTCTGTCTATCTCCACATGTCCTTCTCCCTCACTTCCTTCAAGTGTTTGCTCAAATGTCACCTTCTTAGTGGGTCCTTCCATTGTTATACTTTCCAACAATTGCTGCCTGCTCCCTTTTTCTGCCCTGCACTCACTATTCCTTGTGCCTGCTTTATTTCTCTCTTTTCACCACTTTCCAGCATATACTGTATTTTACTTGTTTTCTTTATTGCCTGCCTTCCCCTCCATCCCACCCCTAGAATGCTAGGTCCATGTTCACTGCTGTGTTCCCAGTGCCTAGAACAATGGGTGGCACATATTAGACAGTCTTGTAATATCAGTTAAGTAGATTAAATAAACTTTTAATTATATGTTCAAAAATACCTGTTGTTCTAGGAATTCATATCAAAAGATGAAGCCAAATTGTAAAGACTTTGCTTGGGTATCTTAGCTTGATATTTAATGACTTCTGCAAAAAAGAAAAACGGAAAAATTTCAAGTGGTATAATATAATTTTTAAAATATAGGCAACAACTCCTTTAGTTATTCATAATAGGGGACAGAAAACTAAATGAAAGTTATCCAAGTATGAGATGGGAATGTATACTGACAGTGTTACAGCTAAATATCCACAAATTAACTCATGCTGTCAATACAGTTATTGGTGGGTGTTTAAGTTGTGAATGTCAACAAAGAATTTGTGAATGGGAAATATTTGATTCTAAGGTTCCTTTCAAATCTAAAATTCTATGGGTATATGATTCTCCTGTTTAAGAAATGTGTGGTGTATTTTAGGGAAAAAAATCATTGGAAATTTTCTTTTAGTGTTAGTGAATGAAAGGTTTGCTTCAGTTGTCTAGAATAACTAGCTTATGGCTTATGTAGGCCATTTCATTCTTTAGAGTTTCTAAACTAGAGTTCATAGTCTAAATTAGAGTAATTAAGGTTAGTTAACTTATCTAGATTTGAAGCCTGGTTTTGCTTTTTTCCAACTTCATTGTCAACTGGGTGCTTTTGACAGAAACTCCTCTGTCAACTTGGAGATGTAACTGAAAAGCCTTATTTACATTAAAATGAAGGCAGATATTTTCCAATTCTCTTTATAGAGATGACTCTCAAGAAGTAGGTCTTAACTCTTTTTGAGTTACTGGTGACCAAGATCTGTCTTGTTTACACTGGAGATCTTAGTGAATGGAACAATACATTTTCATAAGCATATGCTTCCTTTTCAGTATCTGCACAAAAGCATGTAAGGAAGGAATCCTCTTGGAATTGGCAAGAAAGGAGAAGAAAATGGGAGTTTTACAGAAGAGTTGGGGAGGTTTGAGATTGTTGAGTGATGGATTAGGGAATAAAGCATAGAATTAGGAATGCACAGATAATTTGAATAGATACAGAATCCATGCCAACAGTCATGCTATTTCAATAACATGCGGTAGGGCAATAGCCTTTTGAAGTTTCTCTTGTCTCAGTGTTGCTACAATTTTTAAATTGTAGTCTTTTTATTCTGGTAAACCTATGTCTGTCTGCTTTCACACTGAAGATTTTCTTAGATTTGTGACAGTTTTGAATGTTACAGTTTTAAGTGAATAAATGAAAATTTTCTGAGAAATTGCCTTTCTTAGCTATGCTTATAAGGGGGCTCATATATTTTGGGGCAAATCTATCTATCCAGCTACCTACCCAACTATCCATCCATCCATCATCTCTCCTTCCCCCTAAAAACAAAGAACTGTACCTGTATGCACGGATTTTAGTCATACCAATTGCATCATTTGGTATTTTATAGTCCAAAAATGTGTGAAGAATATGAGTGGGAGCTAATTATTATGTCCTCTCACATTGAAAATTGACTGGAGGCAGCGTACTATTTTACAGTCAATATTATAAAATGAATAGCTTTTTAAAGGTCAGAGCAAAGGAAACAGAAAATAAATGAGAGCCGAGCGAAAGTTAATACCATGATGTCCTCTCTGGTTACTGAACTTGGATTTTTCATTTCCTGGTAGTCAAAACAACAAGGGAAATAACAATCAGTGACAAAATTATTTTTCCACATAAGATCAAAGCACATGAGTTGCTCAAGAGAAGCAAAGTTTTCCTTACCAGTTAGGTTTAAAAGAGATTTTTCTTATGGGACTTAGGACTTGAAGGATGTCATCTCGAGCAACACCTCCCAAAATTCACAGTGGAAAATAGAGGTAGTGAGTTTTATATAGCTTCTTTTTATGCCACTTCACGAAGTGGAGGCAGAGGACATAATGCCAAAGCACAGGTTAGGAAAAGCCAAGTCTGTAAGACGTATAAGTCAGTGGTTGTCCTCCTGGGATACTCAGTAGAACCACGGCAGAATGTGATCAGAATCTGTGGAGTGTGGGCGGGGGGGGGGGGGGGGGGGAGGGGTAAACGAGGCATCTGCTCCTAGGTGCCTCCAATGTGCATCAAAGGTTAGAACTCCTGGTACAAGCACCTGGCTTATTGATGGTTTGCCTTGATTTAGGAGCACAAGGAATAGGTAGATTACAGTTACTCCTTCAGGTGATACTTCATGGCGGTTCTGTTTGTTCCTTTATTTGTTTTCTGTTTTTTCATAACTGGGCTTTGAATTAAGGGTGGTCTGCAGACAATTGGAGGTTGTATTCTCTGGAAAGGGCCCAGAGTACACATACTCTTGTCAATAAAAACAGAGCCTTAATTTTAAAATCCACTGAATAATAGGTTGGGCTGTCATCATTTTATGAAAATTGGGGAAGCAAACCAAGACCTGTTTGAATAGATGGCCCCTCCTCTCTGTAGAGATGTGGGGCATGAGACGTGACAAAGCGAAGATTCTCTAGACTGGAACTAATTTATGATGGTGATTAGGCAACTGTGTAGCGTATAAGGATGGTTCCAGTCTGTGGGCCTAGGGAGTTATTGCGGAGATGGGTATTTTCTCAGTCAGTAGGTATTTGAAGTACACGTATTTGGAGTGAGCAGGCATATGTGTGTGTGTGAGCGTGCATGTGTGTGTGGTTTCTTTTTTTTTAACCTTAAGCAATAAGGTTAGGAACCATAGAATATTTTTAGGAATTGAGATTCCCTATTTGAACGGCTGTTTATACAAATTGAAGAGAAGTCTTCTTCCAATAAGTGTTCATAGTTCTGAAACCTCCTGAGAAATGTGGCTTCATTCCAAATCTTTGTAGATTTTCTTCTCTGTCACTGAGCCTGCTGTTGGCATGGAGAAAGCTCTGGCGAGGGTCATTTGGCATCCTTCTAGGGCATGTCACTAAATTAATTAGACTCAACAGCATGTCAGATTTCAGTGGTGAGAAAGACACATGGGAGAGGAGCAGAGGGTTGTTACTATAGCTTTTCTAGATAGTCTCCTAACCAGTTTAAGTTATAAAGATTTAATGTGTGAAGTCTTTGAAGATTTATTGGTTTATTCATCTAAGAAAAATTTTGAGTGCCCTGCCCCTGCAAATCCCAGTAATTTTCTTTGTGCAGAAAATCTGCTCTGAAGAACATAAATTCCGGAACGGTGAAACTCCAGGCCTTCTTCCAGGGAGAGGTCCTTTGCCTGGAGGGGCAGAATGGAATTGTGATTTGTGACTCTTAAGAGGCCATGGTGGAGGGAGAGCTTTGAACTTGAGGATCTGGAGAGCAGAGACAGCCTCGTTTTCAACTTCATGGCCTCTGATGCTGGGCACAGTTTCTGGCAGTTGTAGGCACTTGCTAGATATTGGCTGCAGAATTCGAGAAGAAAGTTAGGATAAACACGATAATTTGCTCAAGGGGGATCTAGAGAAGTGACTATACATATTTTGGAGAAGAGAGATCGTATCAGCTGGGGCTCTAGGAAGGATGAGAGCAAGATATTCTCATCAGCCAGCTCTGCAGATGAGTAATAGCTTTTGTGTCTTAGTTCAAGAACTAGCAAGGTCCTAGAATGTTACTGGTGCAAATATAATCACACTTTGCCTTTCTAAAGCAGATTTTAGATGATCAGTTGCCTATGTCTTCAAATAGAATCTATATAGACTAGCATTAGGGAGAACTGCTGAATACTAAGTGATCACCTAAATGAAGAATTTCAGATAGGGAGTATAAAATAGAGTCCCATTTCTCTTTAACTTTCTTCTTTGAATATTTTAAATCCATACAGCTCTTTCTTTGTAAACGTATGAATGTGCATTTACATATGCTTACTTGAATAACATTTCCTTTGATTTCTCCTTTACTTGGTTATTTACAAGTAGTTGGTAAACAAACATAGACTTTGAAAATGCCACGCATTAATTTTGTCAATTTCTTGCATGAAGAGGAGAAAAGACTGTGTTAAGATTCATTCTACAGATTTATTCTGAGCATCTACTGTGTGTTAGGCACTGAGATTCCCGGGTGAGTCATAATTCCTGCTCTCAAGGGAGAGAAACTGTAAGCAGAACAGTTTCCAGAAAGTTAAGATACTGTGTGCTAAGGGTATAATAGATGTATAAATGGGGTTTCATAGGTGTACAGGCAAGGCGCTCCTAGAACAAGGGGAGACATCGGGGAGCTTCCAAGAGAAGAGGGTGTTTGGTGGGGACATTGGGGCAGAGAGGGTACCGGGGGAGAATGAGCTGGGAAGAATAGGCAGACCAGCTCCTGGGAAGGGCTTGCTTGCTTTGTAATCTGTACCACACTCATGAGAAATAAAGCTCGTGGAGACTGGATTCTGTGTGAGTAGCCTGCCTGATTTTGACCTCTCTGGGTAATCAGGAACCAGTCTGGATTTACCTGAAGGAAGTTCAGGATTTTGTGTTGAAGATATAAGCTTCTCTTGAGTTTATATCCTGTAATAAAAACATATCCTACTCTGCATAGCTCCCAAGGCCCCAGTGTCTGTGTCCAGAGTGCCTCGGGGCATGGTCTGTTCTCATCCAGGGCCCTTGCCCCTGCCCTGCTGATCTGGAGGCTTGTTCCTGGCTTTCAGGACTTGATTTGTAGTTTCTCGAAGTTTGGTCTTTAAGGACAAAGGACTTTATCAGAGATAATAAATCCTGACTGCCTGCAGATCCGAGAGTTTCTTTCTCTCACATACGTATGTGATCTGCTATGTGGTATTTCAACACAGTCATTTTCTTGTGGCCACTTTGCAGACGTAGTGACATGGCTTAAAAAACTTGAAAGCCGTTGAAAGATGTTTGAGTGCTCTCTGTTTGGGTTCCTTTTGGAGCTGTGCTCTCCACATGATGGAATGATGCAGGAGTTGTTTCAGGCCCCTTGTGAGTGTCAGGGCGCTTTCTGTGTGTCAGCATTAAATCTTCCTTTAGCAGTAGGAGTAGCTCAGAGCTCTGCTGTTCTATCATCTTCTTCCTAAAGCCATGGGCCAGGCTCTGCCAGAGCAGTCAAGAGCCAGGAAGCTTGTCAAGGAGGGCGTGGCCTGTTAGAATTTTTGAAGGAGGAGGGTTGCAGGGAAGCCAGCCTGCAGGACGAGTGGCATATGGTATTTTTGGTTTACCCATTCTTATGTGGCCACTTTGAAGCCATTTTTTTATAGGCAGACATTTTAGCATTCTTTTTTTTTTAATGTAAAAATAGTAAGCAACTACTGTGCAGAATAGACCTCCTGGCGTCTTGAGCCTTCCTAACCTTATCCTTGAGGGCCCTTCCCTAGGGTGGGGACCAGGACTGGGGAGCGGGAGGGCGTGGGAGTGAGAACCCTCGGGAAGACACAGGCAGATAAGGAGTGGTCATCCTTTGTTGACCGCACTTGGTCCTCTCAGAGAGCCCCGTCAGTCACTGCAGCCTGGGGCCTGCTCTTTCTCTGAGGGGCTTCTATCCCAGTGGTCTGGTTTGCAATCCTCTGATTTCCCCCCATTAATCACTGAGTTTCTTTAAAATTAAGACATGGATTTCGCTGTGTAGTAATGGAACTTCTTTGTTTTCTGTTTGGAAATCTAGAGGAAGGGTTTCTGCATTTGTCTGTGTCCTGAATTTGCAAACCTTATTTGAATAGGTACATATGAAACCCTGGTGTGTGTAGGGGAGGGCGGCCTCTGGGCCACATGAGGATCATTTCAGTTCAGTCCGACTGCCTAGGAAATCCGCAGTCGTGCTGCCAACATTTCTCTCTGGTGCCTAAGCAAAATAGAGCATTATACTTAAAATCAGACTACTCCATAGAACCATGGTTTTGGAGACAGAAATGATATAACCTTGCTTTGAGTTCTAACAAATTTGGGGAAAAAACTTTGTTAGAGAAACACATAAAAGCAAGAAGTTAAATCTGGCTGCAGTGAAGACAGAATTAGGAATGGAGACAGAGTTATGGTAATGAAAAGGTAACATATTTTGATAGCATTGTGTCAGGAGGTTTGTGAAAGTGTCCTGCTTGGGTATAGAGGACCCCTTTAAGAGTTACTGAAGCTCGGGCCAGAAATGGGGAACTCGTCTAAGGCAGTAAAAAATTGGTGATGGAGAGGAGAGGAAGGGGCAGGTGGATTTGAAAGGTATTGGGGCCCTCGATGAAAGAGAAGAAGCAAAACTAAAATTTTTTTTCTGGTACCAGTATCCCTCTCATGCTTTAGGGGAAGTTTTGTTGTTGTTTTGTGGCTTTTTTTTTTAGTAAGCCACGTAGACCGAAGGACTTGTCCTCAAATGACTAAATTATTTTCTAGTTAGATAGTATGTGATTTCTCTAGACCGAGCACCCAAGGGTAGGGATGATGTCCTTTGTATTCTACTGAACACTCTCCCTGGCACATAGAATATGTATTGAATCAATGAATACTGAATTCTCTTAAAATTATTTCCTAAATGGTTCCTCCCTCACGGTATCATGATATGAATTTAGCTAATAACGAAGAAGTCTCGTTATTATTATTATTTTGCCAATTCATTTTCCTTTCTCCACAATAATATGTGCAAACCTAGACATTCCATTGTATACATACAGTGGTCTTTGTGTGTACATGTGTGCATATATCTGTAATCAGGCATCTTATTAATATTTATTGATTTCATTGAATTTTGCATCCGCTCTATGAAGTGAAGGCAGGTCTTGTTCTCCAAAACGTGAACAGGTTTGTAACTTTGGTTCTGGAAGGTAAACATGCAGACTTAGCCCCAGCTGGCCTTTCAGACCTTTGCTGAGCCCCTGCTCCGTTTCAGACATTGTACGGGGCGCTCTGGAAACATCCCCTGCCCAGCCCCATAAGGCTTGAAGCACAGACCGAAGCTTGAAGAAGTTGATTACTTTCCACTACTGACCACCCTTCTCCTCTGTGTGTTTTTTTTTCTTTCTTTTTTTAAATAAACCAAAGCAGTGTGTACTTCGGGTTCCCATCCAGATGCCATCTCCACCCGATGCCTCTGTGACAGCTGCAGCCAGATTTCTCTGCACTTCTTCAGTACGTGGTGCTGCCCAGGGTCCCCAGCACAGTGTCTTCTATTGTGGACAAGCGTCCCTCTCTCTCTCCTCCCGTGGGAAGCTGGGACCCCACTTCCTTGCATCCTGTGTTTGTAGCAGGCATTCAGGGGCTGTCCAAGTTGGTGCAGAGTGGTTTCCCTTTGAATGTTAGAAACATGAAAGGTTCACTTTACTGAACAGTCTGCTATTTGGGATGTGGATTTGAAGTACCTTAGATTGGAATGTGTTTCAAAGTTAGGCGAAGAAAAAGACACACAAAGTGGCGTACGAGGAGGCACTTTTTTAGGCTTTAATTCAGTAGAGAACGTCTATCTGAAAAATCACTTAGCGTTTTGAGAACTTGAAATCATTCTGTTTACATTAAAGAGTAAAAACATTAAGTCCTGAGGATAATTAGGAAGGTCTTTGAAGTAACTTCTCTTGGGATAAGTGTTTCCAGGATTTAGTTGCCTGTAATAAAGTGATAAAAACTGACTGTGAAATTAATTGAAATAATAAATTATTAATAAATTGAAATAAATTAATTTCGCCCCCAAATTTGGAAACAGTTATGCTGGGTATTTGTTTAAATTGTATTTACCTTGAGCAGGAAAGGCTATTCTTGTGAACTGTAACTGTGTAATTATTTTTATGAGAGTCAGGTAATAAAAATGATTGTTAATATTCTTTTGTTAAAAGTGATACTAAAAATACTTCAAGGGCTTATTGAATTTGAATTAAGAGGATGATTGCTTATTTGTTTTTTCCCCCAAATCAGGTGTGTTTTGTTAATTTCTGGACAGGGGAAATAACATAATTTCCTCCTTATTCTCTGTGTCCTCGCAGCCTCTGTCCTTGTATATGCCTTGGGATTCAGATTTTACAGCTTTCCATAACATGCCTCTCTCAGGAAGTCATTTTTTCCTTTTCTGAATGTCTTTAGGAGATTGCTGATGTGTTAATTACCTTCTCCCACCCCCTTTCTTGAGGGACTTAAGTGTCTTTCCTGTTAGATTTTAAGCCTCTAGAGGATCATCGTTCTCAGAACCCACACAGTGAGTACCATACCTCTCATCTCATGGTGCCCATGAACTACAGTGCTTCTCATCTCATGGGTGCCTGTGAACTCCCTGGGAACCCCACCCTTGTGGATGGTCTCCTCTAGCCTCCACATACTCTTCCATCTTAGTAGTTAGGGGATTGACTCAACATGGTAGAACCATCCCCACTGTATTAATTCATGATAAGGATAAGGATAAGGCCTCACAGCAGCAAAGACTGATGAAGTGGAATTAGCCTCTTTGCTTTTGACTGCTTGTCAAGCCCAAAGCAGGATGCCGCCCCTGTAGAGGGCTTTCCCCCATGGTGTCTCGTGCTGAGGGCACCATTTTCAGGAGGAAGTCCTCAGCAGCACAAGGGATTACTGCTAAATTCCAAAGAGCAGCTTCCAGGCCCTGAAGACAGATGTTTCCTCCTCACTGCTTTCATATCTTAAGTCCAGTCCTTTTCCTTCCTGGCGTAATTTAGTCTCTCTAGCCCTCTTATCTGCTTCCTAATGCATGTCTCCAGTACCTGGTTTTTCCAATCCACCTTTGAAAAAGAGTCACCCTGGGGCCCAGTGCACCTTCCATATCAGTCTCCAGTAGAAGAAAGGTGTTGACTCTGTCAAGTGACTTTCAGCCAGCTGGCCCTGGACTGGGTAGACTTGAGGAACTCCATTATGATTTTGATAATGATTAGGCCCATGGGGTTGGAAGACTTTGGATGTGCCCCAAAGCTGCTTCATCACAAGAGGATTATAGATAAAATTTCTAAAATCTTGAAAGAAGACTACCCCTTAAGTATTCTTTGCTGTTTATTTTGGATTATATTCCGTTAACTAGCGTGTAAACTTTTGAAATAAAGAGCTTTGCTTATAAATTCTAGTACTGAAGTAGAAGAGTTTCTTGTCTAATTGCAGAGGGATTTCTCTTCTTTCTTAAAATGTTTATAACACATGTGAACCATTTTATACACACAAAACATTCGAATACTGTGATTTTTGTCCCCTTAGTGGTTACATTTGACAGACAAGATAAAAAACTATTTTTCAGTGACCCATTAAAAAATAATGAGAGACGTGTATATTGAGGTTGACACAGGCAATCTATGAAATTTCACAAAAATACTGTGGAATCTATTTTTTGGAAACCAATGTAATTCTAAAGGAAGAAACTTTTTGTGCCTATTTGTCCTGTCCTATTTTAAAGCCTGTTGTTTGAACTTTAATGCTTTACTGTTGTCACTTCAGAATAGATGTCATCTTAAAGTGACTCAACTTTGATGAGATTATTTCTGTTTGTAGCTAATAGAAACAAACCTTTTCCAATCATGTAGCCAAAAGAAAGCAATGTGCCTACTTATGTATAGGAGTATTGATAAAATATTCTTAGAAAAATGATTGTAGTTCATTTTTCAAGTCTCACCTGCACTCTGCCATATGTCATCCCCATGGCATAGCAGCCTTCTTATATTGAGTTGGTAACTAGGGACGTCTTTGACTTTAGATGTGTAAAGAGAAAAGGTACAATGCAGGGTTTTTGTGTTTTTTTTTAGCCATTTTTTTCCCTGGTATATTTTTTTCCATCTTATTTCCTTTCAGCCTTTGTCTTCATATTTTAAATGTGACTCCTGTAGACAGCATATAATTGGGTTTTGCTTTTATATCCATTCTAACATTCTCTCCCTTTGAATTGGAGTATTTTGTCCATTAACATTTAATGTAATTATTGATATGATTGAATTTAAGTCTACCACTTAATAATTTATTTTATTTTTTGTTTGTCCCTTGTATGTTTATTCCTCTTTTCCTGCTCTTTTATGGATTATTTGATTTTTTTTTTTAGAATTTTATTTTAATTTTTTAGTTAGTTATTTTGTAGCTCTTTGTGTTATTATTTTAATGGTTGTTCTAGGTATTATAATATACATCCTTAAAATTTCAGGATCCATGTAGAGGTATATTGTACCACTTTATGTAAAAATATGGAAATTTTGGAACCATTAGGTCCATTTACCATCCATCTCCCCCCAGTCCTGTTCTTTAAGTTTGTTTTCATATTCTTTCCTTTTTACTTCACAGTGTACATTTTGCCCATTGCTCTTTATTTTGAAGAGGGGCTTGCTTTTGTTCTCTGTTTTCTCTTGTTCTGAGGCTTGGATTGTTAGGAATGTTACCAGTGTTGTGGTAGGAGGGTATAACTGTATTGTTGTAGATATATTCATTTACCGTGCTTGTACTGGCATAGGACAAGAATGCAATAAAGCTTTCCAAGATAAAATTTATTTGTAACAAATAACTATAAATTATAGACCTATTTTCCCTGAACTTTTCCCTTAAGATGTGATAGGATGAATGTCTGGTGAAAGGGCATAATGCTGATTTAACAAGGTGATATTTTTCAAGCGGGTGGATGTTTTCTGAATTAACAATATGAGACAATTATAGATGTACCGATACCTGCATAGTATTTTACAAGGAAGGGCAGCATTGTGCCTCTCCTCAAAAACAAACAAGTGAAGAAACAAAAAAACTCTCAAGGTTTTTGTGCAAAACACACCACACGTAATTCCTTTTCTCCTTTTCCTTCTCTTCTATGTCTTTCTTGTGGACTATCCTCAGTCCTTGATCGGGTTCGATATGAAGTTAGAAATTGGTGGAACACTTGGGGTTTAGGAATTTTTTAAAAAACATTTATTTTTTTGTTACTTAGTTTTAAAAACATCCAGTTTTTAGGGCTGAACCAGAGCTAGAAAGTAAAGAAATAGTTGAGATTTGTAGATCTTGATTGTAGAGGAAAATTTTGAGACTGAGCTATTTTAAGAGGGTTAAATTCAGAAGCAGAATTTCCCTAGTGTGATTTGAAAGTATTCTAAGAATAAGGATTGAATGAAAGGGGATAATCCATTTTGAGAACATTTGAAGAAAAAGACATGAAATAAAAGGTAGAAACAATTATCTAAGTTCAAGAAAGTTTCCTAAGACAGATTTTGTTCTATTAAACACTTTGGTTAATGGAACTGACAAACTAAAAGTCCTCAGAATGGCTCAGACTGTTGTAGAGAATGATTTCTCAAGCAACTCAGTAGGGGAGAGAGCCAGAGAGACTGGAAAATGGGGATCTACTTGGAAGATCATAAGCTTTCGGTGGTGGTGTTGATGTATTTGGTGTCACAACATCTTTCCTGCTTTGCATTGTAGGTGAAATAAACTTAGAAAGGAAACGGCGGGGTGGAGGGCCTGGAGTTTTGGCCAAAGAAGCCCTGCCATTGCCCCTGATGGCCGTGAAAGCAGAACCACTGTAGAGGTTAACATTCTGAATAGAAATAAGGTGGAGGAGGAACATAAATACCAGCTGGATAATTTTGAACATGCAACCCAACGTTCCGCCCTGACAGAAAATAATAGATGAGCCCCAAACCAAACTTCTAAAACCTAAAAGCAATAGATACAGCTGTTTGGGAACGTGCAATGAACAACATACTTGGTGCTGGGAAAGTTTAGCTCTCAATGAGCAGTCCTTTAGCTGATCTGGAAATGAAGGGGAGACTTGCATTCAGACGTCAAGACCGTCTCTATTCTTAGAGCCCAAGTATAGGGCAGAAGAAGTGGATAAAACCATGCTCTTGATGTGGTGGGATAAAAACCATGCTTGCGCCTTACGTTATCGTCATTATATTGTAATAAACCGTTCATTTTTGCGTGTGGTGAATAACAATGCTGACATGCTCACAAAATAATGCAAAGCATATGGGTCACAACAGTTTTTAAGTAAAAACTTCTTTAAAGATTTATTTAGGTTTCCTAATTATGGAGTGGTTGGGAAGACTGGCATGTGGTTTCAGTTTATAGTTGTAAATGTTGGCTTTGGTGATGGGGACGTGCTCATGTTGCCAAAGGGAAAGAGAACAAGATTGGGAGGAGGGCTTGCGTCCTTCAGAGCCCGCCCTTTTGCCCTTTTTAAAAAAAATCAAGTCAATATCTGTGTTTATGTGAAATAAGTATGATGCCATTTATACTGTGCTTGAGATGAGTGTGCCAGTAGTTCAGGCCAGTTTTCCCAGTGCTTAAGTACTTAACTGGTAAATTTTCATGGTAGTTTGAAATCAGTGGCTCTCTAGAGTCCTAAAAGAATAGCTATCCCTTTTAGCCTTTATCTTATATTAAAATATACTCTTCATAGATGAATCAAGCCCAGTTTTGGGGGACAGCAGTTAAGTATTTCTGTCTGGACAGACAAGAAAATAATAAGCTTTTTTTTTTTTTTTTAAGGTGTTTTGACTTGAAATAAACCCCTGGCAGGGTCATTTGGTGATCTTCCAAAGCCTCGTGTGTGTGTGTGTGTGTGTATGTGTGTGTGTGTGTACACATATACATGCACATACACAATCATATATGGTTATTCATGTTAGGAGGGATTTTGCATTATTTGGGATCTAGGAATAGTGTAATATATATAAATTGCAATCCTAGGAGCACGGGAAAAAGCCTGTGTTAACTACTCCATGAAGAGGTTGGTGAATATGTATGGTTGGAAAAATTCGCTTGTGTTTTCTGCAGTGTGCTTTCCTGCATTTCTTGCCAGTGATGATAATGATAGTGGCATGTCTGAACTATTGTCTGGAGGTGGAAGGAGTGGGAGGGGAGGAAGGCTAATAAGAAATCTAAGCATTGCTTTCCTTCCCTGCATGAAGGTCATAGAAGAAATGAATTTCCTGTTTACCGTTCTTAATGGAGCTCACTCCAGTAGTGACTTGGTCAGTACTTGGAGAGAATCCCCTCATTCATTCCTTCATAATTTGGTATTGATGATGTCTTATGTTTATAGCTCTGTGGATGGCACAAAGATTAGATAGAAAGAAAGGCTGTGCCCTAGAGGAGCTTACACTCTGCCAGGGGATAAGAAGATATGTACATAGCTGATTATAATACAGAAAGAGTTTGGATATTTATTCAGGGTTTTATCCCTTTTAAAGCGCTTTTATACACTTTTATTTAATCTTCTAAGGTCAAGTACGTGGTTTCATTCTCTATTTTGTGCGTGAAGACACCAGAGTTGGTCCAGGGCAAGTGACTTGCTTGAGCTCACGTAGGTAGTGAAGTTGTGGATCTGGGGCGCAGGGAATCCTATCCAGGATGTCTTCTGCTCCATATTCGCTGTTTTTCCACCATCCCCGGTATGCAGTGGTGCACACAAGGGGACGCTTGTTTCCACCTGGGGATCAGAGAACACGAGAGAAGGACGAGGCCCCTGAGTGACCCTGGAGGGTGAGCAAGGCGCTGGTTACATAGGAAATGGCTGAGAGGGCCATTTCCATTTGAGGGAGAAGATGACTTCCTGGGCAGAAAGAGATGTGTGGACACTGTTCACAGAAACAAGCTAAAGCAACGTGTTACTCAGAAAAGTCCTTTGCGCGAGATACTTCCATTATTTTTTCTCTCTTTTTCTGCTATTCATACATTCATTCAACAAATGGATTTAGAGTATACTTGTTATGTGCAAGGCACTGGATTCTTTGATGTGATGTTTACAAGAGAAGGCTCGTGGTGCCTCTCTTTGAGGGTCTCACAGTAGTCCAGCTGGAAGATGAGATCACAAATAATCATAAGATTATGTGACAAGAAGAAGAACATGATACACAGTATTTCTGGGTTCAAGTTATGACTGTTCGAAGAAAGAGATCATGGGTATCTCATGTCACCTCTCAGTCTCAGTTGGATCATTTTTTTTTAAGGAGGCTAACATTTACTTCATAGGGCTGTTTAAGGGTTAAATCTGATGATGAATATGAGGACACCTCACTCAGCTCCTGGCACATTGAAGTTGCTCAGCAAACGTTGGTATTAACAGCTCCATACATTTCTGAGGAAAAGCCAAGGTCCTTGATTGAAAGGCCCTCTGTGGTCTGGTCGTTCAAATGTAAACTCTTTCTGTATCCCAGCCGTTCACCAGACTCCTTGCCCCCAAACTGGTCTCTCCCGTATGCACCTTTGTGGCCTGTGACCTGTCCAAGATGCAGAGGTGGTGTATCCCAGTGGTCAGAGCAGGGGTCAGTTCTGGCTCTGCTGTGTCATACTGGCAGTGTTACCTCAGTAAGTTATAGCTTCACTTTTTTGCCACAGTTTTATCCTCTGTAAATGGGATTAATAATATTTTATTCTTAGTGGTTTTATTGTGATATTTAAAATGACCAAATATGAAGGGCTTGCGGGCAGTGCTGGTACAGGGTCAAAGTTGCTGTTTTTAGCTGTAATTACCATCCGATGACCGTCTCAGCGTGCCGCTCCCCTGCTTACAGGCCTGTAGCGTGGCTCCCCATCATCTCTATTCTTCATCTGTTTCTGCACATTTATCTCCGTAGCTCGTGACTCATCTGTCCCTTCCTTATGCTTTGCCTTCCAGCAACGTGGAACTGCTCATAACCCTGTCACCCCTCCTCTGGGATATTTTGGCCTTTGTTTTTGCCTAAAAGCCCTTTGTCTTGGTAATGAATTCTTTAGGACTGGTTTTTCCACCTCTTAAGATTCTCCAACTCCATTCGCTACTGCCTTGAATTCCCTGTCGTCTTCTGCAATGTTTTGCACATATCTTTGTCCTTCCACTTGCCTTTTTTCTATTTGTATCTCTCGCCTCTACTTTTGACTGAGAACTCAAGAAAGAAGGGCTGAGTCTTAATTATCTTTACATTCCCAGCATGTTCTTGACACATGGTAGACTCTGAATAAGTATTGGTTAACTGAATTAGAAGAGAAACATAACCTATATTAAATACATTATCATGTGTCAAGATTATTTTTCAATTAGCAAGAAAGGGCAAAATTCACCTTATTAGTGAATTGCGAGGAGGGGAAGGTTGACATGAGGACTGGCCCGGCCTTACTAGTTAGGGGCCCTTGGTCGTCACAGGGTGCAGTGGGGAGCTGGGGGTCCAGGACTGGACAGGAACCCTGGCAAACCCAGAGAGCCATTTGCCTCTGGTGGACCCGGCAGTCACAGTCAATTGTGAAGGCAGTGGTTCTGTATTTATCTTAGTGATGGTGATATCAGCTGTTTGGTATTTGATACCCTTTCTCTAATGTTTGAAAAGATTTTTTCCCTCATTGTTTTGAAACTCTAGTATAGTGTCCAGAAAATCTCAATATTATCCTGTTGTGGACATGTGATGTAACATTTTCTCCCTGGTTCCCTGAATTGCCTAGGTTTTAACAAAGGGAGCGATAAATATAGCATGTGGGTTAAATAAACCATCTCTTTAGAATACAGTAAATCAGTGCCGTTTTGGTTAATTGAGAATGCATGGGAAAGGGGAACATGGGCCACAAAGGATGGATGGGCTTATTTATTTATTTTCAGAATTTGAGGGAAATAAATGTGATGTCTCGGCTTTCTATCCAAAGCATCTCAGTGGCCCTTTAAAGGGCCTGCAGTTACGTGTGATAAACACACAACAGTGAGCTCAATTCTAAGGATTTTTTCCCATTATCCCCTGCAGCTTTGCCCTGTCTGATGAAGCATACAGATCCCTACGCGATCAAGATAAAGACCAGTGTATTCTCATTACTGGGGAGAGCGGAGCAGGAAAAACAGGTAAGGCCACCACCGCACTTTCTCCCCTAGAAGGTAAATGCTGCACAGAATGACAGAATGACGATCGCAGAGAGGGCAGCTGGGGCCTCTCTAGCATGAAGCTGCACAGGGCCACTGTGAGGGCTCCTTTGCGGGAGGCTACTGATTAGGGTCACGGAATGTTCTCTGGGAAGGACTTACCTCATCTCTCACATGAAGAAACAGGACCTATGAAAGGGATTCCAACCAATGTGGGAGTCTATTTCTGGATTCTAGACTTTTCTAGTCCAGTCCCTAATATTTCAAGGTCTTGTACCTTTCCTCCAAGACGCCAAGGTCAGTGAGGTCTTCCCACTTCCCTAAGGAATGCCAAATTATTTGAACGTTGGGAGGTCACAATCACAACTTACCTCTCCCAAAACGTGAGAGAAGGCACCAGGAAGATGCTGAATTTCACTCTAAAGAAGTCTTGCTCTGAAGCCTAAAGAATTGAGATTTTTGTATATGTTTCTAGATGGGCTGGCAACTTCCCCATAAAACAAACCCCCAAATGGAGGGATTATGCGTTTTTTTCTTGTGGTTTTAATAAGAGCAATTTGTATGATTGATGGACTTGAGTGAGAAAGCGATTTTACACGTGGTGTCCAGCTACATGGAAAAGATTCGAAATAACTGCCCTCTGAGTCCAAACTTAGGTCAGAACTGCTGTTGTCAGTGGGTATCTTTGATCGAATTGACGAGAGCGTGGAGGAGGAGGATGGTGAGAGAGATGGTATTTTCATAACCGTTTCATCTGTAAAATGTTCTTGTTTTATAGATAAGACTCTGATAATTGGTAATTTCTGCTGGTTTGGCAAAGTGGGATTTGAACATTTCCACTTTGCTTGGCTATTTAGATATCAGGTTAAAAACTTCGATTCCCTGAAGACCAAGGGAAGAAAATCCCCCATGGGTGTTTCAGCTAACTGACTGAATCCATTTTGTGCGTGAGCTCTTAGTAAGATCTGTGCCTTTAGAGTCTCACTCTCTGCTTTGAAGTGGCTTTTCCTTCTCTACCTGTGCCTCCTCCACTTTCTTTAGGAGTAACTGTTCCCTATCCTCCAAAGTAGCTGAAGAAAGAATGGTTAGATAAGTGTGTCCAGGTCCCGTCCTAGAGCCCTTTGGAGACAAAGCACACTGTTTCCTTGTCAGGTCATGCAGGTTTCAGGCTCTAGATGGGCAGAAATGGAGGGCAAAGGACTGGCATGTGAGTATCTAAAGTAACAGAAAGCATAGTCTCAGATAGTTGGAAGGGATTTTAGTTATAGACCATCTAGTGTAGAGTCCTCCCCAGGGACAGCCAAACTCCTTCTTTTTTAGTGACACAGGGCTCACTGCTTCGTAAGGCGGTCTGCTGAGTTCATTATACAGGTTTGGCTAACAAAAGTTCTTCCTTACCTCGAGTTTAATTCTGCCTCTACCAGTTGGTCCTAACTCTGCAGTATGGAACCTTACCAAATTAGTCTACTTTCCCTTCTCCAGGACAATTACTTAGTTATTTGAAGTGTCATCCATCATATCTTCCTAGGGCTAAAAATCTCTTTTCCCTCAAAAATTTCTTGTATGGTATACATTCATTTATTCATTCATCCAGGAAATACCTGGATAATAATTCCTGAGTACCTATTAGGTGAAAGATACTGTACTAGGTACTAGTGATGCATTGGTAAGCCAGACACCATCCCAGTCCTTATTAAGTTTATAGACCAGTAGAGGAGATAAACAATAGCTCTACACTATATGTTTACATACATCTAAATGTATGCATGTATACATGCAATTAATACACAAAACTCTAAGTGTGGTAAAGGAAAAGTACATTATAAGAGTGCTTATAAGAACATGTAACAGGAGGATCGAATCTCATCCCCAAATTCCTCACTATCATGGTTATATTATTCTGGAATCATCCCAGTTTATCAATGTGCTTCATAAAATTACATCCCAAGAAGTTAACAGAATACTTCAAGTTTGGTCCTGGTTGTGGTGGAACTATTATCCCTCTTAATGTGGATACTAGGCTTCTATTAACATAGCATATGTATTGACTCATATTGGTCTTTTTGTCAAGCAAGATGTTATAGGTTTTTTTGTACATTAACTTCTGTTAGGTCAGATCTTCTCAATCCAGTATTGTTCGACAAAGTTATTTTAAGCTTACTTGTAGAATCTTTTATTTATTTTTATTAGTTTTAGACCATTGTTGTAGCCTCTTGAGAAACTGACAAATTCTGATTCTGTCCCCTCCCATAGAAGCACTGCCATGTCTTTGGGTAATAGTAATAGTAGCTAAATTGAGCACTTACCATGTGCCGGGCGTTATGTTTAGCATATTACATGTATGAGTATTCTTCTTATCTCCATTCTTATGATGGGGAAATGGAGCCACAGAAAGGTTAACCAACTTGCCCAAACTTATGCAGTGAGCAAGTGGCAGAACTGGGCTTGTGAACACAGGTGGTATATATAGCTCTAGAGTCCCCACTTGTCTTAGTCAGCTCAGGCTGCTATGACAAAATACCATAGACTGGGTGACTTAAACAACAGACATTTTATTTCTCATAGTTCAAGAGCCTGGGAAGTTCAAGGTCAAGGTATCTGCTGATTTTTGGTTCCTGGTGAGCGCCTTCTTTCTGAGTGAGGTACTCAGGAATTATTTCCTGGATGAGTGAATAAATCCTTATAATCCCACCCCTGGAATATATCTCACGCCAAGCTGTTTTTTGCTTTTCTTAGTGTCCACATGGAGACTCTAGTCCAAGCCATCAATCATTGTTTCCTTTGAGGACTATTTGTCACAATGTCCAACAGGTCTCTCTCTTTCCCCTAATGCCTGCTTACAATCCCTTTTCACAGACACCAGAATGATCTGTGAAAATGAAAACTGGATCAAACCCTTGACCTGTTTAAATACTTTTTTTCAAGCTTTATTGAAATATAATTGACATATAACTTTGTGCAAATTTAAGGTGTACAATGAGATGATTTGATATATATATACATTGTGAAATGATTACCACAATAAGGTTAGTGAGTACATCCATCACCTCACATAGTTAGTTAACCCCCCGCCCCCGCTTTTTTGTGGTGAGAACTTCTAAGATCTACTCTCTCAGCAACTTTTAAGTGTACAATACGGTGTTAACTATAGTCACCACGCTGTATATTACATCCCCATAACTTCTTCATCTTATAACTGGAAGTTTGTACCCTTTGACCTCCATCACCTATTCCCCTCCTCCAACTACCAGTCTACTCTCTGTTTCTATGAATTTGAGTTTTTTTAGGTTCTATATGTGAGATCATACAACATTTGTCTTATTCTGTCTGACTTATTTCAGTTGGTATAATGCCCTCAAGTTTCATCTGTGTTGTCATAAATGGCAGGATTCCCTCCCTTTTTATGGCTGTATAATGTTCCATTGTGTATATACCCCACATTTTCTTTATTCATCCATCAGCGGACACTTAGTTTGTTTCCAAGTCTTGGCTATTGTAAATAGTGCTGCAATGAACTCGGGAGTACAGATATCTCTTCTAGATAATGATTTCATTTCCTTCAGATACATATCCAAAAGTGGGATTGCTGGGTTATATGAAAGTTTTGGAGCCTTTGAGGAACCTCCATACTGTTTTCCGTAGTGGCTGTACCAGTTTACATTCCCACCAACAGTGCACAAGTATTCTCTTTTCTCCACATCCTTGCCACCATTTGTTATCGCTTGTTTTTTTGGGTAATTAATAGCCATTCCGACAGGTGTGAGGTGGTATTTCATTGTGGTTTTCAATTGCATTTCCTTAATGATTAGTGAGGTAAGCACCTCTTCATTTACCTATTGGCCATTTGAATGTCTTCTTTGGGAATATGTCTAATCAGGTCCTTTGCCTATTTTTTAATTGGATTTTTTTTTTTTGCTATTGAGTTGTATAAGTTCTTATATATTTTAGATATTAATCCCTTATCCAAATATATGATTGCATATGTTTTCTCCCATTTTGTAGGTTGCTTTTTTGTTTTGTTAATCTTCTTTTTGCTATGCAGAAGCTTTTTAGTTTAATGTAGTCCCACTTGTTTATTTTTGTTGTTGTTGTTTGTGTTTTGGGTGTCATATCCAAAACCAATGTCATATGAAGACCAATGTCAAAGAGCTTTCTCCCTATTTTTTCTTCTAGGAGTTTTACAGTTTCAGTTCTTATATTTAAGTCTTTAATACATTGTGAGTTAATTTTTGTGAGTGGTATAAGATAGGGGTTCAGTTTCATTCTTTTATATGTGAATATCCAGTTTTCCCAACACCATTTATTAAAAAGACTCTTTTCCCCATTGAGTATTCTTAGCAACCTTGTCACATATTAGGTGACTGTATGTGCATGGGTTTATTTCTGGGCTCTTGATTCTGTTCCATTGGTGTGTGTGTCTGTTTTTATTCCAGTACCATATTGTTTTGATTTCTATAGCTTTGTAGTGTAGTTTGAATCAGGAAGTGTGATGCTTCCAGCTTCGTTCTTCTTTCTCAAGATTGCTTTAGCTGTTTGGGGTCTTTTGTGCTTCTATGTGAATTTTAGGATTGTTTGTTCTATTTCTGTGAAAAATGCTATTGGAGTTTTGATGGGGATTGCATTGAATCTATAGATTTGGATAGTATGGACATTTTAACGATATTTATTCTCCCTGTCCATGAACACGAGCTATTTTTCCATTTATTTATGTCACTTAAATTTCTTTTATCAATGTCTTATAGTTTTCAGTGTACGGATCTTTCACCTCCTTGGTTAAGTTTATTCCTAAGTATTTTATTGTTTTTGATGGTATTATTAATGGGATACTGTCTTATTTTTTTTCAGATAGTTTATTGTTAGTATAAAAAAGCACTACTGATTTCTGTATGTTGATTTTGTCCCTGCAACTTTATTGAATTTGATTATTAGTTCTAACAGTTTTTTCAGTGGAGTCTTTAGGGTTTTCTATATATAGTCATGCATTGCTTAACGACGGGGATATGTTTTGAGAAATGTGTTGTTAGATGATTTCATCATTGTGCAAACATCATAGAGTATACTTACACAAATCTAAATGGTATAGCCTACTACACACTAGGCTATATGTTACTAATCTTATGGGACCATCATCGTATATGTGGCCTATCATTGATCTAAATGTCATGCAGTGCATGACTGTATAAGATCATGTCATCTGTAAACAGAGACAGTTTTCCTTCTTCCTTTCTGTTTCTGAGGCCTTTATTTCTTTTCTTTCCTAATTGCTCTGGCTGGGACTTCCAGTACTCTGTTGAATAAGAGTGGTGAGAGTGGGCACCATTGTCTTGTTCCTGATCTTAGAGGAATAGCTTTTAACCTTTCGTCATTGAGTATGACGTTAGCTGTGTGCTTGTCATTTATGGCCTTTATTACGTTGACGTATGTTCCTTCTATACCCAATTTGTTGAGAGTTTTTATCATGAAAGGATACTGAATTCTGTCAAATGCTTTTTCTGGATCTATTGAGATTATCAGATGATTTTTATCTTTTATTCTATTATTGTGATGTATCACATTTATTTATTTGCATATGTTGAACCATCCTTGCATCCCAGGGATGAATCCCACTTGATCATGATGTCTGATCCTTTTATTGTGCTGCTGAATTCGGTTTGCTAATATTTTGTTGAGAATTTTGGCACTTACATTCATCAGGGATATTGACTTGTATTTTTCTTTTCTTGTAATATCCTTATCTGGCTTTGGTATCAAGGTAATGCACCCTTGTAAAACGAGGTTGGAATTGTTCCCTCTGCAGTGTTTTAGAAGAGTTTGAGACAGAGTGGTGTTAATTCTTCTTCAGTGTTTGCTGGAAGTCACCAGTGAAAACACCTGGGCCTGAGCTTTTCTTTTTCAGGTGGTTTTTGATTACTGATTCAATCTCCTTAGTAGTAATTGATCTGTTCAGATTTTCTATTTTTTCATGATTCAGTCTTGGTAGGTTGTATGTTTCTAGGAACTTACCCATTTCTTCCAGGTTGGCCAATGTGCTGGCATATAATTGTTCAGAGTAATGTCTTATGATCCTTTGTATTTCTGTGGTATCTGTTGAATGTCTCCTCTTTTATTTATAATTTTATTTATTTGAGTCTTCTCTCTTTTTTTTCTTGGTTAGTCTAGCTAAAAGCTTGTCAATTTTATTTATTTTTTCAAAGAACCAATCTTAGTTTTGTTGATATTTTCTGCTGTTCTCCTCCTCTCTGTTTCATTTAATTCTGCTCTAATCTTTATTATTTCCTTCCTTCTGCTAACTTTGGGCTTGGTTTGTTCTTCTTTTTCTAGTTTCTTGAGGTGTAATGTTAGTTTGTTTATTTGACATCTTTCTTTATTTTTATTTGTTTATTTTTTTTTTGTGAGGAAGATCAGCCCTGAGCTAACATCTGTGCTAATCCTCCTCTTTTTGCTGAGGAAGACCAGCCCTGAGCTAACATCTATTGCCAATCCTCCTCCTTTTTTTTTTTGCACCAAAGCCCCAGTAGAAAGTTGTATGTCATAGTTGCACATCCTTCTAGTTGCTGTATGTGGGACGTGGCGTCGGTGCGCGCCCGGGATCCGAACCCGGGCTGCCAGTAGCAGAGCGCGCGCACTTAACCGCTAAGCCAAGGGCCCAGCCCCTTTCTTTATTCTTAATGTAGGCATTTGTAGCTATAAACTTTCCTCTTAGGACTACCTTTGCTGCATCTCCTAAGTTTTAGTATATTATTTTTCCATTTTTGTTTTGTTTCAAGATTTTTTTTTTTTTTTTGTGAGGAAGATCAGCCCTGTGCTAACACCTGCCGATCCTCCTCTTTTTTTGCTGAGGAAGACTGGCCCTGGGCTAACCTCCGTGCCCATCTTCCTCCACTTTATATGGGATGCTGCCACAGCATGGCTTGTCAAGTGGTGGGTCAGTGCGCCCCCGGGATCCGAACTGGCGAACCCCGGGCCACCGCAGCAGAGCGTGTGCATTTAACTGCTTGTGCCACCGGGCCGGCCCCTCAAGATATTTTTTATATAAATTTTTTTAAACAGTTTCTATTGCACTTAAGTAAAAGCCAAACCCAGTGGGCCTATTGTGCAAGGTTCTGCTTGATCTGGCCCCTACCTACTTCTGCACCTTCCTTCATGCTTTTCTCCCCTTCTGATGGCATCTCATGTTATATGGCAGCTCATGTTACTTTCCATTAAAAGGCTTGCTCTCTATTGTATGCAGACAGTGTTTCATTATTTAGAGCTTCCCATCCCTTTTTAGATCATTCATCTGAACTCTGGGTATGGGCTCTTACCTGTATTTGCTCAGAAATTTGTGAAATCTTTGGCTTTTTAGAACTCTTTCTTTCCAGTAGGAATTTTAAGAGGAGATTGTGTCTTGGGAGAAAGTTTTTGCCCCTTCTCTGTTACTGACCAGTTTTTTCTTGTGAAATAGAATTTAATGCTTAGAAGCAGTACAGTTTCTTGTTTGTTTCCAAGTTGATCAATGAAAATGGTAGCAAGGCAAGTTGAAAACTGTGTCCCTTGACAGAAGTCATTTGTGTTGGTGGTATATCTCATGCCACCTCTCCCCACCCCAATCCTTTTGACTGTATCTACGAGCCTATTCACTTTACATATCTTTCTTTTTATTTAAGCGTGAGGGAGGAGAAGATGAAAATATTCCTAAGCCTATTAATTTTTTAGGTTTTTACTCATTCTTCATCACGACTAAAGACATATTTTTTGAGAGTCTGATTGTATTAATTTGTTCCTAAGTGAGTCATCAGAAGTGGGTTGTGGTCACTGGTTTGACTGGTGTTGGCCAATTTTTCATCTCCTCTGGAACATGTGTTCCAAGAAGACAGCACGTCCACTAATTAGCCCTGTCAGTGTATGGCTTCCTCCTGGAGTGAGATTCCATCTCCTTGTGGCCTCATCTACCTTCCTTATTGAAAAACTGAGTGGAGGTTGCTAGTACTGTTTCAGAGGGTTGGCATTCATTCTTTTCTGAGAAAAGCAAAAACCAATCTAGCGGCTTAGAGTTTATTCTTCTTTTCTATATTTTTCTCTTCTCTTGATGCCTTTTCTACTTACTAACCTGTTGTCCCATTCACCACTTGAAATCCTTTTCTCCCGATCATCTTCCCTGGATATAATCTTTCTAGGATCTTTTTACCCTCTGTCACAAGCTGGAGAATGGAGAGCTGCTTCTCAGGGCTGTCTCATTTTCCTCTGGTAGGGCCATTCTGTTTACAGCATACAAGGTTAGGTGCTGCTTCAGGCAGGAGGCTGGAGGAGGGGACCACAGACACCTTAGAGCACTGTTTGTCAAACTTTCCACTGTGAAGCACCAAGTTCCCCTCTCCCCAAGTCTGTTGCTGACTGATGCCAGAAAAATGAAATAAAAGAAGACATAGAAAATTCAATCTCTAATTTTTTGTTTTAGTTTCAACAGACAGAATAAACTACCCAGTTGCTACCAAAACTTCTAAAAGCCTACTTTCATATGTAGACCGGTAACAGTCCATGGATTGGCCAACTTTGAGTAGTGCTGGTCCTTGGACCATACTTTGAGTAGTACTGCCTAGATGTCTCTTGAAGCATTTGTCTTATTTTTGAGCTACTGTGCTTCTAGATCTTATGATGCTTCAGTTGTCCATTATCACTAAAATTCCTAGTGCTAGGAGGTGGGCACTATTCCTGGGAGCTGCTGTTTTTAAATATCCACTCAACTACACTCTTTGGTAGCTGCTGTGATCTTCCTTTTCATTTATAGATTCCAACAGCATCTCGTACCTCTCTGTCTCCATGGAGACATGTAGTGTTTTACTCACTCATTCCCATCTTTTTCTACTTTTCTTTTATTTTGAAAGCAGTGGTACAAAAATTGCTTCAACTTTTATTATGGTTTTTATTGTCTTTAGACTCTAAATTTGAATAAAGCTTAGAATTTGTGTGTTGTTTAATGTCTCTGTTTTATGGAGAAAAATGAAATGAGGGGAAATAATATAGAGATTGCTGCCAGTAGTGTGAGGAATTTGGAGAGGGGATTTAATCTCAATTTTATGGGGAAGAGGGATGCGGGCTGTTTTTGAAATGTCACATTATCTTATTCACTAAAATTGTTTTTGAGTACACATAGTTGTTAAAAATTTTGTGTTAGTAAATAAATGAAAGAAGAGAACTAACATTTATTGCGGGCCTGGAATGTGCTAGGTACTTTACATATAGTAGCTCTTTTCAATAAGAATCTTTGCTTAATAGCTTATACAGAACCACCATGTCATATCAGAAGGCTTATTTTATAAGAAGTAATTAATTTAAGTAGGTTGTAAACTCCCCTTGGCAGATGATAATGTTATTGGTCTTAAACATTGGAGACACTCTTAAGCTGCAGGGTTATATAAAGTGGGCACTCGGGGAGAGGCGTGAACTCTTTGAGTCCTTTGGGGTCCTATTTAATTCATTACTGCTGTGCTAAATAAAAAATTCATCATGCCTCATAAAAGTACCCTAGTATTTCTAGGCAGTGAACTAAAAATTCACTACCAAGAATACAAACAGTGTGTGGAGAACCGTTCAAGCACTGATGGGGGGCAGGGAGGCAGAACATGAGGGAACCGTCATAACTGCGTTTTTCCAAGGACATCAGAATAAATCTGTCGGCCTCAGAAGATGATCCTGACATATGAAAACATTATAAATTATTTGGTTTCTAATTTTGTAGTTACATCAGTTTCTAGGAACTCTTCAGCTGTCTGCTAAAACAGTTAGAAAGCCTGCCTTCCTCATTAAGACTTTTGGTTCTGAACCTCAAATGACCTTGTATTACTTTACATCTGTGATGGCTCTCTGACTGCCAGTGACAGAGATGTCACTGACTTACTGTAGCCTAAACATCGTGAGCATTTCACAAGGCTGAATATATCCACATTGAAGCGGAATAGCTAAGCAAACTGAAGGCCAAAATGTAGTGAGCTTTCGTTTTGTTTCTTCTCCATGTGAGAAAGGCCTCTTCGTGACCTACATGTTTTATATGAATTATCAGAGATTTTGTGGCCAACTTTCGTAAGCAGAGCAACTTATATATATTTGTATTTCCATAACAACATTGCTAGTCATGACTCCTCTTGGAGCAGAGGCTGTGTTTCTCATTGCAAGACCCGTGCGTTTTGTACCATGATCGGAACAGTTCACGGGTGCCTGTCGGATCAGTTTGGATGTGCTGCAGCTGGGTTATTTTGCAGCACTGCAGACTCAGAACTGCTAAAAAGGGTGTTCTTCTATGTTGCAGAGTCCTTGTCTCATTGTGTACAACATGGCCTCGTGGATTACTCTTTAGGTCACTGGACCGCAAACCTATGTAAGCTCAGTCCCTAGAAAAATTTGGGTTTCTTAACCAAGGAGATAGAGAAGTATAGAAGTAGATAAACGTATCAGCATGTGTGTGAGTATAAATGTGTGACTCTCTCTATATGCTATAATGACATATATGACGTGGTTATATGATCTATCTGTGACATATATGCTATTACATATATTTATAAACGCGTGCATAGATGCCTGTTAACTCCGAGGTAAATTTGCTAGAAGCTCTGTGAAAAAAACTCAGATGAAGCTTTGCTTATATTCCCGACACAGTGATTGAATCCATGTGGAGCCTGCTCAATTAACATGCATAGGTTTTGATACCCTAGCAGTGAGATTCCCATCCTTTTGTCCTCCTGGTTACAAATGTCTTTCATTGAAATGTTTGTTTTCCCTTTCTCATTCACCTACTGCTATTTCACAGTGCTTTCTTTCATAAAGCATATTATTATATATGAATTTATATAATTACATGATAACATATATAATAGATATTATTCACAACACAGTGCAAGGTGCCAGAGAATACAGAGTTAAATTAGTTATCATTCTTACCTTAACAGGAATTTTTAAAATCCCCAGAATCATAAACTATCATCTCTAACCCCTTTCTCTTCTATGTAGAAATGAATTCTGTTGTAGATATTTTGATCTAGAAGTATTTTGTTATAGGCCATTTGTCCATTAGGAAAATGTCACCAAGATCAAATGAAATATAAACTCTGTCCATAACTGAGGCCAAGTCAGCCTGAGCTGAGCAACTGTTAACCCTAGATGTTCTACCATTTTCTGGTGGGAAGAGATTTTGACTTCAAAGACTTTGTATTTTGTTTGTCCGACAATTGATGAATTTTAGGATTCAAGTTACATTCAAACATATATATGTATGTATATTTACATATGTAAAGTATCTATGCATTAGAGAAACAATGAACTAAGAATTGATTATATACGGTGCTGTTAAGTTTTGCCAATTTTAACTGCCACTGTTCTTATGTCTAAAATGGCAGTGCTGTTCAGAATTTTGAGTACACGTGAAGACTACACCTGTTTGTCCCAAATAGGATAATTTTATATTTTTACGGTATACGTGCAAGACGTTGTCATTGAGAGTATGAACTCTGGATTAATGTATTCACAATCTACTCAAAAGTATTGCTTTGGAAAATGCTTACACTTTTATGCTGTGATTGCCAAGGCCATGTTTAGTTGGTCCCTGTAGTAGTCAACATAATTCAAAAACTAGACTTTGAAATATGGAGGATGATAATTTAGTTCTTGAGTCTCCTCCGCAATAAATTTTTCATTCATAGAGGTTATTACATAACATTTTGATTTGGACAAATATCTAAATATTTGAATAAGGATCCAAATTTACCTGACCTTTAGCACAGAAGAGTCAAAAGGAAATGAAGCAGAAAGCCTCATGAGATAACTATTATTTCCTGTTTCCAGCATGGTGAAATATTATGAAAATAGTCCTCTAAACTATGATGGACTTTGCAACTTATCCTACTAGTTTACTTACTTTCTCTAAAGTAGTGACTGTCCCATGAACTACTTGAGTTAAAGATCAAGTATTATGTCAGGAAAAAAATTATAATGGTTGTCTCTTTTGAACAATGAGGCTTTGGAGAAAATTACTCTTAATCCCAGCTTCCAAAAATGAATTATTAAAATGAACCAAGTAAGAGAATTCCTGAAGATAGTTAGGAGTCCGAGCATAGAAACTTTTTGACAGCTTAGAAGTAAGTATCCTTGAGGTATATTTTAAAATTATATTTGAATTACTTAAATAGATTTTAAAGTTAATAAAAGTGATTCCTAATTTCAATTTAAGTTAACCCATCTTTATATCTCAGTAGGTTTTGTGGGTTTACATACAGTTTAACAGCCGGATGGTGTAAGTCCAATCCAAATTCCAAAAGATTTGCTCCTGGCACCATTCTTTTTAACAAATTTGACCCCGAGAGAACTTGACTCCATTTTGCTTATGCCATTTAAAAGGTCTCTGAGAGACCTTTTTGGCCACCAAAAAGTTCTCATTCTTCGTTGATTCCCCACCCCCCCGACCCCCCTGCCCCCAATGCAGTTTGTCCCTGGAGTCCATCCTGGTCCAGAACAGGAATTCTGGAGAACTTGGTATGGCCATGTATTTGAAGTTTGAGGTTTGGCCTCAGTGAGGTCTGTAATCACTGGAATAAATGAAACAGCCTGGCCTGGATTTTAATATTTCTTGTCAGTTTACCTAAAAGAAAACTTACCTTTTCATCTAAAATACATGTTTATATATATGTTTGTGTGTGTGTATTTGCCACTCTCCGGGACAATTATTTTGCCTATAAATGCTTTTAGTCTTCTAATAGTATAATGAGTAGAAAGATAGGCCAGAAATTCATGTCAAGAAAGAATATACATAATATATGTGAGAGGCCAGAAATTCATGTCAAGAAAGAATATACATAATATATGTGAGAGTGTATGTGGGGATGAGGAGCAAAGAATGCAGTTGAGAAAGCAGAATGACAAGAAAGAAAGCCTGGAGGTGAGTTGCTTCAGAGGCTGAAGTGCAGAATTGGAATGCGTGGGTGATTCAGGAGAATTGGCCCAGAGAGCACAGGATGTCAGGAATTTGCTGGGAGGGCAGCCTCACTTGAAAGCCAGAGAGCCTAGAAAGAAAGTGTCCTGAAGTGACCAGAAGAAGAGTTCCAGTTTGGACTGGTGGGTAGAGGAAATGTCACCAAGATCAAATGAAATGTAATAGCATATAAACTCTTTGTCCATAACTGAGGCCAAGTCAGCCTGAACTGAGCAAAGGAGTGTGTACATGTAATTTATCAGCTTTTAGATGGTTAAACCCTGAGAACGATGGAAAATGTGGTTCAGGGACTTTACACATTGGAGAATGTGTTAAGGGACAATGCCCTTTGGAGGAAGGGTATTGCAAAGATGAAAAGACTGATGATTCTCAGTTACAGTCTTTAAAAGGAGACAGCAGAAATCAGGCATCACAGACCAGAGAATCTATTTGGACCCATTTTCATTACCCAGAAGGCAAATTGGAGGAAGACCTAACTCCAACCATTGAAGAAGTACCCGGCCTCCCACCACAGTTCTCAGGGCTCCATGAGATCATTTACTTCTCCTATACCGTATTTGCTAGTACTCCAGAAGCAGTCATCTTAGGCCTTGAGAACTTTATGTGACCTGCATAAATTCTTGGTGCTCAGTGGCTCCCCTTAGTCGATGCTTTTGGGTTGCTCAAAGGCCCTGAAACAAGTGTTGGGCAATGCACCCAAGGTGGCATTCCAGTTGCTCATTTATTATTTTTTCAACGGTGGGGAATGGGGCTGGAAGCCACCTGCAGGTCTCCCATGAGACATGGCAGTGTTTAGATTTGCGCCCTTATACCTGTAGGCAGAAGTACCATCACTCACACCTGGGGAAGGCTCTCTTGCTCTCGGACAGTGGCACCAGAGCCAAGACTTGAGAGAAAGCACTATTTGGGAAGCTTGGTTTCCTTACCTCAACTGCCCCGATGAGGGCATATGTTTTATTCTGCCAACATTTAATAGTTGAGCATTTCCCAGATCCTGATTATGGAACATTAGAACTAGGACAGCTCAACGAGAAACAGATTCCTTGGCAGATAGATTTGGGACATGCAGCATTCTCGATACTTTTCCAGAGTTCTTCAATGCGCGTGATCCTCTGAGAAGCCCTTTAAAAAGGAAACCTATTATTACTTCATCTAACTCACAGTGGCCCCTAATTCGTTTGACTTTGGACCTCATTTTCCCTGAATACTTATTAGCATTCCTTGGAACTCAGTATTAAAAGAATCGGGTTCTAGGAGGCAGATACTGAGAGGGGACGTGGACTGAGAGACGCAGAAGGATAAAACCACCAGAAACACATTTTGTTCACCTTTGAGCTATGAATTCTTTGTGTGTCTCAGGTGGCCTGCTGCTTGTAGCAGCTTACCTTTCAGAGTTACGAGTGAAGCCTGTGAAAGCAGCTATTCTCTGACAGGGCTGTGTTTCTTGTTATCAGATCCTTAGATCACCTACTTAGTTTTTTGAGTTGAAGAGTAATTAATTTAGTCTAATTGTGAGCAAACCAGTTTGATTTAGAGAATACTTTTGAGGAGAACAGTTCTTCTAAATTATAAAAAATACATTTGGTAAAGATACCCAGGTTACCAAGTTATTTTTGGCTTGAATCATCTGTGTAATATAGTAATTGTATATAAATGGTTGCTTTGAGAAGCTAGTTCTCCTGAGGTTTTGTTGGCTGCGCTACTCAGCAAATCTTTTAGCAGCCTGGTGATAACCTTTAAGCACAATTCCTGTTATATCTGAATTACTGACATGTTGAATAGAAAGCACAAATGTTTTAAAACATATTTATAGCTGGGAGTAATAAAGGCATTTGCAAACACTATTAATGGGTCTTCTCCCCTCCAAACAGGTTTTCAGTTTCTGCCTCATTTATTGATATGACTTGTTTTCATCCACAGAGGCCAGCAAGCTTGTTATGTCCTACGTAGCAGCAGTTTGTGGAAAAGGAGCGGAGGTTAATCAAGTCAAAGAACAGCTTTTACAGTCCAACCCTGTCCTGGAAGGTAGGATTTTCCGTGTACCTTGAGTTGGTGTGACTGAACAGTAGATCCAGTTTTCAGGGCCTTGCAGGTACCTGGTGTGCTGGGAGGTGGGCTGGCAGGGAAGAGCAGGAAGAGACTCAGGCCCAGACCTGCCCAGGACACGGGCTGCGTCCTAGGAACTCATAGCTTTTGCGGGTTAAAGGAGGGAACAGTTGACTCAGGTAAAAGGAGTTTTCCCACCTACAGTCATTTTTTTTCCCTTCAATTTTTATTTGAATCACTTCAATTTTGCTTGAAAAGAATCAACTGATATTTGCGTTTAACTTGATGGCTAGGAGAAACCTGGTGAAACAGAGCAACGTGAGTGCAGTGCAGTTTTATCATTCAGGATGACACCTGTGGCTGCTTATTTCCATTGGCAGGGAGATCAAGGCTATGCCAGAGAGACATTTAAGGGCCAGTTTTTTCAGGGCCCCAGAAAGCCTAAACCTGACTGTAGAGCTCAAATTCTATGGTTGGCCATCTGTATTAGTCGGCTTGGGTTGCCATAAAAAAATGCCGGAGACTGGGTGGCTTAAAGAACAGAAATTTATTTTCTCCCACTTCTGGAGGCTCAGAAGTCCAGGATCCAGGTGCTGGCAAGGTAGGTTTCCTTCTGAAGCCTCTTGGCTTGTAGGTGGCCGCCATCTTGCTGTGTGCTCACGTGACCTTTTCAGCATGTGTAGGGGAGGGAGGGGTAACCTGGTTGGCTCATGACCTCATCTAACCCTAATTACCTCCCAAAGGCCCCATCTCCAAATACCACACATTGGGGGTTAGGGCTTCAACATATGAATTTTGAGGGGAACACAGATGTTCACTCCATAATAGCATCAGAAAACAAAGCCAGGGGTGAGTCCCCTTAATGCCATGGAGGTTGACATAAATCATTGGTATAAAGCATCCTTTGATTTGGGAACAGTAAATCAGAGCCTTTCTCTATTGATGGCAAGCCCTTAGCGTTGCTTTATATTGGAAGCATGTCTTTACTGTCATTTAACACGGTTGTCGGGGTGGAGTAGGGTTTCTCAGCCTCGGCACTGTTGACGTTTTGGACTGCATAAGTCTGCGCTGGGGAGCTGTCCTGTGCATTGTAGGAGTTTAGCAGCATCCCTGGCCTCTACTCACCAGGTGCCAGTAGCATCCCTGCTCCACTTATTACCAGTGAAGATGTCTCTGGACATTACCAGATGTCTCCTGGGGGTGGTCAAAACCACCCCTGATTAGAATCTCTGGTCTAGAAGAGTAGCTTGGTTCAATCTTTCCTTCAAAGTCATGGAAGGTCAGGATTTAACATGGATAAAAGCAGAGCTGCTTTGGGGTGGTTGGAATACTCCCTGACGTGGAGGGACAGAACCCTGCTCGTTGTCTTTGTCACTCAGGCCTAGCCCCTCCTTCCACTTTATTACAGGGAGATACTGTGCATCTTTATCCCCAAGATAGTGAAATAAGAGTCATGAAAATACTTCAACTTTGTGAAAAGCAGAGGCTGAAACATGTATTACATTGTTATTGATCTTTCTTCCCCTTCATTATCTTAATGAATAAAGAAGCTGTTATAAAAAGTGCTATATCTTCATTTTGTTGTTCCAGTATTTGACTTTTTGTTTACTGTCTTTTGCTTTTAAGTTAGGGCACTATACATGTGTTGTATTTATGCATATGCTTATTTTAAGAATGCTGTGATCTAAAGGAGGAGCTTTGTGGAATGCTGTAGCTTGCATCTGTGATTAGAATCTGGCCCTTTATTCGATGGTATTTGAAACGAGGCCCCAGTGCAGGAAATGGAAGAAACGTCTACTGTGGGCATGTATTATCTTTTATGGGAATGCTTTACTTCTTAACCAGAGCTGCCACTGTAAATGAACGTTTAGAACAATGAACTTAAAAAAACAATCGAGGAATGTGTCTCAAGTGTTCTATAATGGAACACTTGTTTTTGATTCTGTGGCTCACAATAAAAGACTTCAGTGTTTAGAGCTGTGTTAGTAATGTGCAACTCAGATTTGTTTGATGAAAAGATGGTTTATAGCTTGCAAATGGCGCCCTGAATAAAGTTTTTCTGAAGCAATTCCTTCACTTGCCCTTGACCTTCAAGCCACAATAAATTGTCCTTTATGTATCAGCATCTCGAGCTGGACTTTGGGGCTATGCAAGTCAGTTCACTTGGCACCCCTACGTGTTCACACCCACCGGGAGGGACTAGCCTATGAAAACACAAAAAATGTCATAGTCCTCATGATAACTAGGTCAACCCTCACCATTACGAAGGTTGCATTTATTAAAGCCTTTTAGCTGGTGGTGGACATGGAATAATGAATGACATGACCCTCGTCAGCAAGCATCCTCTTTGAGTATTTTCCATGTACAGGTTTCCTCACTCAGTATAGCATCTCAGCTTATTTTCTATCCAAGAGAGAATTTGATGTCAGGGACCTACCAAACCATACCCGTTCCAAGCGGAATCTCTGATACAAAGAACTCTCCCTGTGTTGACTTCGTAAATTTTGTCTTAACTGAGCAGGGGCCAACTATTTTTTTTTTAATCAAAACCATAAAAAAGCCAGCTAACGTGACGTATAACACATCAGGTTTGATTACTGAATATCCAAAGTGAACTTCAACTTGAACACGTGCTCCCACCTTGGTCAGGTGATTGCTTTCAAAACTTGGACCAGCTTTTAGCCCTAAGTAATCATCTGAGCTCTCGTCACTCTAGCCTTCTCTCCATTTAATTTAATGAAGTTTTGGAGGCTTCCAGGGATTTGGCGCCTGGCCTCTTAATCTCAGATTCATTTCTATTCACCACGTCCTCATGAACTCTTCAGTCCTTGCTAGCTGCAGTGTGGCCCAGGGATCCCAGTACCAGCCTTGGGGTGGAGGTGGGGAGGTATTGATAGAAATGCAGAATTTCATGCCCATCCCCCAACCCATTGAACCAAAGTCTGCCCTTTAACAAGATCCTCAGGTGATTGGTTTGCACATTCAAGTTTGAGGTGCCATGCTGGGCTTCCAAAGCATCAGACAGGGATCCCCTCTGTTTATAGAACTTATATTTATTTAACTTGGTGCTCTACTACCATGGTCCTGATTAATTTGCACCTATATTATGCACGAGCTTGGTGAAACAGTCCTTCTACCTTATGACACTATGAACTACCCCTGTTAACCAGGAGCACTCTGTGCCTGGGGCCGCATCAACTCATGGTTCTTATGTGTCCTCATTTAAAAGGGAATCTTGTGGGAGATTCCAGCGCTTCAAAGCAGCTAAGATTGGAACAAACTTGGATTTTGTATTATGGATTAAATTGGTTTTCTTTATTTCCTGGAAAGTTTCACTTAGGTCTGATGGACATAAACTAATGAAACTGTGTAGCATGTTTAGCCTATGGGAAATAACTTTAGTTTTCAAATCTCTTACTCTTCTGTATTTCAGTTATATATTTAATCACATTTAAATGGCTTTATTTTAAAATTAAAGAATTTAAGGTTTCTCCTGCCTCTTCCCTCTGGAAACCTCATGAAATTCTACCAAACCTTTGATAATATTAAGTAGTTGTCTCTGAAATAACCTTATTCACTGGTGGAAGATCATAAAAGCCTTGCTTGCTAGCTACTTAGTTGACTACTCTCAAAACAGTTCAAAGGTGTTGGATTAGACAAGATTAAGTTTACAGTAATACTTGGAAAAAATTCCATGAATCATGGGAATGTCTCTCTTTTTCTGTAAACTTATAATAAGACATGGAAGTTTTAGCAAGTTATTATGACTTCTGTTAAATGTGTTTCTATGAAAAGTTTGGACAGAAATGTTGTTGCTACAAGTTATATTTTCTAGGATTTATAGATGTCAAATAATTACATTTGCTTTATCTTTCTGCTTGAAATTATGTTCTGTCAATTTTAACCACACATCTGTTTCTTCCTTACTAGCTTTTGGAAATGCCAAGACTGTAAGGAATGACAACTCCTCTAGATTTGTAAGTATTTGTGTAAGCATAAGTGTTAACACTAATATTTAGCTCATGTATGTTTAAACAACCAGCAGATGTTTAATATTTCTTAATACACACATTTTAAAGATAAGAACACCATTATTATTCAGACAGTGAAGGTTCTGTAAGGAATATTTTTTCCTTTCTGGAATATTCCTTTTTAATTCTTGGAGTGACAAGCTATTTTTTTTCATGTGTTCTTGTCATCCATCTAAAATTCCATGAGCAATTTAAATGAGGCTGTTTAGAATAACTCTTTGTGTGAGTTTTGGTATTTAAAATTATAATGAAGAATCAGAAATTAAGTACAGTAGGACCCCCTTATTCTTGGGGGATACCCACCTCCAAGACCCTCCCCCAGTGGATGCCTGAAACCGCAGATAGTACCAAATGCTATATATGCTATGTTTTTTCCTAACCAACAGGCTAACAGGTGGGTAGCAAATACAGCACGGATATGCTGGACAAAGGGGTGATTCACGTCCCACGTTGGATGAGCAAGAGGACACTAGATTTCATCA
This sequence comes from Diceros bicornis minor, assembly GCF_020826845.1. NCBI lineage: Eukaryota > Metazoa > Chordata > Mammalia > Perissodactyla > Rhinocerotidae > Diceros > Diceros bicornis. The sequence continues at coordinate 70,140,955 of NC_080749.1, forward strand.
CGTTACTCAGAACAGTTTGCAATTTAAAACTTATGAATTGTTTATTTCTGGAATTTTCCATTTAATATTTTCAGACTGTGGTTGATTGAGGGTAACTGAAACTGCAGAAAGTAAAACTGCAGATAAGAGGGGACTACTGTAGAAAGAAGGATAAACTGGGTGTCAACTTTGTATACTTGGTAGCTTTTGTCCTTCATTCAGTGGGACCAGAAAGGATGGGGGTGTATCCTAAAACTTTATAGAGATAAAATCATTAGGTTTGGCAACTAATAAGGGGAGAACTAAATAGTAAAAACTGAAGCTAATTGATGTTTTGAGTTTGGTTGAGTTGGAAAATCCTAATTCCAACCTAGAAGCCTTTCCAGCCTCGTCACCCATCACTCTCCAGCGTGCACTCTGCACGTCAGCCCACTGGGATCTCTCCAGCTGTGCTGAGCTCTTTCGTGCCTCTGGTCTTGACAGAGACGCAGACGCTGCCTGGAGGCAGCTGGGGGAAATATGTTGAGTGTGATGGTGGCATTTTGAAATTAGTCCCTTTTTTCTATGGTTTAACCAATCTTATAAATTCTTATAAAAAAGATATTAACTTTATAAGCTGTCTTCTCATATAACATTACTGGGGACTATTTTTGGTGGTCTTCTATGCCTCTCTGCCAGAGACCCTTTCTCTCCTTTCTCTCTCCTGTCTTTTAGCCCCTTTAAGCTTTTTTGTCATTAGAGTTACCCAGTGCTAAGGCACGAGAATGCTGTCAGGTGGAGAAAGTTTTGATAGCTTGGAAAGTGGAAGACTAAGGTTCCCAAATCCAAGGCTGTGAATTTTTTCCATTGGATTAGCCCCTTAAGTTGTTATAACTGATTTGAGCCATGCCTTTTCCTGTTGTGGTAACATGGCTAATCTCATTACATAAATAGAAGTAGAAGTGAAGTGTGGGCAGATAGAAGTAATTCTAATAGGTCAATCTTCTTTATGGGATAGAAATTTTTTTTTGCTGTTTGCAAGTCACACCCTCTTTAAAAGAATTGCAAATATGTTTAGTCTATAGACCATAAAAATGCAGAAAACCATATTACTTAAAGAGTCATTAGTACTTAATGATATTTGAAAATCTAGTGAAAGGCTTGGCAGGTGATCTGACTTATTAAGTAACTTCAGAGAAATCCTGTTATAACACAAGTATTAGGATATGAGATTAATACTTGATTATAGGCTAAATCATTTCATGCCCAGGTTTTAGTAATGTCTCTGCTTTGTGGTCTGACTTGACCAGTAATATGCTCAAATCCATGTTATAATATTATAGTAGGACTCTGCTGTATTTAAACTGTATATAACAGTGGTTTATGACTCCCGGGAAATGACATTTCCTTCGACTGTGTTTGACTGGTTAACCCAGAGTAAATTTCTTGATCTCTTCACTGAAAAATCTGATAGACCCTGAGATGGTCCAGTTATGTGTGCTCCTTGTAGCTGACATTTTAGAACAGTGTTCCCCAGGAGGTGCCTCACAGTGCCCCCCCTCCCCACCCACACCTCTAAATTGACATAATTAGCTTCTATTAAGAAACCTACTGTTTTCGCAAAAAAAGAAAAAAAAAATTTAAGGCTTTGAAAATCTTTGTTTGTGACTAAGGATTTTGGAGGAGGGAGAGGTATTATGTTGAGCATCTGCTGGATGCAAAGGGCTGAGCTAGGCCCTGGGGAGTGTAGGAGGGAACCTGTAGGGTCAAGATCACCAAACCTCTCATTCAGTAAGAATTAAAAAAACACAATTTATTAATTTGTTCAAAAACTCTGTTTTTTTAACATAGTTAAACATGGGTCTCCCTGCACCTCCTCTTGCAGCCTATGGTCCTTTCCCCACCAGTAGCCAGAGTGATCTTTACACGCTTATGTCCTCTGCCTGCTGAAAGCCCTCTGTGGCTTCCCCTTGCACCTGGGACACAGTGCAGCCTCTCCCGCAGCCTTCTGGGCCCTGCATGAGCTGGGCCTGCCCCGCCCGTCGCTCACTCTGCCTCAGCCACGTGGCCTGTGTGACCGTCAGGCTTACTAAGCACCTTAGGCCTTTGCATTTGCAGTTCCTTCTGCATGATGGGCTCTGTCCCCAGATCTTTGCATGGCCAGTGTCTTGTATCATTTAGGTCTCACCTCAAATGTCATTTCAGTGATGCTTTTCGTAGACTCTGTGACTTCATCTTGTTTTTATTTTTTTAGGAATTTATCAGTCTCTGGAATTATTGTACTCACTTCCCCCGTTTACATGGTCACTGACCTTAGAGCAGGAGCTGTGGGAGCAAGCACCTTCACCTTCTTGTTCACTGTGGTGGCCCCAGTAGCTAGAGCAGTGCCTGGTGCCACTATAGACACTCAGAAAACATTTATTGATGAACCAATACCTGTTTTTGAGGAGCTTATAAACTAATGAGAAAAAATAGACATGGCTAAAAATAATTATAACACAACACATAAAAGTTCCCCATGCACAGTTCAGAGGAAATGCTATGGAGGTTGAGAACAGAGAAGCGGGAGGAGTCTGGGGCTGGGACAGTTCTGATGGGCCCATGAGATTTAAATGTGCCAAAATCAAGTGGAGAGCAGGAGGAGCTGGCAGTACAGCATGAGGAAGCCTGGGGAGAGAAACCAGTGTGGACCTGCATTTGCCAGAGTTAGTAGCTAGACCGGAGGGTCTGTGAAAGGAGCCGTGGGCCAAAGGGCTGGAAAGATGGGTCACGCCTCAGTTGGAGAGCTTGGAATATCAGGTTCAGGGGCTTGGCCTTTACTTTGTAGGCAGTGGGCAGCCGCTGGTTATTTCTGAGCGACATGATCAGAGTCAAGCTTTTGGAGAGTCAGCAGGGTGTGGCTGAACGAGAAGAGCACTGCTCCAGTGTCAGCTGAATTCTAGGTGCTGTCCCATAGTTTATCCCTGGTCGGCTTCCCATTCCATTCTCTACACTGTTTATTCTACTCTCTTCAGACCTCTTGTCCTTTACTCTCAGCTGATGATATTATGCCTACTTCACAGAAATCATCTTCGTCGTCATCACCCAAGCCCTCAACCTGGGTGCCTCACCTGTCCCTGTATCTGTACACACCCTCCTGTCACACTGGGAGATTCTCAATTCCTGTCTCATACAAATCCCTCCACCTGTGCTCTAGATCCTATTGCCTCCTGTGTCCAGGGACCACCTTCCATCAGAATCATGCTCTCTCTTGTGGTCTGTCTCTGACTCTCTTGTGAAGTTACCCTTTCTGCCCGCCTTCGCAGCTGCTTCGCCTCCGTTGTCCCCCACCATCATGGAGAGCATCACTGTCCGCTCAGTTGCCTGGGCCACATTCCGTGCCTTTCTAATCCTTGACCCCTTCCTCTCTTACCTTCTGTGTCGGACCAGGACCTGTCATTGTGACTCTGGGTGGCTCTCAACTCTGTTTACTTTTCCCTTTTGCTATGCCTACTAAAGCCAGCAACATTTCTCCCCTGATTACTGCTACCTCCTATCAGCTACCTGTGGTCTTGATTCTTTCCAGTCCATTCCACACTAGCCAAAGTGATCTTGTAAAGAGGCAAGTCTTATCATGGCATCCTTGTCTAGGAACTTTTAATGACATGACTTTGCTGTCAGGAGAATGTCTCAATGTCATGATGTGCTCCAACTTGCCTCTCTAGCGCTTCCCCACTCGCTTCCCCACTCGCCATCCTCACGGATACCAGTTCTTATGCGTGCCCTTTCCTTTTCTCCCACCTCCTTGCCTGCCTGACTTCTCCTGATACTTTGCATTTAAGCTAGGGCAGACTTCCTGCTCCCTTTTTGCCTCCTCTTCTTTGTGCATAGCATCATGACCCACTGTAGGATGTATCCCCGTCCACGGTAATGTTCTGTTGACCTGTCTCAGTTCCCCCCAGACTGTAAGTTCCTTGAGGGCAGGAGTGTGCCTTCCTTTTCCCTTGTGCCTGCTTTAGTACCTAGGAAATGCTTGATAGGCATTTACTTAATGAATAAGTGAAGACTTGAGAAGGGCAGATGACCTGTGACAATGAAGGAGGAGAGGCAAGGAAGCATGCATGAGCTAACAAAAAGTCACAAACTGCCTTGTTGACTGAGGGCCATGTGATCATGTTTCTTCTCCCCTTACCACTATTTTGAAAACAGCAAGAGTTAAAATAATTCTTTGGGAGAATTATTTACACACCATCTATTTGACTAAGGTAGAACATGAAACGAAACCAAGGACTACTTATTAGATCAGTACACCCTTATCCAAACAAAAACAGCTGTCAGGGCTATTCTGTTATACTGGTTACTCTTTAACTAGACAGTTATAGACCAATCCTTTAAAAATCACAGTATGAAACTCCTTGTGTATATCACTTTATCATCTATAAAGTGTAATATGAACCTGGGGTTATGTGTTGCTGTATAATCTAGATCCAGAGCCAAAGAGAGTAAAAATGGTCAGTCTGATTCTTAGTTGGGCACAGCACATCAGCATGCATTTGATTTGAGTAGATATAAAAACAGAACTTAGAGTGTTCCATTTTATCCACTGTCCACGATGTTTGGAGTATCTAGCTGTGTCTTAAAACATGTTTTCCCTATAAAAGTGAAATACTTGATACTCCAAGTAGTGCACATACAAGGTGTACTTATTCTTCCCAGTTTTTATTCTTGAATTGAATACACACACCCTTCAGAAGTTTGAAATACATATCTGAAATGGAAAAGTCACATGATGGCTGAGAAGATCTGTTCTTAAATTAGCAACATGATATGTTAGCTTTGAGCTTATGGGGTATTTAGTATGAATTATTTATGGAGGCATATTGTTTTGCATCATGGTTACATAAACTATGTCTTCCTAAACAAACATAGAGGGCTTAGTCTGCTATTCTCTAAGAAGATATGCTGACTGAATATTTTGAGGTGAACTTGAAAACTCACAAAATCTTTCTTTGGCAGGGCAAATATATGGATATTGAATTTGATTTTAAAGGCGATCCACTGGGAGGAGTGATAAGTAACTGTGAGTATTTTACTTGAATCCTTTTAAAATTTGGAATAGTAAAACATATTTATGATAGAGTATTTTAGATACTTAGGTCTTTAAGAGATAGGTATAAGAATACATTTCTTTTTCTTAGATTTTTAACCTATGCATTTCAGATTGTTTTATAATATGATTTAATTCCTAAATCTTTCTAAAAGATCACTTAAAGTCTTTACTTTTGAAAGACTTGTTAGAAGTCTGCTAAAGAAATAAGATTAGTCCAACTGCATTTTATATTCTATAGGTCTTTAAGCCAATCCAGTGACGAAAGGGACCCTCCAGCAGTCATTTTCTTTAACAAAATTAATCTGTGATTAAAAACAAAATATAAATAATTGATTGCCCTGGGCTAACAGTGGTGCCCATCTTCCTCCACTTTATATGGGACGCCGCCACAGCATAGCTTGCCAAGCGGTGCGTTGGTGTGCGCCCGGGATCCGAACCGGCGAACCCCGGGCCGCCGCAGCAGAGTGCGCGCACTTAACCGCTTGCGCCACCGGGCCGGCCCTGATTTTAATAACTTTTTGGGTAACATTTATCTAATAAAATGAGTAGATCTGTACTTCAAGTTTTGTTGTGAGAAATTTTGTTTGTCTTCCGGTGTATTTAGATAATTGAAATGTGATACACCTGTTAGGTAGAAACACAGATTTATTTGCCTCCTTGAGTCATGATTTGTGATTGTAGAAGTGAAATGTTCTGTGTCAAAGGTGAAAAAATTAACAAAATCAGATGAGGTCTGCTTAACAGCCCCAGGTCCAGAGTTTTCTCAAGTGGGCATAATGGTCAGTATCTGTTATAAATATGGCCCTGTCATCAGTGCTTTGGGGCTGCAGGACATGCAGAACTGCCCTTGATGTCTCTGCTTGTGTTGATTTCAGAGTTGATTTGTTTGGAAAATTTAAGATGACAACTCAGGGTTTGTGCACCTCCTAATGGAGCGATGGCCTGATTATCCTCTTGAGTCCTCTTGTTTTTTTGAGGGTCACACTGCTGAACCTCCCACTGCCTCTGAGCTCTTCACCACCCCATGGTGCTATTGGGATTTTTAGAATGAAAAAAATCTTAAGTTTGGAGTAGAAAAAAAAAAATGACAAATTGACTCAGGTATCCAGAGCAATGCTCATTAGATTGGTTATAGCAGTGGCTTTCCTTCTTCAAATGAAATTTTATGCTGAACCCCAAACATGAAACAGATAAAATAAGACATGATCTGGTTGAAGAGGAGATGGATAGCCAGAACCTCTGACCCCCAGATGGCCCCTGAGATCTTCCTGGTGAATTCTAGAACCAGGGGAATGCCATTTGAAAGTTAGTGTTTTCAGTAGTTGGGCAAACTATGCAGCTGATTTTTAAAAAAAATTTTTAAATCAGTGTTTCATAGAGAAACCTATGGCTGGGGTTTCCTCATCATTGAAACAATGGGATTGAACTGGATGAATTCAGCGGTTCTTCCCATTTCCACCATTCCGTAGTTTTTAAGTAGTTTAATTTTCCATTTTAGTTTGCCTGATTACACACTTTGTATTCCATGCATTGGGATTATCCATATTTATAAAAATATATAATTATTAGAGAAACTTCTTGAACAGGAAGTTTTAATATGAAATGAAATTGGCTAGGACAGTGCTTTTTAGGTTAAATGGTTTTATATGTCAAATATGGAAGCAAAAGTACTCCTGCAAACAATATATGATGTAACCAAAAGCAAATGATTTTAATTGTAACAAGCTTGTTAGGCAGACTCCCTTCACAATGTATGGCAGCTGCTGAGAGCTGTATAGGAGGAGGTATGCCTCAGTTTTAAGACTACCATTTTAAGGAGTGATTAATTTTTATTCTGAAAGATATTCATACATCTTGAGCATTTACTTTTATAAGACAAATTAATTCTAGTTATTAATTTAATAATATACTATTTTTAAATGAGATAAGTTTAGTGCTGTCTTTATAGTACTTACATCTAAACATCTGGAATGATTGAATCAGTATTACTTTTGAAGACTCTAAGAAAATAATAAAATTATAATATAAAGTTATATGTTTTATTAGATAAAATACAAAGTTATTTTTAACTTCCTTTAAGTATTAGAAAATAACTTAGGTTTTATATTTTGAAGTTTAAGTTTTAAACAGAAATGTCTTCCTGCCCCCTAATTCTTACAGTATCCATGGAGAATAAATATTACACACTCAGTTCTTTTCCAATTAAGATTAATATATTGTCATGAATTGATTTCATATGGTGTTTGTTACCATTTGGTCCCACAATGAAATTATATTGAAATTTGTGGTAGTGGGAACACCCTGGTATTTTAGAGTGGCCTTTGCTTTGGAAGGGAAAGGAATACATTAGTGGTGAGAGCAGGAAATTTCACCCTGTGCAGATAGAGGACTGACTCATAGCTGGTCACTGGGAGTTGCTCTCTGCTGGCGTAAGAGGGTGTAAAGCAATGGGCAAACTCATCCTTGTTCTCTCCAAGCTGCTAAAAGTTAGCATCTTGTAGCCCAGAAAAGAAGACAAAATTTGCCATTTTGTAGGAAGTACGTTTTGCCTCCTTTTCCAGCAACCGCCTGGTAAAAGCATAGATTATTGTTGCCTGTAATTATTACTTTGAAAAAGGCATAAGATCACTGGAGCCAGTTCTGTGCCCAGGAAGTGGGAAAGAAAGGCCAATCACTTACTCTCTCTTTCTAAAAGAGTTTTGCTATAAAACTGAAGTCTTAAACTCACTTGAAAGCTACGTGTCCCTGAGGTTAGTATCATTAGGAGAGAGGTGTTACAAAAATAGAAACTGGCAAACATTTGCTTGGAGAGAGAAGATAAAATCTGGAAGCACATCCAGATGTTTGGCTGATGTGAGATAATATTTCTCCTACTTTCTTAATGCTTGTAGGTCTCATAAAATTTATACATTCATATTTGAGGATTTTGGATCTAGTGTTATGAACTGAAAACTTCTGGAAATCTGTTGCTTTTATTAATGGTCACAGACACTTTCTTATAGCTGTGACACTTGATGGCAATTTAGATTGTGGAGAAAATGTGGTACAAGTCTCAAGGGATTTTATGTCCTAAAATAATAATAGCACAGAGATATATATGCTGTGAAAAAGCCTTATGTTTTAAGTGTGCATATACCTGTGTAAACTGTAAGGACAGGAGATATGGCTGTCCTGTTCACAGTAGTGTATACAGTAGGTGCTCAGTAACTGCTGGTGATGAGGATGGAATTGGTTAAATATAGGCGGGTGCTACCTTTTCCTGCTTCATTATTTGAGGCCTATCCATGAGCCTACTTAATGTAACTCGTATTGGTTTATCATGTGGTTTCCAATGTCTAAACAAAAAGACAGCAAGTTACTTAATTCTCTGTGCCTCCATTTTTTCATCTTTGAAGTAGGATGATAATAGTACTGATCTCACAGGGTTGTGATGAGGTGTAAGTTATTTGTTAACGTCTAACGCACTTGTAACAGTCCCTGGCCCATAGTAAGCACTCAAATGTTTGCTTCTTTTCATTATTATATATTTATTTATTGTCTCTAGCACCAAGCCAAATATATGCCCTATAAGGACAGAAACTTTGTTTGGTTCATTGCTAGATGTCAGCAAGTAAAATGTGCCTGACATCTAATATATATTTGCTTAATTAATTAATTATCACACAAGCACACAATGTACAAGTAGAGTTGACGTAGAGAAATTTATTGAGAAATAAAGCTTCTGCTTTATTGGATAATTTTATCTGAGTATTCTATGCCGGTCAATTTTATATACTTTTTCTAAATCCCAGAAAGGCAAACAAAGTTATTAGTAGTCAAACTTCATCTGTTCCCGGCTTCTGTGTTCAGCTTGAAAAAGTAATATGATCCTGTGAATTATGAAGGAAAGCAAATGTTGAAATTGGTGTGTGGTCCAGTAATTATTACTGCCCAATAAACCACCCCAAACTTAGTAGGGTAAAACAACAGCTCTTTTCTATGCTCTTGGATTCTGTGGGTCAAGAATTCAGATGGGGCACAGAAGGGTTGGCTTGTCTCCATAACTCAGATTGTTGGGGGTGACTTGCCTTAATGGAGATTGGAATCCTCTGGAAGCTTTGTCACTCATATGGCAGGCTCCTGGGCTGGGATGAATTAAAGGCTGGACTCAGCTGGGACTGTTGACTAGAGCCACCTATATGTGGCCTCTTGTGGTTTGGGCTTCTCACAACGTGGTAGATAGGTTCTGAGAGAGAATGTTCCAGGAGGGGACATTCCTGACAGCAAGTGTTCAAAGAGAACCAGGAGGAAGCCAAATTAGCCTGGTAAATCATACAGTGTCCCTTCTGCTGTACTTTTAAGTCAAAGCAGTCACAACCTTGCCCAGTTTCAGGGGTGGGGTATGTAGGTCCCACCTCTCAATGGGAAGAGTGTCAAAGACTTTGTGACCATTTTATGTTAAACAGCCTCAATCTGATAGATTGTTTTCAGAAATAGCCACAATGATTTTTCACCTTGTGTCCATACCCGTGGGTAGTCCCCTCTCTCAGTGACTCAAGGCTTGGCCATGGAGCAATTAGCAAATATGGCACAACCAGAGACTTGAAAATTGGTTACAGATTGGAGCTTGTTCTCTCTTGTTCCTCTTGGGAACTCTCTCATCACCACCATGTTGATGAATCTAGGCTAGTTTGCTAGATGATGAGAGACACATGGAATGAACCCCCAGACATGAGTGAGGGCATCTTAGATCAGCCAGCTGCCAGTCAACCTGCCAGCAGACCACCAGCCCATGAAGCCTAGCAGATGCATGCCAAGTTGTCTTAGACCAGAGGAACTACAAAGGTGACTCTCAGACTCATGAACTAATAGCTGGTATTGTTGTAAGCTACTAAGTTTTGGGGCAATTTGTTATGCAGCAAAAACTGATACAGAGGTCTAGTAGATAATACCCTTTCTCTTGCCCAGTTTGGAAACACGTGAGAAATAGGCACAGGAATCAAGCTGGAGAGTAGGCAGCTTTAGTACTCTTAGAGACAAAGTTGAAGAAAGTGGCTTTTGGTTTATCACCCGAGTGGGTATACTACTGTCATGCACCACACAGGACGTTGCGGTTGATGATGGACCACATCTGTATACAATGATGGTCCCATAAGATTAGCACCATATAGCCTAGCTGGGCAATAGGCTATACCATCTAGGTTTGTGTAAGTACGCTCTGAGGTGTTCACACAACGACAAAATCGCCTAATGATGCATTTCTCAGAACACCCCCTTGTTGTTAAGCGACCCGTGATTGTAGTCCTCTGGCAGTATGGCCCGTGTCAACAGCACTCAGCAACCGCTGGCCTCTCCTTGTGTGCGTTGCTCCTTCTGTCTTACAGCACTGGGGAGTAGAGCTCAGTAAGTACACGGTGTGGGGAACCAGAGGGCTGAGCTGTATATGCATGTCTATTCCCCTCTCCAGACCTCACTACTTAGAGAATTCCTTGCTCCTGCCAAGGGGAAGAATGAGTAAGGGGCTGAGAGAGGCTAGGGGAGTTAGTCTAAGGAGATCCCCCAACATGGAATCATAAAGCAGGAGGAAGCGACCACCTCGCTCATAGGGAAGGTGGGGCATGGAACAAATCGCTCTGAATTCTTTTTCTTTCACATTTCTTCTGAATTTATGATACAATTGGCTTCACTTTTATCTGCTGTCTACCTCATGGGATGTTGTTTAATCTATATATATGGTGCATTCATGCCATTTTGTAGGATATGGAGTATAATTTTACTCTTTTAAATAGTTTGTGATTTATAGCTTTGTTCTCCCTTTTATATCATATCCTTGATATTATTGATGACAAGTCACTGATTAGGTGTAAAACTGCCTGTTATAGCACTTCCTAAAGGAAACTCGGATCTGCTCTGTTTTCTGGGAATGTATACATTAAGGTGGAATTGGAGACGACCTGTATAGAAGTTAATTCTCAACAGCAAGTGAATGTTCATCAGTAAACAGTGTCTGTTTTTAATCTGTCTTCTTTAGGGTCAAAATGCACCAAAAAACTGAGACAGTGCACTACCTAGTTTATAATACAAGGCTGGGCTTTTGTAGCACTTTGATAGTTAAAGCTCTTGAAGACAGAAATGGTCAACCATTGGTTATAAAGTATCTGTAGCAATAAAACAAATTTCAAAGAGCAGTTCTGGTACTCTGTAATGGATGGCTTTATATAAAAGTAGATGCTTTCCTTTGTCTCAGTTTTACTTTGGTGTTCTTTCTTTTACAAAAATATGTTTACCATTAAAAAAGACCATACGTTTATCATGAAACAAGATTATATACAAATCTAGAAGAAGCCAGATGTTCAAATGTTTCTAAATTAATTAGGATAGTATGTTTAATAATAAGATATTATGTACTAGATATTTCATTAATTTTATTTCAGGATTTTGCATGGGATTTTAGATTCAGATACAATTATGAGTAAATTTTCAATTATTAGATAAACATTAAATTTGTATTAGAAAACAGTCTGTTGTGAAAATACATGTATGCTATATGTACATAACCAGATCCTAATAAAAAACAGTGGTTGATTAGGTATATAATAAGCCAAGTTTTCTTAGTGTTTTATAGCCTAAGTTAATGTTTCACGGGCAGACACTGGAACCCTTTCACAACTTTTCATGCAGCCTGTCCAGCTACCTTTAGTGCTGATTTTTATAACTTCAGTATGCTGACTTTTAAGTAAAACCTTAAGCTAATTTTGTCAAAATTAAAATGCTGCAAGGGAGGTGGAGTTAAGAGAAAATTGTAACGTGCGTGCCAGATGTTTTAGACCTCGCAAAGCCTGTAACCTACAAATAGATAGCCATCTCTGTGAGCTCCAGGCTGAGAGAGAGCCCTGTGCGGAGCATCCACATCTACTTTCTTTTACTGTAATGCACGTGCACAGTGAACAATGTGTAGGAAGACATTTGCCCCATCTTTTTGACTTTAAAATTTGTCATTAGTGAAACTTCCTAATTTTTAATATTGAGAGGTATGTCATCTATTTCCAGAAAAAGTATAGAGGGCCCGGCCCAGTGGCGTAGTAGTTAAGTTTGTGCACTCTTGCTTCAGCGGCCTGGGGTTCGGATCCCAAGAGTGGACCTACACACTGCTCATCAAGCCATGCTGTGGAGACATCCTGCATACAAAATAGAGGAAGATTGGCACAGATGTTAGCTCAGGGACAATCTTCCTCACCAAAAAAAAAAGAAAAAGTATAGAGTTGATTTTAGATTAGTTACCCCAATATATGAGCCAACGTAAGTTCATAGAGTTTTCCATTGAAACTATCATCATTTATGTCCAGTAATTCACTGGGTTGTTTGACATTTTTTCTTTTTAGGGATGGTTATCCAAGACAAGAGAGACAAAAGGGAGATAAATTGTACTTACTTAGATTGCAAGCCCGTAATTATTACTAAATGTATCATTTTGCTTTAATGAAGGGGGGTAAATCCATCGGAAGAACCTGAATGCCACTGAAGCTCTTTTTTCATAATGTTTATGTGTGAGCATTGGGAGGAGGAGCACAGGGTCTCAGGGGGTCGTCGGCCAGTGTTCTGCATCCTGGGCTTTCATTGTCATTCTGGCCTTACTGGCAAAACTAAAGACAAAGCTGATTTTTCCTTAAGCTTTAATCAAGAACTTGGACCATTTCTTTTTTTCAGGCAGGGAGATTGCACATAAAATAAAGAAACTTTGATCATACTATCTAATCTTGCATCTGTTATGTTCCCAAGTAATGTGATTTCTTTTTCTTTCCAAACCACTACTTGTCCTTTTATTCCTTTGCCTATTAAAAGACTTCCTTCTCCAGCAGGTACATTTTACTTCTTTCATATCTTGTGCCGTGGGGAGGCTGTCCTGTGGCAAGCACAGGCACATGTACATGCCCTGGACTAGCTGGTAATTAGTCAAAACTGAGAAAACCCCTAAATGATGGCCTAGTTCTGTTAATAGTCAGATGGCAGTGGCATGGTGAGGTAGGTGGGGAAGTTCTGATTCCAGAGTTTCTCTCTCCTTACCTGTTGATTTTCCCCTTTAGAATGGCTTAATAGGTTTATCTCTTCCCTTAAAACTGAACTTTATATCAAATTTAATATGAACTGAAATGCGTATCTCGAGAGCAGAATGGAGCTGCGTGGGAATATATGGAGACTCTTATGCTCTCTTCTCTACTAAATATTTGGCATGTCCTGTACTCTCCCTTACGAAATCTTGTTAGCAGAGGCTCAGTCAGTGGTAGCAGAAGCATCTAAAGCAGAAGAGAAGGCTGTGCCAGTGTGCTGCTTTGACTTAATTCAGGAGCACGTTTAAGTAAATTAAAATGATTAGTTGGCGAGTCCTTACAGTGAATTGAGTTTATGTTCTGTACTTTAAGTAATTATTCGATATGGCTTCATACTGTTAGATTATGTTGGTGCATGCATATTAAAAATATAGAATAGAAAGTGATTTTAAGCATTAGTAAATTATTTTGGGGCAAACATTCCTCCTGATTGCTTTTCTACCTGGAAGCTTGTGACTTATGAGAAAAGTCATAAAGAAATAGGAGGCTCTGGGGTAATAGGCTAGCATTTTAGGGTTCCTCATTTTGTGATTGAGTTGCTTAGGTGAAGGCATATATTTTATGTAAAGTACAACCTTTCCAAGTGTTTATAAATTTTGCATTCTTTTTTGCTGGAAGATTATAAAGAGCATGAGCATGATCCCTTAGTCACTGGAGCTTGGAATTCTGGCCCTGTCGCTTGGTAACAATGTGATGTGAGCGTCATTTTCTCATCTGTGAAATAGGGCTTATAAAACCATCAGGGCAGGTGTTCGGGATTGAATATGGTAACGAATGAGAAGCACCAAATGCATGGGGGAAGGTCAGTGAAATTTCCCTCTCTGCTTCCCCTTTGCGCCTTCCCTTTTAAACACATTGTATTATGTTTCATATTTGAATATGATAGTAATCACTGATCATATCAGCGTTTGTGGTTCAAGAAGTACACGGCCTACATTCCTTTCCAGACTGCACAAGCAGATATTATTCTTTAACTTGGTGGCTGTTATCTGCTGAATCTCGTAGCCATTGCTGTTTCTCTCCTCTTCATTGTCTATGAGCATTTGTCCAAAAATGCCAAGCATTAGTCTGGCCCATGTGTTCCTGTTGCACAGTGTAGCCCTGTCACATGGTTTGAAGGTGTTGTTTCATGTCTTGAAGCACTGCAATTTGCTTTTATTGGAATGTGATTGGATAAGTGCCACGAAACAATGATTTGTCATCATTACTAAGGCGCCCCTATGAGGTGAGAAGGCAGCAGGCTGCTACTGCTTGTGAGGCATGGATTCTTAGTGCTATGGGAAGAGCCTGGGGTTTGTGGGCTTTGACAGGAGAAGGACACATGGTTATTCTGCCTTCTCCACCCCTAACTGCTGCTCTCTCTTAAGGGCCGTGGCATCCCACCTTGGAAAGAGCTGCTGCTGGTGGTTTGGGTGGTGGGAGAAATTGGGAGCATGAGTGACTCTTGTAGGCCAAGAGTCATGTTTGCAGTCGACGCCAGGCTCATTCCCAAGTAGTTCCTGGCACACAGTGGGTGAGCAGTAAGTCAGTTGATTGAAGGAATTTGTGCATGAGCGGATGAAGTGAACTGTAGCATTTGTTTATATTTTTCATGTAGTCGAGTTACTTTCTTCTAGGCTTGAGGAATTTCCTAGAAGGATTAGCTTCTTAATGAAGAATCTGCTCACTCCCTGTGGGTTCTTTCTTCTAAAACTGTGTTAGTCTTCTTAGGACCACATAGGAACTTGGTCATATGATAAATACAGCCATACTGCATTTTTATCCTTACCTGTTTGTTCTGTCTTCTGCTCTGTATGTCAGTATTTACTTATTGATTGAAACATTCAATCCTTAGAGATGATGAATATCACACAATCCTTTCTTTTCTAAATTTTGTCTCACTTGTGCTTTTCGATTCCTGTTTTCTTTCTTTTTGCTAAATATGAAGTCTTCGTTATTCTCCATGTATGATTTGAGGGCATTGGCAGTCATCCAAGTCAAATGAGAGCTGGAGATGAAAATTAAAACTCCACAGCATCCTGTTCCTAATAATTTTTGTATTTACATATTTTTGTTCTCTTTTTAGTCAACTTAATTTTATGTGTCCTTGCAACTCGTCTCTTCACTCTTACAAATGACTTTATGTTTTCAGAGTACCCTAGGACTTCTCATTCATCGTATCTACACTTTTTAACTCTACCTAGCCTCCTCTTCACATGCGGGTGTGGATGCCAGAAATACAAATTAAGAAATTCAATGAGCATTCCCGGAAACATCGCACATTGTTCTCTCTCTCATTCATTTTTTGGATAATGTTTAGATTTCAACCTGATTGGAAATCAAATGTGTGTGTTTTCTAGAATTAGTGCTCAATAATGGGATCACTGATTTGGAATTTTATAACTAAATTTGGCCTTTGCCCACAGGACCCAGACCCTCTTTTATATCACCGGTCAGTGATAAGCAGGAGTCCAGGCAGGAATATTCTCCACCATTGTACTTTGCCATTTCCTGCATACTGCCACAATGGCTGCTTTCTGGTTGGCTGGCTCGCTCCTTTCCTTCCTTCCTCCCTTCCTCCCTTCCTCCCTCCACGTCTCCCTTCCTTCCTCCCTCCCTGCTTCCCTTCCTCCCTGCTTCCCTCCCTCCCTCCTTCCCTCTCTGGATGAAAGTTTGAAAACATGATAAGACATCAGATTTATGCGATGAAAAGTTATTTGGAAGCGATGAAAGTGTACTGTCAAATAACACCAAATTCCATTAAAGAGAACCACCTTTCATTCTCTAAGACTTCAACATATCAAGAAAATCTGCTTCACTTATCCCAGGTCGCAGGACGTACGGATATAAGATGGGGTCTGCACTTGGGTCACATGGTCTCATTTCAAATCCTGCTTAAAGTCTTGGACTGTCAGTTTTTTCATCTGTTAAAGAAAACCTTACAAAATGATTGGGAGGATTCAATGAGATAATTAATGTCTGTAAAGCACTTAGCACATAATAAGATCTCAAAAATGTTAACTTTTTATCATTATAATAAGTGGATTTGTAACTGAATGGCTGAATTTCATTGCTTAGATTTGTAATGCTACATTTTGAAGAATTTACTGTTATCTTATATGATATAAAACCAAGAGAATATTAGTCTAAAAACTATAGTCTTTAACTTGTTGAATGTATTGTTGAACATATTTTGTATATTCACTGATGTTTAAAAAGAACCTGATGTGTTTAATTTGCTGATTTCAGTTAGGGTTGTCCTTCCTGGAAGTAGAACTGAAAATGTATCTTCTGTTATTATTTTATTAATACAAAACAGAAAATGAAAACAAAAGGTGCGGGGAGGAGCACATGGCGGATTTGAGAGTGAAATTAATACTATGCTATGATTTGATTCTTTTCCTCTTTAGATCTTTTAGAGAAATCTCGAGTTGTTAAGCAGCCAAGAGGTGAAAGAAACTTCCACGTATTCTATCAGCTGCTCTCTGGAGCCTCTGAAGAGCTCCTCAGTAAGTCCTTGTTTGCATGTTTTAATTCTTAATGTCACCACAGTTTCCAAAGCATTCTTTTTAAAAGTGTCCCAGAAGCTTTTCCCCTTCCTTCTTAAAATTTTTCCATGCCTCTGGTTGAAGAAAATGGTGTGTTTGCCTCTATCGTACCCCAGCATTTGTTTTATATGTGTTCCTGTCCCTTACCAGACACTGGGCCAGAGGCCTCAGATGGTTTACCAGCAGAGCTAAATATTGGGGGAGGGGCTAATCATAAATTCAAAAGATAAAATGGAAGAATATAATTATTCCACTTGGGGAGAGAGTTAGATAAACTTATTAGCAGGGAGCAGTAGGTGAGTACAATTCTAAAACAAGGAATTTCTCAGTGGAAATTTAAAAGTAGTGAGAAGACATTTGTAACTGATAGAAGAGTTAAAAATCTGACCTTTGGATATTTTAGAGAATTAATATAAATCCATCGGGATAGTAGCCAAAAGCCTAGTGATGAAAAGTTTTGAACAAATAGTTCAAACAAGAAGAGCTATGGAAAGTCAACAACATTTGGATGAAAATCATCCTTACTAATAATCAACAAATGCAAATTAAAATAGCACTGAAGTATTCACTATACATATATTAGCAAAAATTATTAAAAAGGATGAAGCTGGCAGAGTTGTCAGGCATTGGTCTCCTTAAAGCTTGTGGGTGTCACTTCAAAGTGAGGTCGTCTTCTTGGGGGACTAATTGGCAATCCAAAATAAGTTATAAAATGATCAGAACCTGCCTCCCAGGTGCACCATTTTTTGGAATCCCAGTGAAATCCCAAAGAAATAATTCAGAAGAATCCAAAAAACATTTTGTATGAGGACATTTATCACTGCCCTATGTTTATTATTATAGACTGGAGAGAACGCAAATGTCCAATGGTGGGGGACTGGGCAGACATCTTATGTTATAGTGAAATAGTACATCAAAGATATTTTATATTATAAAAATATGGAAAGAGCCTTACCCAATAAGAATAAATGTAAAAAAGCAGAGTTTGAGATATGTACAACAGTGTTAAAGGTGATTTTAGAAAAGTGCTATTATTGGTATTTGGGTATCAATTTTTATTCTGTTGATTCAATACATAATGTAAAAGTCATTTTATCTGAAGGATTAAAGGAATGAGATATTAAAGATGATTAGATTTATTGAAGTAACTTATTAACTTATGTGTGTGATTCAATAGATAAACTTAAACTTGAGCGGGACTTCAGCAGATATAACTACCTGAGTTTGGACTCTGCCAAAGTTAATGGAGTGGATGATGCAGCGAATTTCAGAACCGTTAGGGTAAGGTGTGAACCCCTTAAGATGAGTAGCACTATATTGCTCAACTGAAATTGGTAACATTCTGACTTCTTAAAAGTGTAACTCGTGCTCCCTAATGTTTTAGAATTATACAAGAATTTATTGTATTCTTTGTATTTATTGTATTAGTTTGATTTTTTTACTAACTCAAAAATCATACAATATTGTGAAGGCCATGCTTTACTAGAGTGTGTGATTTTACTATTTATCAAAAGGAGCTTTCTTATTATATTATCTTGACTCTTTTAATGTTATATTTAAATTCCAAGTATTTTCATATCCATAGCTCAGTAGCTAATTTCTGGCTATGAAAACTGTCCTAGGAACATGTTAATATGAAACTATCTTTGAGACAGAAGTCATGTTTTAATACAGTTTGTTAAAAGTCATATATAAACTGGAATGATTGGCGTTTCATGTTCATTAGAAAAAAATTATTTTAAATAATAGCCTATGTTGTATGTTTATGTGGCACTTTGAAAATTACTCCTATTAGGACATGATGTAGTTAACTGTTATTTACTTCCAATGAGACAGCTGTGGTGGTGGTGGGGGGAGTAGGTCGGATTATAGATAAAACGAGATTGACAGCAGTTCATCTTTGGGGGTGAGGGAAAATGACATGGAGTTCTTTTCCTGTTCTCTGTGCTTTCGTATATGTTTGAAATTTTCCATAACAAAAAACTTAAATTACTCCCATTGCTAGGTAGCCTAGTCACAAACAGACAAACAAATAAAAATAAATTGGGCTAGTCTCAAAAAGAAAGCATTTCTTAGAGCATGTCATTTTTTAAAACTGTGTAAACATCCTCATATGGGAAGCCTCTTGGTTCCTGGACATGATTTTAAGACTTGAGTTCAAGACTGGTTCTATAATCACTTTGCCTGGCAAATCATTGGCACTCTATAAAAGTTTATGACTAAACCAATGCTCCTTGTTACCCCTAGTGCCTTGGATCAGGCACTTTGTCTTTGCAAACCACGGTTTTTCCCACATGTAAGATAAACAAGGAGGTTTATTTTGTAGGGAGTTATAAAAGATTTTTGTTTGGTTTTGTTTCTAGCAGCAGAACCCAACTATAAAAAAAGACATGTGGGCGCAGACACACACGCACGCGCGCACACACACACGCACACACTCTCTGAGCCGCTGCAGTTGAAGCAAGAGTGGGAACTCAAGGCTCAGCTTTCAGCCTCTTCTCCTTCTCTCTTTCTCTTTGCACGCCCCCCTTTGCCACGGCGTGCGAGGTGCCCTAGGGCTCCTTGAGTCATAGCTTGAAACCCCTGAACAAGTTATAGCCCCCCATTGGTGCTACATCAGGTCTGTTAATAGGTTTGCCTTTTGGAAAGTTTATTCTGGGATACTGTGTCTTTTTTGTTGTTGTGTTTTGTGTTTTCAGAACAAATCTGTTAATATGATTCTTTTAAAAAAAATAATAAAGAACCACAGAAAGAAAACCGGTGCTTTTTCCCCTCTCAGAACGCCATGCAGATTGTGGGTTTTATGGACCATGAAGCTGAGTCCGTCTTGGAGGTGGTGGCAGCCGTGTTGAAACTGGGCAACATTGAGTTCAAGCCGGAATCTCGAGTGAATGGTTTAGACGAGAGCAAAATCAAAGATAAAAACGGTACGTCAGTGCAGAGTCAACTTTGTTTAGAAAACTTCCTTTGAACTTCTGCCCGGTTTTTAATCTAGAAAGTAAAACTTTTGCTTTTCATTGGTTTGAAAAACCTTTCTTGTGAAACTGAGCAGAAACTTAATTACAGCTAAGTTTTAAGTCTTTTGATTTGTGTATTTTCTGTTCAGTTTGAATGTGATTTAGAAAGAACACTCAAAGCCTTGAAAATGATTATTAGCAGCACATGTACAGTTACTTTTTGTGTCCGTTTCCCCCCCAACAGAGTTAAAAGAGATTTGTGAGTTGACCGGCATTGATCAGTCGGTTCTAGAACGGGCATTCAGTTTCCGCACAGTTGAGGCCAAGCAGGAGAAAGTTTCAACTACATTGAACGTGGCTCAGGTGGGTGAAACATAACATCCAGAAGTGAGTTTTTAAAAACTGTGTGATATTTTTATACAAGCGGATACAAAAATTTTATTTTTATTTTGCAGGCTCTTATCCTAACTGTGATACTCTATTCCAGGCATCTTTCTAGGCAGTGGGGCAGAAACTAAACAGATGAAGATCCCTGCCCTCATGGAGCTTAAAATTTTGGCACGAGGAGCCGGACAATAGCCAGTAGACCTCATAAATAAATAAATGTATATAGCAAGCCAGCTGTGGACAAAGAGAAAAAATAGAGCAGAGTGAGGGAGATCCATAATGCTGGGGGTGGGGAGGTTGGGTCTAAGTGAGGTGGGAAATGACTGGAGAGATTTGAGCATGAGGGGCGTGACCTGTCTTGTATTTCAAAGGGTCATTCTGGCTACAGTGTGGAGAGCAGAGTGTAGGGGAAGGAGGAGGAAAAGCAGGGTGATGCGTGGTTTGAACAGTGACAGCAGTGGAGTGAGAAGTGGTCACATCTGGATATATTGTGAAGCAGAGGCAGCAGGATGTGCTGATGGCTTGATATGTGGTATGACAGAAAGAGGAGAGTCAGAGATGACTCCCAACATTTTTTGCCCAAGCGACTGGAAAAATGGAATTGCCGTTTACTAATTTGGAGAACACAGTGGGAGAAGCCAGCTTGTGGTCAAATGGCCAAATTGGCCTCCCTGCGTTCTTTATTGTACCCCCTCTATCCTCCACACTGAGGCCAATGAGGTCTTTCTAAGACACAAATCTGAGCTGCTTACTTCTTCTCTCCTTTGGTTCAAGTTAAATGGATGGATGAAGGGATGGATGAATGGATGGATGAATGGATGGATGAAGGGATGTATACCTAGGCAGCTTCTGGAGCCCTTTCACTGTAAACCCTTGGTTCTATTAATGGCTTAAACACTTTCCCACCAGTCATTGTGGATCTGGGCTAGAATTAAATGACTAATTGAGGACTTTTCCCACTCAGGCCTACTTTGTCCAACTGTATTCTCATCCCTCTTGTAAGCAGTCTTAAGCATCTGTAAGACAGTAGGGTGGATTTAATCTTTCTCTCTGCTACTCTGAACTAGTCTTTCCCACTAATCCAAGAATGCATACATGTCTTTAGCTTTCTTTCAACGTTGATTTCTAATTTTAGGTGAGGTATTTTGGCTATGAAAAATACTGTAATTTCATCTATATGTAAATTTGATTTCTAACAATCCTTTCCTAGCTGTAACTGTTATGTGTCCTTCTTCCTAAATTACTACTTCTGCTGTCATGTCTGTCCAAGTCAGCCTTATCATTCAAAGTCAGATGGTAAGTGGCTGACTTAAGACGATTTGTTGAGAACCTACTCAGCACAAGCCCCCTTGTAGACCATCAGTAAGGACAGAAGGGATTAAGGATGAGTTCATGGAGAAGATGGTTTCTGAGCAAGTCTTGAAGGATTTAGATGTGTAAAGAATAGGCAAAAGGGCATTTCAAAAAAAAATAGTGAGAAAAGCCGGGTTTGGAGTACATATGAGGAAAACGGTTGGTTAAGCTTGGCTTTAGCTTTAGATGCGTAAAGAGGATTCAAAGCAGTATAGCTAGAAAGGTTAAGTTTGGGGTCAGAGTAGAGGTCTACAGCAGTAGTTCTCAAACATGAGTGAGCATCAGAATCACCCGGAGGGTTTGTTAAACACGCTTGCAGGCCGCACCCCAGAGTATCTGATTCAGTAGGTCTAGGGTTGGACCAAAGAATTTGCGTTTCTAACAAGTTCAGAGGTGAGGCAGCTGCTGGTTCAGGGCCTACATTTTGAGAACCACTGTGTTGAAGGTCACACTGAGTTTGGATGTTTTCAATAGTCAGAGTGGGGACTCTTCAGTATATAGTGATGCCATGAGAAGACCTCTGTTGTTTATAAGAAGGCCCTTTAGGAATATCCATGTATATATATATGGAAATATAGGGAATATATATATATGGATATATTTTGGTCTGTTTTTATTGTGTTTTACTCTTGCTTTTTAATCGTCCTCTACAGAAACCTGGCCCAGGTGCCGCATACTTCCTAAGCTTGAGTCACCCTGCGTCACTGGGTAAAACTTTTCCATATTCTTTTAACTTTTGGCATAAAAGAATTTGGCTTGAGATCGTTGATTACTCAGCTCCTTATTCAAGTTTTTTTTTGATGCAGGGTTCTGAGTATTTGTTTCGACCAATCTTATTGCCCACACAGTTTTGATTCTAGTGAGAAGTGTTTTTGACTTTTCCTCATAACTTCGATTCTTGGGCTCCATTATCATCTTTATTGCTTCATGCCTCATTTTCCCTAAGGCATTTAGATCTTTCCCCAGATACGATGATTAATATTGAAATATTGGAAAGTCAAGACAGAGTTATTGTCATTCAGCTTCTACCACATACTCTCTCCTTGGCCTCCAAGGCCCCCTGTAATCTGACCCTACATGGCTTATCTCGGTTTATTCCCTGCTAGTTCTCTAAATGCCATACTTACTTTCACCTGGTGCCCTTGCTCCTGCTTGTCCTTACCCCGCATGTCGTTGCTCGTTCTTTCCGCCTGTCGCAATGGTCCACCTAATTGCCCCTCATCCATGGAGCCTTCCTGGGTCATGTGGGCTCGCTGATTCTCCCTTCTCTGAACTCCTTTTCCTCCTGCAGTTTGGCGCTGCCCTCTGATTGTTCCGTGCATGTTGGTTTGATCTCCTTCACTCCACTGTAAGCTCCTGGAGGGTGGGCCCCATGTCCACACATCTCTGTGTCCCCACCTTGCCAGACATGTACTGTCCTGGCCACACCTGGTGCCAGTCATCTCTGAAGCAGGTTCCTCCTGGGAGTTTGCTCAGTGAGCTTCACGCAGCTGCAGAAACACAGTCTTTTCATATTGTGCTGAGACTCTGACGTGGTGAATCAGCACACTCAGTGTCTTCCCTCATTGCTACACACCTTATCAGTGATCCTTAAATGAGAATGAACATTCCTGCCTGTACTTTGGCAGATCTTACTGTGGAGATTAGATGGCATGAATCAGACTCAAGAAGTCAGAGCTGGCAAGTTGGTAGCCCCCAGGCCCAGCTATGGCTGAATAGGCATAGTTATTTGGCGAAAGGATAGTTTTTTCCTTTGTTTGTTTTGTTTTGTTTGCTTACTTCTTAAGTTGTGAATTTGAGTGCCTTTAACCTGGAATGCATCCTCCAGCCTCTGCAGATCTCCCTACTTCCCGTTCATTTCTATCACCCAGTCCCTGGAAGCATTTGAGTTTGTGACTCGTGGAATAAATATTTGATCAAAGGAAGGAAAGGAGATTAATATTGGCTGTGAATACACTTTAAAAATTATAAAGCAGTTTACCGGAATAAGCTGTGGCTATTAGTTCAATTGCATATTGAAATAGTGGTTTGTAGGAAGCAGGTAGTATACAACTAAGAAAACTGGAAGATGACATTACGATGAGAAAGGGTCTCTTTACAAATACGTAATGTTTTGAGATTATGTGATGTTTTGAGATAACTGGATTTCACAAGGAGAAAGGATTGAGAAGGAATTGTGTAGGCTTATGAAATAATGGTAGAGGAGAGGCTACTTCAAAAATCATAATATAAATACATCTGTAGACTTACCGTGTGCCAGGCAATGTTCTAGACGCTTAAATTATCTATTTTAAGAAAGTAAAAACTAGGGGCTGGCCTGGTGGCGCAAGCGGTTAAGTGCGCAAGTGATTAAGTGCACGCGTTTCACTGTGGCAGCCCGGGGTTCGCCGGTTCGGACCCCAGGCGCACACCGAAGCACCGCTGTCAGGCCATGCTGTGGCGGCATCCCATATAAAGTGGAAGAAGATGGGTATGGATGTTAGCCCAGGGCCAGTCTTCCTCAGCAAAAAAAAAAAAAAAACAGGAGGATTGGCAGATGTTAGCACAGGGCTGATCTTCCTCACAAAAAAACAAACAGTAAAAACTAGAAGAAAGGGGATTGGAGAAAGGGTATGCATCTAAATTTAGGCTTCTTTCTCTGTTTCAGCATTTTACGTGCACTTTCTGCTATGGAATCGTTACCCACCACCCAACACAGCATTGCGCAGTTGGGTTTATTTTTTGCCAACTTCTAGGTGGATTTTCTACCTCTGACTGGAGTAGCTGCCTGAGACTTAGGGAGAACGGTTTGGGATTAGCATGGAAGTATCAGATGTAGGGAAAAGGCGCTCTCTTTTCAGCTGCAGGACGTTGCTGGGGATGTGTGTGTGTTATTAAAGTTGTTACACTTTAATTAGGAAGAAATGTAGAAAAAGAATTTCCACATAATCTAAGAAATTGTGTTCTTGGTAAAATAAAAAGGTAATGATTTACTTTAATAGTAGTAACCAACTTTCTACTTGTAAGCAATGAAGTACACATATGGCCAGAGTGTTAAAAACAACAGCAAAATCCCTAGCTTTTCTCTCCTGAGGCTGCTGACGCTCATCTCGGCCTTCCCAGGAGCACCCGTGTCACACAACTAATTAGCATCAGCTGCTGCACATTCTCAGCACCCAGTGCATTTAAGAGCTGTTTGGTTCTCCCAAATAAACCTCTTCTCCAGCCTTTGGGTTCTAAGTCAAGGTTATAGAGACATATATGTCTTCTGCCTCTTCTTTGTCAAGTAGCTCTGAACAGCTTTCAAATTAATAAATAAGCAAAGGGTTTTATTTTTAGTATACAATGTATTGTCCAACAACATGTTGTTATACTGCACATTAGGAGGATTTTTAAAAAATGCTCAAAAGATTGAATGAAGCCATTTGAATGTATTTCCTTTGAGTTTCCTTTCCTATGTTTAGGGGTTTAAAAAAACTAGCTGTCATTGTATTACGTATACAATTTTTTATTTTCACAAAACATAACGTAAGCATTTTCCATTTCATTACCTAATTTTCATAATGATCATTCTATGATGACTGTGTAACTTCTCTTTCAATGGGTGTTTATGTATTTATTTTACTAATCCCCTGTGGTTGAACTTCTAAATTGCCTCTGATTCTTCTCTGTTCCATAACACTGAGATGAATATCTTCATGGAGAAAGCTTTTGCAATATCTAGAATTAGTTTCCTGGGATGCAAAAAGAGTATAATAACTGGGTATAAACAATTTGCCTAATTCTCTCAACAGCTTGACTGTTCATCCAGAGTATAATAAAAACTGGCTCTGAAAAAAATTTGAAATAAAAGAGCTTTAAATATTTTTAAAAATATCTTATTTTATTGAAATGAAGGCTTGTGGTAATTGTGAGTGTTGAGTTTTTCTTTTTCTTTTTAATAGGCTTACTATGCTCGTGATGCTCTGGCTAAAAACCTCTATAGCAGGTTGTTTTCATGGTTGGTAAATCGAATCAACGAAAGCATTAAGGTACTGAATCTCTATAACCAAATAAATCAGTGGTAATAAATGGTATTCAGAGTATCAATATTAAGTTAAAGATATTTTAATTTTATAATCAGATAATTGATGACCACTTATAAAGATTGTTCCTTGAAAAGAATTTCCATTGCATAGGATTGAAATTTCTCAGGAGTTCTATCTATTTTGTTTTGCCATGTGTGTTATGAGAAATCTCACTGGTGCATAGAGTGGTCTTTGCAGAGTTGTTCTGAGAGTTAGTATCCTAGGTCCTGGTTGTGGCTCATCTACTTGGCTGAAAAGGTCACTTTACCTCTCCAGCTACTAATATGTTCTTCAGTAAAATCAGGATATTGCACTAGGTGATTTTGAAAGACCCCATTGTAAGATTCAGTGATCTTTTTTTAAATTAAATATCACTAATGCCTTCTTTAAATGTCATCTATTATTAAAATTTCTGAAAGATTCCATACCAATATCCTATCTTATATGTTTAAAAATAAACTAAGTTACAGTTATCCTCCTAGTTATGAAACACAATTAACTTGTAATATGTGTCTATATTCCTTGATATGCTTTTAGTGTTATATTTCATGCCTAAATTAACCCATTAATTTGAAACTTTTTTTAAGGCACAAACAAAAGTGAGAAAGAAGGTCATGGGTGTTTTGGACATTTATGGCTTTGAAATTTTTGAGGTAAGTTATTTTCTATTTTTTGTATTATCTTTATTAATGTGGAATAGTTGGAAATTAAATTGTATATTCTATAGACAACATTTAATACAATTAATAGTATAACTTTGAATCTACAAATAACCTTTGTGCAGATGTAACAAATTTGTGTGTGTGTGTGTGTGTACATGTGTTTTAAGTGCTGAGAGTCAACGTTTTGGAGACAGTGCTGTTTAAAAAGAACTTCTTGTCTCAGTACTTGACTTTTGAGATTGCAGATACAGAATTCCTACTGTGAAATGTCCAACACGGTATATGGACATTATGCCTATGGTCGTTCATTCATTCATTCATTTGTAGGTTGTTAGGAAAGTGAGGCAGGATAGTGCCACAAAAGATCCAGGAACAAGAAAGACAAATGCTGGCCATGGCCTGGCCAGAGCTGGTCACTTCATCTCTGTTGGACTCATCAGAGGGTCTGCATTAAATGATTTATTGGATTAAGTGATTAAATGATTCAGGTCTCATCCAACTGTGATCTTACACTAATGAGTTCTGTTGCAAAGGTTGAAAAAATTTCTGCTGAAGTTCATAATGAATTTTTTAAAAGATTCCATGCTTATTACAAATTAAATATTTAAACGTTGTATACTTACATTAGAATTTCCTGTTTACCCCCTTCCTAACTTTGACATTTAGAAGCTGTTTTAACGACCTTTTAAAACACTTACTCTCACTTTCAGGCGTGGTATTTTAGTTTGGTTCAGGAACATAACGAGTTGATCAGGCTTCTCCTTTCTTAATTCTCCCTACAAGTAATGACTTGTGAATTCCTTCAAATAACCAGGCCCTGCCCAGAATCACCACCCACAGAATTTACATGTTCCAATTTATCGGGTTCACAGAATCACAGAAAAAACGTCAGCCCATTCCCTGCAGCTAAACAAGGCCTTTCTAGCAAATGCCTTTTTCTTACAATATTTATTTTTGTGATAGGGCCTTCCTCCTGCTTGATCGTGTTCTGCATTTAATAACTAGTGGTAAATAGTTACTGAGGGATGACTGCATGCAAGCATTGGGTAGGTGTTACATATATTGTCCAATTTAATTTTCACAACAACCTCATGAAGGAAGTAGCTGCATTATTATTCTTATTTTATGATGGGGAAGTAAGGCTCTGACGTCATTCCCCGGAAGTAGCCAAGGCACTCCCCCAAGGTTACATGGCTACTAAGTCGTGGACTCAAGACTTAACCCCAGACCGCCTAAGAAATAATAAAAGGCCTCCTACAGAGCCATTTCCTCACTTTTCCCCTTCAACTCATAGGGTCTCAGCATCTGGAAATAAGGAAAAAAAACAAATGTGATAAGTCTCTGATGCCCCCTGTTTCTGCGCCATTGTCATCATTCCACGCTTCTGGCCAGTGTGGGGAGCCTTCCCGGAGTTCGTCTGTGTGCTGGTGGCAGAATGTGGGACACTTGTGCTATGTACTGGCTGCTGTCCCCGTACTGCCCCTAGAAGACCGCTCTTCAGCACAATGTCTGCTTGTATTGGCGCCCTGTTAGCAGACTCTGCAAAGGAAAGCTTCCGGTCCCTTGGTTAAAGGGGAAGAATTTGAGATTTGTGCATTAGGAGAATTACTTGAGTATACACAGAAATCATGGTGCCAAAATTAATTTCTTTCTAGCAAGAAAGGTTACTGTCACTAAATGGACAGCATGTCCAAGTCATTCTTTACAGTTGGCAGGGAAAATAATTTCTTACCTGGCACATTGCTGATCTAAATTTAGATGGTTTCGTGAACAGGGCCAAAGCAGTGATCTCACTAGAAAGTTAAAAGAAAAAGATATATTCAGTGATATTTCTGAAATCATAGAAACTGATTTTATTTTATTTTTGTTTTGCCAGAAAAAAAATTTATACATCCTTAAGCTGATGGGCAGATGCTTAAGGTCATATCACAATAAATGGGATTTTTTTTTTTTTTTTTAATAGGACAATAGGGTTGTGATGGGACATTGGTTTGGCTTCATCTTCCAGTTCGTTAGCTATGGGAAAAGAGACTCTCACAGCACTCAGGGATCTGAGTTATACCTCATGAGCAGATTTGACCATGTATAAGTGAGGGAGTCATTTCTCAAGTATTTATTCAGTGCCTAATATGAGCCAGCTTCCGGTGGTAAACAAGACAAAGATGTTCCTTGCCTGCTAGGAGATTACGATCTTGGCCCTAAGATTGAGGGTCTGTTGCTGGCGTTCTCATCCTGTCTGTTAGGAAAGTCTAATCAGGAAAGTAGATTACTTTCTAAAAGTGTCTTTGCTACAGACCTAATCAGAACAAAAGTTGGATATTCTGGTTGGAAACACCCTATAACTTGGCACTGGGTGAAACACCCTGTAGCAATCCAGGAATATTTTTCACTAATGGTTAATTCAAGTTTTTCTCCAAGCCCATCCTTCTGCACATGCTTTACTTCTGCACGGTATATTACCATTTTTCTCAACACTGTTACAACTGTGGACTTTAGCTTATAAAAATGCCTGCATTATGTTTCTAAATGCTCTTCTTCCTTTCTTCAGAGGAATATTCCAGCTCAGAAGTTCTCAAACTTAGCTGCACGTTGGAATCACTTGGGGAGCTTTTGAAAATTCAGATGTCCAGGCTGCACCCCAGAGCAGTAAGTCAGAATCCCTGGGTGTGGGGCCCCAGCAGCAGTATTTTAAAGCTCCCAGGTGAGTCCAGCGTGCAGTCAAGGTTGAGACCAACGGTTCCTGTAGACAGGAATCTCCAGAGCAAACTACAAATTCCAACCATATGTGCTATTCTAGCTGTTTGACCTCTGCATAGTATGCCCTTGTAAAACATCCAGCCTCACCTACAGTTTATCTTACCTCATCCTAATCTGTGTATATATAACATTCCTAAAACCAAACACGTTACATTTTTACTCTTCTTAAATAGAACTTTCAGCCAAGGCCAAATCCAGCCAGTTATATGTCTGTAGCAAATCTTGTGATGGCCATAAAATCATTAGAAGTTAATTTTCCTTCTCCATGTAGTAAAAGCTTTGATTTTTTTTCCCAATTCCTTGACGGAATTAAGATTTGTTTTTCATTATACAGTCATGCATCACTTAATGACAGGGATATGTTCTGAGAAAGGCACCGTTAGGTGATTTCATTGTTGTGCAAACATCACAGAGTGTACTTACGCAAACCTGAATGGTGCAGCCTTCTACACACCTAGGCTATATGGTACTAAGCTTATGGGGCCGCTATCGTATATGCAGTCAGTCGTTGACTGAAATGTTATGTGGTGCATGACTGTAGTTAATTGGTCTCTGTCCTTCTCAGATTAATCTTCTAAACATCTCTATTTTTAATAATTTATTATTTACTTATAAATAAATTTGTTTTGGGAGAGGTCAGAATAGAGATTTGGTTGGGCACTTTTAAGATACTTTCACCTGCTCTTGGATACAGATTTAGAAATTCTTTTTTTAATATATTCACGTACATACCCTAGCTGTCATTGTGCATTTTCCTGGACTCTCAGCAAAATTAGAACACGTGGAAATGTCAGGAAGCCCATAGATTTAACACTGAGAAGCCAGATAATTAAGACTTAAGGAGTACCACCAGCTGTAGTACAAGAGCTCCGAGTATGACTTCGTAGGAAGCATTCAGAATCTATCAATGCAAAAATGAACATTTCTGTGATATCATCCACCCAAGTGAAAATAAACTTATAGAGTGTAGAGAACATTCTGCCTTTGTTCTTCAGTGAAAATTGACTGCAGGAATAAAGGATTCTGCCTTTTAGAACGTCCTGGGCATCACTTTGGAATTGGACAGTAAAGGTCCAGGAAAAAATCTTTTAACATTTCTAATTCTGCCTCACGGCCCCAGTGACAATTCCCATGAAAAGATGTTTCAGCTGAGCTGGTGGAAACCTTTCATTCACTGTGGTCTGTCTCTAAATGGAAGAGGGAGTCTGATGCATAAACCATGGGTGATGACACGTGGGTTTGACTGACAGATGTTCCAGTGCCAGCGGGGTGAATAGCTCTGCCTTGCTGGCCACATGGGATCTGATGCCAGTTTGGAGAACAGATCAGTAGAACACTGATACCAAAAATAAGGTGAAGTGAATTATAAATCACAGAGGAGAAAAATCTAGCTATAAATCCTCGTAGAACAAGTCTAGTTTGCAAAGGAAGAGAATTATAATCCAAACACTCCAATTCTATACAGTTAATTTTGGGTGTTCTTATAACTGAAAACATGGCCTTTGATCTCTGAGAAATGTTTATAGCATCTCCATAAAATAACAAATGGTGTTCTTGAAAAAAATGAAATTAAATTCAGAACAATGTTGAGCAATCTAAATTGATTCAACTCTTTTCTAAGTACTTATCTGATAGGTATTAAAATTGGCAGGTAGTTTAAGGGGGAAATCTAATTAATTATTAGTGTCCTGTAGATCAAAGCAGGACAGCAGTGGCTGAATATTTCACTTTTCATACAGTTGAGCTGGTTTCATACAGGCAAAGGGCTACTTATTTTGAATCAGGCTCGCCTTATTCGTCCTGTCCCTGTGAACGTCACTGAAGGTGGCCTGTGTACAGTAAGGGTGTGATAGGCTGGATGCAGTGATTGTTCCACATAAAATAAGCTAATAGTTGGGCCAGTGTCAGTGCAGCCTGGTAAGTCCCTCTCATGAGTATAGGATTTTTTTTCTAAATTGTTTTAATGTGAAAATTGATTCTGGTTACAGGCCATACCTTGCATTTCAGCTTTTTGCCTTTAATTTTGTCCTTCGTGTGCTAGAGAACTTAGAGTTGAAGAGGAATAGACGATTTAAAGTAGATTTTAGAATGAAAATGGTGGGCATTGATATGGTTCATAGTACGTATATGTTCATCTTTGCTCTTGCTTTAACTTTTTAATTCAAAGCCTGTTTTAAAATATTTAAGAATAGCACTATAACGCTGTTTTCCTTAAAACTTCGCATATTTGAGTATGTACCTGGAAGAAAAATGTTATATATTTAAAGGGAAGTTTTCTGAAACTTTAGCCATTCAAGAATTTTTGTGAATGTCTAAAAAGGAGAATATTTATTTATTTATTTATTTTTAATTTTGATTTAACAAATATTTATTGAGTAATTGTTATCAAAACATTAGGTACTGGGGATTTGCAGTAAATAAAACTTGTGTCAGATTTCATGTATCTTTTTTTTTCATTTAACAAATGTTTATTGAGTGCCTGTTACATGCCAGACACTGTATGGGGGCTTAGGTTATATAGGAAACAAAATAGACAGTAATCTCTGCTCTCAGGGACTTTACATTCTTTTTTTGTTTGTTTGTTTATTGCGGTAACATTGGTTTATAACGTTGTATAAATTTCAGCTGTACATCATTATACTTCTATTTCTGCACAGATTACATCATGTTCACCACCCAAAGGCTAATTACAATCCATCACCACACACATGTGCCTAAATATCCCTTTCACCCTCCCTCCTCCCCACTTCCCCTCTGGTAACCACCAATCCAATCTCTGTCATAAAAAGGAGAATATTTAATGTTAAATGTTTTTCTCTTATTTTGAAGATTTTTGTAAAGTTCACTTTCTAAAAAAAGCGCTTCTTGATTTGGGGCCCATTTCTTGACATTGTGATTTTTAAAAATGGATTGTTAAGTACATTATATTTTTCTGTAGAAACAGCACTGTAACTGGGGACTGCCCAAAGGCTTTTCACCAAGTGTAAATCTTCGCTAGGACCACAGCACATTTTAAAGCAGTAATGTAGCCCAAATCCTCTAAAACAATGATATTACACTCGAAGTTCTATGATTTTTATATAAATGTACTGTTTTATTTATTAGGCAAGAGACTTCATTGTATGTAAAATAGAGAATCGCCAACCAACTTATGTTCAAAATTTGACCTCAAATGAGAGTGCTGAACTATAAGACATATCAGTTAACTGTGTAATTAACAGTACTTTTTGCTTAAATAAGTGATGGTCTTTGTGTTTGAACTGTCCCCCGTTTTCCTACACACAATATTCACCTGCAAACCCCTTCCCATCCCACCATCCTAATGAGGGAGGCGACAGAGCTGCCTCCTTTATTTTGCATAATATTTTCAATATTTATTGTTTTTAAAGAGTACAAGATTTAAATATCTGTCTTAAAGAGTGTAAGACTTCATTAGCCTCCTCTATTGCGAAGAATATACAAATGTAGTAACAGGCCAGTATTTTTTATCTATCTTTCAAAATCATTCCAAGTGGAAAGTTCATGATTGACACTTAGGAGTACAAACCAGTTATGACCTCTGTTGGGAGCATGATTTTCTGTTTCTTTGATGTTAAAAGGAGCTACTCAAACTCTAGAATTCTTGAAAGAAGCCCTGGAGTTTAAAATTTTGGTATATGATATACTTCTAAATATAGTAAATGCTTACTACCCCAAAATACGCTTGGTAAATACAGTGTAAAACAATATAGAACCCAGACACCCTGCTGTTTACCTGTGTTTTCTAGAGCAGTCATTGGGGTGGGGGTCATTCTGAGCATCATTCAAGGCGACTGTATGATGGAAAATTCTGGATGTACTTGTTTGAAGATGTTCCCAAAAGTTTTAGTTCTATCCCTCAGTCTTTAAAGATAAATGTGGGTTAGACAATGGACAAAAATTCCATGCATGGAGCATGGGTAGAAAACTAGAGACAGAGGAGGTGAGTCATTTATGGGAGCCAGCTCCTGCCCACTTTCTCCTTCGGACACTGATTCATGAGACTGACACGTGGCAGAGAGTGCCCAGCTCAGAGATTGCTGGCCACCCGCACAGTTCTTGACAACCCAAAAAAGTATCCAAATACCAAGTTGCTTTGGGGCTTTCATATTCATGTGATGATTCCTAGACCCAGTTTGGCTATTTTATAAAGGAGAGAGGGAAAACCTGGTGACACTTAATGCCTATATAAATGGAGAAAGGCATTGGACCTGTGCAAGTTGCAGCTTCATGAACTGTTGCCAGGCTGATCCTTAATTT
Organism: Diceros bicornis minor; assembly: GCF_020826845.1. Classification (NCBI taxonomy): domain Eukaryota; kingdom Metazoa; phylum Chordata; class Mammalia; order Perissodactyla; family Rhinocerotidae; genus Diceros; species Diceros bicornis. Next base: position 70,174,056 of record NC_080749.1, read on the forward strand.
TCTGCAAATTATAAATTTTTGCAAATTATTTTTAATGATTTGTAAAATCCCATTTCTCCAAAAATTTGGACAATGTCAGCAACTTAAACTTAGATCACAAGAAATGTGGTCGCCTTCGTGTTCAGCGGTAGTGATTGCTCTGGCGATTCATGACATGTTTTGGAGGCCGTGAGGTATGTTTGCAAAAGATGCTGAGATATTTCTGTGGGGAAGTATGCTGGTTTCTCCCTTGATAATTATGTTATTCTGTTTTTGTTTTTGTTCTTTAAGCAGCAGCATAAGGTCGGAGAGTCAAGTTTTTGCTCTTAGACCATCTCCAGAACACTCTCCTTACCACCTTGTTTGTGTTTGAAGGGAAGACACAGCATGTATAGCACAGGGGTGGGTTGCTGTGGTGGGGAAGGGGAGGTGCTCTGGACCTTGCTGAATCCCATCACTCTTTCCGTGACCTGCCAACTGCCTCTGTCCCTGACTCTTGGGGTGGATGTGTCATACACATTTTATTTTTCCTGATAATTTAGGATTAGAAGCATTAGATTCTGAAGCCTTAGGACTTCAAACAAATTATATGGTGTATCACTATTTCAGTCAAACTGTTTTTATCCTGAATGGCTCTCACCTAGCAGAACTGCAATTCAGACACCATAGGTAGGTATTGTGGCCCTGTCTTTTGAATAGATCGGACTTGTGTCTTGATCTAAAGTTTTTATGCCAATCAGAAATACAGCCTGAATGGTAAAATCTGTCGTTTGCACCATTGAATACTATTAATAAGTGTTTACTTTTAGAAGTTTATTGCAAATTAAGAACTGACTGCATTTTGTGTAATCTGTCCCTTTTTGCACCAGAATGCAGTAAGTATGAACTGTTTGCAGTGACGGTCTGTTGCATGCTCCTGTGTTAATAGCTTCTCCAACTGTGTGAATTTTGCAGTAAATGGCCATTGATTAACTGTGTGGGTATGAAGTATAGAATTCATATAGGAATTTTTAAACATTGAAAGGAGATTTAATTTAGCTCTAACTTCTTAGGTTGTGTTGTAATTGTGAAGCTTTGCCTCTGGTTTCTAATCTGCTTGTGTGTATTTCATAGTCCTGTTCAAGTTGTTCAAGCCACGTAATAGGTCTACGGACGCTGGGTGCTCTCCCCTTCCTTCTCCTCATTAGTGGCCATTTAAAGATTTAGCATAATTTTGTTTAAATAGCTCCATGGGCACAGACTTATTAAATAACAGAAAAGATTTACTCCATGAATTGGTTTTCTAAAAAGCCAAAGATCTGCTCATATAACCATTAAAATTTTAATTTTATTATGTTTTTAATTTGTGGTAGTAGATTATATAAGGATCTATTTTACCAAACCAAGAAAACCAGACTTTGTCATATGTGAAATGGCCTTGTGCTGATTATAATAATAATAAGGCATCTATACCAGATTGACTTCAGCTTCTAATCAAAACTGTTAAGCTCCCAGGTTTGGGGCACATGGTTTTTAGAAGTTTTGTGTGAAAATGAATACTGGGGACTGCCCTTTGTGTCTACCATATTTGTCAAAAGTATTGAAAATAAATGTGTGCCCTTTAGTAAGAATTTTCAGGATTTTAAAAGAAAAACAGCTTTTATCCATGACTACATTTAATATTAAAAGAAGAGTCAGTGACAGTGTCTATGTGTCATTTATGGTTTAGGGTTAACAGTTTCCTCTGATCAGTTAGTTCGTCACTGGTGATTAGAACTCCTGTGCTGACTTCCAGGGAAGAACGTGGTCAGATGCTGCATCATAAGTATCATTTTAAAATTTGTCCCGGGTAGAACCAAAGTTGATTTTTTGCTTTCGTCATCCATGGAGAGATTTGCAGGCCAGTTCTGTGTATTCGCAGGGAGTGGTGAGCTTCAGTTCCGCTGTTGCCCAGGGACCCTCATAGCTCATGAGGCCAGGACTGGCCGCCTCAGTGGGAGAGGAGTCAGGTTCATCAGTGGTGGGGTCATACCGTCCCTTGCTACCAATGCTGCCGTCTCTTTCTCTGCAAAGAGGAGGGATAGAGGTGAAAATAACTAGTTTTACGAGCAGATCTACCTCTTCCTGGAGGGTGTGGTTCTTGGTTAAGTGTGTTCATTCAGCAGACGTGCATTTTGTGTCCTCAATATGTACAGCAATACATGAAGCCCTGTAGATTGTTCCGAAATGATTGAGGCAAGGATCTTCCATCGGAGTTCAGAGGAGATATCTCTAACATGAAGGAGAAACTGCTGAGAATCATAAGAGGAATAAATGTGTGAGCCTTCTGAGAAGAGAGAGATTGTTTCTAGCGAGGGAGATGATTTTGATGTGCTGATTCCCTCGGGTCTCCATTTTGTAGGCACCTCATCCGTTTCTGCCCTCATCAGATACATACTGAGTACTTACTAGGGGTGAGGTGCCGTGCAAGGCAGGGGCTTACAGTGGTGGCCAAAAGAGGCGTGTACTCCACGCTTGCCCTTAGGAATGTAGAGTCTAGTGAGACAGATCAATGTGAACTGATCAATACATGTGTACACATATATACATAGAGCATGGTTTTTTAAAAGTGTTGGTATGTAAGAGTCAGAATGAGGAATCTGACCCTGGGTGGGAGAATGAAAGAGGTCAGGTCAGGAAGACTTTCTTGAGCTCAAAATTTTCACCTGAGAATGGAAGATCGAGAACTTGGATGACCAAGATTGTAAATCTCACTGTTTCTTTTCTCATCTTTCCGGGGAAAATGTATGTATTTTTTATTTTTTACTACGTGTGGGGTGCTTCTTCGTCAACTAAAAATCTTCATCTTTCAAATACTGCATAACTTGTGTACACTTCATTCATTTGCTTATCTCGTGAATCGTTTCTCGAGTGCCTGCGATGTGCGAGCCTCTGTCCCGGGAGCCGCGTGCTGGGCCACAGTTAAATTTGAGAGGCGGTGTGTGACGTTTCTCGTGGATTGAGATATTAGAGTGTCGTCGTCATAGTACAGCTAATGGCTTTGTTTCTAAGGCTGTCTTCATTTTTCCCTGTGCAGGACAACAGCTTTGAACAGTTCATTATTAACTATTGTAATGAAAAGCTGCAACAAATCTTCATTGAGCTTACTCTTAAAGAAGAGCAGGAGGAGTATATTCGGGAGGTAATATTGAAATATTTTTTTTTAAATGTTCCTTTTTTACTCATAATACAAATTCTGGTTTCAGAAGACTATATAAACATGTCGCCAAAATCAAATTTATCTAGATTTAGCCATATTGTGTCTTTTAAAAATTTCTTTGGTGTGACATCTAAGCCACACCAGCGAATTTTCTTCGCTGCTGTGCTGCTATTCCCCAGAACAATGCCTGGCATATAGTAGGTGCTCAATTAATATCAGTTTACTGACTTGAGTCTCACTGGATTCCGGTGCAATGATGTAAAATAATAGTATGCTAAGAAAATAGTCTGCGATGAATGGACAGACAGCTGTGGTCCATCCACACAAGGGCCTACTACTCAGCAATAAAAAGGAGCAGACAGTTGAGACACACAGGGACATGAAGGAATCCCAGATGCATTATGCTAATGAAAGAAGCCAGACTCAGAAGACTACATACTGGATGCTTCCATTTGTATGTCAAGCTATAGAGGCAAAGTGATAGAGGCAGAGAACAGTCAGCGGTTGCCAGGGGATTGGGGTCGTGAGAGAGCATGACTACAAAGGGAGGGAGCATGAGGGAATTTGGGGACTGATTGTGGTGGTGGTTACATGACACGATGCATTTGCCAAAACTCAGAGGACAGTATACCAAAAAAGTCAATATTGCTGTATATAAATTTAAAAATATTTTGAGACTTTGTTCAATCTTGAAAAACACTGATTTTCTAAAATTTTACAATAAAAACAGATAACATTTGTTGAGGGCTTACTATATGCCAGGTATTGTCCTAGTGCCATGTATGGACTATCTCACTTAATGTAATTTAAAAATAATTAGAAGTAATGTTTGCAAAGTCCTTTCAACCTTAATTATAAAACGCACACTTGGTTTTCGCCCTTCCATTTTTTAAATAGCCAAGATTTTTCTAAGTATAAAATTATTTATTTCAAAAAAAATTAAAAAGATAAATTATTTTATTATGTCTGTATTTTTCTTTCCTTTTCCTTATTTGTTTTAATATTTTAGTAGTGATATTATGTATTTTTCTTCATTTCTAAGGTGTCATTTTAGGTCATTAAGGACACTGAATTCTCCCTTTTTTGATCTCTTAGCATAGATTTTTCTAATGTGATTATTATTCCCAGTGACTTAGTAAAATAATCCATTTATTTGAAAGCTAAATCATAAATATTTCATTTTTCTTTTGGAATGATCATTATGCTTTAGAAACGTTTTCTATTTGTCTGGCACCTTTTGGTAACATAAACATCCTAAAAGCCAGATTAATTCTCTTCCTGTCTTCTCATCATAAAGAGAATGCCCAAACTTTGATCTGTAACTTAAAACAGTTTGTACAGATTGTCTAAAACACTTCTAAGATTATATAGGAAGATCCCTAGCTTGCTGTATGAATTAAATTTCTTCCCCTTAGAAGAAAAATAAATGTTTACACTAATGAACAGAGTGTAAGCAGATGCAGAGTGATTACATTTGGCCTCCCAGATTTGGCTTGTTGCTAGTGTTAGAACCAGTGGAGAGGTTTTTGTGTCTTTCCTTATGTTGAAAAGATTTTGTCTTAGCACTAGGCTGTTTTTACGCTTGAAGTAGTTAATTGTCCTACAACATGAGATTGACTCTAAAATTAATTTTTTCTTTGTGATTACAAATTAAGAACAGAAAAATCTAGGCTTTAGATTCTTGGGATCAAGTTCTGACTTATTTCCTTATAAATACTTTAAATATACACAAAGTAATATTGACCCGAGGGCCTGTTGAGTAAATGTCTGGCCCAGGGCCAATGAAGTGCATGGGAAGTTGCCACACATGGGAGAGTGGAATGGGAGGCAGTCTCAGAACGGGTCAAGGGCGCTCGTTTCAATCAGATCGTGTCAATGGTGGGCTGCTGCACTGAGAAGGTTTTGGGAACCGAAAGATGACATTTGCAGCACTGACTTTATAAAGGAAATATTCAGAGAGGAATTGAAATATGGTCAGGTGGGCAAAATCTGTTTTATGGATGGTGGTATGGTGGCATCATCATATGGAATTTGATTTTGTTCTGTTTTGCTTTTCAGGACATAGAATGGACTCACATTGACTACTTCAATAACGCTATCATCTGTGACCTAATAGAAAATGTGAGTATTAGGCACAGTTTTCTAAAGAATTTTTTAGTAACGTAACTCACTACTTGTGAATGATCTCGCTGCCTTCAATGTGAAGCTTTAGTATTTTCACTATTTTGACACTTTTCTTTAGGGAACTACAGAGTTCTGGAGACTGGATTGTAGTCCTAAGGAATCATACACAGCTCTTGAACACATACATAGACAGCTGGATATTTTGATACTTAGCTTGGATCCCCCGTGTTCATCCTGTGCCATCTCACAGAGCCCATTTGTGACGCTCATATGCCTGCCCTTAGACGCACCAGCCTTTCTTTTGTGTTGGGAGTCCAGCTCCAGTCCGTGGCTCCTAGAATGTGAGGACTGCTCAGAGGAGGCTTGGAGCAGCCGTAAAGGTTTTTGCCAAATCAAAATATCCATTTCATTTCTAAAACTCTAGTGACCTCTTAACATACTATTCAACGGTTATTATCAAAAAGATAATTGTTGGTGAGGAAAGGGAACTGTTGTGCACTGTTGGTGGGAATGTAAATTGGTGCAGCTGCTATGGAAAACACTATAGAAGTTCCTCAAAAAATTAAAAATAGAACGATCATATGATTCAGTAATCCCACTTCTGGGTGTATATCCAAAGTAAATGGAATCAGGATCTTGAAGAGATATCTGCACTCGCAGGTTCATTGCAGCGCTGTTCGTAATAACCAAGATATGGAAACAACCTGAGTGTTCGTCTATGGATGAAGGGATAAAGAAGATGTGGGGGGTGTGTGTGTGTGTGTGTGTGTGTGTGTGTGTGTGTGTTTGTGTGTGTGAATATTATTCAGCCATGAGAAAAAAGGAAATCCTGTCATTTAAAACAACATGGATAGACCTCGAGGGCATTATGCTAAGTGAAATAAGCCAGACAGAGAAAGACAAATACTATAGGATATCACTAATACGTGGAATCTAAAAAGTCAAACTCATAGAAACAGAGAGTAGAATGGTCGTTGCCAGGGCCTGGGAGATTGGGGAAATGGGGAGATGTCGGTCAAAGGGTACAAACTTCCAGCTGTAAGAGGAATAAGTTCTGGGGGTATAGGGTACAGCATGGTGACTATAGTTAGTAATACTGTATTATATACTTGAAAGTTGCCAAGAGAGTACATCTTAAATGTTCTCAGCACAAAAGGAACGGTAATTGTGTTTGCTAACTGCTATGCTGGTAATCATTTTGCAATATATAAGAGTATCAAATCAACATATTGTACACCTTAAACTTATACAATGTTATCTGTCAATTATGTCTCAGTAAAGCTGGAAAAAATTTAAAAAACAAAGCAAACCACGAAACATGCTGCTCAAGTTAAGATACTGGCTCAGCCTCAGGAGCTGAATTAAGTAGGCCCCCAGGAGAGATGCAAATACAGACCTAGTACTGGTTGAGAGAACGTATGCAGGGGACATTGCATGTGTGACTTTGCAGGTGGCCAAGGGCCATGGGATTTTTCAGGTGACTCAAGTATGTGTGTATGAATGTGAAAAGGCTTTAAAGTGTGAAAAATCACTGGATAATTTACAGTAACCTTTCTGAATCTTAAGATTTTTGTTTTTACATCGTATTCTATAGTTTATTGTAAATGAATTGATTGCGGGAAGACTGATTTGTATTGTGATTAGGATCATTAACATTCCTGGTCTTGATTAACGATGTTATTTGGAACAATGTGTCCACATTATTGTCCGACAGTCTTTTGAGCTGTCAGTGGTGGATGAGGGCTGTTTCAGGAATGCACTCATAGGCTCTAAATGTCCAGCACATCACTTTCTATTTATGTATCTTTAACACACCCTTTGGAAATTATGTAATTAGCTGTATCTTTTCCCTGGGTATTCAAGATAATATTCCTGAAAGCTGCATCTTTGATTAAATTGAACGTTAAAAACTATTGTAATTCTAAAGCATTACAATTTTCCATTTAAAAAATAAACTTTGTTTTGAAAAATCTGACCAGTGTTGGAATGTGAACACTAATATTTCACCTAAGCGATTCAAAACTCTAATCTAAAATCCAGAAAATCAATAAATTCCCTGAAGATTTTTCCTGGTAAATTTTGTGACCGAGGTAATTTGCCGTGGGAATTTTAACTTTCAGAAGTCATGACTAATACGTTTTCCTTCATAAATATAACATTGCACTTAATTATTTCCCTTTAAGAAGGAAAAAGAAGAAAAAAACCATGGTAACTGGATTATTAATTTAACTGGATTGTGTTAATCTAACTGGATTGTCTCAGCCCCCAATCCCCTTGCATATATGATGGAAGAAACTCATGTTCATGTCGGAGCCTGGGGACATAAAGGAAGTATTTTCTTCCAGCATCAGTTAACAATAATGTTTATTCTGGGACTATTATGAACCCGCCTGGTTCCTGAGAGTCCACACTTCCCTTGGGTTTTGTGTGGAATGAATAAATGTTGTCAGAGGATGTCACAGCCTTGTGAGGAGAAGGGAAGAGGAACGAGGGACTTTGCCTTGGTGGACGTGGCAAGGTTGATAGTCAGAGGAGTGGATTGTTTTCTTTGGAATGGAGACATATGGGCCTGGAGGGGCAATCAAAGGAACAGCAGCCTTTATTTAACAAAGTAGAAGATTCCTGATTTTTGATTCAGTTTAGTTGGGCTGACTGCTCTTGGGATAAATATGATCACAGGGTCTGACTCTACAAGAGATAGATTCTCACTCATGTTTAACATCCATTTTGAAATTATATATGGAAGAAGAATTTTATTCTAAATAGATATTCTTGAAACACAGCTTGATTGCATTGATCGTTAAAAGCAGCAATCCCAAATCACATCGTTTTTTTTCCCTAGAAAATAAACTTTATTTCGAACACATGAACAATTTGGAAACATCTGAAACCAGTTTCCCTCTCAAGCTATGAATCAAATAATGGGCTTAGAAGACCGTGCTTTGTGATTTATGACTGCATGTTAGAGAAACAGAATTGTCACATCAGTTTCTGACTTTTAGATTTGTTTTTGAATCTTTGAGGTCTAACTTACCTTTTTCTAACAATACGAATTTCAGTCATCAGCCAGCTAAGATGGCTGAGGTGACGCTAAGTTCTGTTCTGTGGGAGGGAACGGAGTGGGGGAGGGAGAGACTGATACAGACACTACCCCCCACCCCCAGCCCCACCCCCCACGCACACACCTGGGACAGTTTGGAAGAGAGCGGACTTCTATGGCTTTTTGTTATTTGTTTTGATTCTCTGCTTTTTCTTTGTAATGGAACGGACTTTTCTTGTGACTAACTTGATTGTGTTTGATGGTGTCATTAGGAATAATTATTAAAACAATACAGTGAGGAAGGAAGGAAACCTTTTTATTTCCCTTCTCCCAGAACACAAATGGAATCCTGGCCATGCTGGACGAGGAGTGCCTGAGGCCTGGCACGGTTACCGATGAGACCTTCTTAGAGAAGCTGAACCAAGTCTGCGCCACCCACCAGCACTTTGAGAGCAGGATGAGCAAGTGTTCTCGGTTCCTCAACGACACGTCCCTGCCTCACAGCTGTTTCAGAATTCAGCATTATGCTGGCAAGGTATGGGGGGCCTGCCAGCACCCCCTGGGCCTGCAGTTATTCCCTCGAGGAGACCGTGCCTCAGAGACGGGCATTCTGACCAGTGCCGACTTGTGCGGATAAATTGAGCTGCTAAAATAGTAGAATCAATAAATATTTAATAGCAATAGAATCTGGACTATGTTGAGCAAAATCTTATTAATACTGGGAACTGAAAGGAAAGCAGTAGACTTAATGAAAGAGTTCGAATATATTTTAAACATTGATTTTCTTATTTTCAAGCTCTAAGCTGTCCTATAAAAAAGATCTGACAACACTACTAAGGGAGATGTGCCGGTGAAAATTAGGGGTCACTAAAGACTTAGAATAAGGGTTTAAAAGCACAAACCATTCAGGAAAAATAATGAATTCTTAGATTGAGATTTTGAAATGACACTGGGGAAAATACTTGGTTTTTAGAAAAAGCAATTATTCATTTGCTTAAGATTTGGGGGAATTAATTTTATGTCATCTAATATCTAAGATAATTTAAAAAGAATTTTGACAATAATTTTTAGAATCCTAAAAGATTATTGATTAGAGTTAATACCTCCTTTCTTATAAATAAGGTCGCAAACTTCGAAGGTAAAAATATTCTTAATTATATATTTAGTAAAAATTAAGTAGATAAAATCTGAATTATCTTTAATTTCAAAATGTTGTAACTTGGTACTTTGTTATTTTTTTCATTAACCTATGTTATTAAAAGATAACTTTTCCAAACTCTGCTGGCTGAGGATGTCTATGAAAGTATCAGTGTTATCTCTATTTTCCCCTGTCTACTTTTAAACAGACTGGAATTGGCACATGTGAACTAAAAAATAAAACCTCAAAAATATGCTCGAACACCAAAAAAAACTTAAAATCCTTTGTAAATGTTATGATAACATTTTTGAGTTTATTCTTGCAAATCCTGAAGGGTAACAGAACCTATTTTGAACTCTTCCATGATTTAGACAGATGGAATTTAAACTTGGAGGCTAATTCGGTATTAGAATGTGGCTAACAAATTGGGGATTTTTTGATGGTGAAAGAAGAGGCTGCAGTATCAATAGTCTTGGAATATTTTTAGTGGTTGTTGGATGTTCTGGCGTGCGGTATGTCAGCTGTTGGGTTCTGTGTACTGTTCATAGGTGCTGTACCAGGTCGAAGGATTTGTTGACAAAAACAATGACCTTCTCTATCGAGACCTGTCCCAAGCCATGTGGAAAGCCAGCCATGCCCTCATCAAGTCTTTGTTCCCCGAAGGGAACCCGGCCAAGATCAACCTGAAAAGGCCTCCTACAGCAGGCTCACAGTTCAAGGCATCCGTGGCCACCCTGATGAAGAACCTACAGACCAAGAATCCAAACTACATTAGGTAATCTGGCATATAGAATTCTTTGACAGTGCCATTATGAAGGCATTCTCAAGGAAGATCATAAGATCATTTTCCTGTTTGCTTAAATCTGGGTGTAGCCCAAGCAGAGGATAACTAAGTACTTACAGGTCAAATAATATGGCATTTTGAGTTTGCTTAAAAACTTCTCCAGTACCCCTTCCTCCCCCAAAATAAGGAATTTAAAAAAGGGAAAAAAAATATTTGACAGGGAATGGAAACAGATACTTAAGGAAATTGGGTTGTTGGCAACTAGGAGTTCTTAACTTGGTGTATTTTTTTTTTTTAATGAGAAGTTAAGAAGCAAAATGTAATTTTTTTTCTGGTAAGGTTTTTGCATAAAATCTTGTTGGATTCATTTTGGATTCTTGCTATTTTAACTTAGAGCGCAGCATTGAAGTAAGTGGGATATTAGTTACAACTCTGGTGTGAGGAAAAATGTGCCTGTTTCTTTCCTGTGAGAGTCAAAAGGTCTGGAGAAAGTAATGATTCCTAAAACAATCTGAATTTTTTCAAAGCAATAGAACTCCTTAAAAAGCATCTGCTCTCTTTTTTCTGCTTCTAGAGCATCTTAGATATGCCTATCTCAAGATTCAGTGAAGACCGATTAGGATTAGAGGTTGCAATGGGTGCATTTGTTGAACTAGATAATAGAAAGTGTGTGTCTAACAGGTCACATTTCACATAGCAAACGCACACCCACACATACCTTCTATAGTTGTCTTTGAAAATTCAGTTATGAGGAAACTAGAGTGAAGAACGTTTTTGTGTTTGGCCTTGTTTACCTAATATTTATATTAGTAACAAATATAAATAGGCAAAATCCCCTGGTTTGATTGCAATCAAGTTAGAACATATATTGGGTAAAGATTCTAGTTTCAAAAAAAAAAACCAGGAAACTTTTTAAGATCAGTTGCTTTTGTTATTCTCAATTAAGTGGAACTTTTAAAAAATTATTATTTAACTAAATTTTATTGAGGTATACTTTACATGAAGTGATATACACAGATCCTAGGTGAACTGCTCAATTATTTTTCATCACTGTCTATATTTTGGTAACCACCATCCAAGTGAAGTCATAGAACGTTCTGTCAGCCCAGGAATTTCCTTCATTCCCCTTCCCTTTTAGTGCTTTAGTGTGTCTCTAAGAAGTCTTAATAAACTCTAGAGTTGTGAATATATATTTTTTCTAGAATCTTTGTAGTTTCAGATTTTGTATTAAGGTCTATTTTTTTTCCATATAGACATCCTGTTGCTCCGGTACCATATATTAAAAAAGAAAAAAATCTCTGTTTTTCATTCGACTGCCTTGATGCCTTTATTGAAGATCAGTTGAATGTGTGTGTAGGGGTCTAGTCTAAACTCACTAGTCTGTTCCATTGATTTGTTTGTCTGTCCTTAACTAAAGAGTGGACATTATTTTTACAAATGTAAAAGGAAAAGCATAAAAACACCAAGGCCAAAATAGGTAAGATTTAACTGTCCACATGTTATATACGTGTGTGGAATTTCTTTGACAGTTGTAGCTAGGCAGACGTAACCATAAATGTTTAACAATGTGTTAGTTAAGATATAGAGATTGCTGCAATAAGATCCAAAACTGGCTTAAACAAGATTGACATTTATTTCTTGTGTAACTTCTAAGTATAAGGACTCCAGGGCTAATGGAGCAGGTTCTTCTCTTTTGTGCATCTCTGGTTTCCAGGGTATTTCCCTCCTATGTGGTTGAAGACGGCTCTCCACCATGTCAACAGTCCCAGCCAGCAGTTAGCAGAAGAACAAGGGGAGAGCAAGTCCGTTTCTTTTAAGGACACACCCAGAAGTGGCATACATTACTTCTGCTCTGATGCAAGTGGTCAGAATTTTAGTCATATGGCCATACCTACTTGCAAAGGAGGCTGGGAAATGTAGTCTTTCTGGGGGCAGCAAAGTGCTCTGTTAAAAAGGAAAGAGATATAGGGATATAGGGAGATAGCAATGTTTTTAATCTTTTCATTGAGGTATATAATATGCGTACAATACAGTAAAGTCCGTGAATCTTAATTATGCAGCTTGTTGAATTTTTACGTATGTATACACCTGTGTACCCCCATCCAGAGCAAGATATAAAACATTTCCATCATCCCAGAAGGTTCCTTCCTGCCCCTTCCCTGTTGATTTCCACTTCTACCTCTCCCCAGAGGTAGCAGCAATACTGATTTCTAACCATAGATTAAAGATTTGTTTGAAGTTGATATAAATGGGATCATAAAATATGTACTCTTTTATGTCAGACTTCTTTCATTCCACAAAATGTCAGTGATATTCATCTGTATCATTGTATGTGTTTTCGTTTATTCTTTTTTTATTGCTGTATACATAGTGTTGTATTTCTTTTAGGGTATCGTAAAATGACTCGAAATAATTTCAAAGGAAATGACTAGATTTCCCAAGAGTGAGAAATAATTATCTCACTGCAAAGTAATTATATATTATACTTTGTAAAACATGGATGGAGACAGACTTTAAAACCTAAAATTTTCGTATTCTTTTAGGTGTATCAAACCAAATGATAAAAAAGCAGCACACATCTTCAACGAGGCCCTCGTATGTCATCAGATCAGGTACCTGGGTCTTTTGGAGAACGTCCGAGTGAGGAGGGCTGGCTACGCCTTCAGGCAGGCCTACGAACCTTGCCTAGAAAGATACAAGATGCTTTGTAAGCAAACATGGCCTCACTGGAGAGGACCAGCAAGGTAAGAAATTCATTGTTTATATTTAATAATGAATTTATAAGTATGCAAATAACATGTTGTCTTCTTCACATGCTGTTAGGCAAAACAGAAATCTAAGAAAAATTGGAGATAACCTCTGTTTTGGACCCTCTTCCATCAGGATTCCATTTTGTGCCAATTCTTGATTAGTTATAGAGGTCTCGATTTTCTTTAAGGTCAAAACAGGGCCTATCAAATCCACATTTGGAACTCGTGTGTCAATAGAATTTTTAAAATATGCCGTGGCAAGTTAGTTGGAGGCAATTTCTAATTGATATGTATATTTGTGTAACTTCATAGAAGGGTAGAGTTAGAGCCATCTTGGATCACTACTCTCAGCTTTTGCTTTTCTCTCAGCTTGTCATTTGTGCTCTGGGGAATTAACCCCAGAGAGAGTTCGATGGGTGGGGGTGAAGGTCCCAGGTCTGCACCAATTGAGAAATTGATACATGAGCAGATAGGGTGCAATGTTTTGTATATGTCAGTGTTATGCTAGTAAAGCTGGATTGGAAAATATGGCCTGGACCATCCAGGCCCAGGCAGAGCGCTGGACCGCTGCAGGCGCATCACCTGGAGCAGCCCCTGCAAGCTCTCCCCACACAGAGAGAACTTGTGTGCTGGCAGGCGGCCTGCTGCAGAAGAGAAATCAGACCTTGCCTGTACAGTGACCTTTCTTCTGCTCTTACCAGTGAGAGAGGTTGCTCTCTCCCTGCAGGCATAGAAGCTCTTTCCCGACTGCTACAGGAGGGCCTAGGCAGGAACTTGGGGATTTTCGTGTCGCTGTACTATGTTGCCTCTACATTCTCACTAGACCTGGCCTTTCACAGAAACGTCAACAGTATTAGACACACACCATGTATTACGAGAAGATATGGAAACTCCAGACATACGATGTGGTCTCTGATGCATCATTCAGTACCCAAATAATGTAGCATCTGGGTACTGTTTCAGTTCCCACCACTAATTTCCAGGATATTATGGTCAGTGTATATCATAATACACAGAACATGTATTTACTCCATGCCTGGCACCTAGTCCGACAGGTTGGTGGGGTGAAGTTTAGCTTTAAAGACTGATGTCAAAACCAAGGTCCAGGATGGAGAGGTCTGAGCCAAGTCCAGGCCTTGCTGCAGCCACATAAGGCACACATTCTTTTGCGCCCCACTGGTCTGGTGCTTAGCGCTCTCTCAGGCCCTGCCTACACTCTGAGGGGCAGGAGCAATGTTTAAAATGTTTTCAAGAATTAACTGAGTGGGTTCAAAATAGTTCTGAGTTTCTCACACTCTCTCTCGGTCTTGGTTGGTACATCATTACAGGTATATTTGATACAAGTATCGCCTCTGCTAATGAAATCAAGAAATTGGCTTTAATACCACATTTTCATAGACTACATAGTCCTGAATCTGAATTTACTTTGTTAGCATTTACAGGATTTGGTTTAATTTGTGGAATTCAGTATTAAAAATTCTTTGACAGAAGGATGCTAACTGAAAGAGAAATTATACTTGGAAATGAGGCTTTTTTTTTTATACCACTAAGAACCTGATATCATGATTTAAGATAAGATAAACTATTTATTTTTATTTTTATTTTTTTTTTTTTTTTTGCTGAGGAAGACTGGCCCTGAGCTAACATCCGTGCCCATCTTCCTCCACTTTATATGGGACGCCGCCACAGGATGGCTTGACAAGCAGTGCGTTGGTGCGCGTCCAGGATCTGAACCTATAAACCCTGGGCTGCCCAAGCGGAGCGCGGCACGCACTTAACCGCTTGCACCACCGGGCCGGCCCCCAAGATAAACTATTTTTGTAACTCAGAAAACTCATTGTTTTTATTTATTTTTATAGGACTGGTGTGGAGGTTCTGTTTAATGAATTAGAGATTCCTATGGAAGAATACTCCTTTGGTAGATCAAAGATATTCATCCGAAACCCAAGAACAGTATGTAATCAAAACCTTTACACTCGCAACTTATGCTATAGTCATAGAGGCAAGTTCTTATAGGATGTTCCACTTCATAACGTTATGCGAGATGCTGCTAAGAAGGCCACGTTCTTGTGTTTATCTGCAAATGTCAGAGAGGATGGGCAAGTAAGAGGTAGTGGAAGATCATGTGTATTTTCTATGAAACATCAAAATCTTTGAACGGATAGATTGTACAGCACTTAAGAAATCATCAAGAATCTGTTAATACAACAACAAAACCTCCTTAATTCATAGGAATTGGAGGTAAATTCAGTCTGTGTTTGTCATACCTGAATTATGCAATAATTTTAGGAAAGACAACCCAATTACTTAGAGGTACATGAAGGCACTCAAATTAAAATTTTTAAGTTAAAAAGAACACTTAAAATTCTACTTAGTAGAACTCCAAGGGAGTCTTTTTATAAATGAATGACTAGCATGAAGTATAATTAGCATAGCAATGGGTTGGTAACGTGGAAATTTAGAGTATTTGGAAAGTGTTTAAATTGTTTGAGAGAAACTTTGCCAGCATCGCCTTTCCGTTAATAATTGCATCCTCATAGATAGCATGTAGGTAAACCGAGGCTCAGTTCAGCCCTTCTCTGATTTGTCATCAATTCTAAATCACCATAATCTAAATTGTAGATCTTGCGTGAATTCATCAAAATAGTTTTCTCATGTGCTATTATCCGTATCGTCTATAGTTAAGACAATTATTCATCTTTTTCTCCCTGTGGTTGACTCTAACATCATGACACTTTACCTCCTGAGAATGTCTGTCATGTATGCCATGAGTTTTGAGTGGATTTTTGATAAATCCGTCTATCATTTCTTGTTAGTTATTCAAACTAGAAGACCTGAGGAAACAACGTCTCGAGGACTTGGCCACCCTCATTCAGAAGATTTATCGGGGGTGGAAATGCCGCACACACTTCCTGCTAATGAGAAAGAGCCAAATCGTGATTGCTGCCTGGTACAGAAGATACGCGGTAAATCTACAACATTTTTGATCTGTAATAACGATGCGAATTTGCAGATATTTCTTATGTACTCAACTGTGTATGCAGTTTTTACATATTTAATCCTCCCAACAACTTCAATGAAATGGATGTGCCCTTGTGGTCCATTTGTTAAAGATGAGAAAACTAAGGCACTGAGCTGTTAAGGGACATGCCCATGTCACACAGCTACGAAGTGGCAATGATGGGTTTGAATCCAGGGCAACTTCAAAGCTCCAGTTCAGTGCGTCACACTGCCTTCCGCTGCTTTAGATGCGCACAGTGGGAAATCCACACCATGAATTTGGTCATCAGATTAGAAGAGACGATGTCATTTAACCCTTTGACTATCATAGGGTCAATTTTCCAAAATAATTGGCTATTCTCTGTTTGTTATAGCAGCACTGAAAATGGCTTTAATTCCAGAAAGCTAATGCCACATTTTAGTAGAATTCTGGGTTCGGTTGAAGGGTTGGATTTCCTTTAGTTCTCAGATATCTAGCCCTGTGAACTATGGGAGAATAAGTATGATTACTTAATTGATATGGAATTCTTTTTGGAATTTCCATTCTCACTTGATTATAGATATTTCGCTGGGGTCATAACACAAGTTTGAGGGAAACCTGAAGGTTTGCCTCTAGGCTCTTGAACTTGGGTTGTGTTGTCACAAAATGAATTTTAGTGATAGGAACACTGCTTCCAAGTGCTTTTTCATTCTGTGCTTTTTCACTAGAGAGTGAGTGGGAAAATGAATTAAATTTGCAGTCAAATCTCCTTTAGGCTGTTCTTCCTCTTTTTCAGCCATAGAGAGGTTTTGCTATCAGGCAGTGTATAATCAGGACATAATTTATACCAGCCAATACATTTTAGTGTGTTATTTCCAAGTTTTAGAAATTAATGAGATACGTAAATGATTAAGCTAAAGAAAAATTGCCTGACCTTTAAAAGAATATTTTTAAAATTGCTTCCTCTGGTTAAAAGAGTAGAACTAACAGTACAAGCGTTTAAGTATGAACCTATCCAGCCACATTAATGACAGATTCATTCCTATGTGTTCTGCAAAGGCATGGAGGACTGTTATCATTTCTTATTTTGAGATCATTAAGAAAATTCAAGTTTGGAAGTGCATTGAATTCATCTATCTTGAATTCTACAAATGCTTTGGAAACACCTCCTCTGCCAGGCTCTGGGGATAGCAAAGTGAACAAAACAACCTAATTCTTGACCTCACAGAGTTTATATCTAGTGCAAGACAATATGCATTTAAGCAAATAAATAATCAGAGCAATTACAGATTATAGTAAGTGCTAGGAAGGAAATAGAGAACTGAGATAAAGCATAATAGGGAGACGGAATATACCTTTAGATAGACTGTTAAGAAGGAACTTATGGAAGGGGCCATTTTATCAGAAGGATGAGAAGAAACAGACAAAGAACCAAGAATAGCAAGTGCTATTTGCACCCTCTCTCCCAGTATAGAGCTTTTGTATCTCCAGATGAAAAAAAGTCACTGTATGTATCATTAATTCACGATGGTGAGAGCTATGAGCAATATTAATTTGTAGGATGAAAATAAATAATAGCCCAATTTTTAGAAGAAGTATTGATGTTGCTCTAGTGTTATATCTGTTTCAGAATTTGAACTAAATACCTCAACTAGTTAACTAACATGTTATCCAAGCCAGTGATTAAACTCAGTATTTTCCCTCAACCAAATAACTCAAAGATTTTCTGAATACCCATTTTCAGTTACTGATTCTTTTAAAATCCATATTCTGTGATATTTCATGGCTCCTTGAGATGAATTTTTAAGTGAGGTAGAGTTATTTTCAAGCTATTTAGGAATTTAAAAAGAAAACATTGAGGTACCAAGTGCATATCAGAAGTGACGGTCTGATATTGTAGGTATAGTTTGTTTTGCAGCCATGCAGTACTACTCTGTGGGGAATCTTAGAGACCTTCCAGCTCCTTGTTTGACAGATAAGGGAACTGAGGCCCGGAGATGGTAGTGACTTGTCCACCATCTCAGAGTTCTCTTTATCTTCCTCTCTGGCATCCTCTTTTGTTCTGCTGCTCATGTGTTGATAACATCACCCCCCATTTCCTCTCATTTTCCAAAATGTGGCCTAGAGTCCTGGCAGGCGTGTCTCCCACCTCAGAGGTGGGAGCTGAGCAATCCAGGGCTTCCACGGTCAGTCACAGCATGGCTTCAGTCCTGTGTTTGAAATGCTGTGAAATTTCATTGCAGATGTCCACGTTCAGTGACCATTTGGCACTAAATACAGTAAGAGCTCACTTTCCTAGGGAGTGTTCGAGCAGCCTCCATGCTCTGAGGCATCAGCCCTAGAACTAAGAAGGGCCTCTGGGCACCGAGCTGGCTGAGCCAATGCTTGGCCTGGAGCCTTCTGCTTGGAGCCTCCCTGGGTCTTCTTTACCCTTCTCCCCCGGAAGTAACTGATACTGCTTCTGAAGCTGCCTGCCACACTCTCCTTCTCCCAGGACACTGTTTCTCTTTTATGCTGCAGACTTGTGTCCACTGCGAGTCCTTGAGTGCAGGGCTGGAGTGGGATTGACATTTGTATCCTTACGGTTCTGTTAAAGAGCTTTATGCAGAGTAGGAACTCAATAAATAAAGTTTACTTGATTGATAGAAGTTTACTTAAATTTGTCAGCTGATTTCCCAGCTTGAGGCTGAGCAAAAACAGGAAACCTAAGAGACCGGGGGTGTTAGAGGCTGACCCAGCCAGTAAGTAGTATGGTGAGACGTGGCAGCAGGAAGAGGGAACACAGAGGCAGATGCAGAACTCAGGGTGTGTTCGTTCAGTAGGCATTTATTGAGTATCTGCTTGTGTCCGACCCTGTATTATAAAGCATATACAAAGAACAGGTGTTAATGGTGGGTCGTGAACCATTTAGAAATTATTAATTACATTTAGCATTCTTGAAGCATGCTGTGGATTAACTGTAATCTCTTTAGGTTGTTTGATATTTTGGTTTCTTTACATATTGGTTCTTAGGTGGCATATGGGTGATCAAGAGTTAATTGCACTAAGTGAGCAAATACCCTTTCTCAGTCCTTGTGGTATGTGTATTACACACTCGTAAACAGAACTGCTAATATCTTCCCCTTTCATCCTACAGCAACAAAAGAGGTATCAACAGATAAAGAGTTCTGCCTTGGTAATTCAGTCTTACATCCGGGGTTGGAAGGTGAGTTTAAAAGAAGTGAGCCTTATTTGTTTGGAGTTTTCAGGTTCTTCTCAAAGGATGGTGTCTTTAGGCTCACTCTGCAGGGGAGGGCTCCTCGTCTCCTGCCTACCCTGTAAACAGTCAGATGGAAAGAATAAATATTATGGGCCAAGCTGGGGCCCTTGTGACCATGTCTTGGCTGCTTCCTCCTAACTGGCTTTCTTTTCAAGAGCATTGTTCTCTGAGCAGGAAGTCCTTGAAATAATACCGTACATGATTTCAATATCCTCTTGCCCCGTATTTGCGAGCAAAGCTCGCTGTCCTGAAGGCTGTCTCACTGTTGCCCCTGTACCTGTGAGTCCTGCCAGACCTCAACACCCCCAGCCCAACGCCTTCCATAATTTCTGGGTGGCCTTCTTGCGGGCTGCCTGCCCCACAATGATTGAAAGTTCCTGCGCTCTGGCTATTCTAGTAGGGGATCACAGTGGCTGACTTGGTTCCAGGTCCTTACTGTCAAGGCTTGATTCAGGGGTCAGCAAACTATGGCCCACGGGCCAAATCTAGCCTACCACCTGTTATCATATAGCCTGAGAGCTAAGAATGGTTTTTGTATTTTTAAAGCATTGTTTAAAAAAAAAAAAAGGCAAAAATATTTCATGACATGTAAAAAATCATATGAAATATGAATTTCATATAAATATATAGATATGAGAAATACAAGTTCATATAAATAAAGTTTTATTGGTACACAATCACGCTCATTTATTGTACATCTTGTCTGTGGCTGCTTTAGTGCTACAACGGCAGAGTTGAGTTGTGATAGAGAACATATGACCTGTAAAACCAAAACTACTGACCATCTGACCTTCTACAGAAAAAGTTAACCGAGCGCTACTCTAGGTCAAAGATACTTCAGGGCCTGTTTTGACCACTTTCCTGCTGGGAGACTTTGTGGAGTGGGCTGGATCCAGAGGGGCTACTTCAAGGTAGTTCCCAGGTCTGGAACCCCTTCAGAGAGTAGAGCCCTGGGCCGGGAGTCCAGAGACATCAATTGACCTTTGTCTAGGCCCATGGGCAACCCAAGGGCTTGGTAGCTGTCCCACAGCAAATGCCAAAACACAAATCCGGGCACGTAGAGTAAGTGAAGTTGCTGCCTGCAGGTTCTTCTTTGACCTTATGACTGAGGCCTGGGTCCAGGTCTCCAGTCTAGAGACTTTAGAGGAAGCATTCAAAGTCCACCTCCAAAGTAGGTGTTCTGGCCCCACAGTTTCCAGCAACTACTAGAAAGAAGCCACTGGTTTTAGACCAGTGAGATAATTTTGTTTTAGCAAAATTTTAAACTTCTCTTTTGAATACAAAGTACAGCTACAGTTACATTGCAGACAATAAAAATAAAAACGGTAGAATGGGTTCTGGTGGATCAGTGGAGAGCCTCCGACCACATTCTGAGAACTGTTCCTTCCAGCTGGTGTACACCAGCTTGTGTTCCTGTGGTCACATTTTTTTCCTGTCACATATATGGGCATGAGGGGCTGCTGTCCCAACCTGAGTGGGGGCTACACTGTCATGCTTGATGTCTTCATTTACCACCTTCTCGTAGTCCATCCGTTTTGGGCTAATAAGCAACTTCCCCTTTTCCTTTCTTTACGCTATTGATTTTCCAGTTGAGAATGGGTATTGTAACTGTCTCTTCAAGTATTTTTTCCAAGTCACTATGGATTCCGTTTTTTTGTTAACTTTCTATTTTTCGGGGTGATTCTGTACCTTAGGCCCGAAAAATCCTGCGGGAGCTGAAGCATCAGAAGCGCTGTGAGGAAGCAGCCACCACCATTGCAGCGTATTGGCACGGTACCCAGGTAGGCCAGAGACCCCCAGGAAGGCAGTGGGTCGGAAGTAACGTGTGAAACAACGACAAGGGACCCTCTCATTCGGGGACAGAAAATGTTTCACTGGCTTAAGCTACTGAGCACGCATTTGCCTCTCGCTCTTTCCACCATTTTGGCGTGGGGTGGCGGCACACGCTTTCGCGTTGACTGTTTGGTGGTGATCCATGTCTTTCTTCTTCTTCCTCCGTTGGGAACCAGCAGTAACCTGTCCTGCCTTAAACTTTTCTGTAACTCCTTTTCAAATGCATCACACAGGCACGAAGGGAGCTGAGCCGGCTGAAGGAGGAGGCTAGGAATAAACATGCTATTGCAGTTATATGGGCTTACTGGCTTGGATCGAAGGTACTCAATACGCACATCCCGTCACTCCGTCCTGGAATCTGCAATAATCAGTCCGTATCTCTAGCATCTCAGGGGACGAATGACCACAGTTAACAGTGGCTCACACGGGTGCATGTCCAGCAGCTGGATTTAATACACCTGGAGATGTTAGTGCCAGTAGTGCACGTGGGAAGCTTAAGTGTGGGTAGGGAAAGAAGACTAACTGCGTACTAATGAGGCTTTGGTGAGGTTGCTCTTTTTTTTAAACTCAAGTAACTTGCATGTTTAGTTTCTTCTTCTTTTTTTTTTTTCCCCCCTTTTTTCCCCCACGACGTATACTGACAGTTTTCTGGAGGTATTTTTGTGTGTAGGGGGCGTGTTGGGAATGTTAAGTTTTGGGCTTCAACTGGTCTTCTGCAATGTGTTGACGGTAGAAGCGCCTTTCGTGCATGCCTTAAAAAATATTAATCCATGAACGAAATTGTTTTTTAGGCTCTCTGTGGCAGCTATTGATTATGATAAGCAAAAAATTATATGTGAACAGAATTGTCATCTGTGATTTCACAGAAAGCCATGTTCATGCAAAGCTGGCTCTAATTGCCACTGAAGAATCCCAGGAATGTCAGCATCAGCTGTTTGTTTTCAGAAACAAAGCCCTCCTGAAATACTCTCGCTAATCCCCAGGCAGAGTCGTGGGCTCTGTGAACATTTCGCATATCCCAAGGGACGAGAGTTTTAGATGTTTTTGTTACTTAGAAAAATCAAAGGTCATCCCTGCTAAAAATGTGTATTCCAGTTAGAAACACAAATATCAACATACTTCTATCTTTTTAAGTCCACCTTGTCAGCATTATAAGCCCATCTTGTGAGAAAAATGAGAAAAGTCAACACTTGCCTGCGTAAAGATCTTGTTTGCCAAAAACTAACCAAAGTAGTTCATTTGTGTTTTCCTTTGAAAATCTGCAAAGAACTATTTCCTTTAGTAAATGGTCCTGGCAGAGGCAGAAGGACTCTTAGACAATTATTCTTGGGATTTCTCCACTGAGTGAGCTCACTTCCCAGTCTGAGTACTATCATGTAATGAAAAATCAATGCTCGTCTCTTCCTGTCTTTTAAAATAGCATGCCCCACGTTGACTTTTCCCTAAGATTAACGTTTAAACCTGTAAGTTGTTTCACTTTTTATCTTGCTTCAGTATATGTCACTGTTTGGGGTCTTAGCTAATATTGAATTTTGATACACGCTACTTCTAATTTTCTAACTGCAAAGAATTTTGAGTTTTGTTTTCTTGTTTGAACTTCAGAGAAACAACCTGTATTCCTTCCAATTTTCTAAATGGTTGTTCACAAGAGATGTCTTTTTAGACGTTCAAATGAATGAACTCAGGGATCCCAGTCTCTTTAGCCTGTGGGGTGGCAGCAGTGGGATGCCCACTGAAATCGTGAGGCGCCCCTCACTGTTGGAAGGAGTGAGAGTGTGGAGAAGGAGGGGAGGAGGGAGAGAGAGCAGAGAGGAAAAAGGAAAAGAATGAAAGTAGGGGAGTGGAATAGTGCTGACCTCAGGGACCACACAGATTGCCCTCCTCTGGACCAGAGCCCCACTGCACTAAAAATACGAGGGACTGCTCCCACCTGACTCTGATTCTTTGGGTTTAAATGATTATGCACGGTTCCTCTATCGTTCTGAAATCCTCATTCATAAATGGGCTCTTCTGTGTGGTGGGGTGTCTTTTTCTGGTCATGTGTGCTGTCTGCGTTGGGCTGTCTCTTTTATTTACTATCTAAAACATTCTAGGCTCGAAGGGAATTGAAACGCTTGAAGGAGGAGGCTAGGCGTAAGCATGCGGTTGCTGTCATTTGGGCTTACTGGCTTGGACTGAAGGTACTTCCTCACCCCCTTCTCTCTGCCCAGGGTGAACTCAATGAAGCCTAGCACCTACTAACCCGAGAAAATCATTGATTATGCTTGCCGATGGTCTGCACAGTCCTGACAATGCCGTCTGCCTAATTTTGTTTCTTTTTGAGAACAAACGTGTACACTAATATTTTCTTTTATTGTGGTGCGTTTCTTTAAATAATAGATTTAAAGTAATAACAGTGTAGCATATTTTACCCAAGATAGTTTGTTATCCAAGTTCTATTTTATGTTATCTTTATGAGGATGAAGGGTTTTTTTTTTTTTTCATTCACGAGACAGAGTTAGTGTAGTCGAGCTGACAGCTGACTCACCGTCGGCAGTGACCAGCCTGGGATGACGGGCTTTTGTTTCTCTTTATCCACCTATTCTGTTCCAGCCATGGCTCCTGGAGCAGAGCTTTCTTCAAAGCAACCGTCATTCTAATTATTCAGCAGAGAAAGCAAAGGGTTTTGCATAAACGTACACGTTTTGATGAGTAAGATGAGCATTCAGGTTAAAGAGAACTTTAGATTCAGATACCTGCTAACTTTGGGTAAGATTTATTTTGATGTGGCACTTAACTACTTTAGGTAAGGAGGCACATAAGTGATTATGACTCTGAGCTCTGGAAAACCTTGAGAACCACCTTAGGCAGTATAAGGATTTTGTCTTCCTAATAACTTTCTAATAACTCGTCACTGTGGGGAGCCATCCATATTGTCTTTTTGGGATAATTAGGCCCCTTTTTGACACTATTCTTCTTTATTATTTTTACCTTAATGCTATAACAATTCATCTTTTTCTAAATATTTGAATATTATCCAGGAAACCGTAGCCTCGGAATCTGAACAGCATTAGCAGTGTTCTTAAACTCTGCTTTGAACCATCTGCATTTTTCCCTGAAAGTTTAGCCTGTAAACTTTTGGTAAATTAACCTTTTTGATTATGTTGAATATTCATCAAGTAGTTTTTGAAGTAATTAAGAAGTAGCTAAAATGTGAATTTAAGATGTTCTATTTCAAGAATTCTGAACAAGTTCTGTAACTGCCTTTTTTAAAGTCAAAACTAAGGATTTTATTTCCCATTTTATTCTCATGTTCTAATTTGCATTCTAATTTTCATAAAAGACAGGAACAAACATCGAGTCAGGATTTTCATCTTTATAAAAATGATTTCTACCAGCAACATCATATTTATCTTCAGTTTTCTGGGTTTAATTAACTGCATATGGTTGCAAAAATACTTTTGTATTAAGAGTGTGTGCTAGCAACCTATAAACCAAATTCAGTTTGTGAGTGAATGCTGTTTTAGCTGAAGTTAACTGGGCGTACTCTAGACAAAACTGTGTTTACGTTCCATTTTCCAAAAGAATAGAAGTATTTTAATATGTTACATTATTATTGTTATGAAATATGATTAAACTTCTTTGAAGTGCAAGAATGTAATCATTTTGTACTTTTTTTAAAAGAATTATGTTGATATGAGCAGTAGTTTTGCCCTTTTATTTTTTATTATTTTTGTGTGTGTGTGAGGAAGATCAGCCCTGAGCTAACATGCGTGCCCATCTTCCTCCACTTTATGTGGGACGCGGCCTCAGCACGGCCTGACAAGCGGTGCGCCGTTGCGCGCCTGGGATCTGAACCCGGGCCGCCACCAGCGGAGCGCGTGCACTTAGCCGCTACGCCAGGGGGCCGGCCCCCAGTTTTGCCCTTTTAAATGATTTGATTTTTGTGAAGTTGATTACAAAGTTCAGTGGACCCTCGTAGGACTCCCCGGACCCACGAGGGAAACTCATTCTGTATGTCAGCATGTCACCAGGCTTTTTCTGTATGTAGCTGATTTCAGGAGAAAGGGTCTGTCCTGTGAATATCAAAAAGCATGTTGCAGGGCCTGCCCGGTGGCGCAAGCGGTTAAGAGCGCGCCCTCCGCTGCGGCGGCCTGGGGTTCGCAGATTCGGATCCCGGGCACGCACCGACGCACTGCTTGTCAAGCCATTCTGTGGCGGCATCCCATATAACGTGGAGGAAGATGGGTATGGATGTTAGCCCAGGGCCGGTCTTCCTCAGCAAAAAAAAAGAGGAGGATTGGCAGATGTTAGCACAGGACTGATCTCCTCACAAAAAAACAAAAAAGCATGTTGCAGTGAGCTCAGTTACAATGAGGTTCCACTAAATATGGTAGGGCTTCTAATATGTTTTCATGAACCTCACTTTAACTGCTCTGCTTTCCTACTATTATAATTTCAGGAGCCAATTAATAGGTACCATTTTTCTTCTCCCTGTCCCTTCTAACCTTATAAGTTTGGGATTTGAAATGATTATGAATTTAACAACTCCATGGCTAAAAGAGAAATGATAATCTGTAACATAGAATATGGATAAAAGGAAGAGCTGCCTAGGTGGTGTATGGGAGAATTTTTAAACCTTAATAATCTGCAGGTGTAGAGGATGGATTTGGTGCTCAAATGCCCAGAGGGACCAGGCTGGTCACATGGATGAGGGAATTAGCAGGTGGAAGGTGGGTTGGGAATGTTGGGGGGGCCTCATGCCATTTGGAATATGCATCTCTCTTCTAAAGACAGCAGCAGCTACTCTGGTCTTCTCAGTCTTTGTCTTGTGGGAATGGGGCTCACTGTTGCTAGATCTTAGAAAATTTTAAGAGAAACTTGCAGTCTGAATTCCTATGTGAAGTTCTTAATTTAAAATATGCATATAAAACATTTTTCTACAAACTGAATTTGGTTAGTAGGTTGCTAGCTTATAACTCCTGATGTAAAAATATTTTGAACATTTGCTATTAAACCCAGAAAACTAAAGACAAAAGAGAAAGGTTCATAATGTCGGAATTATTCAAATAGGCTAATATTTTGCTAAATTCTAACTCTCCCATTTATAGCTGGATATAATAAATATTTTTCCCTCAATTTCAAAATTTAACTATTTCATTCATTCAGAAACACCTCGCTCAGTTATTTTATTTGTTAGACATTAGTAGACAATGTAGCAAGGAAGAAATAGGGAAACTAAAACTATAATATGATGTAAGTGCTGTGATAATATTCAAAATTTGGTAGGAGTAGGGAAGAGAGAAAAATTAATGTAATCAAATGGAAGATAATGTAATTGAAATGTAGATAATATAGTTGAAAAGCTGCTTTTTTGTGTGTGTGTGAGGAAGATCAGCCCTGAGCTAACATCCACGCCAATCCTCCTCTTTTTTG
The DNA here is from genome assembly GCF_020826845.1 of Diceros bicornis minor. Lineage (NCBI taxonomy): Eukaryota > Metazoa > Chordata > Mammalia > Perissodactyla > Rhinocerotidae > Diceros > Diceros bicornis. The sequence continues at coordinate 70,200,536 of NC_080749.1, forward strand.
CGGAGGAAGACCGGCCCTGAGCTAACATCTATTGCCGATCCTCCTCCTTTTATTTCCCCTTTTTTTTCTCCCCAAGGCCCCAGTAGATAGTTGTATGATAGTAGATAGTTGTCCGCCTCAGCATGGCCGGAAAAGCGGTGTGTCGGTGCGTGCCCGGGATCCAAACCCGGGCCGCCAGTAGCGGAGCGTGTGCACTTAACTGCTAAGCCGTGGGGCCAGCCCCGAAAAGCTTCTTTTTAAGTTCTTATTTTTAGTCACATTCAGTTCTTAGTGTGCAGTACTAACGTCCTATCTTCATGTGCAAGGCTCTTGGAAACTGCAATATAGTTCTTCAGGCATTTTTTGCCTTTTAAGGACAATTTGAAGCAAAAATTACCTTATGTAATTTTTTCTGAAATGTATTTTGATTTGTGACGAGTTTGCAGCTATGCCTGCAAAGTGTTTCTCGTCAAATCATCACTCTTTAAAAACGAGTTAAGAGGATTTAAAACATCAAAACATTCTGATGTCATCACTTTGCATCTCCTAATTTCCTTTTGTCTGACTTAAAATCCACTGTCTGAATATGCTTCAGTTATTTTACTATATCCAGAAAGATACTTATAAATTTATTTATTCCACCTATTTTCATTTTTAATAGAGGTGTATCATCTTTATGGGCATCTGCTGGCCACACGTTAACCTCTGTGTTCTGCTTCTTTCTAAAGGTGCGTAGAGAGTACAGGAAATTCTTCAGAGCCAATGCTGGAAAGAAAATTTATGAATTTACACTTCAGAGAATTGTAAGTTTACGCTTTATATATGGCTAATTGGCATTATTGGATTAACCGGTTAATAACACCAACTCAGTAATATGTGACTGACTTGGTAACTATTAAATCATAACTGTGACACTGAGAGATTGTGACCTTTTTCATCATCGCCCCTCAAATTCAGGCAGAATTGTGTCAGAATTATTAGTGACTTATAAGTGATTAATAATAAAGTGTTCTTTGACAGAGAGAAAATAATTTGGGGAAAGTGAACCTAAGAAAGCCAGGTGTCTTAGTTCAGCCTCCTATAACAAAAATGCCATAGATTGGGTGGCTTAAACAATAAACATTTATTTCTTACGGTTCTGGAAGCTGGGCAGGCCAAGATCAGGGTACCCACATGGTCTGATTCTGGTGAGAGCCTCTGGCTAGTTTTCTCACGTGGCAGAGAGAAAGAGAAGCAAACTCTCTTCTGTCTCTGCTTATAAGGGCACTAACCACATCGTGAGGGCTCTACCCTCATGACCTCATCTAAACCTAATTACCTCCCAAAGGCCCCATCTCCTAATTTCATCCCATTGGGGGTTAGGGTTTCAGCACAGGAATCTGGGGCAATGCCAAGGTCTTGCCCTGCTAAACTGCCATGAGCTGCTCCACGGCGAGGTTGGCAAACAAGTTAGTGGGTAGAGGGTTAAGGGAGAGCAAGGCCGTGCCACTCTTCCTGGATGGATTATTCTAAAGTTTCCCTCTGTCTTTCAGAGAAGTATACATGGTGGTGAAACACGCAAACTCTGGAGCCAGCTTGCTCTGCCACTTACAGAATTGTGACATGAGCAAGTTACTTCTGTGAGCTTCATTTCATCCTCTGTAAAATAGGGATGATAATAGCACTAAGCTGATAGAGTTGTTGTAAGGATTCAAATGGAGTAATGATATAAAGCTGTTAAGTGCCTGGTCCCTATTAAGTCCTCTAGGCAGTGCTCGCAACAGAACTTTCTGCAGTGATGAAAGCGTTCTGTATCTTTGTGGTGCAATAGAGCGGCCACTAGCCACACGTGGCTGTTGAGCACTTGAAGTCTAACTAATGTGACTGATGAACTGGATTTTTTTTTTTAGTTACTTAAAATTTAAATATAAATAGCCACATGTGACTAGTTGGCTACCTATTAAATGGTGCAGCTCTCTAGTGTTAGCTGGCATTAGTGTTAATGTTAATATTAATATTAGGGTTAGTATTCTTCTTTTCTCTTAACCATTTGGTGGAACTCAGATTTCCCCAACCAACATGAAGAGTAGAATAGAGACTTTCCAGAGAAGTTACAAAATTTTATGGACTAAAAGTTGCTAAATTCCACGGAAGACTGGTTTGTTTAATGCCGGTTTTGTAAACAATGTCTTTTCTGGTATATTTTACTCATTTGGTATTTTCTGTCAATCCCAACACAGATGCAGAAATACTTCTTGGAAATGAAAAATAAGATGCCATCCTTATCTCCAATAGATAAGAATTGGCCATCGAGACCTTACCTATTCTTGGATTCTACTCACAAAGAGCTAAAAAGGATTTTCCACTTGTGGAGGGTAAAAATGTCTTGTTATATTTTTTCGGTGACTTCTTATCATACATTTTGAGTGTTTGAGAAGTGTTATGTAAAAGCAAGTTTTTACCACATTCTTCCTCAAGCCTCGGGGAGAATTATTTGAGGACTTTGGTGTTTTTGAGTCGTGCACTGTACTTGGCTTTCTGTAGGAAATCCTGGAGCAGCCGGGTGTCCCCATGGTGGTCTCCCCTCATCTGTGGTTGGAAAGGAGAGCTCGTGCCCGCATTGTCTTTCCCTTCCAGATCCTAGTTGCTTTCCAGTAGTTCAGTTTTTTTTTCATCTTTATCTGAAGGAATACTACTGGAGATAGAAATAATAAAATTTGAATCTCTTCAAACGATGTAGTTAAATCCCTCAAATGCAATGAGTTTACTTTGTAAGATTTATTGAACACGTAAAGAGACATACATGTGAAGAGACACATTTTGATGGGCTAGAAACAAAGCTTTCAAGTCCCCCCGAAGACATTAAAGAGATTAAAATTTCCCTCTACTTGAATTACAGGGAAACTGAAAATCTGTTTGATGTTGACTTATATTTTGGCTAACTTAATTTTATAGGAGAGCATAACATGTAATTTAAGTGTTGCCCAGTGTGGGGTAGATAGAGTATTTGTATAGACATTGACTATTTCAATAACTTAGTTGATAAATGGAATGCTAAATATATATGAATATCAGGTATAATAAAATCATTAGATAGAAGGCCTTGTATTCAGCAGGTGAGTGAGTGATGGATACGTCTTCCGGGAACTCTTTCCTGCCCATCACCGTAGGCTTGTTCTTTACCAGAATCACGTATGTATAGATAACGTCACTGACCGGTGTGATGCTTGGTACCAGCACAGCATATGGAACTGGATTCTGAGTTCTGTTCTCTAACTTAGTGAGTCAACTTTACGAGATTCACCAACATTTCAGTGTTCATCTCCCCTTTTGAGTCTGACATAGAAGCTATTTTCAGAAATAACAGTGGGGAGCTGCTAACGCCAGGGGTCTGCTCTGCCTCTCCCCTCCCCTGGCTCCCGAATCTCACTTCTACCTCCTTGGTTTGGGGGTGGAGAGTGAGAGGGATGTGTTTATTCCTGAAGGGGTGGGCAGCGATGCTAGCATTCCTTTATACAGTTACGTCAGTGGTTCTCAACCACGCCTGTAACTGAATTTCTTAGAGTTCATCTTAAAAACCTGGCCCTGCCCCTCCACCGCCCCCTATCTCCTTTCAGTGCAGTCTCAGAATTGGGGTGAAGAGGAGACTTCCACATTGTAAAATGGTAGTGATGGATGTGGAGCAGTTTTTCAAACTGTAGGTCAAATATAGCTAATTTGTGAGTCATGAAATCAATTTAGTAGGCTACTACCAACATTTTTAAACAAAATACAACAGAATAGGAAATAACGAAGTACATGACATATAGAAAGGGTTAGTAATGTTTCGTGAAGCTTTTTTGAAGCTGACTGTGTGTGTGTAAATGTGTGCATTGGGTTGTGTTGTATGGTGTTTTTGTTTCTATGAATCTCTGTAAAAGAGCGTGACCACGTCAGCACTGAAGGGTGTCCAGGGCTGACGTCACAGTGGGAGGGAACAGTACTCCCAGGAGGGCCCAGGCCAGCAAAGCCCTTGCATGTCTTGAAGAAGTATCTCAAGTTCTGCAATACAAGCAATAAAACCCACAAAGGAAAAATGCTTTTGGCCTTTTAAAAGAGTATTTCATACACATTTCCTCTTATCCTTGCTGCTGTTAAATTGGCTTAGCATATTGAAGAATGAGTAATGACTTATTTATGTAAGTGATGTCTTACTTTTTTTTTTTTCTTCTCTTCGTATCTCACAGTGTAAAAAATACAGGGACCAATTCACAGACCAGCAGAAACTTATTTATGAAGAGAAACTAGAAGCCAGTGAGCTCTTCAAAGACAAGAAGGCCCTGTACCCGTCAAGGTATTATGGGTTTGCTTTACATAAAAGTCAGTGTTTTAAAAGTTTCTCGAATGTATTTGTAGGTCTTTTCTAGTAGAGTTTGATTTCAGTTATACATGAGAGATTTTTAATTTTATGAATCATTTGATGAGCAGCTGGATATGATGACACATAAACACATTTGAGCAGTGGCTTTCCTGGTGCCCTTGAATGAAATGAGATTACAGTTGTTGGTTTTACTCCGTTGGCAGTAGCTCAAACACGTCACTAAATAATCAGAAGTTGTCATTTAAAGTAAAAATTATATAGGCTATTAAGATAAATTTATATTGTCAATTCCCATTAGTTTTCCATAGTTTTCAGAGACCAGTCCAATTTCTATTGGCAGTATAGTGTAATCGCCGTTCCAGTCTTCCTACTTTAACAAGCGGGGTCAGAACCTCATTTGTAAGATAAATGAAGAGGGAGCCAGTATATGACTTCGGAGTGTTGCTGAAGCACTAGTCGGTGGTGGCCTTTGGTCTGCTGACTCACTGGGCATGGCTTCGGGGGCCTGTGCCGCCAGTTCAGTTCTTTTATTGTAGACACCGAGTACTTCATAAAAAAAGGAACACCAATTGCAAGTTTGCCAAGTGACATCCTTGGAGAAGACTGCTTATCTGAATATTCTTACATCTCCCAAGTTCATCGTTGAGTGAATTCCTATCCGTTTTTTGTCTGATGTTTATAAAAAAGTAGCTTGCACAGTCTTAAGCCAAATTTATAACAGCTTTTAGTTTCTCCAAAGAATGGCCTAGAAATAAAAATGCATTATATGCTAAGTATATTCACATGTATTACATATGGTATGTTTATATTCTCTATGTGTCTTTCCCCACATTTGAAAGCTCTTCCTTTTAAAGGATTGAGTAAACATAAGTTGCCAGACACATTCAGTTGAAATATTTTAAAGGACACAGCTTTCTTGGTCAGCGGATTTGGCTGCTTGAGGTGGTGTATATTTCTCTAAGTCAGACATAGCATCTAAATCCAGAGTTGTCCAAAGCGCCTGCTACATAAAGCATATTCAAACGGGAAAATTGTCTGTATGCTTTCTCCAGCAAGCAGTTTTATTCAGCTCTTTATATATTTTTGAATTGTAGAGTAACCTTCTTAATGAGCATCCTTTGTAGATGAGTCTTCAGAAACTAGAGGGAGAAGAATACATTTTTTAAGAAACAAATTCAAAGGCTTTTAGTCCTTTTTGTTGTTAAAAACATGTTTGAATGTGAACAACAACAAAATTGTTAACATCAAGCCAAGTCCTTTTCGGATACTTTTATCCGTCTTCGGGGCTGGTGGCATGCTCACCTACAGCACTCAGGGGTGGAATAATTTACCCTCCCACCATTGTGGGAAGTGACAGCCCTTATGGGTTTCAGCCTTTTATATCCTGGGAGCTGTGAAACGCTGGCCACCTACGTGGATTTTTCTTCCCTGATCCTCCACCCACAACACAAGCATTTAAAGTTGTATTTGCAAATTGCCGGGATAGCAATTTTATGGCCCTCAATGAAGCTGCAGGTTTTTTTTTCCTTGGTGTCTTTGAAGAAACTGCCCTGAGAGCATCACCCCACAAGTCTTTGGGGAAATTGACACCTTAGTGTATGTGCATGATTATGCCTCTTGTAAGAGGTAGTTGGTTTGAAAGAAAACTGCTCTGATTCGGAATGTTTGCCTTGGCCCCTTCTTTCCATTTAGAGGCATATCCCAGGAGGAGAGGCCTGATTCTTCTTTCCTATATCGCCTATTTAGAACCAGAGTTACATGGTAATAAAAAGTGCTCGATAGTTTTCTTCTAAAGTGGTTGCTCTGGATCTGTTCTTCCCCGGAAGGCCTATTGATTTTCTTACTCTGCAAGAAAATGAAATTTTTCTTTGGAGCAGGTGATGGTAATAATTTGTGCTCTTTTTTCCATTGCCACATATTGTTTAAAGGCATTAATAAATCCTTTGTGGGCAGCTGTTAACTTTATATTAACAGATTAGGAGGAATTGCCTCTTCCTTCACGTGAGGCCATGCACTTGGGTCTTGGCTACCATTCTGGTGGGTGATTCCTATCCTGATTGTTCCATGTGGTAAGATTTTTATCAAAGTCCTATGTACCAAATGCCATGATCACATCAAAAATATATTTGAAATAGGTTTAAGGTTCCATTTTCAATTTATATTTAGGACAGGTGCAAGTATAATGTATAATATATATAAAATAAATTAACTTTTTATGAGTTGTCAGATACTCTTCAGAATTAACTGACATGTTACCTTTTTCCAGTAATACTTCCATTTGAAACCGTTTCTAATGCAAGGGAATCTTTTTCCTTAAGTGTTGGGCAACCATTCCAAGGGGCGTACCTGGAAATCAACAAGAATCCCAAGTATAAGAAACTCAAAGATGCCATTGAAGAAAAGATCATCATTGCTGAAGTTGTGAACAAAATTAACCGTGCTAATGGGAAGGTAAAAACGCTACCCCTGAAGACCTCTTAGAAGTGTTTATCAGTGGGACAGTCATCTTTAGTTTTCTGATTATTAAAATATGCATTTCATTTTCTCCGCAGAGTTACTGTGAAGGAAGCTATTTTCCCTTACCTTTAAAGCTTCGTAGAATTTTGCTTGTTCTCTGAAATTTTTGTGAATTAAAATATGTTATCTATGTTCTTTAGTGTGTTCTCAATATACATAGGTATGCATGCTGAAAGATATTGGAATAAAATGTGCATTTCTGCAAATAACTAATGCTTTAAACTCATTGACCATTTTTGGGTATTTTTGATCATTGGTTTTACTTCCTTTCTGTTTTGTTTTATTTTAGAGTACATCCCGGATTTTCCTCTTAACAAATAATAATCTCCTTCTTGCTGATCAAAAGTCTGGACAGATCAAGTCAGAGGTTCCCCTGGTGGATGTGACCAAAGTATCGATGAGCTCACAAAACGATGGCTTCTTTGCCGTCCACCTCAAAGAGGTAAAGCTTCAACCATGGACTTGACTGAAAGATTTCTGCATTTATGCAATCTCTTAGCGATTGACTTAAAATTTTCCACATCTGAATAATCCTGTTACTTGAAATTCACGTATCCTTATTGATTTGCAAATTTTAGCTATATTCACCCCTATTAAAATCTCAGGCTTGGTTTTTTTAATAATTGAATAAGGTCAATCACTTTTATTGACTTGTCCACTTAAGTTCAAATTTCACTGAGTAGCTTTTGTTTGCACTCACCATGATACGCATTATTTTGAGACTCATGCATAGAAATACCAAGATATTTAAATGATGCTTCCTCCTGTTGTTCCTTCTGTATGCCAACTTAGCAAATGTCTTCTTGTTCATCTTTAATTTGGTGGTTTTTAGTTAAAGAATGCAACTACAGTAAAACATCTGCCTCGTAATTTGACCTACAGATTTTTTTAGTGTTCTGTGCTTTTAGCCTACCCAGGACCTTCTGACCTGAGTCGAGTGGTTAAGAATGTAGGCTCTGGGTTGGTCTCACTAACTTTACAGTAACCTTGGCCAAGTCATTTAACTTTTGTGTGCTTACCTAGTTTTTCTCCTCTTTAAAATGTACCTACTTCACAGTGCTGTTGTTATGAGGATTAAATGAGACACTGTATGCAAAATGCTCAGCACAGTACCTGTCACAGAATAGTCACTAAGTAAACAGATGTTAGCAAATATTGACCATATTTAGAGACGTGCATCTAGCTAAGAGTGCCACTGTCTAGCTCATTCTAAACTTAGGACCATCCCATAAGCTTAGTTCAGCCTGTTTTCCTCCCTGTGGCTCTTAACCTAAAGGGGACGTATCACATCCTAGGACAGTGGTCCTCAACCTCGGTGACACATTAACTCGGTGCTGATGCCCAGGCCGTTCTACCAGTCCAATCAAGTCAGAGCTTCTTGGAATGGACCACAGGCATCTGATTTTTTGAAAGCTCCCGAATGAGTCCCTGTGCAGCTAGGGTTGAGAGCTGCTGCCCTAGGATATTTGTTGGAAGTGTTGTTGTTGCTCTTAGTTTTTAAACCAAATCACTGAGGACTGTTTTAAACAGCTCTTTCAGAACGAGTTATAGGTTAGGTCAGTGCTTCTTGAACCTGAATGTGCAAACAGATCACACAGGGACCTTGTTGTGGACTCGTATGCAGTGGCCTGCGGTGGGGCCGGAGATTCTGCTTTTCTAACAAGCTCCCAGGTGATGCTGATGGTGCTTCTGGTCCATCGACCAGCCTTGGGTAGCAAGGGGCTGGGTAACTTTACTGAAGTGCCCTGAGCAAGTTGGAAGAAATACTGCTTTTGTCATCATTGTTTATTCGGGAGAGTGGACTCAAGTATCTTATGTTTTAGAGAGACTATAAATACGTTTTCAGCCAAATCTTAAACATTTACCTCCTGAGCTGTCTTTAATTATGCTAGTCTGACTCTTGGTTTGTCCTTTTAGGGCTCTGAAGCAGCTAGTAAAGGAGACTTTCTCTTCAGCAGTGATCACCTGATTGAAATGGCCACCAAGCTCTACCGGACGACTCTCAGCCAAACCAAACAGAAGCTCAATATTGAGATTTCCGATGAGTATGTTCATGAATTGCTTGAATAGACCTTTCACTTTCAGCTTTATTGTTTTAGTTGAGCAATCCAACCTCATTCATTTATCCAGCCACTCCTTAAGTAACCGAGTCTGTGTTTGTATTTGTTCTGTTTTATGGATTTGGGTGAATGACACTGACCACATCCCCACCTTCATGTGCCTGACATCTAAGTGGAAGAGAAAAATATGCACAAATAAAATAATACACAGGTGATATGACTTTGATTAGTGACAAGTGCTTGTGGAGGGAAAAAAGCAAGGTAAGGGTCGGAGGGTGTCATTTTTGATAGGGAGGTCAGAGAGCCCTCTTGGATGCAGTGACATTTCAGTCGAGACAGGAATCAAGGAAGGCAGGAATTGATTGAGCCAGGCAGCAATCTAGGGAGATGTCTTCCAGGGCAAAGAGGCAGCAGGTGCAAAGGCCCTGAGGCAGGAGTGAACTCTGTGGCAGAGTGAAATGGGAGGAAAAGACCCTGGAGAAAGGGACCGGCCCAGTGGCATAGTGGTTAAGTTCGCGTGCTTCACTTCGGCGGACTGGGGTTCACAGGTTCCGATCCCGGGCATGACTGATGCACCGCTCATCAAGCCATGCTGTGGCAGCCGTCCCACATATAAAATAAAGGAAGATGGGCACAGATGTTAGCTCAGGGCCAATCTTCCTCAACAACAAAAAAAAAAGAGCGACCTAGAGAAAGAGGCAGGGACCTGGCCGTGTAGAGCTTGGTGGCTGAGGTCAGGAGTTGAGATTTTCCTGAGGGTGATGGAAAGCCATTTTATGTTTTGAGTGAGGGTGTGGCATGATCTGATTTATGATTCTCAAAGCTCAATTTGGCTGCAATGTGCAGAATAACTATAGGGAGGCGGGAGTGGAAGGAGAGAACAGGAGCTCCTGCAAGGAGGATGCGCTTCGGCTGGGGTGTGAGTGGGAGGCAGTGAGAAGTAGTCAGATTCCGATTGTGATTTAAAGGAAGACAAGAGGACTGACTGACAGGTTGGGTGTTAGGTTTTGGGCCTGAGCCCAAGTGGTGGTGCGATTTACTGCAGTAGATGACCCTGAGGGAAGGGGGTTGGGGGCGGCGGGGGCGGGGGGCGAGGTGAAATCAAGGGTGCTGTTGGGATGTATGGTATTTGAGATGACTTTCGCATCGAGATGACTAGAGTTAGAGAATAAGCATTCCATTAGTGCTGAGACTGCTGTAAATGTGAAATTTACTTTTTTTTACTTCACAATGGGGCTCTAATTATAGAGACATTATTTGCATATAGGATGGAGCATCTTCCCATTTATGAAATCCATCGATATTAATGCATTTTAATGAATTCGAGTTACTCTGTTGATTGATACTTAATTGGTTACTTTTCAATAGATTGTTTACTATCTGCTTATGTAATTCTTTGCATGTATAGTAAAAACTTGCATAACCAGAATGCTCAGGAAATTATTATATTTTCTAATTAAAATTTTGCCAGTCTGTTCTATTTCAGTGCTTCCTAAAAGCCTTTCTAAAATAAATTCATACCATTTCTATCCCTTTGTAAGCCAAACTAACTCTCCTTGATGTGTTAGGGTGTACAGAACTTTAAGGTCAGTGTCTCTTCTCATTGTACACTGGGAGTGGGGTTTAGATTGGGTGCAAGATGGCCCTTTAAGTAGACTCTCCATGGGAAATTGCAGTTTGGACTAAATCACTCTTCTTGTTACTGAGTCTTTTCTCATAAACAAAGAATATTAGGGAAAGAGATAATGGCTAGTTGGGTTTCAGTCAATTAAGGTTTTAACCTGTAAGGGCCTGTTAGAGCTTTAAACTCCCTCTAGGTGAAATTTTTCATAACTTGGGATGCTGGGCTTCTGTTTTGGTGGGACTGGTAATTCCCACTCTTCCTGGGAAGATTTTGTGTATTCCAGGTGCAAAAGCCCCTTGGTAAATGAATGAAGTAGCCTCGTAGTTATCCCACTACGTTAATAAGGCCATCTTTGCCGAAAAAATCACACCAACATCCAGGCCAGGAAGGAGTGCTACTTTTACGCATTTCCCAAACTGGTATTCTAAGAACACTGCCTCTGCAGGATGCTAATAATGATGTGCTGTGAATAAAGTGTTCTCTGGAGGAAATTTACAGTCTTCTGTAAATTCTGTATTGCTGCACTTCTCAGAGCCTCTGTAGTCTTGTTGCACATTATGACTCTCCGGAGGGGTTTGGGGGATAGCATGTGCTGTGTTTCTCAAACATAATCAACCACAGAACCCTCCGGTGGCTCTAACGGTTTGTGTTCGAGGCACACGATCGCGGAAGACTGATGGGGATCATTTGCTTCTGGGCAGCGGGGACCCTGCCTTGCCCGAGAGAGAGCTGTGGTGTTCTGGATGTGTCAGCTTTCAATAAACATGCTTGTCTGAGTGAAGATCAACAGTGTGGCCACGTGAAGAAAACAGGCATTTATTAGCATTATAAACCAGTCCATAACACCTTTCCTCCTCCAATTCCTGATTATTGGTTGGTCTCATAAAAATAAAATAGCTGCTGGAACCTTGCATAGCACCCGTGGTCCCTTGTCCAGGCGGCACGGGAAGCTACATGGCAGAGCATGGTGCCCATGTAGCCTCTGTTTCGTAACCTCTTAAGCAGGGATTATACACCTCCTTGGAGAGCATTTTAAATTTAACCCAAATTTTACAAAGTCATGGGCAGGGGCACCCGTGATGTATTTCTCAGCCCTTAGTGGCTTTAGTCTGTTTCATTGCCAGCTGTACAGACTAGTGTTGTAAACAGCATGCAGTTCAGTGACCAAAACCTTCCTTAGTGCATCCTTTTCAGAAGTAGACATAGTTATTCTAACAAAGCCAGTCTCCATGATCGTTACGGATAAACTGGATGTCAGTTTACAGGAGGCGAGTCAAAGTCCTGTTTACTGCTTAGAGCGGTTTTAACCTGCACAGGTAGAAGTGAGAATTGAATTCATGGAGAGACTCAACTGCGTTGTAATTCTCGGTTCTTAACTCCCACAGTGTTCAGTCTGTAAACAGATTGCATTAAGGATAACCTTAAATAAGATGTATGGTAATTCTAAAAATGAAGACCTGAATATATTGAAAATGAAAGTGAATACGTTCTGTTAAACTTTCGAAATATTCATGCGTGTATATGTACATGTTTACTCACATGTACTCATAATACATGGACACACATATATCATTTAAGTTATACAGTTGTATTTCTGAATATTTTAAATCCAAACAACTAATCTACATTCCTTTTGCTGTGAAGTTTTCACTGATCTTGATGCTGTGAAATAATGCATTCGACATGTTTGCTGGAGGATAATTCTCTGATTCTCCATGTCCTGGCTGTGGACTGTGCGTCAGTTCTCTCTTCTATGAAATAGAGAGAAATAATAGTACTTACCTCATAGGTTTGTTTTAAAGTTGAGTTAATACATGGAACTCACTAAGAACAGTGTGATGCATGGTAAATACTCAATAAATTTTAGCTATTATTGTTATTTCTAAAGTGAATTGTGATCATGAATTGTGAACATGGAGGCAGCCAATGTTTGCTGAAGTTATTGGGAAAAAAATTCCCTATACATTTATTGTACTACAAATGGTCTTTGAAAATTAAAATATAATAATATTTGATTTTTTTAAGTATGTGTATTTGCGTTAAACTTGAAAGATGTTATTTTCTTTGGGACACATGGATTTAAGTATATATGTCGGGGAGATATCTTAGATAGGTAATTTAGAACTATGGCTTTTTTTTCAGTCTTTCAAGTTGAAAAGAAACAACCCATTTAAAAGCTCAAAAGTCCTGTCGTGTTTCAACAACCGATGAATCAGAAGCTTGTGTCACGTTTACCTCCAGTAGATAATGTTTGTAAAATGTGGGCTCTTTAGACTTTGAGCTAATGTGTACAGAACAGAGCTGTTTCGATCTTTGCTGTTGTCGTGTATGCCAGCGAGCGTGTGATCTGTCATGTGGCTGTGAGAGTGACTCACTTAATTTTATTGCAGTAGCTCAGTTATAGGCCACTATGAGAAACATACTGAAAACGTGGTGCCATTACACTGATTGTGATGGTGGAGAGGAAAGAGCACTGGCTTTGATGTGGGAAAGCCTGGGTTCTGTCTGGTCCAGCCATGCCACTCGCCTGCCTCCGCAGTAATGTTGTTCTTGAGGCCAGGGACCTCATTTTTTCCACCCTGGTGTTCCTCAAAGCACCTAGCCCAGGGGGAAGCCGGTGGTATGTTTGTTGTAGGAAGGTGTGATGAATAATCCTGTGAACAGGCACCTGTCCTAGTCTGTGAAAGGAAAGACTTAGACAAGAATATGGTTTCCCACAGTGAACCACGTGTACCAGTGGTAGGAGAAGAGGTGGCTTTAGGTGTATACCAATAGATTTTTAATATTTTATTTATTTATTTATTTATTTTTTTCCCCCAAAGCCCCAGCAGATAGTTGTATGTCATAGCTGCACATCCCTCTAGTTGCTGTATGTGGGACGCGGCCTCAGCATGGCCGGAGAAGCGGTGCGTCGGTGCGCGTCCGGGATCCGAACCCGGGCCGCCAGCAGCGGAGCGCGTGCACTTAACCGCTAAGCCACCGGGCCGGCCCGTGATTTTTAAATTCTTATAGTTTTACATATATATATTTTTAAAGGGTATTAAAAATATGTGGCAGATCAAACTTGTGATTTTATCATTATGTTTCCATAGGTCACAGCTGTTTTGAAATACATTTATTTAGGCTAAAAATAACTATTAGCATAGTGTATGGATATGACAAAAATTGTATAGGAAGTATGTGAGTAGTGTTTCGAAACCATAGTCTGGAGGGTCTCTAGACCCCTTCCTTTTCTGAAATTCTTTATTTCATTTTCTCAATTCGTTGATAATTTAATAGGACCCCTCCCCCAGTCTATATTTTTGCTATGGAAAAATAGCATGTTGGTCGTCCCATTTGAAATACGGCAATACCTTATTTTGGGATATGATGAGTTAATGATCTTCAGTTTACTTAGGGCTAAATGATGACTGCGGGAAGTGAAATGCAGGTTAGAACCTGAGGACGTAACTCTGTGTATAGAAGTGCTAATGGGAGGGAATACTTGTCAAGGTCAATATCAAGTGTTAGTGTAATCATCAGCTGTTTTGTGTGTACTTCTCTTCAATTTGTCCTATTCTTTTCTCCTAGGTTCCTGGTGCAGTTCAGACAGGACAAAGTATGTGTGAAGTTTATTCAGGGCAGCCAGAAGAATGGGAGTGTCCCAACGTGCAAACGAAAAAACAACCGTCTCCTTGAAGTCGCCGTTCCTTAACTGGCACCTCCTCTCTGCTTTCATGGACTCATGTCTTTGTTATAGTGCAATTTGGTTTCCTTTTGTTTGGGGTTCATTGTATGTTTGGGAATTGCCAAAGGCTAATACTGTTAGAGTCCCTTGGCAAAATAAAAATATTTGACTAATCAATCTTTATTATTGGAATAGTTTTAACCCTTAAAGTACACATTCTGTCCTGGGGCAGGATTGTAGAAACTAACAGTGTCTGTGCCATGTCATATGTGTTCTTTGTTTAGTGATCATGTTAGGTCTGTGTACCCTAAATCAACATATTACTCATAAATCATTAATACATCTAAGTATAGGAAATGGTCTTAAAAGATAGTGCATTCATTCATCGAGTATTTATTGGATGCCTGCTCTGTGCTAGGCACTGTGCTAGATGGTATGAAGACTTACCAGGAACCTTTTTTTGTTTTTAAGGCCATTGCATTCTGGCTGGTTTGTGCTGGCTTTACTAAGGCAAAGAGAGTTTGAAAATGTTGAGACCAAAACAGTGGCTGTTGATGATGGACAGCATTATTAGGAATCCTGTAGTATGGTCTTTAGCAATATATACTTCAAGAAGGGCTGGTCCTAGGAAGTAGAAATATATAACTGAGCAGGACTTTTAATTTGGTCAGATCTCCTGTAATTGCTTTTAACGGTAGAAAACAGAATCAATCATATTTTAGAAAAAGTGACAGAAACAGTCCAGTAAGATTATATTTTCCCGTTTTTGGTAAACATCATGTATGATCCTACATATGCTAATATCTGCAGAGTGTTGTTTTCACCCAAATTTGAGTAAATATTTGAAACAGCTAATACAGTGAAGGGCTGAAAGCCTTTCCAGTAGTGGCAAGTGTTCTGTACGATGTGCAATAAACATCCAGGATCTTTTTTGCAAGTTTTATTTATAATATACATTTTGTATGAGAGAGGTGATTGGTGCAGGGTGCATATTTTAGTCAAGGATCAAAATGGTTTGTGTTAATTTGCAGGACTTTTTTTTTTCTTCTTCAAATTTACAATAAGGATTCATTTTGGAAACTACATTTTAAACTTTGGAATCAAATTCTTTCTTATTTGGGAGGATAATGTATATACATTGGTATGTTAAATAATAAAACTGTTCTATTTGGTGCCATTTCCTGGATCACAACTGTATTTTTGTATTTCGGGCTATTTTCTCATGTTGTGTGTCAATGTATTGTTGCACAGAAAGGCTTTACAATCCAAACATTAAATGTTCTCTGTGTAATTGAATTTCACTTATCTTTTATAAACCAGAAACATTCATTGAAAGTATATTCTGGGGCTTTTCTTTTAACTGTTGTACTTAAAAACATTGCTCCCATAAAGAAATTTCCAGAAGCCTTTGTGTTTATTGGTGCAGGTGGAGGATACAATTACTTTCTTTCAGTCTCCTCCAGCAAGGTACCTACAATGGTAGATTGATGGTTCCCAAAAAAGGTGAGTAGGAATTTGGAACTGAGAGGTATTTTTCAAAAACGTTTTAAAAAATATGTAATACTTCCACATTGTTCAACATACAAATGAGTATAAAATAATATATAATACAAATTCTCCATCTCGTCAGTGACCCATCTGCTTGCTTCCCATGCCCACCAAAAGGTAACCATTGTTTTTAGTTACTTTTGCATTACTTTATGCATATGCTTACAAGAGGAAATGAAAATATGAATTCTTATCTTCCTCCTGCTTTAGTAGACAAAAGCTAATATATTATAGACATTGTTCTTTACTTTGCCTTTTTAGCTCTTCATTGTTTTTACAGTGGCATGTTCTTTGTCGTATGGACGCACTATAATGTATTTATCCAGTCCCCTACTGATCATCATTGGGTTGTTTCCTGAATGGAAGTTTAAGTCCAGCATGGAGACGACTAGTATTCCATGGGTCTACTTGTTAAATTTTCCCAAGTACCTTATTTGCAGATTGTTCATTGTGATAATTAGCCACAATAGCCATTAGCAACAAGGTATTTTCCAAAATTGTATTTCCAATACAGAAACCATTTAATCCCAAACTTCATAGTAGGTGTTCTTCAAAGATTTAAAAACATCTCTACAAAGTAGTTTTAAATAAGAATATTTTTGCATATACATCCATCGTGTATAGTCTTATCACCGAAATCTTTGATAATTTCTGGTCATGCAATTCATTGTAGGTGGGTTGTGACTTTCCTTGGTGGGAAAGGTTTTCTGAATTTTAGCAAAAAACCTTCCTTATGTACCAAGGTGAAATTTGCCTCCTTAGACTTTCCTAAACCAAGCTGGCCAATGGGGAGAGCATCCTGGAACAATACTATTGGAAGTGAGAGTTCTTAGTGCTTCGAATGTATGTGGTGATACCTCCTTTCTTTTCCATAGGGAGAAAGCTGAGAGCAATTATTTAGAGCTTTTCAGCTTAGAAATAGAATATTAAACCCTGGTTTTCAATCCTGAGGTTAGAGTTGACTGCCCTTCAGAGGCAGCCATTTTCTTGTTGGAAGCCCTTCACGTCCATCCCTGGGGAGAGCAGTGATAACTTGACCCCTCTGGAAATGAGGGAGAGCCACCGTGCTCCAGGTGACCAACTACAGAGCAATGTTTCCATAATGTCGCCAAGCCAACCTGAGTCAAAACCACAAGGAAAGCTTGTTTTATAAAAACAAAACAAAAAGCCATGCAGATTCCTGGACCATATGCTTTCCCAACTGAATCAGAATCTTGGAATAGACTTGAAAATAGGCACTTTAAAGAAAATCTCCAGGTGATCAGGCACATTAAAATTTGAGAACCACGAAGAAAAATACTAGAGCTTCTCTGTAGCTACACACAGCCATCTGTCTTAACAAGCCCTCCAGGAGCTGATCCTGATGCACAGCCCAGTGGATCAGAGTTGGCCTAGAGGTTCTCTGTAGCTGCACATGGCATTGGTGGCCAGACCTACCAATGCTGCCCACCCAGCCCCGCTGCCTGCCTAGAGGTTACTGATAAACTAACTGTAGCATTGCCCTACTATAGCGAGTGAGCAACCAATACTTCTTTATCCTTGAATTTCTGTCACTGTCGTGCAATGGGGAATTAAAGTCTTGATGGCACTTCAGAATTCCTGTGCACCCCGGCCTGGCCACATGGCCCTAACTTTTTCCCCAACCACCACTTAGTGGCCCAGCCCCTGGAGTGAGTGGCTTGTAGGTCTAGACTAACAGATGTTGTGCTTGAAAAAAGTAACCAGGTAATGAAGTAATGATAGTCGCCAAGTTTGCAGTGTGGTTGACCCGTGACTTTGACTTCCATCTACCACAGGGCAAGAAAGGAACATGGGAAAGTTCCTCTCTAATAGCCTCGTTACAGTTTTATGTTTCACACTCTTGGAATAGTAACTTGGACCCAGTACTCAGATGTAAGACGTTCAGCTCAAGTTTGAAGACCTTTTTGATACCCTACGGGTCATGGGGTGTTATCTGTAATGCCAAAGCACCGGGACCACGAGTTCTGAGAATCATAGGCACATCCTCAATATTGAGGATTTGGCTGAAATCTAAGAGAATAAGCAGTTTTATTATCATGCCATATCAGTATGCTGAGTGAGAACTCTCAAGTTCATGTAATTGAGTCTAATTATGATAATTAGAGCATGGTTTAAAATTCTTTTAGGCTAAATATAATAGCAGCATTTTTTTTTTCTTATATGCTCTTTTCCATGTAATAGGTAAGGTGTTTAGGTTCTAAGATGTTCAAATAACAAGTACTCTTTTTAAAATGGTGTGTGTTGGTGGTGTGGGGAAGGATTTAATAAATTCCTTAATGTTTCTGTTCTATTAAGTTTTTCCCAGAATGCGTTGTAGTAAGAGCCTTTGTTTTTAAGCTGGGCATTATTTTTCCATTAATACTGCAGCACTCAAATTCACTCAAACAATTAGATGCAGAGGGGGTGGAAGGGAAGAGAATGAAGAACAGTAGTTTTGCTCTTTCCTCTTGGTGAGAAAAACAGCCGTGAGTTTTCATTGTGAGTTTTCATTGTCCATGTGAAGATTTCATGGACATGGTCGAGGAGTTAATATATGATCACTGGAGGGGCTCTTTGGATCTCGTTGTAACAATTCTGTAATGTGCTTGCTCTTTCTCAGGTTTTTGTTAGTTAAACCCTAGGAAGCCATGGCCTTGACGAGCTGGCATTTGCTTTCTGGTCTCATCAGCTTCTATTTCAATAGCCAGTCAGTAGAAAATTAGTTGTTTTTGAGTCGATTTCCTGCAAATCTTGGAATTGTTTGCCTCATTCTCTTTGGTTTGAAGATCATTTTCAAAATCTGGAGTTAATCACGGTACAGCATAAGCCTCAATCTTTTCCTCATTAACTTTTTTTTGCTGGCATAGTGGCCAGATCCCCTCTGTTCAGTTCCATAAAATTCAACAAAAATTTAACTTGGTAACCAAGGAAAATAGTCTCAGCTGCTCGGCGTTTAAGGAGAAAACTGGGAACAAAATTTAATTTCATATTCACCCAAAGGCCTGGCAGTACTGAGAGAAGGAAACAGATTAACCAGGCACCTTGTTATTTCACTTTTTAAAAAATTTTTTTCTCGTTTTATTGATATATAATTGGCATATGATATAGTAGTTTTAGGTGTACAACATAATGATTTGATATAGTAAATATTATAAAATGATTACAATAAGTTTAGTTAACATCCATCACCTCACGTAGTTACAAATTTTTTTTCTTGTGATAAGAACTTTTTTGTGTGTGTGTGAGGAAGATCAGCCCTGAGCTAACATCCATGCCAATCCCACTCTTTTTGCTGAGGAAGACAGGCTCTGAGCTAACATCTATTGCCAATCCTTCTCCTTTTTTTCCCCTTTTTCTCCCCAAAGCCCCAGTAGATAGTTGTATGTCATAGCTGCATATCCTTCTAGTTGCTGTATGTGGGACGTAGCCTCAGCATGGCTGGACAAGCGGTGCATTGGTGCACGCCTGGGATCCAAACCCGGGCCACCAGTAGCGGAGTGCGCGCACTTAACCCCCAAGCCACGGGGCCAGCCCCGTGATGAGAGCTTTTAAGATCTATTCTTTTAGATCATTTTACTTATTTTATACTCACCCCAACTTTCCTATTTTCTTTTCTTGTTTTTCTTCTTCCTTCCTTCCTCCCTCCCTCCTTCCCTCCCCCCCTTCCTTCTCTCCTTCCCTCCTTTCTTCCCACCCTCCTCCTCTCTCTCACTAATTAATGGATCTGGCATATTCTGTTTAAAATGAATATATTTTTAATGACATACACATCAGCAATGTAGCTATCAAAGAACTTTTACATAGTGAACATACCCCTGTAACGAGCACCCATAAAAAGAAGCACCCCAAAGATAGCACCCAGAAGTTCCCTTCTCCATCCCAGTCATAGTCCCCCACAAAAGTAACTTTTCTCTTGTTTTCTAATTTTGCCCTTTTTTTTTTTTTTTTTTTTTACTTTATATGAATGGAATCATACAGTATATACTCTTCCTGTCGGCCTCTTTCATTCAACATTGTAATTGTGAAATTCATTCTTATGGTTGCATATAGCTAAAGTTTGCTCTCCTGGCTGTATAATCCATCATGTGGGTAGACTGAAATTTTTGTAATCCCTTTTACTGTTGTTGGGCGTTTGGCTATTATGCATAGTGGTGTTGCACACATTTTTGTACATGTCTTTTGGTGAGTATCTGTATACATTTGTGCTGACTATATAGCTAGAAATGGAGCTGCTGGGTCACAGGGTAAGCATATGTCCAGCTGTAGTAGATTCTGTCAAACTGACTTCCAGAGGGCCTGTGCCAGTCTACACTCCCACCAGCAGTGTATGGGGTCGCAGTTGCTCTGCACCTTTGCCTCACCTAGATTGTCTGTCTTTTTGATTTTGTTCCTCCTGATGGATTTTAGCTTTAATTTGCATTTTCCTGATGACTAATGAGCTGGAACACCTTTTCAGTATTGGCCATTTGCATATCATCTTTTGTGAAGTGCCCTTTCAAGTATTTTGCCATTTCTTCTGTTGAGCTTGTGTATCTTTTCTTTTTGATTTGCAGTTATATTTTGGATATGAGACCTTCCTCAGCTGTGTGTGTGGCATGTGTCATCTCACAGTCTTTTTACTCTCTTACCAGTGTGTCTTGATGAACAGACATTCCATTTTAGTGTAATCTAGTTTACCAATTCTTTCATTTATGGTTAGTACTTTTTTTTTTTTTTTTTTTTTGGTGAGGAAGATCAGACCTGAGCTAACATCTGTTGGCAGTCCTCTTTTTGCTGAGGAAGATTGGCCCTGGGCTAACATCCGTGCCCATCTTCCTCTACTTTATATGGGACGCCGCCACAGCATGGCTTGACGAGCAGTGTGTCAGTTGGTGCACGCCCAGGATCCGAACCTGCGCACCCCGGGCCGCCGAAGTGAAGCACACACGCTTAACCACTACACCACCTGGGCGGCCCCCTATGGTTAGTACTTTTTGTTTAAAAAATATTCGTTTGCCCACGTTTATGAAGATATTTACCTATTGATTTCTTTTAGAAGCTTTATTGTTTTGCCTTTCACATTTAGCTCTTTAGTCTACTGGAATTTAATTTTTTTTTGAATGTTGTAGAGAGTCAAGGTTCATTTTTTTTCCGTATAGATATCCAGTGGACCTGGCCCCTGTTATTGAAAAGACCATCCTTGCCCCACTGCACTGTTTCTAGATTCTCTCTTCTATTAACATTGATGATCTTTGTGTTGATACTAAAGCGTGTTAATTATTATCACTTTGTAACATGTTGGCATAGTCATGTAGAAGTGAAATTCATAACTCTTAGAGGTGCTCCACTCTTGTGATAGAAGAAAAAGCATTAAAACTAATAAATACCCATTTTCAGGTATTTAGAGTAGTGATAGTTCATCAGAATTCTAAAAATATGAACATAAAATCATCCCTTTCCTTTAGCCACAAGGATTTGGGCATGGGAGTTCCTAATGGGATCATATGGGGAAAATATTAAATGTTTCCTTGAAGTAAATTAACAACTTCTAATTTTATGGGATATTTAGATTTTTCCATTGACTCAGTGGTTTCCATCCATATTACTAATCATCCCCATTTAAAATTTTCCATAAAGTCTTCATAAAATTATCATAGAAGTGCATGTGAATATTTTCTCTTGTTTTTAGGTAAGACTGCCTGTTTCTCAGATTCGGTTCTTTAGTGGTGGATAATGAGAGACCTCTGAGGGATTTCTAATTCCTTAACACTCTTACAATATTTTCACAGTCTTTTACAACTGGTTATCTTGTGCAATGATAACAGTTTATAGATGAGGCCAGATGGTGCTAGAAGTGGAGTGTGCATCCTTGGCCTCTCTAGTACTTGCACATCTGTTTTAATTACAAAAAAAAAGATTTTTCTAAATCATTTCCTAGGACTCACCCAATCCATTCTCTTGTGTGCAGTTCTGAGCTAGTTCAATTCAGAATTGCCTTCTCTGAAATGATCACTGCAAACTCAGCTTCCTGAAGTCGAGATTTTAATTGACAGAGAGGAACAGTACCAAAAGAGCATTTAGTAGCATTTTTTCAGTAGCATTAAAGGCACACATGTCTTGTTTCTTTTTCTCATGAGGGACAAATTATAGGCAAAGGAAAACATGTTTAACATTCATTTTATATGCAACAATAATAATAATTGCCTGGAAAGGTACAAATAGAAAATAAGTTTGTATCAGTGTAAGCTCATACAAGGAAGGGAGAGAGATACAGTTGTTGAGGCATTGCAGAGCAGAAGATAAAAATTTTCCTTCCTCCATTTAGAAACCTGAAAGTAGTCCTTTAGCTACAAATTCACCTTTTTCGTTTGTTCAGTTATATAATGTATATAGTGATATTGCCGTTCTATTGTCTGTTAAATCCTAACTTCTAAAAGGGGATAGTGTCATGTTTAAGCAGGGTAATCATCAGGACTCATTCTCGTTGTTATAGCCCCTAAAAGTGACCTGAAAATGAATTTCCTAAAGTTTGAAAACAGCTTTCAGAACAGAAGCTCATAGAAAATAGGACTGTATCACATGGGACTCAGCACTGTTTTATTCAAATGAAACTACCTAAGCCTTTCTGATGAGGAAAAATCAGTAAGTTTCTATTCAGATGACCAGCCTGGCATTTTTGAGAATCAAATTCAAAAAGAGCTTTACAACTTTAATGCTGTCAAACATGCCATTTACATAGGAGAGGAGAAGACTTATTCCTATCTTGAGTATTATTTTGTAGAAATTGGGTAACTATAAACAAAAATGAAAAAGAAGATGTTCACAGGTATCTTGGTGTTTGTTTTTGTTGGAAAACACCTTCACTTTACTGTAGCTTTGAATATAAATGAGACAGAAGTTTTTGATCTGGGTATTGTTATGGACAGGCGCGGCAGGAATTAAAGTAGAGATCCAGGAAATGGCAATAGTTGAAATCTAGTCTTCTGCTCATCTTGGAGGCTGTTTGGTAACAGCTGTCTTTACTTCCTCACACAAGTTGGACTTGGATCTGACAGAGAAATGGGATCTGGTAACATTAAATGAAAATCACTTGGGAGCCATCGCTGAAACATTATAAAAAGGGAAGGAAATCCACCCATCAATTTGTTCTTTCCACTAGGAAAAAAACCCTCCAGATGAAGATGCCGTGTGTGGTGTCTTGAACTGCCACCAAACCACACCAGACACAGAAAGTTTGTTTGAAAGAATGTATTTCACAAATGTGATTTGGTACACATAGATGCAGACACACCATTCACGTCCTTATCTAAAGAAGCCATTTCTGATGGGCACATGTGGCTGATTAGGAAAATTGGTCCAGGTCTGCTCTACTCATCCTGGATTGCTCAGGAGTCATCGTTAGTCACATGTTGCCACTTACCTCCCAAACACACCCATCTCTGAATACTTCATCTTTGGGGTACCCACTTCAGGGTTTCATTATATTTTCTGCTGAGACATGGTACATTCTAGTTACAGAATCTGTTTTATGTTGAGTGTAGAGATTTAAATACTTCAATTTTGCCATCGAGTCCTATTTTGATGTGATCAAGTCACTTATTTTTCACTAACTTCATCACTATTTATTCTTTTCATGGAGCTAATAAAATACCTGTAAACCAAAATCAGATCCCTGAATGGGCCATTTTGCTCTATCTTCGACTTCACTCAACGAGTCTTGACAAATGTGTATCCTTAGACAACAATGCCAGTCGATGACTTGGCAGAAACCGTACATTGCTATTCAAATGAAGGTACATTGAGAGTGTCTCAAAGGTTGCCGTCTTGATTTAGAATGTGGATGCTGAGAATTAAAAGTGTTATTGAAGGAAAAACACTTTCAACTCTTACCTAAAAAGAAGAGAATTTTTCCTTTGCACAATGCAGTTTCAAGAATATCAGTGAAACAATATTAAGAGATTATCTCCATTGCCTAGTTGAATGGTTCCCAAAATTTTCCAGTATGAAGACGCCCTTCTTAATTTATTCATCAACACTTGCATGATGGTGGTCATGCTTTAACATCATTTTTAACATTTTTGGATTGGGCAAATACATAATTTTTATAAGTTCACGACTTAAGTAAATTTGCATTTTCTTAATCATAGCACATCTCAACACATTTGCAAAATAGAATTACAAATGTTTGCAGTCATTAATACAGTCAACAGACAGGGTTTGGTTCATGTGGACTCATGGACCCCTTGAAGAAACTCCAAAGTTGGGGAATTGCCAATATGTATCCTCCAATCCCTTCACTTTACAGATAAGAAAAATCAGGGCCCAGAGAGATCCAATGATGGGTCCAAGGTTTTATGGTCTCTGGTAGAACTAGATTGCCATCTATGTTCTGATTTTTCTACTCCCCACCACAGGCTCCCTTAGGAGGTTTAGGAAAAGATGCCCAAACTCCTGAATTTTCATTTATGAATTTATAGTGGTGGATATTGATGGAAGACGCCACAATACAAAAAAACATGCAGGAAAGATGGGACCTCAATGGAGAAGCCAAAACTGGAAGTGCCCAGCACATAGTAATTGTTCAATAAATAGAGCAGATGAGAGTACAGCTTCTTTTCCATAACTAACCCTCTGCCCTCCCTGAGCATTCCAATTCCCTTAAACATGAAGCTTTCCTTGTTCTTGTTTACTCAAGTTGTACGATTGAGTGGTCTAGTCTGCTTTTCCTGAAGATATTTATTTACAGTAATTCAATTCCCACCTCCGTCCACTCTCCCCACCACCCATAACTTTGTTTAGGGGACTTACCTTCCGTACCGGGGCCCTGTCCCTCCGGCAGGAAGTGGGCACAAGCAGATGGATTGTTCTCATTTCCCAGGCAAATGTTCCAGAAAGAAACTTGGTCTCTTGTATTGCTAAGGAAAGTAATATTGATATGAGCAATTAAATGAGTGTTCCCCTGGTCTTCATTCATTCTTTCTGGTATTATATGAGATATCTCTAAGCTAATTAAGATGGTGTATATTCCAAAACCAAATTATATCTTTAATATCATAAGTATAAACTATCCTGCAGCATGAACATTCATTCCAGAAATGCATTTGCATCTTCCCCACGTCCGTGAAATTGTTGCTTGAGTCTTGCTGGACTCCCTTTTCATGAAAGAGCCATTAGAGATGTCCAAGGAAGAGTGGTTTGCCTCAGGCAGAGCCGCGCATTCGTTCAGATGGTCCCTTCCTGGATTCAGCACTCTTTCAGACAAGTCGAGGCTGTACCCTGCTGATTTCCTCCAAAAGGCAAAGGAGAGAACAGATACCCTCAGCTGCCTGAAAAGACATAGGGCATTTAGGTATTTTGTCTCCTAGGGAAAATTGTTATTTCAAGTTTATTTGATAGTGACCACGCATAAAGTAATAGTATTTGAGTCTGTTTAACACTTGGTGCTTCATTTTTTTTTTAGAACAATTGTAGCTGCTTGCAACACACCATTTGTTTAATAGGAAGGATCAGGGAAACAGACTGAGTCTCACGAGGCTGCAGTAAGCCGATGCCCGCCACCTCTGATAAACAAAGTACTGATGGGCATTTGTACAGATTTGCACTGCATAGACCCAGGGGCCCTCATATCTTTTATCTTTTAGGAAAAGCATTTAGAGCAGATTGGAAGTTCCTTCCAGAGTCGGTCGGCTTCATCAGATCTTAATCCTGTTTATAAATACACACACACAGCCCAGGGCTGCCGGAGCACACACTGACTCCTGTTTGTTTTTTGAGGACAAACCTTCACTAACGCTCACGTCGCCCTGCCATCCCCCTCGCTTGCCTCAACCTCTCCAATCTCTCTGTCTCTCAACCTCCTCAGGCCTAGTGCGAAGCAGCAGCCCAAATCATTGGTTTGGCTCTGAAGCAATCCTGGGCAGGCCCTGTGGCGTAGCGGTTAAGTGCGCGCGCTCTGCTGCTGGCGGCCCAGGTTCGGTTCCTGGGCTCCCAGCGAGGCACCACTTGTCAGGCCATGCTGTGGCAGTGTCCCATGTAAAGGAGAGGAAGATGGGCACAGATGTTAGCCCAGGGCCAGTCTTCCTCAGCAAAAAGAGGAAGGATTGGCATGGATGTTAGCTAAGGGCTGATCTTCCTCACACGAAAAAAAAAACAAAAAACAAAAAGCAATCCTGAGATGTCTGAGGAAGATTGCTCACAGTTTTGTCATAAAAAATTAGTAACTCAAAATTGATGATTTTGATAAATTGATAATAAATTGATGATTAAAATGGCACACAGTAAATGTGTTACAGATGAGAATTTGATTGGAGAACTACTGTATGAAACTACAACAACCACCTTGGTTCTCTTCTGAAGCAACTCTGGGGAAGTCCACTCTCTTCAACATGACAACAGTATCATGTCCTCATTTAAAAAGTAGAGATCTGATACCCTCCATCTCTTTGCCCGCCCCATGTGCCCTGCACTCCAGGTCGTCTGCAGCCCTCCGAAAACGCAGCCCCAGAACCACACGCGGAGCCCTTCAATGCGACAGCCTGGCGTTCTCCACTTCCGGAGGAGCTGACATGCTTGATGCCACTTCCGGTTAGAGAAAAATCAAAAACAAGCTTTCGGAAAGAAATTTAAAAAGTAAGATGATGAGAAATAAAATTTACAAAAATGCTAAACTTTTCATAACATGCCTAAGAAAGACACATTTGTATTATCCCATTGGGGATAGACTTCGTCGTTGATGAGTATGTTCGGTATAGCACATTTTTAGAAAAAGAAGTAAGCTATTACTTTCTTTGCTGCCACCCTCTTATATTCTAGACCCCCTAATAAAATAATTCTGTTACAGAAGAAAATTAGAATAGTGTGATCAGATATGTTTCCTACAAACAAAAATGGCTACAGCTCTGAAAATATTTTTTCAGCGACTGCAGTACGGAGGAAAAGAACGGTGGCTTTAGCATCTTAAACATGTCCTTCAGCACCTGGTGTGACCGACAGCTAAGAGTAGAGACAGACTGGCAAACTTCTGCCTGCACTCCAAATGGCTCTTGAACCTGCACACCTGGTGCTTTGGACCGTAAAGAGACATAATTGCATCTGCAGAGTTTAACTTATGCTTCATTTAAGATTTGTAGGGAATAGCTTACTACTGTTCCCCTTTAAAACCTTGGGGCTCAGATGCTAAAGCTGCCTGGACTCTTACTTCTTCTATTCTGGCACTCATTCAACATGGGAAGCCTCATTTGCATTTAAATTTTAGATATGGGGCCTTTCTTAGCTGTACTGTTCATAAGATTTCCATGCGCTCGTGACTGACAGATGGTTATTTAAAACAATCAAGTGTATGTTATTCTTTGAAACCATATGATTCAGTCTCTCTTGTGGCTAAATTGTTTTCCCAAATGAAAAGTGTCTAGAATCCTCAGCTCTGAAGATGGTGTATGTGTGCATTGAAGATGGTGTGTACATTTAAAAATAGAAGAAAAATCTTGCTATGTGCTTCCTTCTTTGAACTTGAACTTCATCTTG
Organism: Diceros bicornis minor; assembly: GCF_020826845.1. Lineage (NCBI taxonomy): Eukaryota > Metazoa > Chordata > Mammalia > Perissodactyla > Rhinocerotidae > Diceros > Diceros bicornis. The sequence goes on from NC_080749.1 coordinate 70,227,772, forward strand.
CAAACAGGCAGATCTCCTCATCTGTGATGCATCCAACCAGGAAGTACCGGAGATATTTTTGTAACTATTTTGCAACATAATGCTGCATCTTTCTGACTCCCTTGAAGACAACATGTCCTGTCCCTCAAAGATCATAACACTTGGGTTAAAATTTTTGAAAAGCAAAAGAACAAAACAGAATTCCATGATGCTGGCTTGGTATCTTGGTATCTTGGATTCTGGTATCCACCAGAATCAACCAAGCAAGGTCCCAGATGCCAGGCCCCTAGAGGTCACTATTAATTCCTTCCCTGCTACTGGAAAAATATAGCTTCCTTTCATGCCATCGGGAAGATGCTCCATCACGCTCTGCAGGGTGGACTGGTATGTCGGCCTGTGTGACTCTAGGCCATTCTGACTGATGGGGAGAAAGGGTGAGAGAGATGGGAGAACCGACGATGACATCATGGAGACAGGGACGTGGCCAAGCTGTCTGAACAGAGCAGCAGGCAAGGAGGTCACAACTGCCAGGGCTGAGAATGAGGGAGGGTTTGGGCTGGTGATGATAAGTGGGAGGAAACAGTGCTGTGACGGCAGAGGCAGTTCAAGTAGGATGCCTTACCATACTCTCTAATCAATAAATAGTGTCAGTTATATCCTTACTTTTCTCCTTCCAATTAGTCTTCTAGGACTCAATTATAAAAATAATATTATTAAATCAAAAGTTATTGGTCTAAATCATAAAATTAACTTTTCAGAAAGACTCAACATGGGAACTTTCTAGGGAATGAAACATCCTGTATATTTTGAATGAAGTTGCTTTTTGCCTCCCTCATCCCCCCACCATTCCACTCCCACTGACCCACTCTGGACACCATCGCTTTGTGCCCAGGGAGCACCCCTCCTCCCCACACTTCTTTCTCGTCACCCCCTCCCCTCCTAGGGGTGTTGTGCACAACTGTGCTTGGCAGTTTATCTCTGTCTTTCCGTCCTCTCAGCTTGGTTCGCTGCATCTCTGGAAAGTTTACTCTCTTCAGTTTGCACACACTCTTAGAATCTCCTGCCTTCTTCCCCCCTAGCCTCTCAGTTTTCTCAGGAGAATTACATTTCTTCTTCATCTTTATGGCATTTTTGAGCCAAAAATGTGTGCTAATCATAGCAAAGTAGCTCTTTCCTTTAGAGCACTTAGCTAACTTGAAATGTTTACATTTATTAGGGAGATTTTTCTGTGAGTTTCTCTCTCCCCTACAAGAGAGTAACTCCATGTGGGTAGACACTTTGGTTTTTCTCACTTCTTTTTTTATATTCCCAGCTTCTGTATAGTGGCAGACACTCAGTAAGTATTTGCTGAATTATTAAATGAATGCAATATTTATTGAGCACCTAGTATATGACAGATACTGTCCTAGGTGCTGGGGATATAATGACAAATAAAATTGACACGTCCCCGGGCTCTTGGAGCTTACATTCTAGTTGATAAATGCATCAAATTATCCTATTTAAATAAAATAAAAAGCAACTGAAAGTAGACATCATAAAAACCAGTACGATGGGCTGGCCCCATGGCTTAGCGGTTAAGTTCGCGCGCTCCGCTACTGGCGGCCCGGGTTGGGAACCCCGGGCGTGCACCGATGCACCGCTTCTCTGGCCATGCTGAGGCTGCGTCCCACATACAGCAACTAGAAGGATGTGCAGCTATGACATACAACTATGTACTGGGGCTTTGGGGGGAAAAGAGGAGGAGGATTGGCAAGAGATGTTAGCTCAGAGCCAGTCTTCCTCAGCAAAAAGGGGAGGATTAGCATGGATGTTAGCTCAGGGCTGATCTTCCTCACAAAAAAATAAATAAATAAATAAATTCTTTAAAAAAAAAACCAAAAAACCAGTATCCTCAAGCTCTAAAATCCCTGAAAATAAATATAAGGTTCTATCTCCTGTCTTTTTCTGGTTAAAATTTCTCCTTAAGCGCCAGCTTTCAAGTGGAAATAGTTCTTATTTTACCTCATTATCTTTCTCTCCTTATGACCAATATTATAAAGTATTATTTTCGACTATGTGTCATTGCAAACATGAGGTGTTTCAGCCACATTGTAATATGAAAAGGTTTTGAATATGAGGGTAGGAACACAACTATCTTTTAGATCAGTTTTTATGGGAAAAGGTATTCATGTGTCTAATAATGAACTTAACTCTTGAAATACAGCCTATCTGCATGGTTAGAGGGGATTTCAGCATGGGTAAAACCCAATGAAATGTCTAAAGAAGCATTGCAGAGTGTTAATAATTTGGCTTTTTTTTTAATCAATGTAAATATTTTATCTACTCATTGCCCCAACATCATTATTAAGAGGAAGAACTTGATCATGGCCCTGCAATGTGGTATTAGTGCTGTGTGTTTGATTCCCAGATAATGGGATATCATCTCTCAGACTTCTCCTCTTCCAAAGGGAAAAACCAAACAAACAAGTCAGCTGTCACCTCTGTTGATGTGGAAGGCCATTCCCCAACTAGAAAAGGTGGCAAACCTTTTCAACAAGTCACATGAATTCTCACTAGGTATTAAAATTAAAAGAGACATTGTGAGAACTTCCTCCCAATGAAAAATACTATACTGATTTTGCAGAATGTCTTTTGTTTTCCTGCATTATTGCTTCTCTTTCATTCATCCATCAAATACTCACAGAGAAGAATATTATGAAGACTATGTAGCAACATAAAAAGTATATAATATTCCCTGTTAAAGTCTGGAAATAAAAATTGTGTCCTATGTACAAAATATTTACATATGCTACATGTTACATTATCATGGCAATTGAAAAACTGAATTTAAAAGTTACGGTAGCAGTGACTTTAAATTGAGCCTAACGGAAGTTGAAACTTTCACTGCCTTCTCTGTCATTTATTTCATACAATTATGAGTGTGGCAAAAAGCAACAAGCATATTGATATTTAAGATAATGAAGGAATGGCATATATTCATTCAAATATAGTTAATCTTACAGTAAATTTTTTATTTATATCAGTTCTGCTTAAACGTTTTCAAATACTTTGATAATGACTCTCTTAACAAAATCTGTTCCCTGCTGAGGCAATTGCTTTCTTATGAGTCTTCTTATCATTGCCAAGAACTTCTAAGTGTATATTTTCTCATGTGAATCATGATGTAGTGAGAGGTGTGGTACGTCTACTATTGAATATGGGTGAGCCCAAGTGTCAAACAAGCATTTACTTTTAAATACATGTTATTCTGAAGACTCTGCCTCTTATATGAACTAGAATCTTCTACATGTGCCTCTCATTAGAAAAAAATTGGTATGGAGACCTGTACTTGAAAAACATAATTTAAGGATAGTTTCACTTCATTAAAGATTTCCTCCCTTTAGGAAAAAGCTTACCGTGGGGCTTATTCAGACAGCCAACAACATCAGTGAATTTTTAATGCTGAGTTTCTAACTTTTCAGAAAGACTGATACTGCTTAAAGGGGAGCTAAGACTCCTGGGTTCCCTTTACATAATTCTCCTGTCCCACTAGATCACCCTCTCTGTGTCTTTCATTGCTTTAGCACCCCCGACTGAATGAGCACATTTTCTGGCTTCATTTTTCCAACCATGGAGCCTTTTCTTCTTTACATGAAGGTAGAGTCAACACAGCAGCCCTGTACCTCTTAAGAATTTGCACCTCCTGCTGGAAACGTTCTGCTCAGGGCAGGCATTATGATCTCTTCAGCTAGGAGGTGCTGGCTGAACTTTTCTAGACCAAAGCTTTCATCTCAACCCATTAGAGAAAACGCCACATAAATCACTGAGTCAGTGACAGCCCAGGAATGCAGCACATGCCTCCATCGGAAAGGGCCTGCAGTCTTAAGTGAGGGGAAATGTGAGCCTAGGATTCAGACCTGCTGGAGGCTGGCCCCTTGAAGATGGTTTTCACCCTACCTCATTTCCAGTGTGGGAAGAAGGACAAAGGATTTCAGGGGCGGAAGAATCAAAGTCAGACTGGCGCTCTCCTGATGTGGACAGGGACTCAGAGGCCAGATGTTCCAAGTCACATGTGGAGAAGTGTTTGTGGTTGGATTCTGTTTGAAACTGATTGTTGATACTCTCATGAGACAGCCTGTGACAAATTGTATAATAAAAATGTTAAAAATAGCATATTTATTCCCTGGAAAAGCTGAGTTCCCACAATTCAGTGAGCTGGGAAAATTGCTAAACTTGTTGGACACCAAGTGCTGATTCTCTGTTCTTATAACCCTTTCATTACACATAGGATTTTCCATTATAATTTTTGTTTTTCTGAATTCCAAACAATGCTCCAGCTAGCCCTTAAAAAAAAATAAAACAAATAAGTCAACTTATATCTTTGAATAAAATTTTAAAATCTAAACAAAATGTACATAAATATTGATAAATTAATTACAAAAATGACACTACCTTTTTCAGAAAATTCTTTATATATATATATATATATATATATATATATATGCCTTGCCCAATAGAACTATAATGTGAACGACAAATGCAATTCACGTATGTAATTTTAAATTTTCTAGTAGCCACATTAAAAAAGTAAAAAGATTCCACAGAAATTAATTTTAATAATATATTTGACCCCATATATCCAAAATCTTATCATTTCCACATGAAATCAATGTAAAAAATTATTGAGATATTTCATATTTTTTTTCTTGAATTAGAGGTGCAAAATTCAACTTGTATTTTATACTTACAGCACATCTCCATTCAAACTACCCCCAGTTCAAATGCTCAATTGCCACGTGTAGCTAGTGCCTACTGTATTAGATATTACAGGTCTGTGCCATAGCAAACATTAGAATAAAAATGAGAGAAATAATCCTCTGTCTAAAAGTATGTAGATATTTATCAGTGTTTTATAGGGCCTTTGATATACAATGGAGTGGTAGGACTTCCAGGGCAGAGATCTTGGTTGAGAATGTAGGAGATGAAGGATAGTAAAGATGGAGAAGGGAAATGCTTTGTGTGGCTGTGACTGCAGTGAACTAGGATAAGAAGTGTTTGCTATATCTAAGCAACTTCATAGATTTCAAGCAGCACTATGTATCAGGAAGGCTTTTGGCTGTAAGTAACACAAACCTGCATTACGGTGACTGTGATGGTTAATTTTATGTGTCAACTTGGCTGGGCCATGGTACTCAGATATTTGGTCAAATATTATTCTCAATGTTTCTGTGGGGGTGTTTTTAACTTTCTGTGGGGGTGAGATTAACTTTTAAATTGATGGACTTAGAGTAAAGCAGATTGCCCTCCATAACGTAGGTGGGCTTCATACAATCAACTGCAGACCTTAACAGAACAAAGACTGACCTCCCCCCAGCAATAGCAAGAGGGAATTCTGCCAGCAGACGGCCTGCGGACTTGAACCACAGCATCAGCCCTTCCCGGGGTCTTCAGCCTGTTGGCCCACCACGCAGATTTTGGACTTGCCAGCTTCTATAATCACGTGAACCAATTCCTTAAAGTAAATATATATATACACAACCTATTGGTTCTGTTTCTCTGTACAGTAAATTAAACCAGAAGGGTTTATTTTGTCACAGAAGATATCTGGAGGCAGGTAGGTGTTGATTTTGGCAGTGTCTCTGGGTTTTTCTTGGCCTTTCCCTCATGCTTACAGCCACATGGTTGCAAAGTGGATGCTGCATCTCCAGATACCACATCTGCATTCAAAACAGAAAAAAAAATGATCCTGGAATGATATTGAGAAAACAAAACCTTGCAAAATCCTCCCCTGTAATCTTCTATTTATACCACATTATATCAGATATTCAGTACTAGCTGCAAAGATGGCAAGAAAATCACGTGCTTTGTTTTCCTAGCTGCTACAGTAGAAAGTAGCAATAGAGGAAGAGATTGAAAATTAATATTGGATCAACCAATCTGTGGTGTCAAACACTAAGTGCAAGTTGGTGCAATCCTTTTGGAAGGGAGAATATAAATATATATATTATAAGCCATAACAATTCAAACATTCTGTATGCAATAAGCATTAAGACATTCCTTTCATGGTTATCTATAACTTTGGCTTATACACTTGTCATTTTGGCTGCCCAGGCTCCAAACACCTTTTCTATTTGGAGAGGAATACAAGAAAACAGTAAGGCAGGACCCACCAAAGAAGGTAAGAGCGGCAGATATTTCTTCCTCCCTGGGAGCTATGTTGTGGTCATGGGACCTTCACAGCGCCTCAGACACTCGTGGAATTTTGGATCTTTGTGGAGTGATGCAAGGCTCAAGGTCCATTCGATTATTTGAATCTGCTGCTGCAGGGGGTAAAGTCTAGGGTGCTGGGCAAACATCAGAGGCGGCTGCGCTTGGCAAGGCTGCTGAGAGTACTGACCTCACAGGTTTCTTGGGAAGAGCAGGGGAGATGAGGCTGGCAGAGCCCCTGGTGCACAGTGAGCCCTCCACGCATGCATCTTCTGTGCATAATGTGACACCACAGCTCTCTCTTCCTTGCACCTGAGCCGTAGCATCTCCCTCCTCTGAAAACGAGCCCCTCTCCCTGTGCTCGTTGCCCCTGCTAAAGTGTGGTTGCCTTCCCTGCCTCTGGCCTCCAAACTCCAGGCTGTCTCAGAGCCATGCTTTCTTACTTGTAGACCTGAGCAACTGGAGCCTGGCCTTTTTCTTTTTAATGAATCCCATTGCCATCTGAATAAAGTCTAATCCGCATAGCCTCGCAGCAGGAGAGTTCCAGAATGCCCACATGGGGGAGACTTGGGGGCAGCAATTTGATGGAGAGGATTGAGAAACTGGCTTATTTTTTACTTAGATGCATTTTATACATCAATAAAAACAGTCAAGTTTTAAAAAAAGCCAACGTTAAGGAGCTCCCAATGGTCATATCTGGGACAATTTTAGCAACCAAGTGAATAATGATAATAACGAATTATAGCCCATAAAATAAGAATACATGAGTGCACACTGATACAAATAAATAACTGAATGAAGAAGTTAATGGAGGAAAAGGGAAAGCTCTTTTTCAAAGTAGAAGCATCAGGAATAAATGTAGAAGGAAATGTTGGCAAAAACTACAGTAATAATTGCTTCAGGCAAACATCATCAATGGATGCCAAAATTAGTAGGTGAGAATATGATGAGAAACACTATATTTGCATGATCTTACATGATATGTATTATTTATAAAGGGAAAAAATATTAAATTTACAGTGGAGAATTCTGGCAGAACCACCTTAACGAAGTGATCAAAAGTTAACGTTACCAGTAATGGAACAAATCGTGTCTCCAGATACGATTCTGTGGGAAGAACACATATTGCCTCTGTGATATCTTTGACAAAAATACATAACCTCCATTAGTGGTTCTCAGCTGGAATTGATTCCCTCTCATACTCAAGGGACTTTTGAAAATGTCTGGAGACATTTTTGATTCTCAAGACTGGAAAAGTGCTACTGGCATCAAGTGCATCAAGGCCAAAGGTGCTGTTACACATACAATAAAAACAATGCAGAGGACAGCCTTCTGCAACAAAGAATTATCTGGCCCAAAGTGTCAATAGTGCCCAAATTGAGAAACCCTGACCTAAATTTAACTGTGAGGAAACATCAGATAAACCCAAATTGGAGGACAGTCTACAAAATAACTGGCTAACACTCTTCAAAGGTATGAAAGACAAGGAAAGATGGAGGAACTGTTCAAAATTAAAGGAGACTAAAGAGACAGACATTTAAATGCAAGGTGTGATGCCGGACTGAATCCTGAATGAGGATGGACATTAGTGGAATAATTGAAGGAACTTAAATAAGATATGTAGATTAGATAATAGAGTTATATCAGTGTTAACGTCCTGATTTTGATAATCGTACTGTGGATATATAAGATGTTAACTTTTAGGGAAACTAGGTGAGCAGTAGACAGAAATTTTTTGTACTATTTTTACCACTTTTTCTTGTCAGTCTGAAATTATTTCAAAATGAAAAATTTTTTTAAGTAAAAAATATTTAAACATAAAAGAGAAAAAGGAAATGAAGAAAGACGTACAAGGATCTGAGAGAACAGAATAAATATTGATGATAGGCAAAGAAGATAGAACATATGGATAATATGAGAACCTTTCTGAAATTAAAAAAAAAAGTTTTGAAACTCAATATTGAAAGAGCACACCATCTACTCTGAGAATATTGACCCATAATGATCAACACCAAGACACATTCTAGTAAAATCACTCAACTTGAAAGAAAAAGATGATATCCCTTAAGTATCTAGAAAAAAAGAGTATGTGATTTATAAGGAAAAGAAAATGAGATTATTATACTTGTTGATGCTAATGTGCTTTGTGAGAAAAAATATGGAGTAACAAACTTAAGATACTGAAGAAAACAAGTGTGAATCAAAGATTTTCTTATCCAGCATAACTTTTAAGTATAATGGGCGCAGATAGAACTCAGGGAATATTGTTCCTATGAGCCCTTCCTGTGAAATCTTCTAGAAAATGAGCTTCAGACAAAATAACTAGACAGATATTGACAGACATAAGGACTGTTGGTGAGCATTAAGTTCAGAAGTCCCCTAAAACTAAGACGACTAATTGAATACTAAGTGAGAATGCTTAGAACTGTATCCTCTGATACTATAGATATTGCACAACCATTCAAAAATGGAGGAGAGAATATTTTCAGAAATCATATTGGTATTAATCTTATAATTGCTATATGAGACTGTTATGTGTCTAATATGGGGTAAAACAAAGGAATAATTATGAGATATTCAATTCTATCATCTCCTTTGCCCCTGGTTCCTTGAGAACCAAGATTCTTGATATGGAAGGAAGGAGATACTAAAGTAATAGAGAAGAGGTTAAGTAAAAACTCTGTGATCTCAAAACTGAATTGGAACTATCGATATAAACTCATGAGGTACTTGATCTTATTTTATTTGCAGATATGTTTACTGAAAAGACCTATAAACAATAAACTACACAACAGCAATGAGCATCTCTAGCACCCTGATAGTGGTCTTGCAATACCATTTTTCACTACAAGGAACCAGGTCTCTTTGGAGAAATGACTGATTTCAGGTGTAAGGCAGGAAATGAACAAGATGACCTTGGAACATCTTGACACACCAGATGGCAAGTAAGCTATCAAAGACTACTAGGGTCGTGTCTAAAGGATTCTGTGTCAGCATCTCAACACAGAGTCAATGTGAAGAGGCTTCCACTGGCCAAAGATGGAAATTTTTGAGTTAATGATCATTGTAATGGATTAAAATTCATCAAATATGTTTAAATCCATGATTTCACAAAAATAAGGAGAGTAGTTATTACTTTTGGCACATGATAAGAAAGCAAATCATTATCTTGAACACGGGTAAATAGAGCTATAGAACCAGGCATTTATCCTCCCTTTCCTATATGAACTGTATCACTGTGTAACCAAATAATGGATGAGGGGAAGCATCTCTTTATGAAAGTATTCTAACTAATAAATGAAAAAAAATTGAACTAGAATATTACTATTTTGCAAACTATAATGAGTGGCTATAGGTATTGAGTATCGATAATTTCTCGAGGCCGGCCCCGTGGCGTAGCGGTTAAGTGCGTGCCCTCCGCTGCTGGCCTCCCGGGTTCGGATCCCAGCACTCACCGATGCACCGCTTGTCAGGCCGTGTTGTGGCAGTATCCCATATAAAGTGGAGGAAGATGGGCACAGATGTTAGCCCAGGGCCAGTCTTCCTCAGCAAAAAAAAGAGGAGGATTGGCATGGATGTTAGCTCAGGGCTGAGCATCCTCACACACACACACACACAAATTTCTAAAATCACAAAAAGACAGCCAGATATTATGTGACTCTATAGTCTTCAAAAATACCACCTACAGATTTGTCAAGGGGTTGGAACTAGAGTCTGACCCTTTCTCTAGATTCGACTTCCAATTTGCAGGAAATACAGAGAACAGAGGAATAAGTCAGGATAGAGGCTAGTTATGGAGAAGGGAGGGGTGGTAATTGGGTTTGGGGCACATTGAAGTGCTGCTAGGTTGACTGGTGAAGTTTCTTTTCATGACCTTGGAGGTGTTTGCCACAATAAAAATAACAAGGAGATGAAGAAAAGAAACAAGACAAAACAACCAAAAGATTGAGTGAATTTTTCCATAACTGTTAGTTTGGGAAGGCAATGCCTCACAGAGGTCATAAGTTGATTTGACATAGAAAACTTACTTCTAGGGGACTTTGGGTTAAGTTTCCTCCAATTTATTGTAACCTTTCATGAGCAGTAGATTTATTTTTAAAAAATAAGTAAACAAAACAGTGATAAGCTTTGTCCCTTGCTCTCCCAGAAGTGGTGAGAAAATAGAGTTGTGTGTTTTCTCTTGCAAAAGCATTGCTTAATATTACCTAAAACATCTTTGTAATTTCTCAGGGCAATAAATTTCTATGAATCAGTTAGGTATCAAGACAAGACACATGACTCTGAACTGCTTTTTTATGCTACCTACTAATTCATATTGCCTAGGTGGAATCTTTTAGATATGTTGGTGCTTGCATTATAGGCACATGGAGGCAGTGCCTTGTATACTGAAGATACTCAATAAATGCTTATTTTATGAAATTTAAGTGAATAAATTAGAGGAACATATTAATCTGCACCATAAGTTGGTGAATAGCTAAATCCAGAGTCTAGACTCACATGCTGTTTATTGATTTAGAGCAGGAAGGTCTTCATTAGGAATGTCCCAAAATTCAGTCTCCTATGTTAATTCCCTGCATCATCTCATGGCCTTAAGTCAACTGATGACTACCAAACTGATATCTGCAGCCCAGACCTCTCCCCTGAACTCCAGAGATATTCTCCAATAGCTTACTGAACAGCTCTACTTGGATGGCTAGTAGGCATCCCAAATTCACTATTGCCCAGGCCAAATTCCTGATTTCCACCTCCACACGCTTTCTCTACCCAGTTTTCCCATCTCAATAAATAGTTGCTTCTTCCTTCCAATTGCCTTAGTCCCAAATCTTGGGGTCATCCATGACACCTCTCTATCTTTCACACCCCATGGCCAATCCATCATCAAATCCTTTTGACCCTACTTTCAAAACATATTCAGAAATCTGACTGTTCCTCTTGACATGCACCACTACCACTGTGGTTCAAGCTGCCATCATTTCCTTTTATTTCAATATAATTTCAAACATATAAAAAAATTGCCAAACTAGTATACCCATTACCCAGCTTCACCAACGTCTTACATTTCTCTTCAATTACTTTATCATTCATTTATCTGTCTTTTCTTCCTTCTCTCAAACACACACACATACACACACAAATATACATACATATATTTTATTCCGAACCTTGATCACTTGATTAAAGTGGTATCTACCTGGTTTTTCAGTGTTCAGTTATAATTAACTTTATAATTAATAAATAATTTCTTCCTTTATAATTAATGAATAATTTGTGGGGAGACGCTTTAAGACTATAAAAAGGATGCTGTTCCTCATCAAATTGTCAACCACTAGTTATAGCTTCCATTGATGATTTTCAAATTCCACTGTTCCTTCTACATTTATAGTTGCCCTTATTCTGCAAAGAAGAGATTTCCCATTTCCCCTTTTATGTGTTATGTACTTTTTTACATTAGTACGAATGTATGGACACATCTTATTCAACGTGTTATATTCAATTACTTTTATGATATATTTTGATGCTCAACTGGATTATCCTTCTCATGTATTTTATATCTAGGTATGTTATAAATCCCATAATACAATATTATGTTCTTCGCTTTAAGAAGTGAGCATCTTTAAAATAAATTAAGAGAGGAAAAAAGGTCTTTTATTTTTACCCACATATTTACCATTTCGGTGTTCTTCATGCCTTCCTGTAAGTCTGTGTTTCCATCTGGTGTCCTTTCTCTTCATTTTGAAAAAAAAAATCTCGTCATTTTAGTAGTGCAGTCTCCTATTCTCTACTCTCTCTCTTCTCCTTCTGGAACTCTAAGTACACAGATTTTGCACTCTTGATATTGTCCCATAAGCCACTTAAACTCTATTTGTTTTTTTAAACTTTTTTTTCTTTTTCATGGATAAAGTAATTTCTGTTAATCTATCTTGAAGTTCACAGACACTTCCTTCCATTCTTGTCAGTCTATTCTAGTGACTTTTTTTTTATGTGAGGAAGATCAGCCCTGTGCTAACATCTGCCAATCTTCCTCTTTTTTTTTTTTGCTGAGGAAGACTGGCCCTGGGCTAACATCGTGTCCATCTTCCTCCACTTTATATGGGACGCCACCACAGCATGGCTTGCCAAGTGGTGCGTCGGTGTGCGCCCGGGACCCAAACTGCCGAACCCCGGGCCACCACAGTGGAGCACGCACACTTAACCACTTGCGCCACCCGGCCAGCCCCTATTCTAGTGACTTTTTCATTTGAAATGTTATACTTTTCAGTTCCAGAACTTTTACCTTTTTTATAGTTTCCATTTTCCTGCCAAGATTCACCAGTAATAATGGCTACATCTTCCTTTAAGTCCTTGAACACATTTATCACAGCTGCTTTAAAGTTCTTGTCTGTTAATTCCACTATCTGGTCATCTTGGGGTTGGCTTCTATTGTTTGCTTTTTCTCTTGACCATGAGTCACATTTCTCTCTTTCTTCACATGTCTAGTAATTTAGATTTCAAACTGGACATTATGGATGATATATTGTAGAGACTCTTGAATTCTGTTATCCAATTATTCTAGCAAACGGTTCACTTGGTTAAATTTAAACTCTAAACCCTGCCTCTCGTTCAGTGTGCAGTATTTAAAATCTCTGGTCAGTTCTTGTGGTGTTCTTCCTAATGTTCTTCACTGGGCTTTTTTACCTCATGTGTTTGCAGCTCAGAAGTCATCCAAGGAGCTGAACGAAATTTATGTGCAGATTTTTGGGCATCCCCACTCTGTGGAATCTTTTTTCCTGAGATTTCTCTGCTCAATTTCCAGTTGCTCTTACAGGCCCTAAACTCTGTTCTCTCACTCTTCAAACCAGCAAGACTATGCTTTTTGAGTCACTTCTAGCTGCCCCATGTTATGTGGACTGGAGTCTGCTATCCAGCGAAAACTCAATCTCACTTAGCATGATTCCTTTCTTTTGAATTCTCTCCAGTTTCTGCCTGCTTCTGATCACTTGACAGTGCCTTAAATTTTTTTTTAAACATTGTGTCCAAAGTTTGTAACTGCTATCCATAGGAGTTTAGTCTGATACATGTTACTCTGCCATTCCTGGAACTAGAACCTTCCATCATTTCTTACCTAGAATAGAGCACTGGCCACCTCATTGGTCTCCCTTCTCTCACTCTTGCCCCTTCAGTCTGTTTTTTACCCAGCAGTCCAAAGTATCCTTTTAATATGTAAGTAAGTCATATCATTTCACTTTTCTGGTCAGAACCCTCTATTTATTTCTCACTTCATTTAGAGTAAAAGCCAAATTCTTTGCAATGACCTACAAGGCCCTCCATCGTCTGTCCCCCTCATTATCTCTCTCTATCTCATGTTCTACTCTAGGCACACTTGCTCCCTTGCTGTGCTAACACACAGTGGATATAATCCTGCCTCAGAGCTTTAGTCCTGGCTGTTCCCCCTGCCTAAAACGCTCTTCCTCAGATATCCACCATGCACACTCCTTCACTTACTTCAGGTCTGGCTCAAATGTCACCCTCTCGGTGAGACCTTCCCTGACCATTCTGTTTAAAAAGCACCCTCCTCTCCTCCCCTCTCTTCCCCACCAACGGCATTCCTTATCTCCCTTCCTTGCTGTAGTTTTCTACTTACCACAATACTTACCACCACCTAAAATATAATCATTTGACTATTTCGTTTATTGTCTACCTCCACTAGAAAAAATGAGCTCCATGAGGGCAAGAGCTTCTGTCTCTTTTGTTGGTTGCTGTCTCCCCAGTGCTGGAACAGGGCCTGGCAGTTAGGGGATGCTCAATGGACATTTGTTCAAAGACGACTGAGTAAATGTGGATCATTCCTCCTTGTCAGGCAGGTCTATATTTAAACCATAGATACAAATACAATGATGGAGTTTGACTTTTCCTAATTAGGGATCTGGCAATAAGATAGGTCTATCAAACTCTTACTGTAAGATAAACTTATGTCCTTTCTGTCCCAGATACGGAGAACAGCAATAATAAGCTTCATTCTATCTAAAGACCTGTCCAACTCTAAGTTTATATGATGGTTTAAATGCATGTGGTACAATGCAAAGCATGTAGGCTTTGGCATCGGACAAAGAACACTCTGGACTTTATCAGCCACAAGGCTTTGGGTTATTTAACCCCTCTGAGCCTTAGTTTCCTCATCTAGAAAGGAGGATAAAGACCATTATCCAGGTTTATTGGTTGAGATTAGGTAAAGTTGGAGTGATGGAAAAATCCCAAATAGTAAAGGATCAAACAAGATAGTAGTTTACTTCTCTCTCATGTATAAGTCTGGAGGTTGGTCCAGAGTGGGTATGGCACTTCATGCCACTGGGGATCCAGGCTCCTTTCCTCTTGTGGCTCTGTCCACAGCAGCTTTCATTACCATGTTCACCTGAAGTTCTAAGACGGTTGTTCCTGCTCCAGCTACCATGGCGAGTCTCCAGCCAGCAGCAAGGAGGAACGAAGCAGAGTCTCAAGGTCTACAACAAAGCAGTTACCCCGATAACCAGAACTTAGAGAAATAGCCACATAGAAGGTGACTGGAAATGTAGTGTTTATTTTGGAGGGCTATCAGCAGGTTGAAAATGTTATTACTGTGGAAGACGGGAAGAATGAATATTGGGGGACAAATGGTGGCCTTTAACTTATTGTAAAGATTAAATGACTCTAAGATTCATGATATCTAGAAACACTTAAACTGTTAACTATCCTCCTCCCTTTTCTACATTAAATCATCTCTTGGCCTTTCTCTTTCAAGAAAATCAACATTCTTTAATCCTTTCCTTCTGGTTCTTCTTTCTTACACATTTCTGCTATGCTTTCCTAAACCTTCTCAGTCTTCTCCAACTCTTACAGGTAGAGATGAAATCTAATCACACCAATCTAAATAGGGCTGTTCCAGGTGATGTTAAGCCATCGATGCCCATCTTTGGGTGGGCCTGTCATCTCTATAGGGGTTCCTTAACAACAAAACCATTTTGATTGCTGGTTTTCAAAAGGTGTCCCGCAGATCCTAAGAGTTCCTTGGGCTAAGATGTAATAAGACAGATGTACGGTATTTTATTTGTGTTTGTTCTGATACCTTTAGCTCTTTCCCAGCACTGCATGCAGAGCGAGGTTCTAGGATGTCACTCACAGCCTCTAAATGATCGATGTTTTGATTTTAAGTGGAGGATTTCTTTCCCCAAATAAAAACTTATGAATACACTTCAAACAGATTAAAGCACAATTGTACTGGTTGAAGCAAGGGTCGGCAGGCTGTAGGCAAAGTACTGGTCTCCATCGTTTCTTAACTCGTTGAGAATCAGTCAGTAGGGGAAGAGTGCTACTGATTACAAAAAGGGATTTGGCAAGGAAGTCAAGGTTCTTGTTCACTTGGGTGACTCCAGCTAGAAACTGAGGCCTGGTTGCCTAGCAACTCAACCCAATCCAGGACAAGCTCTGCCAATACCTTCCCCGAATCTGCCACTAAAAGAAGCAGAACTAACGATTGAAAGTCAAGGAACTGATCCACAGAGTTATAAATAAAACATAAGTGGACGAACTGCCATCAGGCCCTCAATGTGTTGGGAGCCCGAGGGGAGAGGGGGCAGATGGGTAAGGAGAGTGAGACCGGCACCCACCCTCCAGGACAAATCATGAATAGGTCTATTTCTCAACCGTTTCCTCTCCCCTGCCCCCACATGGTGTTGCCTTTTGCACTTCAATTTTCTCACTATCGTCTCCTGCATTTCACCTTCTAGTTCCTAATCTTTCCTTAGTTCTCACTTTAAAAGTTGTCTTTCCTGACATTTTGTCAAAAACATTGTTCTGCCTTTTCCTACGCATTGACATACCTCCTTCTTGTTTCTATGTCTAATGCAGTGGTTTTCAAATGGGGCAGTTTTGTCTCCCAGGGGACATTGGTAATGTCTGGAGATATTTTTGGTTGTCACACTGGGGCTGGGGGTGGCGTGCCACTGGCATCTAGTGGGTAGAGCCAGAGATGCTCTAAACATCCTGCTATGAAGATCCTACTGTGTGTGGTCAGTCCCCCATAACAAAGAATTACCTGGCCCAGATGTTACAGTGCTGAAGTTGAGAAGCTCTGGTCTGATGCATGTATTCTCAACAAGGACAGTAGATTAAATATTACAACGGCTCAACCCTACCTGACAAAATCTTACTCCTTACTTCCTTAGTATTTAATTTCCAGTGGCAAGTAAAAGTAATGTCTTTAAAGCCCCCTTATGGAAGTAAGAACAGAAAAAGCGTTGAGAAACACTGGTCTAATGTTAGGAACTTTTCAGGGTGAAGAATCAGTTGTACCAAGCCCTTAGACAAAGCACAGCGTTGCAGTTCAGCAAAAGCTGGTTCCTGGCCTTGATATACAGCAACCTCCTAGAATTAAACATGAGTTTAATATAGATTGGTTCTGATTTTCCTGGGAAGAAGGGCAGGCAGGCCAACCATCAGCGATCTAGTCCTTCTTTGAGAAAAGCATATATTCTTTCAGGCCCCAAAGGCACCCTAAAATGTTTTGGGCCAGTAATTTACTTAATGACACCCAATGACCTAGAGGAATTAATGTGCCTTTAAATGATGAGTTTTTATGGCTTCCCCAAAGGCCCTAATTTATTTGCTAGTTGAGCACCATAATGCAGAAAACAAAGGCGAAAGTTTTAAGAGCATCCCATTCTCACCCCTGAAAAAAATTCTGCTCTCTCAACTTCGCATGTTTCTTTTTGCTTAAAGGTAGTTCTCCTATTGAAAAGGCTTGAAATGACATTTCTTCTCTGAAGGTCAAAAGCAAACATATCTCGCTGGGACATTTTATCTTGCCCAGGGTATTAGAAAAGACATGTTATAAAATGACTAATATCTGTAACTCTAGACTCTGACCAATAACTTTTTTTTCCTCTAACCAGTTAACATTTTTTAATTATTAATACAAATTTTTATCAAATCTGGTTGGAATCCCCTGAGATATTATACTTTTACCAAGAGAAAATGGAGGACGGTCAGAATGTGTAAAATTTGGCAGACTTTCAGTTTGATATTCTTTCTTTTAAAGCTGTTTGGTTTTACCAGGATCTTCCACCCTGTGCCGGGGAACAGTCCCAGGAGACAATTCACTCAAAGAAAGGAGGCTCTGAGGAGCTTCAGGGGGTGGAGCCCACAGCAGTGGCTGGCCTCGAAGAGGTGAGGAGTCAAAATCTCCTTTAAAACCAGAAAATACTCTTACAACTTTGAGGACAAAGTTTGGGGCCTTGTTGGTCAGAGTAATTAAGTAGAGGTCGGTCCAGGAATGTGGCCTGTCGATCCACACAGCTGCAGAAGACTCTGGGAAGAAAGGCCCCTCACTTCCTGTAACTGTGGATTGTTCCGCTGGGACTTCCTGTCACAGGCTGTCCTCGGGGCTCCAACTATTCCTCCCCTCAGTTTTTCCTCCTACCAGTTTCCATCATCTCTAAATAAAAGAATAAGTGAGTTCATTGAAATTGATGCCAAAAAAATATTTAACACTAGAGCTACTTTCTAAATGAATTCACGTCTCCAAACATTTTTCTACGAAGTAATTTTAGTTATAGCTTAAAAAATAAAATGAGGCAGGAATAGGAAAGAGAAAGCCTTTATGAAGCCAAAATAGAAGTTTTATTGGATTCGGTTCCAAAAATAGAGTCCCTGGGTTCAGCTCTTATTGTGACAACGTAGGGCAAAACCATTTAGTTTTACATGCATACCATATTTTCATTTTAAACCTGGCTAGTGTTCCAACAGAGGAAATTATTTTAGGATTGTGAGAGTTTGCTTTCCAGAGTCCTTTGAGAACAATTTAATTGAGTTTCATGGTACTTTATATTTTTAATTTTAGTGTCACAATCATCGATGTTTATTTAATAGTACATAGAACGTGTATTGTCCATTAAACAAATAAATGATCTAAGGACCCACAGTGACCATTCCACAAGCCAAACACGATGGCATCAATAAAGTGCACACGCTATTTTGTAGGCTTAGCCCCTCTCACTACCAAGCAAAGTGCAACCAAGTAAATTGAATGTTTCATATTGATCACATGAATCATACACAAAAAGAAGTATTCTGGCCCAAAAGCTCAAAGCAATTGGTAATAACGCCTTAAGCTTGTGTGCATTTCACCAGTTTTCAAACACTTTCTTCACATATATTATCTCATTTGGTTTTCTCAGTGATCTGTCAGGTAGGCCTACTAACCATTACATAGTGGATGTGGACCCCATCCACAGTTAAGGTGAGGAAGAACAGAACTTATCTATAACACATTAATTTCTGACCCTGGCTTGGTGGGAGTAGTTAATTTTCAGGGCTCTGTTACCACCTAATTTCCAAAAAACACTTCTTCCGGGTAGTAGAATCACAAAATGCACCGTAGGTGGGGAAATTGCAAAAAGCCTCTTCCTCCACGTGAAGGGCCTGGGTGCGGAGAGCACATGGACTTCACCCAGCCTGCACGGTCACCCTTGGGCCAGGCACCTTTGTGTAGGACACAATCAACACATGTGTATGCAGCCCTGACAATCTGTCTTCCTGGGCTTCTCCTCCATCCTGTCAGGGTAGGTGCCTGAGTTCTTGGATCCTCTGAATTTCCAAGACCCTGGGAAGGGGAGGTGGGAGGGCAGGGGCACAGCTTCTGGTTGTCCACACATGTGGCACTGTGATGCCGGTAGTTCTTGTCTGTATATCGCCTGCAGGCCTGGTGGCTCTCTGCTGTTTCCATTACACACTTGGGGCATGGGGATGTCTGCTCCGAAGCCCGTGGTCCCTTCCCCAGATGCACCATGCGGCCATTTCCCCTCAGAAGTTCCGGAAAGAGCAGCACTGGGGCCCTGTGCACATGGCTCTCACTCTCTCAGACCTCTTCTGTCTCCATCTCTCACTCTCACTTGCTGTCTCGCTCTCACTTTCTCCTCTTCCTCCCCACAGGCAGGCCAAGAGATCCTCTCTATTCTGGGAGAGAGAGGAAGAGGAGAGAAGGAACTCTTCCTTGAGACTCAGGCTTTTTAAGACAAAGCCCGACCTTCCTCTAAGCTACTTCTGTGTGGCCCTGCTACAAACCCACCCAGAGACCATGAGAACAGGGCTGACCACCTCCTTGAATAGAAGTAAAAAAGGGGGAAGAATACAAGGTGGAGGAAATTATCTACATACAATTACTATTCTTTAAATGGAAAATAAACGGCTGTAAAGGTTGGGACCAGGACAAGACTGAGGCCAAACTCAGCTGGATCTTTTACATCACGGCGTGATAAAGCAAGGTAGGTATTCAATTACCAGAGAAAAAGGATGGGCCAAGCCTGCTTATGTTTCGAATTGACTATCGGAGTGTGGTCAAGGATGAGAACTAAGTTGCTCCAGTTTTTTTCTCCACTCTATTGGGTGCATCTTCTCTGGGGAGTAATGGAATCCAGCACGTCACATGACTCTGACAGGCTGTCAGGCAGCAAGTCTCTCTGAGAAAGACCAAAGCTGAATAGCTGGCCTGGATGCGTAAACTCTGCTACCTCATATATGCTATTCCCATACGCTGAGCATGTTGAAAGGCATGCACTCTCTAAAAAGACTCTTTGATGTGTTATTTTTCTTATGGAAAGTAACACGTGCTTTGGGATACGTAGGAAGACTTTAAATCCAGATGGGGGTAGGGTGCTGGTGGAGAGTGACATCTTCAAGGAAGAAGTGCCGTCTATGGGGAGACCCAACAGTTGAATAGGAATTACCCAGAAGAAGAGTTTGGTGGAGAGAGCAAGAATAGAAGGAAGGGCGTATAAAAGCCCTGTAGGGGAGAAGATGCGGCTTGTTGAAGGAACTGAAAGTTGCTGACTATTGCTGGAGCAGAAAGCAAAAGGGCAGGGTAAGGGAATGGAATGCAAGGAAAATTGGAAATTTAAGACTGGAAAATTCAGGAAGAGAAACGTCAGCACAGGTGAAATTGGCTGGATATAGCAGAAACCCAAATAACAGTGGCTTTAACAAGATAAGCATTAGTTTTTCTCATGTAACAAGAGGCAGGGAGATATTTGCTGCTGCTGGTTGGGTGGCTCAAAATTATCAAGGCCAAGATCTCAGTAAGCCCCTTGCCCGTTTTTTCATGGCTCCAATCAGCACTTTCACTTTCCAGGAAGTACGGAAAAAGCAAAAAGGGAAAAAATGGTGCATGTTTATTGAGTCTGACCTTTAAAAGAGTTTTCCTGGAAGCCCGACTCCCAAACTTCACCTTACATCTCTTTGTCCAGAGCTCTATCATAACAGAGGCCTAGCTGTCTTCCAGATATCAGACAAAAGTGTTGGAATTTACCTTGAATGGATACATTTGATACATATTTCCACCTTCTTAAACCAATCACTGTGGATGATGCACTGATTGGCCCATTCAGGCCTTTGTTACGTTATTCCTGAACTACAGCAGGAATTTCTTGCGAGATTTCATCCTGTCAGGGCCCTGCCCAAGAGAGTTCAGAGACCTTCCATTACTGCAGGGCAGCTTTCAAGACTCTCCTCCAATGTACCATCAATTAAATTTAACAAAAATGTGTTAGGCACCTACCACAGGCAGACAGGCTGGACTAGTCCATGCTGCCTAAATAAGCAAGTCATTTCCACGCCCAGGCCTTGCTCCCCACTTTCCCTCCTTCATCCTCTGCATTTCACCTACTTGATTCCAGTGTATCCTTCAGGACCCTGCTCAGGTCCTAGCTAGTCCTGGATGCCATCATGCACATTAGGTTATGAAGATTCCTTCCTCCTTTTAATTCACAACACTCATTGTCCAACACCAATTGGCTAGCAACTAGAAATGGCCTGCCTTGTTGCTATCTGGTTTTTATAATGTTATTGAGTTTGCGCATAGGCATGTCCTATCTCAGCTTTACATCTTCCACATCAAACCTTCAGATATGTTTAATGTTGAAGGAAGAAAACCAATGAATAAGTGAATGAAAGATTACAACGTAAATGCTCCAAAAACACTCAGTTGCAGTTTTAAGATCATTATGAAACTTCCTTGGATTGAACTTGTCACTTGTCCTCAGCATTACGTGGCTAGATTTCCATTGAGACATGACACCAAATACAGTGGAGGGACTTGGTTTGTTATACTTCCAGATCCTTCTATATATTTATGACAATCATTTTCCTCTGTAGATGGAGAAATTGATTTCACAGAGGAAATCAGGGCACTAATTAACAGAGGTGTTAATTACATAAGAGGCTCGGCAGGTTAGTATCTGTCCAAGCAAATGGAACATATGTGATTGCTAAACTGCTTGTTGAAATAAAAGAAATTCAGATCCCGTGGTTACTATTTAATTCTGATATAAAGCAAGTGGATGCCTTCAGAAAAGTAACAGTTGATTGCTAAGTATAATTATATCTCAATGGAAGTCAAATTGTCTAAGAAAGTCTCATAAAACTCTGGAGAGTTAATCTTGAATATAGCAAAAAATTCACATTAGACTTTTGTTGTATCAGTAATCAATCCGGCTTTATGGCAGGATTCTCAAAATACAAGAGGGGCCTTTGACTTTTCAATAAAAGTGATGAGGACTTTAAAGCTTATGACCGTATTTGATTTATCCATGGAGACAATGGTTAAATGCAAGGTGGGTGCATGAGGTTTACTGTTTTGATATAGCATTTGAAGAGGAATTAAAATTCTTTCCTAGGCCTGCTGGCATTGAGTATATCTGAACTTGTCTTTAAGTACAGAAAAATCTCTGTCGTGAATAATGCCTGGAATAATTTTTCCAAAATGGAAAGTGTTTTACTTTCCTACATCAAATGATTTTGTTCAACAAGACTAGCCCACACACTAAAAATTAATGTCAAAATCTTTCACAATGTGAATTAGTTTCGGCATCTCTAATTCTTTCTCAAATTGGGTCAAGATTCACCTTGGGGCTCTTTTACATTCTTCTGGCTCTGGATAGCAGCTTGAGGCCCAGGGTTACCGAGGCCCTATTAGCAACATAGAAGGAGCAGACAGCAAAAGGCCTCTCTGCTGGGGTTACTGCTCACCTCCATCCCTGCTTGCATGGCTTGTGAATCCTGACTCTATACTGATCTGCCTGTCTCATCACCTCCCACATCTACCTGCTGGGCCTAGAAACACTTATCCTCCTGCTTTGGTTAAATTCCTGCAAACTACTTTTTTTCCTGTTTAGATCTACAGGGGGAATCTACAGGGAACACCCCCTAATACCGATTTAAGCTGGACTCTGATCAGACCTTGACGCAAGCCTCCCCTCCCTATTC
This sequence comes from Diceros bicornis minor, assembly GCF_020826845.1. Taxonomy (NCBI): domain Eukaryota; kingdom Metazoa; phylum Chordata; class Mammalia; order Perissodactyla; family Rhinocerotidae; genus Diceros; species Diceros bicornis. The sequence continues at coordinate 70,250,206 of NC_080749.1, forward strand.
AATGCCTGCTCTTGATGCCATTATTTTTTTTATTTTTTGGTGAGAAAGATTGTCCCTGAGCTAACATCTGTGCCAATCCTCCTCTATTCCTGTATATGGGACGCCATTACAGCATGGATTGATGAGCAGTGTGTAGGTCCACTCCCGGGACCTGAACCCCGGAACCCTGGGCTGCTGAAGTGGAGCATATGAACTTAACCACTATGCCACCAGGCCGACCCCTTGATGCCATTATTTAATGGAACCCTCCACTGCCTATATTTTGCCTCTTAGTGCCTTTGGAGCATACAGCTATCAAAAGCTGCTATAGAAGTATTCTTATCCTAGAGGATCAAAACTGGGAGTGGGAGGTAAATTAAAAAGTTGAATAAAGTATAAAATCATAAAAATGATGTGTACATATCTTAAACGTTCTATTTAAACCTAAAACCTTTTAATGTACATTTATTCACCAAAGTTTTGATGACGGGCCAAGTTCTCTCTGATTCTAGTTCTGAGCTGTCTTTCTGGCGTAAACCACTCCATAGCGTATTATCCATCATTTCTAGTTTTGGTTTCTTCATAGTGGAGGGAGAACTTAAAGATGCTTTTAAATCTAAGTTTTTATGACTCTTTCAAGCTTTTAAAGCTTTATTGCCCATACTTCAATTGATGGCAACTTTATTCTGTGTAGTACTTTGCCTTTGTCAAATCTTTCCAAAGCATTTGACTTTGTTTTCACAGGCACAACTCTCTTTACACACTCATATGTCATTGATTTACACAGCAGACATTATGTTATATAATTACAGTAAAGCACGGGTGTCATAAACAGATTTGGGAACAGACGCAATCGACTCTTGGTAAGTATATAACTCAACAGGTAGAGAGCGAAATGAGAAAGGAAGGAGTACCCTAAAAGCAGTGAGTGAGTATTCAGAGTGCTGTGGGCATTATTCAGCGTGTTCTAAAGAAGGAATAGAGATACGTCAGAAATCCGCTGGCCCCTTACTGCTCCCCAGCCACCTTACTATACTTCCCTAGTTTACCCCCATCTCCTAGAAACTTCATAGCTTTCCTTAATATCCCTCCCAACCCCCATCCTGTCTTTATTCAGTTGATGAAATTGCTTCTCATTTCTCTTTAAAAAAAAAAAAAAGAAGCTATGAGAAGAGCTCCCACCACCTCATGTACATACCTACCTATACCTGTATGACATTCTCTGCCTCCCCTCTTGTTACTATGGATCAGCTGTCCAGACCCCTATCTGTGACCAGCCCCTCTATTTGGGCCCACCCATCCCCTCTCACATACTGAAGGACTTACCTCCTGCAATTATTTCCTTTTCCAGGGGCATCATCAATTTTTCCCTTTTCCCTTACCATTTACATTAGCATACAAGTCTGCTATAATTTCTCCTATCTTTGGGGGGAAAAAACCTCTTTGACCTCGTATTCCATGCCAGTTATTGGCCCCAATTCTCTACTCTCTTTGTTGGAGTCACCTATCCTTGCTGTCTCCAATTTCTTTCCTTCATTCCTCTCTGGAACTCTCTGGAACGAAACTTTTGCTCCCACCACTCCATCAATTATTAACTCTCTGTCCTCATCTTGTTTGATTTGTCAGCAGAATTGAACAAAGCTGATCATTCTCTTCTCCCTGAAACACATTCCTCTCTTTGTTTCTGGAACAATCTTCAGTTTTACTCCTACGTCACAGGCTGCTCTTTCTTAGGCTCCTTTACTAGCTGTTCCTCATCTCTCTATCCCCTAAATGTTGGAATACTTCAGTCTGAATCTCTTCTCTCTCTCTACTCAGTGCCTGGATGATCTCATGGGTTTACATATATGTATAAACTGATGGTTCCTTAATTTATATATTCAGCTTTGAGCTCTTTGACTCCTAGATAAATGCCTATTCAATATCTCCACTTGCATGACAATAGGCTTCTCAAACTCAATACAGTCAGTTCTGCTAAACGCTGATTTTGAAATTGTGAATTTGTTCCAACATGATTGATATATTAGGGAATAATTTGAGCATAACACTAATTTTACCTTTGCTTAGGTACTATTTTGTCTGAAGGACACCAGGTAAAAACAGAAAACTGCACCCACCTGAGCCCCATAGGAATACACAAGGTGCACACGTGCACACAACATCCACCAGCTACTCTGTTCACACTGCGTGCTATCCTACAAGGGTGTGTTTGGCTATTCTTTCACCTTTGTGAACCTCTCTATATTAGAAAACACTCATTCAACATCCCAAATATATCTAAGTGTTCTGGCTCAAAAATGCCAGGCATGCAAAATGAGAAGTATTTAAGTATTGAAAAGAAGCTTCAAACAGCAATGTGTTTTTTTAAAAAATGAGAGAATACAGGCAGTCTTGGCTTCGCACTGCACCATGTTAACTGAAACTCGTGCAAATAGGAAGGAACGTGTGTTCCCTCTGTATGGTTCTGTGATGATTGACATATCTTAGCAAGGACATGGCCCTGATATGCATGAGTTTTATTAACACAGTGTCGTGCAAAACAAGGATGGCCTTTTGTGATATCTCCTGAGCCATAGGTAGAAAGGAATCCACACTGCAGACCATGACAGACAATGCCACCAACATAAAGATTTAAAAAGTCCGTGGTTGGAACAACTTCAGGTGCTCTGAAGTCAGTGAGAATAAGGCCTAAAAATACAGAAGAAATGGAAAACTAGTTAGACATATGGATTGAAGACCAAATAGTGAAAAAATCAAGAACAATCTTTCTCATAATCAAAGAGACAGCACAACCTATACACGAGACCTCAAATGGAAATCTCCAATTGGCAAATCCTGCAGAAGTGACTTCTTTTCATGCTGTTAATGCCTGGTTTAGTGGTTTCAAACATTGCCACAATTTCCAAATCCTTCAGCTGTAGTGCATATGAAAAAGCTTCAGAAGAATTTCCAGCAATGCAGAAGTTAATGAAAACAGCTATACATTGGGTCAAATTTGCAGTTTTGATAAAACAAATATCTATTATAAAGGCATACCTTGAAGGACCTACAGCGCAAAGGAGGGAGAACCTGCCCCAGGATTCAAGGCTGAGAAAGATCACCTAGGTGTGATGTTCAACATCAATGTGAACAGAGGACTGTGAGGGCACACTCATCCATTTCTGGTGTTACAGCTTTCTGTCCTGTTTCAGGTAGCACTACTCTATTAATCAGGTTCTCCAGAGAAACAGAACCAATAGGATGTATGTAGATATATATAAGACAAGGTTCATTATAGGAATTGGCTCATGAGATTATGGAGGCTGAGAAGTCCTACAAGCTGTCTGCAAGCTGGAGAACCAGCAAAGCTGGTGGTCTGATTCAGTCCAAGTCCAAAGGTCTGAGAACCAGGGGAGCCAATGGCATAACTCCTAGTCTGAGGCTGAAGGCCTGACAATGGGGAGAGGGACGCTAGTGTAAATCCCAGAGTACAAAAAGGACTGGGATCCAGGAGCTCTGATGTTCCAGGGCAGGAGAAGATGGAAGTCCCAGCTCAAGGAAAGAAAGCGAGAACTCACCTTTCCTTTGCCTTTTCTGTTCTATTCAGCCCCTCAATGGATCAGATGACACCTGCCCACTTTCGTGAGGGTGGATCTTATTTACTCAGTCTACTGAATCATGCTCCTCTCTTCAGGAAAAACCCTCACAGACACAACCAGAAATAATGTTTTACCAGCTATCTGGGCATCCCTTAGCTCAGGCAAGTTGACACAGAAAATTAACCTTCATGCCTAGTTTGTCACTTCACAATACACCACTGCAACCCCTCTGACACCTACTTCCACAAGCAAACTTCACGTCTTCTCTAAGGGGATGGGCCATACTTGTTGACTGTAGGATTATGCGTATCTGAGCCATTTATCATGTGTAAAACTCTGCTATCATTTGCATTAGGTTCCTATCTTTTTTTTTTAGTGTGTCACTGAGGAAGGTTTTAATTATTACACTCCTAATACCATTTTCCCCCATAAGTCCTGTGGTTTTTATTATGTGGTTTTATGAAGATTTTTAGGAGCACATGTAATAGCATAACTGACTATCTGTCTGAAACTAAACTCCTAATCTTTTCGCTAAACCTGTCCCTCTTGTCACCTTCCCCATCTCAATTAATCACACTCCATTCAACCAGTTGCTCAGGCCGAAAACATTGGAGATATCCTTGAATTGTCTTTTTCTCTTAAACCCCACATCCATTCCAGCAGCAAATCCTATTGGTTCTATTTTTAAAATATGTCCAGAATCTGGCTTTTTCTCCCCACTCCCACTAAACCGCACTCCTAGCCCTCATGCTCTCTCTCCTTAATGTTGTGTTGGTTTCTAACTGGGCTCCTGCTGTACCCCTGCCGCCTGTGGTCTAGCCTTCCCTCATCAGCTGTGTGTGTTCTCATGATGTTGTTAACACCAGGCGTACATTTACTCCTCTGCTCAAACCTTCCAATGGCTTCCGTGTCGCCAGGGTAAAGCCCCGGGTCTTCCCGGTGGCCCACAAGGCCCTGTAGGATCTGAGCCTCCCCGACCAGCCTCATCTCCTGCCGCTCTCCCTCTGCTCACTCTGCTCCAGCCCCACTGGCCTTCCGGGTACTTTTGAACCTGCCAGCCTCATTTCCGCTTCAGGGACACTGCATGCTGTTCCTTCAGACTGGAGTGGTCATGCCCCAGTATCTGCACAGTTCATTCACCTCCTTAAACTTTCCCTCAATAACCGCCTTGTCAGCAAGGCCTTCCTGACCATCCTATTTAGAATTTCACCCCCGATTCCTCAAGTCACAGACTCCCTATCCCCCTTTTTTACTTTATTCTTCTTCGTAACGTTTATCACCATTAGACATATTAGATATAGTATTTTATGTATTTATTAGTTTGTTTTCTGTGGCAGTTTTATAACATGACTGCAAATTCTTTGACATTTGTCTCATGGAGAGGTGGGGTACCTGCCCCTCCTCTGGAATCTTGGCGGGCGTGGTGGGAATGACACTATGTGACTTCTGAAGTGAGGTCATAAAAGGCCGTGCAGCTTCTGCCTTGTTCACAGGAACACTTGCTCTTGGAGCCCACTCGCCTGAGCAGCCATGCTGTGCGGAAGCACTGGTCAAGTGGAGAGGTCTCTTATGGGTGCTGGTCAATAGCACCAGCAGGCCTAGCCTTTGAGTCATGCTAGACCCGGGGCCCAGAATTTAGTGGAAAGATGAGCGTACATGTAATTGCAATAAACTATTACAATCAGATACTTCCTGAGAGCTGTGGGAAATGAGAGGAGAAAGGAATCAATTTTCAATGGAGGACTGTAAGTGAGGGCTCAGAGTAGAGGGGACATTGAGCTGTATTGAGCTGTCTTGAAGGATGAACAAGAATTTGCCAGGCAAAGGATGGAAGAAGAATTGGACTCTTGGCCCTTTCTTTCCAACACTCAAATAGCTTTGAGGGCAGAGGAGGTCCATCCTTCGGACAGCAGGAATCAACCAACTGATGGGAAGCATAAACTGAGTTACAGAGTGAGTATTGGGATTAGATAACCTGCTGCTACAGGAATAAAACTACCAGGTTTAGGCAAGACTGTAGATGGAGATGAACACGGCATCCCCTTTTCTGGACCTGTTTTCTCATCTGTAAAAGATAAGGGTTAGAATAAAAGACACAGAGAAGGTCATTCTCACTTGACAACTCTGTGATTCTAGTTCTTTCCTAAACCTCAAGGATAAACAGTCTCCATTCCATCAATTGTTCCTCATATGATATGTTTTCCAAGACCTTTAACCATGCATGTGCCTCCCTTTGCATGGATTCTACTTTGTCAAAGTCCACTTTAAGTGTACTGTAGTGCCCAGAATAAATGTAATACTGCAGACGTGGCCCCACCAGAGAGGAGACTCTGAGGCAATGCCCCTTTTTACCTAGTTATTGTCCTTCAGCTGGAGCAGCCCAAGGCTCCATCAGCTGTTTTCCAGTCACATTAGAGGTTCAAGGCCTTTTTCACAAGAACTTCTAATTAATTCATCCATGTACCACGTATTGTGAGTTTATGCAATTGATTGAACCTAAATGTAGGACTTGACATTCATTCATATTAAATTTATCTCTGTATTCTCAGAAGCATCTTGGTGTAGTTAGTCAATAAATATTTATTGAATTGATTTTCATTTTGCTTTAGGCTGTCAACACAACTTAACAAAAGCCTTTTGAATTTTTATTAATTTTATATTCTATGACACTTAAGCCTTTCTACTTTAAAGAGTGATTTGAGATGTCTTAACAAACGAGACGACAGGCTCAAAATGGAGTCACATCACCAAACCAAGACTTAATTACAGTTTGGGCTCTCCGGGAAATGGAAATTTAAACCAGTCAATCACGAATTGCCTGGTCAGCACTAGTTGGGTAATCTGCCTGATTTATCTCTGCCATCCCCTAAAGGAAAGTAATCTTGCAATAATCAACCTGCTTTTTTGCCAGTATAACTTCCTTGTTCCTGCTCCCTTCTGCCTATAAAAGTCCTTCATTTTGTACAGCTCCACGAAGTGCCTTTCTACCTGCTAGATTGGGTACTGCCCAATTTGAATCAATTTTTGCTCAAATAAACTCTTAAAATTTTAAATACTCCTCAGTTTATCTTTTAACAGATGAGAGCCTTGATTCTGCATTTCCTCTCAACTGTGCACTTTCTGTAAGTCAGACAAAGGTCCCATTTCTGTATCCATAATGAATGTGCCCTGGAAAAGACATTAATCTGGTGTTTGCCACCAGCCTTCTCCATTAATGAGTAAGACATGTCATGCTAACAATAGTGTTAACCATGTAAGGATCACAAAGCACACTGAAAGCAAAAAACAGGATCCTCAAAGTGTAGATTTTAAAAACGTAACAAATAATAACATAATCCTTTCAATGGAGGATTCACAGGCAAATTCTACGCGGAGCAGGAGATGTGCCATTCCCGAAGCGCTCTGTCAGTTACTCTCTGGCCCAGGACTCCACTGATGTTACGTACAGGGTTAAGTCTGAAATTTCAAATCAGGCCATCTTGCTTTTTGTAAAGAATTTTAGAAGTTCTGAATCAGATTGTTCAAGACAGCTTCTATGAGCTCAGGAGGAAAAGACCCTCCTATACACCAGCAGCAGAATGGACAACACCTCCCCTGCCCCTCAGCAGATGGAGCCAAGAGAGACAAAGAACTCTAATGATGGGATTTTCCAGCAATTTTTTCTTTTAATTCTGTGCTTTTCAAAAACTGAGGGAGTGACTGCATGTAAATAGACCTCTCTAATGGATGTCTGATTACTATTGACTCTTTTCAGGTTTAATCCATTAAGTGCCTTCTGCAGAAAAAAGACACAATGCCCCACCACGCACAGGGTCAACCATAAAAAATAAAACACAACCTGAATGGGGAAGTGCGAGAAATCTAAACAGCCTCGTTGGTACAGGGCGCTTTGTGATTTTTTTTTTTCCCAGAAGGGAAGCTAAGTCAGGAGCCTGATACTTGTGCTAATCTTTTTCTTTCCTTTTTTTCTCCCCTCTCAGGAAGAAAGCCATTCAGGCGACAAGCAGGCTCTTATCCCAGGCTTCTTATCATTAACCAGAGGAGCCTGCGCTGGAAATGAGATTCAAAGCCACGACCAGGAAAGGCTGTTTCCTTAATGGAGCGCCTCCCTTTTGAAGTCCTGTCTCCCCGGCGGAGCCTGGAGCTGGCTGCGTCCCCTGGCCAAGATCACTCGTGTATAATTCTCGCACACCAGAAGCAGATGCTCCCCGACACGGAGCTTTTTTGAAAGGCCATTAATAAGATTTCTCAGTCCATATGTCGGGCAGGCGGAGGGAGGAGCAGTTTTCAGAAAAGCCACTGATCAAAGAGTTTAGAAATATTTTAGGGGTTCTGGAGCTTTTCTGCCAGATACACCTCAGTCAAGAATCTGCAGTTCTGGGGGCCTCTCAGCCCCTGACTGTTCTCCCCATCCTGTCCCTTCCCCAGCTTTCCCTGTCCTGTCCCCATGGGCTTAGAGACTCCTTCTCTTCCAGTTCCTTCAATGTGTGGACATTTAAATTAGCATTCTTTAAGATTTCTTGATCTACTTTGGGTGATTTGGACATATACAAGGCTGTCGGGGACTCTGGTAGAAGGTTCAATAAATGAGGCAAACACCCCATTTGAAGTTAATGCGGAGGAAGGGCTATTTTCAAAAGTCAGCCAAGCTCACATGATGTTGGAGTTAATTAAACTCTGAGTCCAAATGTCCTCTGTAAATGAGGGTAATACCAGACAGAGGGACAAGATCGTCATGGGAATTAGATAATGTGGAACGTGAGGAGCCCCTAGCACAAATAAGAGCTCAGAAATGTTTACTATTCGTTTATTACTCTTGTATTATTACCCCTATGGGTAGGGGAGCCCTCTGCTAAGGTTGGACTGTCTACGCCTGATGCAGAGCGACAGCACTAAAGCACAAAGAGTCAAGGCTTTGTCAGCTATTGCAACACAATGACACCTGGACGGGGTATTTTGAGTCACATGAGCTCCTCCTCCTGCTTTGGCACACCTCGGCCCCTTCCATACCTCCTTCCCCACTTCCCACTCCGTCTTCTCCACGTCCACCAACCCTTTCCCCCTATGACATTCTGTCCCCCACACTTGGCAAAACCCTCAAACCAGATCAGTCTAATTGCGTGGATTTTTTTATCTTCTGCCTGGGCTGCTGAGTTTTACAGAGAAATCCCCACTGCTCAGACTGATGTCACCACAGCGTCATGGATCCCAATATTAGTGGGGGATGCCTCTCTATGTCTCCATTCATGTGGCACAGAGCTCATGCTCCTCAGGTCCTGTCCTACCCCCTCCCTCCTTCTCAGTGGATGACCTGGTCTGTCTGGTTACTGAGAAAATGGAGGCCACAGGACAGAGACCCCTCAGCCTGCTGCTCCTCTGTCTACACACTTACCTGTGCCCAGGCTTACCCCTCCTTCTTTTCTGTCTGAGACCCTTGTCCTCAGGGTTCCATCTCCTGCATCTTACTCTTTACTAGGCTGTCTGAATGTCCTTAACCACAGTCCCCCTCTCTCTCTTTCACACACACACACACACATACACACACACACACCTTCCTCCATATTCCTTTTGTTTCAGCTTGCCCTTAACCTCTCTTCTTCCCTTAATGGCCAAGCTTCCTGGAAAGCCTCACACGTCGTCTCCATTCTCACTGTGCATTTGCTCCTGCAGTCCCGGTTCATCGTCCACCCGCCCCCTCACTGAATCCGCCTTGCTCCCAGGTCGAGAGGGCTCTTTCCAGGTCGTGTTATTGATCTATCTGCAGCATTTCCTGTTAACTTCCCGACAATACACCACACCAATTTCCACCACAGCATCCCTGCTTGTTTTGCCACCTATCTGATGGCTCCTTCTCAGCCCCTTCGTGGCGGCTCTTCCCTAATTTGCCTGTTCCTCATTGATTCACAGTCCTCCCTGGGTTCTGGCCTCAGCCTTCTTCTCACTGCACACATTCTCCCTGGTTATTTTATCTTCCCCCATGGCTGTAACCACCACCTCACTCCAACCTAGATCTCTCGCCTAAGCTCTAAACCTGCACAACTGCCTACTGGACACGTCTGCTTAGCTATCCCATAGGCACTTCAAAATCATGATCCTGTTAACCAATTCTCATATCCTCTTACCTAAACCCACTCTCATCTCCCATATCAAATCACTCACCAAAAACAGTTGATTCTACCTCCTAATTTTCTCTGAGCTCTTTCTTCAGCTCTCCATTCCGTGGCCACCACTTAGTTCAGGAGCCTATCTTTCCTTGCCTACATCACAGCAAGAGCCCCTAATTCATCTCTCTGTCTCTGGTCCTGCTGCACCCCAATCTATCCCCACTACCCTCAGAGAGAACCTTACAAAATCAGATTTAATAGACACCTCTGTCCTTGATGACCTCCTTCCCTAAAAACCCAAAGCAGTGGGTCCCTGCAACTCTGATATGATCCTAACCCTCCCAGGCTGTAGATGATTGGATTGAGGGACACCTGTGATCCAAGCTGATCCAATCAGATTCTCCTGAGAATTTACAATGAGGACTCAGAAGATTCTAGAGTCATGTCCGCACTTAAACCAAGTGAGTACTCTCTAGGTGATTTTAATTTTCTTCTTTTTCCTTCTCTGTGTTTCCAAAACTAAAAAAAAAAAACAACTCATGAAATATTTTTGAAAGCAAGAAACTTAAAACACTTTTTGCTGATTTTGAAATAAAAACTCTCAGATTTGGTCCCTATACTCTCAAGTCAATTCTCATTTGATTGCTTACTTAAGTTAAACAAGAAGAATGGATTGACCATAAGCAATAATATTTACTTATGTTGTCAAAACATCCTCAGGTCGTAGGAATTGAGGAATTCTTCCTGTTAAATTCCTTTGCTGCTTTCCTTCTTTCCCTCCTCTCTTTCTGCTGGGCCTCCTGTTCAACCTTTGAGCTTCTAGGGGGTGGCGGTAATGGTTGGTTAAAAGTCTGGGCTTTGGAACCAAACAGATGTAGATTAAAATCCTAGCTTTACCACCAGCAGAGTGACTGTGCAAGCTACTTAGCCTCTTTGTGTCTCAGTTTCTTCCTGTGTAAAGTAGGATAATAATGCCTAGCTCACAGTGTTGTGGTCATGTTTAAATGGCATTGTGTATGTAAAGGCCTTGACACAGATTAAATGTGCAGTAAGTAATATTGCAATAAATGTATTCTATCTGTTGGCTTGCTGGGGGCCCTCTCACTTAGTGACCATTGCTGATTTCTAACCCACGGCTACCCCTCCCCCTGTTCCCCAGTCAATCTGTCAGGCATCGGCTCTAACCATCCTCAGTTTCAAGAACAGGGACTCTGAGGCCTGGGTATAGAAATTTCCCTTCTTTCTCTGGACAGATGGGGCCTGGGTTGAGAATGAGGTAGGACTTGGGTATTTCAGGGAGTGGCTTGAACTCCTAGACTAACATCCCAACAAGAGACAAAGCACCCCAAAGTAGCCCTACGTGATGGAGGACCTCACCACTCCTCCATCCCCACCTCCCCCTCTTTCCTACTGGTTTCCTGCTTTCCAATCACACTGTCCTATTCACTCTTCTCCAGACCCACTGTGAATGCTCCTGCCTCGTGGCCTTCACCCCTGTTGCTCCTCCTGTCTGGGAAGTCCTCTTTCCATGCTCTTACCTGGTTGGCTCCTGTCTTCATTCAGTTCTCTTGCTCAAATATCAGCCAGGCCTTCCCTGGACAATATCTAAAACAACTCTCCTCCCCCAGGTAATCTCTTTGCCTTGCTTTACATTCCACATAGCACCGATTGCTATCTGAAATTATGCTATGTATTTGCTACTGGTGTGTAGGCTAATGAGGGCAGGGTCTTTGTCTTGTTCTTTGCTAGTGCTAAGTAGGATGCCTGAAACATAACAGGCATTCAATAAATATTTGTCAGATATCTAAATAAAATGATAGACCAACTACCAAAAAACATGTAAACAATGTAAGTAATTAATAAAAATACATGGGCTTGGGGGCTTGGGAGAAATGATAGGTTTGTACTGATAAAAAGAAACCAGAAGGGTAATCCAAGAATAGGAGATGTCAAGGGAAAAGAATGTACTAGAATGACTAAGACAGGTTTATGTGATGTCTTAGAAGACTGACGTGACTAGAGCAGAGCTGCTCTTTTGAAGAAGAAAAGGGGATGAAGAGATGGTGATGGTGGTGATGGCTGTGGTGGTCGAACTCAGACTGCCACGTACGGCTGTACAGGTTGTGCGCCCCGCAAAAACCATCACATCTAAAGTGTTGTCATTCACAAGGGAAGTTTTCTGCCATTAGTTCTACTGCTCCTTTTTCTCTCCTCTCTTTCTGGTACTCCCGTTATTTGTACGTTGGTGCACTTAAAGGTGTGTCACAGTTCTCTGAGGCTCTGTTAATTTTTCTGCATTCTGTTTTCTTTCTTCTTCGGACTGAATAATCTCTATCCACCTATCTTGAAGTTTGCTGATTCTTTTTTCTGCCAGCTCAAATCTACTGTTGAGCCCCTCTAGTGAATTTTTCTTTTCAGTTATTATAGTTTTCTTTTTTATTTATTTATTTATTTATTTATTTATTTTTTCCCCCCCAAAGCCCCAGTAGATAGTTGTATGTCATAGTTGCACATCCTTCTAGTTGCTGTATGTGGGACGTGGCCTCAGCATGGCTGGAGAAGTGGTGCGTCAGTGCATACCCGGGATCCGAACCCGGGCCGCCAGCAGCGGAGCACGCGCACTTAACCGCTAAGCCACGGGGCCGGCCCTATAGTTTTCAACTTGAGAATTTCCATTTAGTTTTTGTTTTTTTTAATAATTTATATTCTTTTCTTAACATTCTCTATTTGATGAGACATTGTCATTGTATCTTCCTTTTCTTCTTTAAACATAGTTTCCTTTAGTTCTTTGAACATCTTTATAACGGTTGTTTTCAAGTCTTTGTCTGTTTAATCCAACACCTGGGCCCTATCAAAAGCAGGCAGTTTTTGTTGCCTGTTTTTTTTTTCCTATATATGGGTCACGCTTTCCTCTTTCTTTGCCTCTTGTTATTTTTTGTTGAAAATTGTATATTTTAAGTAATGCATTGTAGTGACTCTGGATACTGATTTCCTTCCCTCATCTCTGGGGCTCATTTTTGTAGTCTGCTTGTTTATTTATTTAGTGACTTGGTTAGACTATTTTAATGAAGTCTATTACCTCCTCTGTTTCACCCTCTGGTGGTGTTGCTCCTCAGAGGTTGAAAACTTGGGTGTGCACACAATCACCCTGAAATAATGGTGGTTTTATCAGGGCTCTCCTTGTCTCTTTCTCTGATTTCTCTGAAGCTGTCTGCCTCATTTGGTATCACTCTCAGCTGTTAGGCTCCACTATTTTCTAGCTGATTACTCTACTGTTTTCCAACAGTGCTCAACGCATAAATTACTCAGCAGTCTGATCCAATTAAATTTGGGCCCTTTTGCAAGGGTCTAACCCAAGGAGGGCTATTCTTAGCTGTCTCTTTCCCTGATCCTCTCTGGTGAACTACGTGATCGATGGTTTGGCTTGTTGCTCTTAATTAAAAGGAGCTATTGTCTTCAAGAGCACCCTTAGGGTTGAACTTTGAACTTCCCCACACTTTGTTTCAAATAAAGTCAATTTTCTTAGGGGCAGCCTTGGAATTCCCTTTTCTTATGGACTTCTCTCTTCCCGGTAAAATCTCTAAGCCACTCTTCTGGGTGCTGGGTGGGGCGATAGCCTTTTAGTCTTCTAGGCTTGCCTTTTCTGGGGTACAACCTCTGTCCTATGAGTGAGTTGGGGTGAGGATGATCAAGTCCCAGGATTCTTGCCTTCCATGCCTGGGCTAGAGCCTCCACCTATGATAAGTAGTAGCTGGTTTGCAGAAGAGAGCCCCCAACCTCGCAGCTACAATCATCAGGAATTTAACCTCTCCAACTTAGAGTTGGAGGGGATAAGAAATGCTGGTGGCTTACCTCTCTTGGTGAAATATGGAAACCCTTGTTAGGGAGCTGAGGGGAGAGGGAGCCCCATCTTCTTGGCTGCACATGCTCAGAGTAGAGTTTTTATTCAACTGAGCTGCAGGGGAAGTGGGGGGAAGAGAGGAAGTGGATTGTGGGTCAAAAGCCACAGGCTGTCTCTTTATTTGAAATAAAATTTTAGTAGATTTTCTTTTTCTTTTTTAACTTTTTTAATGCTTTTATTAGTGATATGACATGAGCATGAATCTTAACCAAGGCATGACTTTCATAATTATTCTTTTTGGGGGGAGGTTACTATTTATTTTTTATTTATTTATTTTTTAAATTTTTTGTGTATTGCAGTAACATTGGGTTATAATATTGTATAAATTTCAGGTGTACATCATCATACTTCTATTTCTGCATAGATTACATCATGTTCACCACCCAAATACTAATTACAACCCATCACCACACACATGTGCCGAATTATCCCCCTGGCCCTCCTCCCTTCCCCCCTCCCCTCCGGCAACCACCAATCCAATCTCTGTCTCTATGTGTTTGTTTGTTGTTGTTATTATCTACCACTTAATGAGGGAAATCATACGGTATTTGACCTTCTCCATCTGACTTATTTCACTTTGCATAATGCCCTCAATGTCCATCCATGTTGTCACAAATGGCTGGATTTCATCATTTCTTATGGCTGAGTAGTATTCCATTGTGTATATATACCACAGCTTCTTTACCCATTCGTCCCTTGATGGGCACTTAGGTTGCTTCCAAGTCTTGGCTATTGTGAATAATGCTGCAATGAACACAGAAGTGCATGTATCTTTACACATTGGTGTTTTCACGTTCTTCGGATAAATATCCAGCAGTGGAATAGCTGGATCATATGGTAGCTCTATCCTTAATTTTTTGAGGAATCTCCATACTGTTTCCTATAGTGGCTATGCCAGTTTTCACTCCCACCAGCAGTGTATGAGAGTTCCCTTCTCTCCACATCCTCTCCAACACAGGTTATTTCCTGTCTTGTTAATTATAGCCATTCCAATGGACATGAGGTGATACCTCATTGTAGTTTTGATTTGCATTTCCCTGATAGTTAATGATTTTGAACATCTTTTCATGTGTCTGTTGGCCATCTGTATATCTTCTTTGGAGAAAGGTCTGTTCAGGTCTTTTGCCCATTTTTTAACTGGGTTGTTAGATTTTTTTGTTGTTGAGATGCATCAGTTCTTTATATATTTTGGAGATTAACCCCTTATCAGATGTATGGTTTGCAAATATCTTCTCCCAATTGTTAGGTTGTCTTTTTGTTTTGTTGATGGTTTCTTTTGCTGTGCAGAAGCTTTTTAGTTTGATGTAGTCCCATTTGTTTATTTTTTCTATTGTTTCTCTTGCCCGGTCAGACATGGTGCTTGAAAATATGTTGCTAAGACTGATGTCAAAGAGTGTACTGCCTATGTTTTCTTCTAGAAGTTTCATAGTTTCAGGTCTTACATTCAAGTCTTTAATCCATTTTGAGTTAATTTTTGTGTATGGTGTAAGGTATGGGTCTACTTTCATTTTTTTGCATGTGGCTGTCCAGTTTTCCCAACACCGTTTGTTGAAGAGACTTTCTTTTCTCCATTGTAAGTTCTTGGCTCCTTTGTCGAAGATTAGCTGTCCATAAATGTGTGGGTTTATTTCTAGGCTTTTGATTCTATTCCATTGATCTATGTGTCTGTTTTTGTGCCAGTACCATGCTGTTTTGGTTACTATAGCTTTGTAATATATTTTGAAATCAGGGAGTGTGATACCCCCAGCTTTGTTCTTTTTTCTCAGGATTCCTTTAGCTATTCGGGGTCTTTTGTTGTTCCATATAAATTTTAGGATTCTTTGTTCTATTTCTGTGAAAAATGTTGTTGGAACTTTGATAGGGATTGCATTGGATCTATAGATTGCTTTAGGAAGTATGGACCTCTTAACTATGTTAATTCTTCCAATCCAAGAGCATGGAATATCTTTCCATTTCTTTGTCTCTTCTTCAATTTCTTTCAGCAATGTTTTATAGTTTTCAGTGTACAGATCTTTCATCTCTTTGGTTAAGTTTACTCCTAGGTATTTTATTCTTTTTGTTGCAATTGTAAATGGGATTGTATTCTTAGTTTCTCTTTCTGCTACTTTGTTGTTAGTGTATAGAAATGCAACTGATTTTTGTTTGTTGATTTTGTATCCTGCAACTTTACCCTATTCGTTTATTACTTCTAAAAGTTTTTTGGTGGATTCTTTAGGGTTTTCTATATATAAAATGATATCATCTGCAAATAGTGACTGTTTCACTTCTTCCTTTCCAATTTGGATCCCTTTTATTTCTTTCTCTTGCCTGATTGCTCTGGCTGGGATTTCCAGTACTATGTTAAATAGGAGTGGTGACAGTGGGCATCCTTGTCTGGTTCCTGTTCTTAGAAGGATAGCTTTCAGTTTTTCACCATTGAGAATGATATTAGCTGTGAGTTTGTCATATATGGCCTTTATTATGTTGAGGTACTTTCCTTCTATCCCCATTTTATTCAGAGTTTCTATCATAAATGGATGCTGTATCTTGTCAAATGCTTTCTCTGCATCTATTGAGGTGACCATGTGATTTTTATTCTTCATTTTATTAATGTGGTGTATTATGTTGATTGATTCGCGAATGTTGAACCATCCCTGCATACCTGGAATAAATCCCACTTGATCATGGTGTATAATCTTTTTAACGTATTGTTGTATGCGATTGGCTAGTATTTTGTTGAGGATTTTTCATCTGTGTTCATCAGTGATATTGGCCTGTAATTTTCTTTTTTTGTGTTGTCCTTGTCTGGTTTTGGTATCAGGGTAATGTCGGCTTCGTAGAATGAGTTAGGGAGCTTCCCCCACTCCTCAATTTTTTGGAAGAGTTTGAGAAGGATAGGTAGTAAGTCTTCTTTGAATGTTTGGTAGAATTCACCAGGGAAGCTGTCTGGTCCTGGACTTTTATTTTTGGGGAGGTTTGTGATTACTGCTTCGATCTCCTTACTGGTGATTGGTCTATTCAAATTCTCTACTTCTTCTTGATCCAGTTTTGGAAGGTTGTATGATTCTAAGAATTTATCCATTTCTTCCAGATTGTCGAATTGGTTGGCATATAGCTTTTCATAGTATTCTCTTATAATCTTCTGTATTTCTGAGGTATCTGTTGTAATTTCTCCTCTTACATTTCTGATTTTACTTATTTGTGCATTCTCTCTTTTTTTCTTGGTGAGTCTAGCTAAAGGTTTGTCAATTTTGTTTATCTTTTCGAAGAACCAGGTCTTGGTTTTATTAATTTTTTCTATATTTTTTTAGTCTCTCTTTCATTTATTTCTGCTCTGATTTTTATTATTTCCCTTCTTCTACTGATTTTGGGCTTTGTTTGTTCTTCTTTTTCCAGTTCCTTTAGGTGCATTGTTAGATTGTTTATTTGAGATTTTTCTTGTTTGTTGAGATAGGGCTGTATTGCTATAAACTTCTGTCTTAGAACTGCTTTTGCCGTATCCCATAAATTCTAGCATGTCGTATTTTCATTTTCATTTGTCTCCAGGTATTTTTTAATTTCTTCTTTGATTTCTTCATTGACCCAATCATTGTTCAGTAGCATTTTGTTTAATCTCCATGTATTTGTGGCTTTTCTGATTTTCTTCCTATAGTTGATTTCTAGTTTCATAACATTGTGGTCGGAAAAGATGCTTGGTATTATTTCAATCTTCTTAAATTTATGGAGACTTGTTTTGTGCCCTAATATGTGATCAATCCTGGAGAATGTTCCATGTGCATTTGAAAAGAACGTATATTCTTCGGTTTTTGAATGGAATGCTCTGTATATATCTAGTAGGTCCATCTGTTCTAGTGTGTCATTTAAGGCCAATGTTTCCTTATTGATCTTCTGTTTGGATGATCTATCCGTTGGTGTAAGTGGAGTGTTAAAGTCCCCTACTATTATTGTGTTACTGTCTATTTCTGTTTTTATGTCTGTTAATAATTGCTTTATACATTTAGGTGCACCTACATTGGATGCGTAGATATTTACAAGTGTTATATCCTCTTGTTGGATTGTTCCCTTGATCATTATGTAATGCCCTTCTTTGTCTCTTTTTACAGTTTTTATTTTAAAGTCTATTTTGTCTGATATGAGTATTGCTACCCCAGCTTTCTTTTCATTGCCATTTGCATGGAGTATCTTTTTCCATCCCTTCACTTTTAGTTTGTGAGTGTCTTTAGGTCTGAAGTGTGTCTCTTGTATGCAACATATATATGGGTCTTGTTTTTTTATCCAATCAGCCACCCTATGCCTTTTAATTGGAGCATTTAGTCCATTGACGTTTAAAGTAGCTATTGATAAGTATGTACTTATTGCCCTTTTTTAACTTTTTGTTCTCTCAGTGTTTTAGTAGTCCTTATCTGTTTCTTTCTCCTTCTATACAGAATTGATGGTCTCTTTAGTTTGACATCTGTCTGAAAGCTCTACTCTTTAATTCCTCTCCTCCCTCATTTTATGTTTTTGATATCATATCTAACCTCTATTTTGTGCATTTGTATCCATTACTCTCTTACCATAGAAATAGATAATTTTTCCTATTTGTGGTCTTCTTTTTTCCCCTTAAATCAGCCCCTTTAACATTTCTTGTAGCACTGGTTTCTTGTTGACGAACTCCTTTAATTTTTGCTTGTCTGGGAAATTTTTGATCTCTCCTTCCATTTTGAATGATAACCTTGCTGGGTAGAGTATTCTTGGCTGTAAATTTTTTCCTTTTAGCACTTTAAATATATCATGCCATTCTCTTCTAGCCTGTAAGGTTTCTGCTGAGAAGTCAGCTGATAGCCTTATGGGGTTTCCTTTGTGTGTAACTTGTCTTTCTCTTGCGGCTTTTAGGATTCTCTCTTTATCTTTAATTCTGGACATTTTGATTATGATGTGTCTTGGTGTGGGCCTCTTTGGGTTTATCTTGTTTGGGGCTCTCTGTGCTTCCTGTACCTGGATGTCTGTTTCTTTCCTTAGGTTAGGGAAGTTTTCATCTATTATTTCTTGAAATAGATTCTCTGCCTCCTTGTCTCGCTCTTCTCCTTCCAGGACACCTATAACACGGATGTTAGTGCGCTTGATGTTGTCCCAGAGGTCCCTTAGACTGTCCTCACTCTTTTTAATTCTTTTCTCTTTTACCTGTTCAGCTTGGGTAATTTCTTCTAGTCTTTCATCCAGCTCACAGATCCGTTCTTCTGTACCCTCTACTCTGCTTTTGAGTCCCTCTAGTGAATTTTTCATTTCCAGTATTGTATTCTTCATTTCTGATTGGTTCTTTTTTATATCTTCCATTTCTTTGTTGACTTTCTCACTGAGTTCATCTATTCTTCTCCCCAGATCAGTGAGCATCCTTAACACTCTTTGAACTCTCTGTCGGGTAGCTTGCTCATTTCTGTTTCACTTAGTTCCTTTTCTGGGGTTTTGTCCTGTTCCCCTACTTGGAATGTATTCCTTTGCCTCCTCATTTTGCTTCTTTCCCTGTGCTTGTGTCTACGTATTAGGTAGGTCAACTACATCTCCTGCTCTTGGATAAGAGACCTTATATAAGTGATGCCTTAGGAGTCCTGCAGTGTGCTTCCCTCAGTTCTCAATGTTCCAGGGGTGACCCCTATGTGGGCTACGTGTGTCCTTCTGTTGTGGCCTGTTTGCTCTCCCTGTAGGTACCCAGGGAGGCCGAGTTATGTTGTCCTAGCCAGCTGTTGTAATGCTCAGCTGCTTGTAGTTGTTATGGGCCCTTCAGTCTCTTTATCAGGTGTAGGGAGCCCTAGCACAGTTGGCTGCAAGTTCTAATACCGCATTTGTGTAGCAGTATTTCTTTTAAGTGAGTAGGCCCCCATCATGGCAGATTGTTAGGCTCAGGGCCTTACAATTGCTATAAGCCTCCAGCCTTTAGGTCTCTTGTCAGCGCTCTGAGGATTGCAGCTGGGTGGGGCTGGCCTCAGGCCCGGGAGCACTCAATTGTTTCAGGCTTTGGAAGGTGGGGCAAACCCCCTATGTGGATCTTTGAGAAGCACAAGTCTTCTGCAGCTGACAAGCCCTGCTGCCCACAGGTCCACACACACAGTCAACACAGTCCTGCCCCGTGTGTGAGCCCTGACCTCATGAAGTGGACCCAGTCTCTCCATGGCGGGAGCCCCACACACTCCACCACTGCCCCATACTCTCCACCCACACCTTGTGCATGCCCTGCCCCACTGAAGTGGGCTCAGTTGCCAGGCTGCAGAGAATCCACTCACCAATCTATGCAGGCCCACAAGTTGCCTGAGGGCTTGTTGTTGGGTGGGGCCAGTCTCTAGGGTGGGCTGCCTGCCCTGGCTGAGCTGGATTAAAATGGTGCTCTAGTGGGTGGGGCAGGCCTGGGCTAGCAGGCCCCAGGGAGAACGCCAATGGCGTCTGTGTCAGCATGCCCACACCAGGCCACAACAATGGCCGCCGCCAATGTCCCAGTCCCTGGAGGGGTCTCACCTCTCACTGCAATGTACTCAGAGCCTATCAGGTGAGTCTCTTTTCACCAAAGTACCTTTCTTTCTGGTGATTGTAGGTTGCTTTCTGAACTGGGTGAGTTTGTGTGTGGGCTCTTTAGAGCCAGTTTTAATTTCTTTGTGAACCAGCTTTTCTGGGGGATACTCCCCAATGTTTTAGTAGCAGGCAAAGTCAGATACTATGCCACTCATCTCAATTGTGCTGGGTCCACAAAATGCCCCCAGCAGGGGCGCTCCCCTGCTCAGGGCCCCGCTCCTCCAGGGAGGGCTACAGACCTGTGGGCTGCTCCCGGGCGGCTGTGAAGCTGGTGGCTTGTGAAGGCGACATTTTTCCTTTCCAGAAGGGAGTTTCTGTCTCTTCCACCTTGATTAGAATTGTCCTCTGTTGCAGGAGTTCCTCTTATCCAGTTTTCAGTTCTGTCTCAGGGGTAATTTTTCCACGAGTAGTTGTAAATTGGCTGTGTCCATGGGAGGAGGTGAGTTTAGAGTCTGCTTACACTGCCATCTTGACCTTCCTCCTCTCCTAGATTTTCTTGAATAAAGGTTCCTTCGTTTGTTGTATGCCTTTAGGACAATTTCCAGAGACTATAATGTTTTTTTTGTTTTAATAGTTTTCACCAGTTTTACTTGTTTCTCTGGGGAGGGAGTCTGCAGAGCTCCTCATGCTGCCATCCCAAAGTCATGGACCTCATTCACATTGTAGATATAGTAGATCTGTATCTCTATAATAACAAACACTTTCAGGCAGATGGCTATATCTTATTCTAATAAACTCAGAATATTCCAAAGATTTTCCATCAGACAAATGTCAAGTGTCCTGAAGAAGGAGTATCCTTTTCTAATTTGCACAAAGACTCCTTAGGGTCAAGCATTGGCTTTGATGGTGAAGGTTAGGGTGATGGCAGGGTAATGTGGTTGGAGGTGGAGGTAGTCCCAGTCATAGTGTGGTGTCAGGGCTGCTGCATTTGGCTGTACAGGTTATTTATTGTGAAATTGTATGGTCATCATAGATTTATATTTATTGTTACTGTTCTGTTCAGTGTCTCTCATTTATTCCTCCGGGTCCACTCTCTCCACTTCTCTACCTTGCTCTGTGTCCCAAGAAGTTGACCTGTATGAACTGTCTCGATGGGCTGCCTTGCTCTCTGGCTTCTGGTTGGACTCAGAGAAGATGAGAGGGCAAAAGGACTGTGAGATGGGCGCATTTCTTCCCCTTATTCTCTCTTTCCCGGGTGACCATCGGTTGACCACATCCATCTACTGAAGGTCACAATTCTTATCAAACGGCCCTATCCATATAGCTACCTTTCTCTGGGTTGCGATAACCACACCCTGCCCTTGAGCCTTCAAGCCTAGTGGGTGATAATGACTCCTGACCGTTGCAAGACCTAGGGTGCTACACTCTTCATTATTTGTTTCCCTAAATCCTGCCTATCACTTTGTAAATAGTCCTCTTATTAACTTGTACTTAAATTACCCGATTTGAATGTACCATCCTTTTCCTAATGAGATCCTGGCTGATAGCACATTTTGCTGCAGATGGCAGTCAAATATCTTGAGTACAGTGTGCCTTTTTTCACGTTGCACCTGAGCTAGCCATCGTGGTGGGGTAGGGGAGGTGTAGGATAGTGATAGTGGTGGTTGGGGTGGCAGGGCGAATGAAGCTATTGTGAATGTCAGGACAAGGCTAAGATGTGCAATAGACAATATAGACTTATGAACATGTGGACAATGCTCTTTAAGAGAGATTATTCTGGGAGCCTCATGAAAAATAGACTGGGATCAAGGAGGGCTTCAGAATGAGGCCAACTGGAAAACTGCTGCTCCATCCTTGGAACAAAGCAGACTAGAAAAGAAGCCCTGGGAAAGAAAGGAAGCATTCCAGAGACCCAGTTGGGGGAAAGGGCAGAGCTTCCTGGTGAGTCATGTTGGGGATAGAGGGAAAGAAAAGCAAAGAATAAGAAGACTAGAATATTACTGTAGCACATCTGGGCAAACTAGGGAGTTGAGGAAGATGATAGAAATAGTAATAACGTGAGTGACTAATTGCAGCTTAGATCATGAAATGCTTCCTGAATTATGACAGAGGTTAAGAGCTTAACAAGTATTAACTCGCTTAATCCTCCAACGACTTTGTGAAATAGAGCTCATCATCCACATTTTACAGATGAGGAAACAGAAGCACAGAGAGCTTGTTACTTATCCAAGTCACAGAGTAAGGAAGTTAGTGCATAACTGAGTTGAGATTTAAACTCCAGAGCCTGAACTCTGCTGCCTCCGAAGACAGGCAGGAAGTGCTGAGGGGTCAAGGAACAGTGTTCCTAAATCAAACATCCGACTTTATCTTTACCCCATGTGCCTACTGAGATGGCCATAATTAACTTCTTGCTGTTTCCACATTCACCATATACTTTCCCACCTCTGACTGAAATGCCCTCACTTTTCTTGCCCATCTAATAATAATAATAACAACAACAACATTGTTAGGCATCTATTATATGCTGTCACTGTTTTATGTACTTGACATGTGTTCGCTCCTTAATCTTCATGACAATCTCATGAAGTGGGTATTATTATTATTGTCATCCACTAAAAGGTAAGTTGTAGGCAGCAGGGATTTATATTGTTTTATTCACCAGAACGTTGCCTAGTACATTGTTATGCTCAGCAAAGATTTGTTGAATGAATGAACTTTACAGATAAGGAAACTGAGGCACAGCTAGGCCTAAGATAACACAACTAGTATGCAGTGGGGCCAGGCTGGAGCCCAGTTGTCTGGCTTCCTAGTCTGCGTGCTGTCACTGACTCACTCCAACTCAGTCTTTAACACCAGTACAGATGTCACCTCCCCTGGGAAGTTGGGAGCGAAATTGATCTTCTGGGAAAACCTCCCTACCCCTCTCCCCTTCCCATGAGACGTGTTAGAAGAAACAGTGTGTCAAGGGCTGTGAGCAAGACCACCAATCATGTAGCATCTTGCTGGATCTTTAAGTCCTGCCCTGCTTCTTTGTGGTCTTCCTCAATTCTCCTTGGCCTCCCTCCTCATTCTTTTCTGTGCTTCTATCCTCTCATGTACTCATTTCGGATTCCCAGGATCACACTCCCACCCTCAGACTTGCCCTTTATCTCCTTTGGCTAAATGCTGGCAGTGACACTGTCCGTGTAGCCACTTCCCCCATTCCCTAGGGCCCATTGTGCTAGCTCTGCAGAAGACACCACTTGGTTTCCATTTCTAGCCAACCTTTGATCCTCTCCAAAGCTCTGTTTATAGTCCACAAATTGCATTTCCTGTTTCCTCTCAAACTTTGAAATTAGGCAGCGTAGGCTGAGCTGGGTGTGGTACTCTAAGAGTAGGGCTGGCACCACCTCCTTCCTGGCTTATATAGTAGCAGCAGGGAGAGCGCTGCCAATGAGTAATTATTGGACATCTAGTAGAAGTTCAGCAAGGAGCTAAGGTGAGCATACCAGTCGGGAGAAGCGTGGCCTTAGAGGTACGCTGCCATTGCAAAGCCTTGCCTTGAAGCCATACCTTAAAATTTAGCAAAGGGAAAATGCCAAAAGGACAAGTAGCCCCCTCAGACTTCCCAGATAGGAGCAGGTTGTGTCAATGATTGTGTTCTGTTCAGCTCTGCATTTGCTATGACTTAAAGCCTGAGGAAGGAGCTGTAGATCCAACAACTGATAATAATAACTAAAACCAAAATCTGGGGTTTTCCAATTGGAGGATTAGAATTCGTTTCTGGAGCCATGAGTTTAGGAGGAAATACTACGTGATATTTCGTACACCACAAATACTGTTTTCTTTTGGGAAGAAACCAGTTCTTAGGAAGCCAACTGTGGAAGGCAAATTGCCTTTCGTGGTCTCGTTTTGATTCTCAGCTCTAAGGGTTTGTGACTCATAACCACAGACTTCAGCCTAAGCCCCAGAAGCAGCCAGGAGCTGGGAATGGAGGCTATTACTGGAGGTGACTAAACAGCATCCAGCTGAGGTAGCGGAATCTGCTGCTGCTAATGAGGAAAGATGACTGCTGCCTTTTCTTTTCGACGAGCTGGAGGTTTTCTTTGGCAGATTTTCAACCTCTACATGAAATGGCAGACTCGCCTCTCCAGACATTAAATTTCCACAGATGTAAAATTATAGGATGTTAAAATTAGAACTTTCCTTAGGGATTAACTCCTTCATCTTCTCAAATTATATATAGAGAAACTAAGGCAGAGAGACCAGGTAACTTACTTTGTTAGTAAAAGCCTGGAATGATGTCTGAGTCCAGGGTTTTTGCCATGGAAGCTACAAGAATGTCTCCATGGGCCATCTGCTAGTCTGGAGTAGAGTAATTGGAGAGGACAGAATATTCTTTGGTGAATGACACTTTGTTGACACTCCTTTTGAGGTTTTGGTGATATTCTGGTAACCAGTGACATCGAGCAAAGACAATGTCTTCAGTGCCATCCTGGGAAAGATGGGA
Source organism: Diceros bicornis minor (assembly GCF_020826845.1). Classification (NCBI taxonomy): domain Eukaryota; kingdom Metazoa; phylum Chordata; class Mammalia; order Perissodactyla; family Rhinocerotidae; genus Diceros; species Diceros bicornis. The sequence goes on from NC_080749.1 coordinate 70,274,719, forward strand.
GCACAAACACCAACAACCAGAGGAGCTGGTGGACCTACATAGAGCTGGAGCTTGACCTGGCCGTGCTGCCCAGAAGGGCCTCATGTGTATTTCATGTATTCACCCGCCAAGTGTACAGACCATGTGGCGGATTGTGTTGCGTCAACTTATCTCAGCTAGGAACTTCGTTTCCCCAAATACCCCTCCCTGCATGAGTGAGGTTAGAGTTGGCCAGAAGCAGAGTCTGTGTGAGACCGGAAAGGCAGAAGAGAGGTAGTGGCCATTACTTTCTGAAGATCTTTGCAGGGTCATGTGTGGTGACAGATGGACAAAGCAAGTCCTCGCTCCGCTCTGTACCCAGTTCTTCTAGACCGCTGGTCCTGCCGACCAACAGCAGCCTCAAGCCCACCACCAGACACTGGGCTACAGACCCTCAGACGTAGCAGAGGCAAGAGCTTCCCACAGACCTCTGCACAGCCCCACTTCACAGTCCGCCTTCAGTTGCTGGGACGTGATTAACTCCTCTGTTTGACTAGTCGGTGACTCCTCATTCTCACACTCGCCCTTTCACACCTTCGTTTCTCCAGCTCCTCCCACACTTGTGTAAGGTCTAATTCCTAGAAGAGGTCCTTCATCCTGTAGCGCACAGAGTGACTCTGCCCCTCTGACGGAACCCTGAGTGATTCACCCTGGATCTACAGGAACCAGGGGCCTGGGGCATCCGATTCACTTGCCCCTCCCTGCATTTGGTAATCCACCATGAAATCCATGTGGCAAAGGAGGAGCCAGGAAGCGCTCTCACTGTGTGCAGGCAAATATGTGTTGTCAGCGCCTCCCTGGGAGACTCCTCAGATGAAGAAAGAATGTCCCGAACTCTGTCAGCAGAGGACTGTCAAAGGGGACTGGGGAAGCTGAGAGCCGTATGTCCTAGTGGGTCCTCCCAGGCGGACAGTGCCTCTCTCATCCAAAACAGCATTTCCCAAGCTTTTGCAGCCCCTCCAACTCTCTCCTACTCCTCACCTCCCGGCAAAGAACGGAGCTGTCCGACAGGGCTTTTGATATCTTTGTCGTCTAATTGATCTGCGGAGCTGAAGACTGGCTTCCTTAATCTATGTTGACAGTTGCAATTTCCAGGCCGTTCTGGGACCAGACAAATTGTGAAAGTCAATCTTAAAAGGACTGTGATTAACTGAACTTTTCCAACCCCTATAAAATATATAATTTGTAGTTTCTCACATTATTATTTTTCGCCCTGTCATATAAAACATGAACTGACAGTGGTAAAATGTCAGAATATCATTTGAATAAACTTCCTGATACCTAAAAAAAAAAAAACCCTCATATCTGAAAACTGCTAAATTCGCCACATTTTATCTGAACTCTAAAAGGCAGGGGAAGGACATGACTACATCTGATGGTAGGACATCGAGTGACTTCTTTATAAAAATTTTCCTCTCTTCTTTATTGGGCAATGCAAATTTTCCTTTTAAATTTGTGAATGGATTTTTTTTTTTTTAAATAGCTAGATCAGCAGTTCCTCAGAACACTGACATTCAGGTTGTTAAACAGATGTTATAGAAGAAAGGATTCTCTCATCAAATGAAGTGTGGGCAATACTGGCTTCATTTGAAAAGAGCAACAGAGTGCCCCCTCGTCTCAGGAGCTGTGCTGGACACTGAGAAAAATATACCTGGTCCCAGCGCAGTTAAACAAGCTTCTGTGCTAGAAGATTCTTGGAGGCCTCTAATGTATCAGTGTACATCGTGAAGACCAAGGGGAAATGATGTCCACATTTTCTCAACTGATTTGACCATGCTTCTTCTTCATCTCTCCTTTTTTGAGCTTGCAGAGTAGAACTAGTTATCCTTAGGAAATTTTTTTGTGAAAAGCTGACCTAAATCAAGTAAAATCCCGAGCCTAACTATTTGTAATGAAGAGTATTTCTAAACAGCAGCATTGAACTCTTGTCCAAGTTGAACCTCATATCATCAAAAAAATAAAATGAAAAAGTGCTATTCATTTCTCATAAAATGAGCTAAGAGCTTTGACATCATATTTGTTAGCAACGCAAAGATAGATTTTGATGTTTTTATAACTTTAAGTGGAACAAATGTTTAACATATCTGCTATAGTGGTGATAATTCACAAAGCAGAAATACAACAAGCAAATTCTTGAGTTAGGGCTGTGTTTACACGTCTGTTGTAAGAGATTAATTCTCTGCGACTTGATGATATGTATTAGAGGAAAAAATTTGAGTCTGGAGTGTTTTGGGGGAATTATAATCCAAGTGTCTGCTTGTGTCCATTCAAGGATTATCTTCTCTGGGACCTTTGGAGAAAAGGGGAGCTTGTCTCATTTCTGCTCCAGGTCAGTCCAAACCAGCCTACTTCTCTGAGAGGGCTGCACCTCCCACTTGGACCCCCACTCACCTGAATCCTGGACCCCGTGGAGTCTGTCATCCCCCTTGATATCCTGCTGCTGTGACTGCCCTCATCTGGGTGGTACTACAGGCAAGGCTGCCACATTGGACTTCATCATTCTGTTCCTGAATTTCCCACTATGCTGTTGGGGGTAAAAGACTCTTCTTTTTTTAAGGTTTGGAGTAGGTGAGGATGGAAATGAAATTTGGATATTACTCCCTTAAAATTCCTTAGCCATTTTATCATGGGGAATTTCTAGCCTCCTCAAAGGCCTGGATGACCTCTATTTTCTTTGTCCTTTTTCTTTCTTTCTCTCTCTTGTTTTTCAAAAAATCAAGTATATTGATGTATAATTTATACATGGTAAAATTCATCCTTTTTAGTGCACAGCAGTTTTATGATTTTTGACAAATTCTACAGCTGTCTGACCACCCCCACAATCAAGATTTAGAACATTTCCCTTGCTCCCAAAATTCCCCTGTGTTCCTTTCTGGTCACCCACTCACCTTACCCCTATCTCTTGGCGACCACTGATCTGTTTTCTGTCTCCACATCTTTACATTTTTGAGAATGTCATTAAAAAGGAGTTAAAATGGAGTCATACATTATCTAGCTTTATTTACTTAGCATAATGCATCTGAGATTTATTCACGTTTTTGCGTGAATCAGTGGTTTGTCCGTTCTTATTACTGAGGAGTATTCCATTGTATGGGTGTACGACAGTTTTGTTTTTGTTTTTTTTAAATCCATTTGACAGTTGAAAGGCATTTGGGCTGTTTGTCATTTTTGGTATTTATCAATAAAATCACTATAAACATATGCATACAGGTTTTCCTGTGAATATAAGTTTTCATTTCTCTTGGGTAAATACCTAGGAATGAATCGTGGAGTAAGTGTATATTTAACTTTATAAGAAACTGAAAACAGATTTCAAAAGTGACTGTATCATATCGCATTCCCATCAGCAATGTATGAAATTTCCAGTTGATCCACATCTTCACTAGCACTTGGTATTGTTAGGCTTTCTTTAAGCAGTTCTAATAGGTGTGTAGTGGTATCTCATTGTTGTTTTAAGTTGTTTTTCTCTAATGATTAATGATGTTGCATGTCTTTTCATGTGCTTATGTGCCACGCATATATCTTCCTTGGTGAAGTCTCTGTTCAAATCTTTTGCTTATTTTTAAAAATTGGGTGTTTTTTTTTAATTAGGTTTTGAAAGCTCTTTATAAATTCTAGATATAAGTGCTTCATCAGACATATGTTTTGCAAATATTTCAAATATTGAACCAACATTGTATTCCTGCCATAAACTCCACTTGGTATGATGTGTTATTCCTATTCCCGAATTCAATTTTCTAATATTGTTTTGAGGATTTTTATATCCACATTCATGTGAGATATTGGTCTGTAACTTCCTTTGTCTTTGTTGTTTGGGATCAGGCAATGCTTTCATCATAAAATTATTTGGGGAGTATTCTATCCTTTTCTGTTTTCTAGAAGAGTTTGAAATTATTGGAAATATTTCTTCTTTAAATATTTGGTAGAATTTGACAGCCATAAAGGCCTTAAGTTATCTTTGGTGGAAGGTACTTAACTACTCATTCAATTTTTTTAATAGATACAGAATTACTCAGGCTATCTATATCTTCTTGAGCAAGCGTTGGTCAATATCATCTAAGTTGACAAATTTGTGGGCATAACATTGTTGGTAACATTCCCTAGTATCCTTATAATATCTGTGGAGTCTACAGCAAGGTCATATATTTCATTCCAGATATTAGTGTACAGTCACGCCCATACAACAATGTTTTGGTCAATGACAGTGGTCCCATAAGATTAGTACCGTATAGCCTAGGTGTGTAGTAGGCTATACCATCTAGGTTTGTGTGAGTACTGTAAGGGAGGAAGAAATTTTCCTCTACCCTTCTAGGTTCTTCTGGCTGGTCTAAGAATTAAATTGATATGAGACAAATTAACAGGAGAAAAAAAACAAAAGTTTAATAACATGTATACATGGGAGAAACCCAAGAAATCTGAGTAACTTGTCAAAGTGGCCAAAGCCTTCCACTTAAATACTATCCTCAGCTAAAGATAAAAGAAGATATTGGAGGTGGAGAGAGTCAGGGACTTCAAAAGGAAGGAAAGCAATTCACAGGTAGGTGAAAAGGAGTAAACATTTGGAAAACAAGTGTTTCTTTGGCCACACAGAAACAGAAGAACACAGAGGGGAGCCCAGCAAACAGGCTTTTCTAGGTTTCTCTCTGTCTACCATCTAGTTCCTGTTATGCTAAGGTGGTAGCCTGCTTCCTGAGATAGGTTTGTTTTGTTTTGTTTTTATTGTGAAATTTTTGTTGTGCCTTATTGTTTGTCAGTCACCATATAAGTGCATCCCTCCACCCCCTTGTGCCCATCCCCCACCCCCCTAGCCCCTGGTAACCACTGAACAGTTCTATCTGCTGAGACAGGTTTTTTAATATGAGTTCTTTTAGGCAGTTAAGGGTGAGGTAACAAGAAAAACTTTCTAAGTCTTTTGTTTCTTAAAAATAATCAGCCTAAAATAATCCTCATGTTAAAGAGGCATGTGTTGGGGTGGCAAGTTTTGTTCCCCTGCAATATGCTCTACAGTATAACAACAAAATTGCCTAACCACACATTTCCCAGAAATATCCCCATTGTTAAGTGATGCATGACTATATTGTATTTACCATTTTTTTCTTGATGTTTTTTGATCTTTTCAAAGACGTAGCTTTTGATTTAATTGATTTTCTTTAACATTTCTTGTGGGCAGATCTGCTAGTAATGAATTCTCTAGATTTTTGTTTATCTAAAAAGTTTTTATTTCATTCTCATTTTTCATTGGATTAGAGTTCTGTGTTGACCCTTAAAAAATGTCACTTTTTCCTCTGGCTTGTATCACTGCCCCTAAGCTTTTCTCTTTATTTTTGGATTTCAGCACTTAGAATGGGTTTTTGTTGTTGTTATTTATTGGAGTTCTCTAAGATTCTTGGATCTGTGGTTTGGTGTCTTTCATTATTTAAAGAAATTCTCAGCTATGTGTCTATTCAAATATTTTTTTCTTCTCAGTTCATTCTCTCTTCTCCTGGGATCCCAATGATGTGTTTTTATGTCCATTTTAGATTGACCTGTAACTCTTGCATATTTTGGTGATTTGTTTTCAGTCTTTTTGTGTCTCAGTTTGGGTAATTCCCATAGACCTATCTTCAAATTCCCTGATTCTTTCTTCAGTTGTGTTGAGTCTACTGATAAGCCTGTTGAAGTTATTCTTCATTTATGATACCGCATTTTCTATATCTAGTGTTTCCATTTGAGTCTTTCAAATAGTTTTTTCCTCTCTGCTGAAATTCCATCTGTTTATGCATGTTGTCCACATTTACCACTAGACACTGTAATGTATTAATCACAATTATTGTAAACTCCTTGGGGGGTCAGCCTGGTGGTGCAGGGGTTAAGGTCATGCATTCCGCCTCGGTGGCCCAGCGTTCGCCGGTTTGGATCCTGGGCATGGACCTACTCACCACTCATCAAGCCGTGCTGAGGCGGCATCCCACATAGAAGAACTAGAAGCACTTACAACTAGGATATACAACTACGTACTGGGGCCTTTGGGGAGAAAAAAGAAAAAAAACGGGGAAGATTGGCAACAGATGTTAGCTCAGGGCCAATCTTCCTCAAAATAAATAAATAAATAAATAAATAAATAAATAAATAAATAAATAAATAAATTCCCTGTCTGATATTCTGTTTCATCTTTGAGTCTGGTTTTGTTGATCACTTTGTCTTGTGATTTGTTTTCTTTTGCTTTTCTCCTCCTTGTAATTTTTGATTGAATTCTAGATATACAGTCATGCACCACATAACATTTTGGGTCAATGATGAACCACATATACAATGGTAGTCCCATAAGATTAGTACCATATAGGCCAGGTGTGTAGAAGGCTATAACATCTAGGCTTGTGTAAGTACACTCTATGATGTTCACACAGCAACGAAATCGCCTGACGATGCATTTCGCAGAACATATCCACATTGTTAAGTGATGCATGACTGTAATTAGAACAGGAGAGACTGAGGTCAATTGAATTCATTCCTGAAAATGAACATGCCTCTCCTACTGCTAGGTCATTCCTGTGGGGAGCTGAGGCAATCTAGTGAGAGTTTGACGTGGTTTGGGTTTTACTGTTGCTGTGGTTACCTTTAGGAAATCACCAACTTTAAATTCCTTTGGCATTATCTTGTGCGTAGGGTGGACTCTGGGTGGCTGGAGGGCTTTTCCCAATGCTCTTTTTTCTGCCTTCAGTTTATATCTTATTTGAGCATCTGCACCTCGGGGTGGATCTCTCTCTAGGCCTTTGCCTCTCCCTCATCTGTAAATGGCTGTTGCTTGTTACTTGGTGCTTGCTAGCCTGGTGGTGGTGGGGATCAGGTGCTGGTCCTCTATTGTCTTGATCCAACCTCAGTCTTAGGTAAATCCTGTCTCACTGGATCTTGAGGGTCAATATTTTTTCAGTGCCTCTGTTTCTCCTCCCACTGGCAGCCAAACTCTGCTTTGTATTTTTGGAGGGTATCATGAGGGAGACAATTTCCCGCCCCTCCCCCAGTGACAGAAGACCTCTCATGGCCTGGGCCCAGAATGCTTTACTGGGAGAGGGTTTGTCTCTTCCCTCCCCCTACCCCAACGGGTCTTCATCTGTGTCCTAGGAGTGACAGGTTTTATTCTAGTCTCCCAGAAGCTTAGGGCTTTTGTTCCATGAGGAGATGGGTCCAGGCTGGGTTTGCGATTTTCCCCCTGGGGAGCCACTGCTCTCCTCTAGACATCCACCACCAAATGACGCTTGCTCACATCTCCTGCCCTGCTCCTAATCTTTCTTATGAGTACCTGGGATAAAGGTGGAGGTTTGCAGAGAAGATCCTGTGAGTGAGTGCAATGTTCCCTTGTGCCTGTGAAATCCCTGGGAGTCACTTTGGCATTTAGCAGTTCATTAAACATTTTAGCCGAATTCCTCTTACCTGCGTGTGTAGCATCCAATGTCTCTTTCTTGCTCTGTCTTGAGCCAGTGCTTCCATCCCATCTCTTTGGGGGGGGCCTGTCTTTTCTTAGATTTTAGGTTAATTGGTTTCCTGTGAACTCAGCTTTCCAATGGGTTCAAGAGAATTATGGTTTTGTAGCTTATCCAGCTTTTTCTTGTTGTTATGGTGGGAAGGATGCTCTTCCTAGCTTCCTACAAACCAGACAGAAGTGCCATCTTCTTTCTCTTTATATAACCTCCACACATCTCTCACTTCTTTCCAATTGTCTCGCTTCTCTCTCACTTCAAGCTATCAACAAAACACACCAAGTCTTTCTAATGTCATTAGGCAGAGAAATCCAGCTCTCTTTATGTCCCATCCTCATACATCCAGGCCATGTTTAGGAGCCCTTACTTTTCTTAATCAAAAAACAAAACAAAACAAGAGCACGTGAAAATCTTTTATAGAACTAAAGAACCGAGTAAAACTTATAACAGTATGTATTCAGCTAAAAGTGCCAGAAAATACTGTAACTGTTAAATCGCTGTGTTAAACTGTTAAATCATGATGATGCTGATTATCACATTGCAAGAAGCCTGGAGATAATCAGTCCCAGGGTTAATATGATGGCTTAATGATGTCCTCAATGGCACTAACCTTAGAGTCTAACTCTCTTCCTCAAGCATATTACCTCATGGTTAAAAAATGACTGCTACATCACTGGACATTACATCCTTACAAAACAGTGTCCAAAGGAGGAAAAGTAGTAAGGCAAGGAAGAAGAAAAAAGCTTGTATCAGTCACATTTCGTAGACGCAGATATCCAAATCTATTCTAGTTAAGCAGACAAGGATGTTTTAAGAATAGGAAATAGTTCACAGAATTTCTTGGAAAGCCAGAAAAACAGGCTTTTTAACCAGGAACAATTCATCCAGGGACAATGCCCAACCAAACCTTAGGGCCGTTATAAATGAAACAGGACTGAGATTGCCAGTTGCTTTGCAGCACCTGTGATACCGGCTCCCCTGCACAGCTGATTCATAAGAATCAGATGCTTTCAATCCCCTGGATGCCAGAATCTCAGCCATGGTGCTCCCTTACACAATTCAAGTCTGATACCATTACATCTGCTTGGTCAAACCAAGGTCATGCCTCTATCCTAGCTGTAAAAGCATTTTTGAAGTGTAACTTTTAGGTTTCCCAAACTGAGGCCACATGCATACCTCAAGACCAGTTATTGGCAAGGAGACTCAGATTCATTTCTTTAGGGCTGGTATATTCTCTCCATCAAAACTGAGATTTTCTTAGTAAGGAAAGGATGAGGGGAAAGGCTGTTGGGTAGACAAACAACATATATTCCTTTCAATAGTTGAGTGCCAACTGTCTGCCTGACACTGTTCTAGCTGCTTGGGACACCTCAGTGAACAAAGCAGAAAATACTCCTGCCCTTGAGGAGCTTACATTCTAGTGGGGGGAGGCAGGCATCATTAATTAAGTATGTAGTATTAATATATGTCATGCTAGAGTGTGATAAATCATATGGAATAGATAAAGAGTAGAAGGGGGGATTGGGAGTGTAGGTGTTTGAGGTGGAGGGAGGGCCAAGTTATGTACTAAGAAGGGTGCTTAGGATGGACTTTTTGAAAAAGTGAGATCTCAACAAAGACCCGAAGGAGGAGAGGAGGTGAGCCTTGTGGCTCTCGGGATCAGTGACCTAGACGCAGGGAAGAGCTGGAGCAAAGGCCTTGAGGCAGAAGTTCCCCTGGCATGTGCAAGGGATAGTAGGGAGGCCAGTGTGGCAGGAGAAGAGTTGGGGGGAGTGGCAGGAGATGAGCTCAGGGAAGGAATGGGGAGTGAGACTGTGTGGGGCCTGGGACCATTTTAAGGACTCTAGTTTCCAGACTGAGTGAAATGGAGAGCCATTGCAGGCTTTTGAGCAGAGGAGGAATGTGATGTGAGTTATAAGAGGATTACTCTGAGTGCTGTATTGAAACCAGCCTGCTGGGGGCAAGGAGAGAAGCAGGGGACCTATCAGGAGACTAAGGCAGAGACAAAGGCGATGGGAGCAGCGTGACACAGTGGAGGGCAGTGAGCAGGGGTCCAGCTTGGCAAGTACTGTTAAGGCAGAGCCAGCATGATGTGCTGAGGGAAAGGGCATGAAATCAGAAAGAAATGGTAAAGATGATTCCCAGGGTTTTGTTCTGAGCCGCGGTAAGGCTGGAGCTGTCATCAACTGGGATGGGGAGGCTGTGGGTGGAATGGATTGGCGGGGGGCGAGGATCAGAAATTCAATTTTGGAGAGGCAAGTTTGTGATGTCTTTTACACAAGAAGAGATATCTCATAGGCCGTTGGATGTGTAGGCTTACAGTCTGAGTGAAAAGTAAGGGCTACAGATATCAACGGTCTCCTACAAGAAGCAGCAGCTGGCAACAGCTTTTGTTTTAAAAAGAAGTATTTTTTTTCTCTTCGTGCAAGGCCTCCAAATTAATAAAATTCTTTGATGCTTTCTAAAAGCAAATGTACTTTCAGACATTAAAACACTTTTTTTTTTCCTTGAGAGATTTAATTAAGATAAAGTAGCTAAGACAAAGAATTGTTAACAGAATTAAGGATCTGTAATACACGTGTTCACTCTTTTTCTCTCTCCCTGGCAGAGTGCTGAAGGGAGGCAGGGTGTTAATGTATTCACGGGTGAGCTCTGGGTGAAACCCCCTGGGTTTGAGTCTAGGTTCCACCATTTATTAGCTGTGTGGACTTGGCATATTATTTAACCTCCATGAACCCCAAGATCAGGAGTAATTATAGCACCTACTGTCATTAAAATTGTTTAAAAAATACTTTTTCCTAACACCTGTCAGAGTGCCTGGCAATTCATTCATTCAGCAAATAATTATGACTACCTATTATGTGCAAGGTGATGGGCATATAATTATGAATAATACTGACTGTCCTTCCCCTTATGGAAATTTCAGTATAGGAAGCAAGCAGTTTATAAAAGAAGAAGCTGGCTTGTCCAGTAAACTTGTGAAAACCTGCTCAATTTCACTGATGAGAGGAAATGCAAATGAAACTCACAAGGTATCACTTCACGCTCATTAGATTGGGACAGAGAGGAGTAATAATACCAAAGTTTGGCGAGGGCAGTGGGGGAAACAGATGTCTTTTTCAGTGAAGGTGGGAATTCAAATTGCACAACCACTTTGGAGATCAACTTGACAACATCCAGTGAATTGGAAAGTGCGTGTCCCCTACAACCCAAAAGTTACACCACTAGGACTATGCACCAGAGAAACTCTTAAACATGCATTCCTGGTGACATGCACAGGATATCCTGTGCAGCACTTGTTGTGAGAGCAAACGAGTGGAGGCAACCTACACGTGCATCAGTAGGGGATTCAAATAACGGAATAATAATCAGGATTTAAAAATGAATACACTACATGGGTCAATGTGGGTAAATCTACCAAAACGAGGGGTAAAATGCAAGTTGCAAAGACATTACTCTTTGTCTAATTTAAACACCACACAAAACAATATTATATGTCCTTATCTAGTAGAATGTTAAAATACACATGGGAAGGATACATGCAAGGGTGGTTATCTCTCTGGAGGAGAAAGAGGAATGAAATGGATGGAGTGAAGATGGGACGTGCAGCCTCATCTGTGATGTTATCTCTTAAAAACAAAAGAAGAAGCAAACATGGCAAAATGTAAGCATTTATTAAATCCAGGAGCTTGCAAGTGGCTGTTATTTTATGGACTTTTCTGTATGTTTGAAATATTTCTTAATTAAACAATTAAAAATGTCGTTGTCATAACACATACATAACAAAATTTACCATTTTAACCATTTTTAAGGGTACAGTTCAGTGGTATTAAGTACATTCACTTTCTTGTGCAGCCATTACCACCATCCATCCATCTTAAGAAGTTTTTCCTTTTTTTTTCCAGTTTTATTGAGAGATAACTGGCATATAACATTGTATTAGTTTTAGGTGTACATCGTGATGATTTGATATATGTATATATTGTGAAATGATCACCACAATAAGTTTAGTTAACATCCATCACCTCACATAGTTACAATTTTTTTTCTTGTGATGAGAACTTTTTAAGATCTACTCTCTTAGCAACTTTCAAACATATGATACAGCAGAATTTTTCTTGTCTTCCCACACTGAAACTCTGTAGCCATTAAACACTACTCTCAATTGTCCCCTTCCCCCAAGCCCTGGCAACCACCACTCCACTTTCTGTCTCTATGAATTTGACTACTCTCAGTACCTCATGTAGGTGGAATCATACCGTATTTGTCCTTTTGCGACTGGCTTGTTTCACTCAAAATAACGTCCTCAAGTTTCATCCTTATAGCATGTGTCAGAATTTCCTTCTTTTTTTTGTTTTGTGAGGAAGATCAGCCCTGTGCTAACATCTGCCAATCCTCCTCTTTTTTTGCTGAGGAAGACTGGCCCTGGGCTAACATCTGTGCCCATCTTCCTCCACCTTATATGGGATGCCGCCACAGCATGGCTTGCCAAGTGGTGCATCAGTGTGCGCCCAGGATCCGAATCGGCGAACCCCGGGCCGCTGTAGCAGAGCGTGCGCACTTAACCGCTTGTGCCACCGGGCCGGCCCCAGAATTTCCTTCCTTTTTAAGGCATGTCAACAAAAATAATGCATAACCAATCTATAAATCAAAATTGGAGTGAGTTTATTATGAGCCACATCTGAGGACCATACAGCCCAGGAGAGTCCCTCCACAAAAGAATGGAGCACTCCAAAGAAGTAGGGGTGTACAGAGTGGTCATATACTGTCAAAGAGCATGTATCACATATAATTAGAATGTCCCTTTTACAACAGTCATGAGATTGCTTTGCTGGCACTTCCGTGAACACAGCATTTCCGTGAACACAGCAGGTCAGTGGTCTCAGTCAGGTCAGCAATCAATCCCCAGCCTAGGGAGAGATGCTTATCCTTAAGGAAATGCCGATGTGGGGGAAGTTACTTTATCTTTAAGGGCATTGTTCTTGTCTTTGGGACACAGTAAATACTTAAATCAGATATGCAATGCATGCTCAATGGCTACATCAGGCCCTTTTGGAAAAACAAGTTCAAGCCAAATTAGTTTTACACCAAATGGCTTCCTCATGTACTCCAACATATCTTATTGCTTGTCATTTATTTATCAGGCGGACTATCATTCCATTGCGTGTGTATACCTCCTTTGGTTTATCCCTTCATCCATTGATGGACACTTGGGTTGCTTCCATATTTTGGCTCTTGTGGCATAATTAAACATTTTAAATCAAAATAAAATAAATAAATAACAGGGAAATTATAGATAGGGAAGGCAAAAATAGAACAAATTACTACTCAATAAGAATACCTGGAGGGGCCGGCCCCGAGGCATAGTGGTTAAAAGTTCAGTGTACTCCATTTCTGTGGCCTGGGTTCATGGGTTCAGACCCTGGGCGTGGACCTACACCATTCATCAGCCATGGTGTGGCAGCCACCCACATACCAAACAGCAGAAGATTGGCACAGATGTTAGCTCAGGGGGAATCTTCCACAGCAGGAAAAAAAAAAAAAAGAACACCTGGAGACAAGCTTTACTATACTCAGTCTGTATCCACTGATCTTGGTATAGTCACGGGAACGTGTGGCACATGTGAATGTCATGTGTGTGTCACGTGTTTCACAGGGCAAAGAGGAATGGACAATTCATACAGCCTACTGCCTCGCCCATCAGGGCAGGGCTGGCTGTGGGCAGCAGCCGCACTCTGTGACCCTGGCTTCTGCATCGGCCCCTCCCAGCGCTGCTTCTCCCGCCACATGTGATGTTCTGGCTCAATCCCAACAGCTTCCTTCTTGCTGAAGCTGGTGCAAGCCAAGAAAGAAAACAGTCTCAGGCATTTGGCAAGTGTAAGTATTCGGACTGAGAAGTATTTTGAGCCCCTGTGCAGTTGAGGCCCTGGACCCACCCAGTACTTGCTCACAGTCCCCATGCCTTTTGGGCATCACACCTCGTCACTACTGCTCACTTGAGTCGTTCCACGTTGTCCTCCGCCAGAGGCTTCTCAGGCTGTTTGACAGGATGAGACCACTCCTTCTGCACCAGTGTTACTCAGAATCGTGTTCGATTGCATAAGACAGGTAAAAGCGGAGCTGCTCTGTCTGGTTAAGGCGTGGTGGCGGGGGTAGGCATGAACCTGGAGGATCCAAACCCCAGTGCAGCACCGGGGAAGCTCGCTTTGAAAATGCTGCATAAGACTAGTGATTAGAAGCTCCAGCCTGAAAGCCTGTGGCATATGGGGACACAGGAAGGAAGGGGAGGATTCTAATCCAGAGAGGGTCAAGCTCTTGTATGCAAGGTCAGCCAGCTATTCTGCTTGCATTCTTGTGCGTGTGCGTGTGTGTGTGTGCGTGCGTGTGTGCATGCGTAAGAGGGTGGGATACGATCGTGGGAGCCCCCTGCACATTGTCAGAGTGGTCTCTAAGATATGTTCCCCAGACCCTTAGAGCTCCTCAGGGCATGATTTGAAAAAGTGCCCTGACTTGTCTGCCCTCATTTAACCCTTATGACACCCTGCAGCCCAAGTGTCCTTGTCCCCACATAGCATCTCGGTAAAACCGAGACCACAGGCCCACGGGGTGGAGTGGTGGCGCCAGGAAGGCTCCTTCCGAAGCCCTAACTTACAGTCCTTCAGCAAAGACACACACTGCAGCAGCTTGAAGGTTGGAGGATTCTGGAAACCGTGGGGACTACCCAGAAACGAATCATCCCCCATGTCGCGGAAGCCCACTCTGGCACAGAGAGAAAGCAAATTATAGCTGTTAGGAAGCAGGCAGCGAGGAGAGGCTGAGCCAGACCGGGATTATTGGTCATCTCCCGGGGAACCCCACTGCCTTCAGGTCTCTCCTCCATCTCCTGATCTCCGGGCTCCTCACCCGCTCCCAGCGGGGAGACACACAGGCTGCCAGCCGTCTGGTAGAAAACACACACACGAAGCAGCCGCGGCCTCAGTCCTTCCCGGGCTGCCCTCGGGGCCTGGCTGTGCTGCTGCCCCAGGGTGAAGGAGGAGGGCTGGCTGTGAGGGCTCAGCAGAGAGCTGGCGAGCAGGGAATGAGGGGCAGAAATGGGAGCTGGGTGCCAGCAGAACAAAGGATGGTGGGAGGGGGTGCCACGTACCAAGTTGAAGGAGCAAAGGCCGTGTTAGGAGATGGTCACGGCCTTTGGTAAAAGGTCCCCTTGGGAACCAGATTTCAATTTATGTCTCTTTCTAGGCAGGGCCCTTTTCTCTAACGGCCAGTTGAGACGTGAGATATAAAGGAGAGAGCACACAAACAGACTGCAAGGGTCGGGGGCCAGGAAGAGCCAGAGATAGTGTCTCTACCTTTGGTGAGTAGAAACAGACGGTGACAGGCCAGCAGAAGAGACTTCAGTTCTGGAGGCGGGGAGACCCTGCAAAGCAGCCGAGAGATGGTGGAGCAGAGGAAGGGAAGGCATGAGGCTAGCCAGTTCAACGGAGGAGTTTACACAGCTCACGCCAGTTGGGGCTGCAAACCCAGCAGGCTGCAGGGTCTACAGGGCAGAGTGGAGGCAGCACTCTTCCGCCTGGGCCGTAGCTCCTTAACTCTGTAGACTGGGCTTTGTTTAAAGTACTTTTACCTTCTCCTTCTCCTCCTCTCCTCCTCTTTCTTCTTTTTCTCCTCTCACTCTCTTTTCTTTCTTTTTTTTTTGTAAATTGAGTCACCCAGTGGACATTTGAGTGTGTAGGCATCTACACATTCGAAGATTTGCTAAGTTGTTCTAAGATACTATTTTATTTCATAGAATAGAAAACTAATACCTTTTAGAAAAAAATTTCCTAAATGTCTTGGAAATTTCAAGAAGTCCTTGAACAGAATCATAGTTTTATTTTATTTTTATTTTTTGCTTTTCCTGAGGAAATTTAGCATGAACCTGTCTCCCCCTTGTGGATTTAATCTTGTCTCTTGGGTGTACAGTATGTACAGCATGCACAACCAAATGGAGTAGAATCAGAGTGAACTTACTGGGCACTTCTTGTTGCCTTGTCTCTCCATTGTCTTTCTTTGCACAAGGTAAAGAAGCATTATTATAATCATTAAAGAAAAAGCTTTAATTTTCTGAATCGAATAAGTATTTTGAAATAAACTTTTAATCTAATACTTTATATCGCCGAAATTCTGCCTGTAAAATCTAACATTTAAGGCTTTAGCATGTTTAAAATTACTTTGTTCTTCAATATTAGGCCGAATTTCTTCTCTATTTTATGGTTAAAGAATGAGAAAAAGACTATGACAGAGCTAACTTTATGTGTCCTAGACCAAACTCTGAGGTTCTTTGCAGAATTGTTAGCAACAATGACATAATACAGCAATACTTAATATTTACTGATCATTTGCTTCTTGCCAATCTTTAGGCCAAGCACTTCACCCAAATTACATCACTTATTATTGGCAATAAAATTATAGTCTAATTTTACTGGGAAACTGAGGCTTAAAGAGGTTAAATACTTTTTAAGATCACACAGCCAGTTGCTGAGGTTTAAATTGGGTTAATATCAATGATCCTAAATGAAGACTGAGCAACAAAGAATAACAGAAACACACATTAAATCTCTCTCCCATATTTTGGCCTTTGGGAGATGACTTGAGGGATATGTAAATAATCTAAGGGTTTTTTTTTTTTCCTTCTGAAATGTTTAGAAGGATAATGGGCTTGTAAATAAAGTGGGTTGATCATATTTTATAATTATTTGCAAGGTTAAATTAAACTTTAAAATGTGGAATACTTATGATCAATAATAGAGAGACATCACTCATGCCACAAAGGGCAGTGGGGACCCAGATGTCGGGAGGTGGAGACAGTTGCCTCATGTCGTTATTGCTCCATTAACGCTTCTAGCTACACCCACCCCATTGATGGTGTGAGACAGATATTACAAACCAGCACGAACATGACAAGACAAAGCTGCATTGCTGATCAGGAAACGCCCGGGGCTGGACAGCAAGAAAGTGTAGGGTAACAGAGGCTCTTTTGAAACGAGTCAGTCTTTTAAATATTCACTATGGCGTCTTTGTCAACTTCTATGAAATGCCATTCTGCTATCTTTGAACTGAATTAGGTCTGCACATAAGAGACAGATTAAATAGACGCTGTTTGTGGCCTCCATCAAATTATGGAAACTCAATTGCCTTGGTGATTCCTTTTCTCAGAAATGTGCCTGAGTCAAGAGGAGCTGTTCCTGTGATGTGACTAACCTATATCACCTCTATAGCACTCTTCTCCTTCCTGAAACCACCTGGTATAATAGAGAAAAAAACAGGGGGTCCAATAGTCATTTTTCTGAGCAGAAAGAGCTGGTATTAATTGCCAAGAAGGCAATGTAAACACAGAGCAATTCTAGAGAGGCTGGTGAATGAGATCAGGCATCTTTAAGCGTGAAGATGAAAATGACAGCCCTTGAGATAGCAGCTCACATTGACTTAGTGTAAATATTGTGTTCAAAGGGGTTTAGTTTTAGTCAGTGGGCTTGAGCACAGTGTACCAGGATGCTTTCTGTGCAAGAAGCCAAAAAACTCAAACTCAACTGGCTAAATAAGGGGGTAATTTATTCTCTTTCAGAAAAATAAATGCTAAGGCAGCTCTGAGGTTGTTAATTCAGAGGTAAAATGATGTCATCAAGGAATTAAGTTCTGTCCATGTTTTCAGTGTGTCATCTCATCCTGTCAGACTCATCCTCTGGCTTAATGTATTCATAGTCACAAGATGGCTGCAGCAGCTCCAGGTATTACACACAGACCTGAAAACATCCAGTAGAAGAAGAGATGATCTCTTCCTTGGTTTTTTGTTTTGTTTTGTTTTTTTCAAGAGTGAAGGAAATACTTTCCAACATCCCCTAGTAGATAATTGCCTATAGCTTCTTGGCCAGAACCAGATCACATGTCTATGCTTAAAACAATCACTGGTGAGAGAAATTGGTCCACTACAATTGGTTTAGACCAACCAAGATTTATTGCTGAGTCACACAGGAGAAAAACGGCCTCTGGAATAAAGTAGGAGCTCTGCCATTATTAAAAAAAAAGAGAAATGAGATGACTGTTGTATTAGCAATCGCAAGTGTCTGCTACAACTGGTTTTGAATATGTGAATGTGTGTATGTATGCTTTCTTTTTGGAAACGATTTCTTTTAAGGATCCTGTTTACAGTCTAGACCCCATCTCAACCATTCGGAATGTAACTTGGCAGAAATAACCACACCCAACACCTATAGGATCTTTGAGTGAAACACCTCATAGTTAGAAAAGACAGACAGACAGACAGAAAGAAAGAAAAAAGAAAGAAAGAAAGCAACCTTATGAATTCCCCTCTCTTGACGTTAGGGAATGATAAAGAATAAATGGTGTTTTGTCCTGCCACTTTACTTTTCGGTCTAACAATGGGCATTCCCCAAGCAACTCTGCCAGCGGTTTCCAGAGCAACAGAGAGAAGAAAGCCTACGAAGTCATTATTTCAAAGCATTTGTGTGTTTTAAATCATGTTTTCTGACTGTAAAAGTAATTTTATGTAATAAAAAATTTTAATATTTACCACACTACCTTTGTGTACGCGCGAGCGTGTGTGTGAGAGAGATGGTGACAGAGACAGAGCGAGCCGGGGAGAGAGAGCGCGGGAGGTGATAGAATGAAATTGTAGGTGTAGCTGTTTAGGAGAAGTGCTTAATAAGTCTCTTGTCTACAGAAAATGAGGCTCCAGGGCCTGTTTAGACGGAAACAGCAAAGAGAGAGTGAAATTGCCTTGCATGTGAAATGAACAGGAGTGTAGTTACGGGAAGAGAAGAGAGATGAGGAAAGAGGAAATGAGAAGTGAGCCGAGCAGCAAGGCAGGAAGCTACAGCCTGAATTAAAAATGAGAACCTTCTATGGCAGGGCGATCAAAGGCCTTTCGAGAACAAGGGCGTCTAAGACTCCATTTGAACTTGTGCGATATATGATCCTCTTTGGTCACCCCAGATCTCTGTTGTCTTGCTTCACATCCTAATGCCTTGTGTGGGTGTCCGGGGGGAAATACAAATGGCTGAATTCCACATCTGGATCGGTGTCGAGGAAGGGGTGGAGAGATGCCACAGTGGTGACGTTTGCATGAGATCCAGAGTTTAGTAGGAGAAACCTGGCACCACGAGTGACTGAGAAAGTAAACCCCCAGAATGCACAGAAATTTTAGAGATGGCTGCCAAATCTCATCAGGATTTAGAAGGGAGGAAAAAAATAATTTTATTTAAATCTTAAAGGCTGGATGGTGTCAGCTGACACTTGGGTCGCATTGATATGATGAAAAATAATTTTGATGACACTGGGCAAAGTTTTATGTACTGTTTTTTCCCCCACATATCATAAGCATTGACATGTTTTTGAAAATATATTCCATCTAAATCTGAATTCTTAAAAACTTTATTATGAGTTATATCCTATCCCATTTCAAAAATATATAAAATTTTATAAGCCCATTACTCACGATGATAGTGGAAGACATATGTACAGTCCTTATAAATTCATTTTTGTAGATTTGAACAAGTATTTAATCTTTATTGTGTACCTGTAAATAATTAGCCAGCCCTGGTGGTCTAGTGGTTAAGATTTGGGGCCTTCACCTCTGTAGCCAGGGTTCTTTTCTGGTCAGGGACCCACACCACCCGTCTGTGTGTTGTCAAACTGTGGCGGCTGTGTGTTGCTGTGATGCTGAAAGCTGTGCCACCGGTATTTCAAATACCAGTGGGGTCACCCACGGTGAACAGATTTCAGCAGAGCTGAAATCTCTAGATAAGAGAGGAGAAGGACCTGGCCACCCAATTCTGAAAAAATTGGCCATGAAAACCCTATGAATGGCAGCGGAGCATTGTCTGATATAGCACCAGAAGGTGAGAGGATGGCACAAAAAGACCAGGCAGGGTTCTGCTCTGCTGTCCATAGGGTCACTAGGAGTCGGAATTGACTTGATGGCACTAACGACAACAACAACAAAAATAAATAACTAAATACTGAAATAGCCAATGACTTGCCCTCTTGAATTTTAAATAGTAAAATTGCATAAAACGTGCTAGAACCTCAAAATAGATGTATTGAGCTGAGTTTAATTCATGTGGACAATTAAAACAGATTTGTGTGGTTATCATCTTCAAAATCTATCTTCTTTTCTTCTACATTATTCTTTCACTTTTGGAGGTAAGTGTTAAGACACAGGTTAAGAGTCTGCCTTATGCCAGGAGGCTAGTTTATTTTTATTTATTATTTACTAGATATAAATGAATTTTCCTGGTAGATGCAAACTCCTTAGTTTTTTTTAATGGAAGATGTTGATCTTGAATGTCAACTGTTAACACAACAGATGCTGGGACCTGTGATAACACACGTAAAAGCATCAGTCAGAGCATGTGGCTCATAACCAGGGCGTAAGACTTGCTTCCCTCCTTTCCTTCCTTCAGGTGACCCCTTCTCTGATGTGTCTAGTTTGAAATTATGATTTTTAACCCTGAGGTTTAAGGATTTTTCTTAAACATTACATAAAACAAATACAAACCACTGACAACAAATTAATGACTGCTTTTTATTTTGAGGGGCCAATACCACTGTGGTTCTAAAATCTGAGGAAATGTTAATGCCACCTTTCCGTGCCTATTCCTGGAACATCCTTCCCAGATGAGTGCTGTAACCAAATCTTTCCCACCTGTGGGCTGGAGACCTCTGGAGAGGCTCCGTAATTTTCCAGGGTATCTGGGAATCATATGGGCACTGAATAGTTTTTTTTACCTATGTGCATGGAAGACTACTTGTTAAATGTGCGTAGATACTATTGTGATTAATAAAATACAAAATCATTGAAAAGTACTGCTAAATTAATAGTAGCCTTTTGCTTCTAGAAATTTCTTTTCAGTCAATAAGATACTAGAAGTATGACTGTTGTCAAGTGTCTATCTGATAATTTCCTTTTATGTATAAGAAAGGATTTCCATAATAGCAAAAAAAATGGAAACAACCTAAAAGCCCAACATTAAGGGCATGGTTAAATAAAAAATAGTACATTCTTATAATTGGAATATTAGTAGCCATTAAAAATCATGTTGTAGAGTTAAATATCGAATGACAAGGAAAATAAGTTAACAGAACATTATTATTTGAAAAAAAGCAGATTATAAAGCAATATAATGGTATGATATTACCATTTAACAAATTATAGATAAATACTGTGTAGAATGAAAGGATATCATTATGTAAAGGTTATTATTATTTATCTCTGGGTAATGAAATTACAATTTTTTTCTTTTCATTTTCTAAATGTTCCATAACTTCAGTTATAAGAAAAAACTTAAAGTTATTTTTAAGAGTCCTCTTATTAAAGAGTTTGCTATTGTCCCATAAATAAATAGTGTTGGTGACCCTTGGCCTTTTCAACCCGCTAGAAATGCTAACGTTGTTTAATATTTTGGGGGTGTGAGACAATGCTGGTTAGCTGTTGCTGGCAGCCCTCTCCCTCACCCCACCGTCTGTGGCAGCCCTACTAATGACGTGACTTGATGCCTGTCACCATTACTTGGGGAGAAAGCACAGCTGGGCACTTCTTTCTCAGGGAACAGGAGATGCCCTCCCTGACGGCCATGAGAAGATGGGGAATCATTTAGCAGACATGTTGAGATTACGAAAAATCCTCTCTCAACTCTAAACAAAAATGTTTGTGCGTATGGGTGTGTAGTATACACATATAGAGTGTTTTTCAAGAAGGGAAAATTGAGATTAAAAGCAAGTGCTGCTCTGGGCTATCGTGGGCCATTACCGCCCCCTTTGCCCGAGCTGCAGATGGACAGAATTATATTGCGTTAATAATGTGACTCTTAAGTGCCAGCTGTCATACAGCTCAGCAGTCTTCCACGCTAACAAAGCCCTCATTAAATGGTTTGCTCAGAATAATTTGCCTGCTCTCCCAGCCTTCTAGCAATTGACAACCCCGCTCCTGCCCGGCTGCCCCCAGACCTTCACTGGACACCCTTAATCACTGCAAGACAAGCATGTGCCACGTTTGATGGGATGGTAATTTTTTGAATACTACATGTCTTCATATTATTTTTATGCCCTGTTTCAAAAATTTTTAATCGAGGTTGGTAGCTAACATCCTGCACTATCATTCATTCTGTGGCAAAATAATAATTGCTAATTTTCTTCTTCAGAGAACCAGAGCTTTATCAGGAATAACATTATGCAAATGACTATGCAAATGTCAACCAGAGGAGTATCTGGAAAAAAAAGTTCAGATAAAACCTTCAGAACACATCCAAAGTTGGCTGAAAAAATAACTGAACAATTTAAACTATGAGGTCACCATGGTAGCAAAGGGAATTTATTACTAATAAGAATTTTGTGAGAAAGCTCTGCGCTCAAAATAAAAGAGGTAGGGCATACATTAGTATTTATTCTAGCTTAATTTATTTATGAGACCATGGCTGTCCTTGTCAGCTGTTAAGTCTCCTTGTGGTGGGTCTCTTCATCCTTTGTATCACGTCTAACAGTCCAAAATGCTTAATGTGGAACCTTCTATTAGCATTAAGACTTAATCCTTTATTTTCTCCACTATCTATATATTTTTCTTAACATCAGTATTTTTAGCTTTTTCACGTCGAATATTACTGGAAGAATGTTCATGGAAATATAGAGAAAGATGCTCAATTCTTTTAAAATATAACTTTTAGGGTATTGGTAAAGAATGTGTGTCTTTAAAAATTCTAATTTATTCTTCAGGATACACCCTTTGGAACACTGGAGAAAGAAGGCTGATTAAAAGGAAGGATGATCTCCAATACTGTTTATTTCACATATGTGACGTATGTATATATTGAATGATCCAAAGGATAAAAATTGTTATTTAGCAAGTTTTGTGGTAATAAACCTGAGGTTTTATTTTAGTTTTTTTTTTAAAAAAACAATTCTTTGAATTGAAGGAAGACTATATGAAAGACTCTTGCTTTAAAACCTGCATAAATAAAATCTATACCCAAGACTGATCTATATGATAGCAGGAGAAAAACAAAGGCCTTTCTGGTCTGAAATATCTCACCCACCCTGGCCTGAAATTCCCACTGGGAAATCCCTCTCTACCATGGAAATCTGTTGCAGAAAGTAGTGACATATTGGACTAGTGTACGACGTGAAGCTGGCTGCCTGCATCTGAATCACAGGATGCTTTCTGGAAATTTAGATCCCTGGGCCCCACCCAGCTCTATCTCATCAGAACCATTATGTTTTGGGCCTAAGATTTGCATTTTCAGCAGACAGCACTCTAAGTGCGTTCACATTAGACTGTGAAAAATTAGAAAAGAATAAATTATTAGTCCCCTTATAGAGCCCCTCCCCCAAGGAGACAAAGGAAAGAGTAGTTTTATGATGATGGGTTGGGGGTGGGTGATGGGGGATATAGGCCTCAGTGAGAGTTAGGAGATAGAAAGAGGATGAGAATGGAGAGGAGAAAAGGTGGTAATTGTGGAAGAATAGTACAGTGAATTGATACTTTTGTCCAAGGCCACACATCCCCTGAGTCTTCTGGGGTAACAGAGCTCTGTAACCGGGAGCCAAGGTTTTAGAGTCCAATGGACCTGAGGAGGACCCCAGCTACTACCAATATTAATTAACATCTCTGAACTTCAGTTTCCTCATCTGTAAACTGGGTATAAAAGTAGAGTTGTGGGGCTGGCCCGGTGGTGTAGTGGTTAAGTTTGGCGTGCTCCGCTTTGGTGGCTCCGGGTTCGTGGGTTCGGATCCCAGGCTTGGACCTACAGCACTCGCCAAGCTGTGCTGTGGCGGTGACCCACATACAAAATAGAGGAAGATGGGCACAGATGTTAGCTCAGGGCCAGTCTTCCTCAGCAAAAAGAGGAGGATTAGCAACAGGTGTTATTTCAGGGTCAATCTTTCTCACCAAAAATAAAAAGTAGAGTTGTGATGAGGATCAAAAGTGGCTGAACAGGGAAGACAATATAATGTGATGGTAAGGGTGTCGTTGCTGGAGTCAGGCTTCCTGACCTCATGTCCCAGCTCCGGCACTTACTACCTGTGTGCTCTTGGCACGTTATTAAATCTGTCTGCATCTCAGTCTCCTCATACATCCACTGGTGTTAAAAAATTGGTATCCACCTTCTAGGGTAGTTGTGGGGGGATTAAATGAGAAAACGCATGTGAAAAATCTATAACTTGTCTAGCACATAAGAAGCAACTCAACAAATGTGACCTCTCATCATTATTTCATATATAAAGCAGCTGGCACCTGGTGGGAATTTAATAAATGATAGCTATTATTATTATTATTTTTTTTTTTGTGAGGAAGATCAGCCCTGAGCTAACATCCATGCCAATCCTCCTCTTTTTGCTGAGGAAGACCGGCCCTGAGCTAACATCTGTTGCTAATCCTCCTCCTTTTTTTCCCCCCTTTTTCTCCTCTAAGCCCCGGTAGATAGTTGTAAGTCATAGTTGCACGTCCTTCTAGATGCTGTATGTGGGATGCGGCCTCAGCATGGCCGGAGAAGCGGTGCATCGGTGCGCGCCCGGGATCCAAACCCTGGGCCGCCAGTAGCGGAGCGCGCGCACTTAACCACTAAGCCACGGACTGGCCACAATGATAGCTATTATTAGTTGTAGTCATCAGTCCTGGCTTCAAGACAGGATCTATCACCAAAACCCTCTCGTCGCACTCCTGGCTGCACCCCTGTGCCTTGCTCCTAGTCCATCAGAACAGTGCTGTTGTGGTTATTGTTGATGACATCTGGTTAGGAGGGTGATGATCTCGCAGTGGGATGTGCGCAGATGATTGAGCAAAGAAATATCTGAATGTTTTATGAAGGTGTGTGGGTGGAGGGGCCGATGGCCTGGGGTAAGGTGCATGAAGACTCCCTTGGCCTTCTGGAGGGAGAACGCGGCAGCTGTGTCAACAGCAACAGCGTCAGCTCGGTAAGAGCTGATTTCTCTGAAGCTAATGGATGCAATTCCAAAAAAAAAAAAAGACTTGAGAATCCAAAAATTGTACTCACTTGATTAAAAGCCCATCACGTTCCCTCAGGCTCTGTTGCTGTTCGTCGCTTTGTTGAGTTGAGCCACCCAACAGGCCCCACAGCAATGGTACTTCTTTTTCAAGACTGGAAAAAGTGATAATATGTTTTTCTCTAGTGATATTATTTTTTAATCTCTTGTTTTCAAAATTCTCAAATTTGGAATTGGTGCCCAGTTCATTACCCTTTGTTGCCAAGTAAACCCTATAATTGTTGAAAAATAAAGAATATAGGAGAGCTGTTGGACTTTCGCTTCCTGCTGGGCGTTGATGTAATTTACAGTTAAATGGAGATTGGAGTAGGGGAGTATAGCACTCCTTGGTGAGCGAGAGAGAGGGGAAAGAGCACAGATTATTGCAAGAATCTCAAATTGTGGTTTCACTTTGGCCAAATGTGACACCAGCAGTCCATTGAGGGAGCTCTAAAAGGCACTCAGATGAGAGAAATCCTCGGTGTAAACATTACAGGCTCAGCTGCCATGGGTCTGCTAACTTGGTTTTGCAAAGCTGAAAAGGCTAGATGCTAGTTAATTTGTGTCTGTTACATTCAAGGCTTTAAAAAGACCTCATGGATAGCATTATTGGCTAGAGACTCTTAAGGAAGTAGGTAAATTCCTCTCATGGCTCAAGCTAAGTCCTGGAGTGGGTAGAAAGAGAATGCCTGTAACCCAAAAAGCAGGCCTCAATGTTCCTATGGCCTAACCATTGGTTTACCGGGGAGAGGAGCTGGAGGTCTCTCTAAAAACCTCCCAAGCATGGTCCTCTTTTTATTAAAGTGGGCAGCCTGCTTGTTCTCATGGAATGCATGAAAACAGTAAGCAAATATGAAAATGCACAGCACAAACCACTAGAAATATTTTAATTAATAAGAGAAATGTAGAGAGAGGAAATAGGAAGGACTATTATTTTCATGTAAATGATTTAAAAACAGTTATTGTTTGGATCAAGATAAAATTAACGTCACTACTAAAGTTTCAGACAATCTTTATAATTCCAGTTAACAAGTATTTGTTGAGCATCCACTGTATTTTGGGTATCGAATGATGAACGAAGAAAGAGAGACTGCCTTCGAGGACCTTACGTTCTAGTGGGAAAAATGTTTTAAAAACCCCCCAAAAATCTATGCAAAGTGACATGATACCTACTAGGTGTCACTTTGTAGGCCGTCTACTAATAGCTACAGAGAATGTAAGATGTTTTTAAAGAATTGGTGATCAAGGAGATCATTTGAAGATGCTTTTGAGTTGAACCTTAAAGGAAGCCAATTACTTTAACAAAGATGTGGAGGGAAAGTTCTTCTCAGATAAGGCACAGCAACAGGGGTAGCTCAGCTTAGCTGGACTGCAGGGTCTGTGTACGAGAGAAGTGAGGAGTCAGCTGGTGTCCTATTCAGGAGTTTGGGTTTCATGGAGAACTAGTGAACCATCAAAATGTTTGAGCAGGGAAGCGACACTATCAAAGTGGTAAGTGAGGAGGAAGTGTAATCTGATGGAGTTGGGCAGGAAAGATTGCATCAGGAAGGGTCTGGAGGCTGGAGGTTAGCAGAAGGATGCTGTTAAGGGGTGAAGTGGGAAGGGATCCAGCCCAGAGCTAGGGTATAATCCAAAGACACACACACAAAAAGAAATTATAAATAGTCAAAATTTATGGTTTAGAAACTAATAGATTAATGAAAAAGGCATTTCAGTACCAGCTAGAAAGCATCTAAGTAGCTTTGCTAGCGTCTGAGGTGACAAACCGGTTGCTTTAATCAACTCAGTAAAAATAACCACATGCCCAATATTTTTATTGTTCAATTAATTCCTTTGTGACAGCTTTGAGGGACCGCATAAAGTAAAACTTACAAACATACATACCGTTTAGTCTGTTTGCTTGTGTATGTACTTTGTGTGTGCGTTCATTCATTAATTTCTGGGTGGGAGGAGCTTTTGGTAGCATAAGTTAGTTTCAAAATGGCAGTTTTACCTTGCTAATGTTGGAAATTAAAGGGAAATTATGAACCATTAGTTGGAATGTTCTTTTTTTTCCTCTGAAGTACACCTTCGTATTCCAGAGGAAAAGATAAAAAATTCTGATAGTGAATTACGTGGCAAATGAGGCTTATCAAATTGTTCTTTTATAATTCCTGCCACATGAGAATTCTGTTGTTTGTGACCAATACGACATCCACCATGGTAAGAGCTTTGCTTACATCTCCCAAAGAAACAAAGAGAAATTTGAAAATGAGGTTTGACATGTTGGCCTTAATTTGTGATAATAATGGGTATTCAGAGTAGGAAAGAATACTTGGACTTGTGAGAGGTGTGGGAGGGAGAGGTGAAACCCGTAATATAGGCTACTATGATGTAGAGCATTCTTTTTTTGTCAATGGTGCTTTCTCCCCTCTTCTACAAGGAGTTACAAACAAGAAAAAAATAAAAGAATTGACAACAGGCGCTTAGTTCCTTCGTCATAATCCATTGTGGAAGCATATGCTCCATATAATATTTATAAGGGATGATCCTTGTAATTGGTAGGAAAGTGGTCTCAGGTGCTGTTATGACTTAGAAAGTGCATGTCATTATGGATGTATTTCCCTAAGCAATTATCATTTTATAGGTAAGGGCCCTGTCTGTAATCTAATATGATGCCGTAAAGAAGTCACATGGTCTTCTCAGCCTTCAGCTCTCAGAGGCTATCCTGAATCCTTCATTTGCATATGGTTCTCCCCTTCCTGTTGCACTCTCTTTTTCAGAAGACCTCTTATTTATCCTATTTGCTTAATATCTTTCTCCTCCCATCAGTTGTTGAGTTTCATGGGTGTCTATATCTAGCTATCTAGCCCTGACATCTTCTTTGAGCCTTCAGATTCCTATATCCAGTTGCTAACTACTACCTGAATGTTTAATAATCACCTCAAATTTATCATGACCAAAACAACCCTCCCACCCCCAGCAAACCTGCTTGTCACTCAGGCTTCTCTATCGCCGGGTTTCTCAGCCAAAAACCTAGGAGCCATCCTTGACTCTGCTCTCTCCCTCACACGCCATGGCCAATCCATCAAAAGTCCCTGTCACCTCTAACCCTCAAATATGTCCTAAGTCTATCTACGTCCCGTCATCCCCACTGCTACAATCCTAGTCCAGCCACCACCCTATCTTTGCAAAGGCCTCTGAACTTGCCTCCTAGACAGCATGGTACTTTAAAAGGGTAAATCGGGTCAAAACTTTTCCCTGCTCAAAAACCTCTGTTGGATAGAATATTCTCAGTTAGAATAAATTCCAAGCCCCTTACCCGGCCTGCCAAGAACCTGTGGCACCGGCAAGTGTCTATCACTTTCTCCTTCATTTACTTCAGTGGGTCAGTCATAATGGGCTTCTTTTAGACTCTCAGAAACAGGAACTCGCAGAAACCTCTGCCTAGAACTTTTTCCTCAGATCTGATCTGTCTTATTTACTGTTATCTCCAGCACCAGAGAGGGTGACTAGAAGGTGGTGGACACTCAGTAAGTACTTATTGGCTGAAGGAATGGATACAGTTAGCATTACAGAAGTCACATATTGTAGTTGAGGTATCATCAGGATCAGGGCAAATCCAGATCACCTAGAAAACTCAACATAATGGAGGAAGGAATGTAGAAAACAAGGTCAGGTCTATTTATCTAGAAGAAGGTTTTGTATGTAAGATATCATTTTAACATATAATAGGGATATATTATCTTCTGGAGCTCACATCATCACTAAGAAACTATATAATAGTTTTCACATCTCTTTTATGGCAACACTAAAATATTCCTAGAGACAAGAAGAGATTATGTTTGAAAGTACATTCCGAGTACATTTGTGCCTTGATCTTTGCATGGATACCTCATAACAGCAAGTGTTTTGTGTATGAATTTGAATATGTAAACATTACAGGGGCATTGCAAATGAGAAATATAACTATCTAGCTGATTTTTTAACATATGCTGTGGTAAATTGTGAGTGCATACCAGACCACTTTCCAAATCAAGCCCCAATCAAATGCATTTTTTAATGAAATGAAACATATACAAAATACTAGTTTCAATATTGGGCGATAAAACAATATAATTAATCCTCCACTTCAGGCCATTAAAGGCACAATCCTCTCTTTCACAAAAGGGCTGGCAACTGACTTCTTCCAGGGTTGAAGGCAAATTACCAATGAGCAAGCCTGTTTATTATATCATTTAATTCAACTTTCTCTCTTGCCCTTTTGAAGACACATACAGAAAACTTTTCTAAAGAAGTCTTTTAGCTTGTCTTCCCTCAGGATTGCTGTTAATAAGTACACCAAAGCAAGGAAGATTTGAGCTGTTTTAAAATATGCAACCCATAGTAATGAATTAATTACCATATAATACTTAAAGCTTTGATTATTCGTACATGAGAGCTTCCATTATTAATGATTGCTTATGAAATTAATCTTTCTAATTTCCATTATGATTCTAATTAACTTGATTAGTTGGTCTCATGATTCACGTTTCTATCAACCTCTACTTCTAATTTCTGAAGCATGAAATGACATAAAATGTCTTTGGGGGAAAAGCACTTAAAATTAAGATTTTACTTTGATGTACTAAGTAAATGAATTGCATTAGATGAATCATAATTGAACTTTGTTTTCATTCACACACTGTCCTCTGGTGTTTAAAAGTCTACACTGCATGGTAAAATGAAAACCCCGAATCAAATGCAAATGTTAATCACCTCTTTGCACTTGGGAAGGTATGTTTATCTTTATGTTTGGTCTAATAATTTTCTTCCTATATTGAGATTGTGAGTAAATGGATGAAAATTCAAATGACGTGATGAAATTAAGTGCTTTCTAATAGCACAAACTATGGGCTTATAGAATGCACGTTTGTGTTAACCGGATATAGACGATCTTATGAAGAGTGCACATGGAGATTTCTTTTAAAGTGAAATCACTCAGTACTAAATAGGTCACTTCATTTCTCCTGTAGATTTTCTCCTTAAGACTCCAGTGTTTTCTCTAGAGACTTTGACAAAGGAGAATTGAGTGATGATCTAGTGCAGGCATAATGAGAAACTAGGCCCTGATTCAGGGCCCTGTGTTTATTTAGGAATTATGGAACCCTAATAAATATCCCCCAATTGCCTTAATCGAACATTTTTTTCCCCACATCTTCTCTCCCTTGATTTGAACTGAAATCAGAGTTAAAACTTGCTAGATGCTATCTCTTTGTTTCAGTTTATTTTAAGTATCTTTTGGATTGGCTGGAGGCTGGACTTGTGGATTTAATTTTTTTTATTGCTGTTTTTTATTTTTGGGAGAAGTCTTGCCCCCCCTTTTTCTTCTAAATAATGACGGTAATGATGCTGCTTTTTCAAATGTCAAGAATGTAATTTTATTTCTGTGGTAAAGTTGACTGAGGAAGCTCAATGAGGTCCATGACCAGGATATGGGAAGTAATCAATGTCAGCCTGAGGGAATTTATCATTTTAGTACAATATGTTCACTAAGGGCTAGTCATTCCAAGTAATTAGCATGATGCCGTCAGGGAAAAACTACTTTCTGGGAGCTATGTGTTTTTGCAGATAAATGTATTCTCCGAAGCAGGAAGAACACTGAGACATATTAGTGGGGGCAGTCCCTCTTCGGAAGTGAGGGTGGACTAGATAACTTCTTAAGTGACTGTCAACACTAAGAGTCTGTGACCCAGAATATCCTTTCATAAATTTCCCACCATAGTGCAGGGCAAAACCCGATCTTCACGTGATCCTAAACATGGAACGTTTCCTCTTAGAGTGATTTATACCCTGGAGAATTAGGACTAGCAATCATTTGATGCTATTTCTTGGAGGAACATAAAAAATGTATACACTGGGAAAGGAATGCATCTTACAGATCACCTGCCTGGTTGTGTTATAGCCCTGCTGGTTACGTCCAGGTTGTTCTGTTTTTGAAGGTTCATGAGGGCAGGGAGCATGTCTGGCTTTATCACTATCAAACCCCCGTATCTAACAAAATGTATGGCGTGACATAAGCATTCAGTAAATATTTGTTGGAGGAATGAATGAGTGAAAGTTGGCATGGTAAAATCCCAAACATCCAAATGATAATATTTGTAACATTCTACTGTTATCTATCTATATTTTTCTATCATCTATCTATCTATCTATCTTCTTTCTATCCATCCATCCACGCATCTATCATGTATATAATCTATACCTTATACCTAGAAAAAAGAGTACTTTGAAATTTGTGAGGAACTAATATTAGTGGCTTTATTTTTATAAATAAGCTGTTAAAAAGTCTTTAGCTACAGACTTAAAGATGTTTAAGAAGAAAGTCGGCTGACTGGTTAGCACCGTAAGGTGAGCTAATTACAGTTTGAGTCTGTCCATCACTTGACAGATTCAGAACCTGGATAATGCGGCTCAATCAGTGATGTTACTACTGTCTCAAAAATTACTACTACTACTGCCTAACATTCACTAGAGGTTTCCTCATGTGCCAGGCTCCGTGCCTTTAACGCCTCATTTAATCCTCACAACAACATCCTGAGGTCAATATTATCATTGCTTCCATTTTCATAGATAAAGAAACTAAAGTTCAGAGTGACTAAGTAATTTGCTCTAAATCACACAGCCGCACTGAAGAAAAAACAAGAATGATAATTTTATAAGAAAAAAGAATAAAACAGGTATTACAATAATGACATTTTTTTTAAAGATGGCTACTGACAGATGAGTGGTGTGGTTCTGCACCTGGAACCAAACTCAGGCCACTGAAGTGGAGCACGCAGAACTTTAACCACTCAGCCATCAGAGCTGGCTCTGGATATATTGCATTTTGTTTATCCATTCTTCAGTTGATGGACATTTGAATTGCTTCCACTTTCCAACTATTATGAATACTGCTGCTATACACATTTCATGTAGGAGTTTTTGGGTGAACATATCTTTTCATTTCTCTTGAGTATCTCCCTAGGAGTGGAATTGCTGGATCATATGATAACTATGTTTTACTTTTGAGAAACTACCAGACTGTTTTCCAAAATGACTGCACCTTCTTACAATCCCACCAGCAATGTATGAAGGTCCTAATTTCTTCACATACTCTCCAACACTTGTTATTGTCTATCTTTTTAATTTTAGCCATCCTAGTAGGCATAAAGTGGTATCCCATTGTGGTTTTAATTTACATTTCCCTAATGACAAATGATGTTGAGCATCTTTTCATGTGCTTATAGGACATTTGTCTATCTTTGGGGAAATGTCTATTAAACCTTTTATCCATTTTTCAGTTGGGTTGTCTTTTTATTGTTGAGTTGTAAGTATTCTTTATATATTCAGAATACAAGTTTCTTATCAGATATACGATTTACAAATATTGTTTCCCATTTTCTGCATTGTCTTTTCACTTTCATGGTGGTATCTTTTGAAGCAAAAAAGTTTTAAACTTTGATGATGTCCAATTTATCAAGTTTTTCTTTTGTTGCTTGTGCTTTTGGTGTCATACCTAAGAAACTATTGTCTAATCCCAGGTAGTGAAAATTACAGTTTTATCTATACATTACACCTACAATTCATTTTATTTATTTTTTTTCTTTTCTTTTTTTTTCTCTTTTTTGGTGAGGAGGATCAGCCCTGATAACATCTGTTGCGAATCCTCCTCTTTTTGCTGAGGAAGATTGGTCCTGGGCTAACATTCATGCCCATCTTCCTCTACTTTATATGTGGGAGGCCTGCCACAGCATGGCTTGATGAGCGATGTGTAGGCCTACACACCCAGGATCCAAACCTGTGAACCCCCTGTGCCACCTAAGCAGAGCATGCTAACTTAACCACTATACCACTGAGCCGGCCCCTATGATTCATTTTAAGTGAATTTTTATATATGGTGTGAACAGAAGTGGTTTAACTTGTGGAATTGTTTCTTTTTGAAACTTCTAGGCTCAAAGAAGACCATTCTTTTTAGTTTACATGATCTTTCTTCAGATATTGAGTAGGTTGCAAATCATTTTTACACCAAGCTGAAATGATTCAATTTCTAGGACCTGCTGTCCTGATGTATTAACTAGAGAGGTAGCCTGTCTTTTAAGGTGACTTCTGTAGATTGATAAGCATGTTCACCATGTGTTGACTCTTTGAGAGAAAATGTGGTTCCATGTTCTTTGGGGTGTGGTGACCTAACAATGGTTTCCTATATGTTGATCATACAGAACAAATTGTTCTGAACTTTTGGTCACGATAGGAGTTTGTAATTTAGTAATATATAGCTTTGTCTGAACTAAATTGAAAGTCATTACCCAGAAAATAAATATCTTGGTAGCCCTTTAGTTTTTAGAATCTTAGGTAAAATTTTTTGTTAATGTCAACTCAAGTTTGTGGCTGATAGTTAGGGGCTTAACAGGACAACATTTTCCTTGGCACTTGTGGAAATATGTCTGCTTTCTAGCTAGGTTACAAGTTTACTTCTGAAGCTCACAGTAATATAATTAGCTGATGAAGGCTTGCAGGTCTCGGCTTCCCAAGCCCCCTGGTGGGGAAGAAGAGCCACATGTTCCTGCTAATTGCTCCCTGGGTTACATACAATCTAAAGAGCCAGAAGCTGACAGTTCACTGTAGACAATTCTCTTTTGGTAACTGAGTTTTCCCAAGTCAACAAAGCCTAAGGTCACTAATTCTCAGAAGATGGAAAAGGGGACATTTTAAAAATGAAAT
The DNA here is from genome assembly GCF_020826845.1 of Diceros bicornis minor. Classification (NCBI taxonomy): domain Eukaryota; kingdom Metazoa; phylum Chordata; class Mammalia; order Perissodactyla; family Rhinocerotidae; genus Diceros; species Diceros bicornis. Next base: position 70,307,949 of record NC_080749.1, read on the forward strand.
CTTATTTGTTGGGAGTGGGTAGAGATCAGGGACCAAATTAGCTTATTTTCTAATTACTGTACTTTACTGATTCACATACACAATGGCACGGTGGTTTTTCCATAGGTCTAAGAATCAGTGAGAAGAATAACGTTTTAAAGTTTAAAATAAGTTTCCTACATTTATGACATTATCATTATTTTATGTTCCAGTATCAATATTTGTGTTCTCATTTAAAAAATCATGTTATCCTCTCGTGTAAGTAGATATAAATAGATATTCAAAACAGAAGTATGCAACATGATCTGTAGTTCAGAAAATGGGAACTCAAAAACACGGTTTTGATGGATTGCTATTCCATCTGGTTATAGAAAGCTGATTCATAATTAACTGAGCCAGGGATAAAAGTGGGATTATATCTAGAAAGTCCTCAATCTTTCTTTCAATTAGTCACCTGATTAAAAATTTTGGCTTGTGTGTGGATTTGCCATAAAACTAATGAAGCTTAAGTTTTACAGTCTTCCATGTGCCAGAGCCCTATCTAGGCCTTGCACCAAATTTGCTTTCGTAATTTTGTATTCTTTTTGTTAAAAGGAGTCTCCAAAATGTTTAAGTTTCAGGTTTCACAAATCTGGATTCACCCTCGTCTGAGTTAGCTATGCCTCCTTTCTTTGTATAGGCTATTTTTTTTTTAACTGCAAAAACAAGTGGATATATGTAGGTGATTCCTAAAATGAATTATCTCTTCAACTATATAAAGAGATGATGAAGGAGAAAACCCCAGACTCTTGTATCTTAAAAAGTGTTCTCTATTTACCCATTGACTCTTATTCCCTTTTGCTTCAAACCCACAGCGTATCCCTGAGTGGGCAGCTGCCGTCCAAAGCATTCAGCAGCTGGGAAGTTTGGCTCTGTTCTCGACCTGGTGGGACCCGTGGAGAAGCCAGTTCTCCTCTTCTCGGTGGCTCCCCAGGCTGTGCTGTGTGGGACGCTTTGTTAGGGGGATCTGGATTCCTCTTACCCAAATGCCATGTCCTGTCTGGGTTGTAGTTTCTGTATGTGTAAAATAGGCATAAATGGCTTTTCCTACTTCAGAGATTTCAGGTGAAGTTCAACAGGACAGATGCTATTAGGAAGACAAGATGATGTGAAAATTAAGGAACTTCTGTGTAAGCTCTGTGAGGGTTGGACTATATTACTTTTATCTTCTAGCTCCCAAATTTAGTGCAGAGCTTGGTATATAGTAGGTGCTCAATAAATATTTGCAGCATGAATAATTACAGTAGTAGGCTTTGATTATTTTCATTGATCTCTTGCATTAGTTAAGATCCCACTAGTTGTTTTAACAGTAATCCCCGAAATCTCAATAGCACAACACAAAAGAAGTTTATTTCTTGCTTGTGGAGAGGCCAATGGTGGGAGGAAGAAGGATAAACGGGGGAATTATTGAGGGGCCCAGGGCATCAACAGCCAGCCAGCTGAGGCCGAAAGTGAGAACAGAGAAGGTGTAATGGGCCGGGTCTGGAAGTGGAGTGTCTTCTTCTCACCTTCCCCTGGGAAGAACTCAGTCACTTGGAAAAGGAGGCTGAGAAAGGCGGTCCCTGGTTGGTTCGCTGCTTCTCAGGAACTTCTCTACAACATGGAAGGGTGGCAGCTGGCCGTCTCTGCTGCACTGTGTTGGAATCCCCCTTTGCCCTTTCCCTTAAGGTTCTTATGGCTGGCCAAATAATCAACAAGACAGGTTAGCAGGAGAAAATAATACCAAGTTTAATAACATGTGTACATGGGAGAAACCAGGGACACTGCGTTTCTCAACACGATAGCAGAAATTCTCGTCTTAAATATCATGTTCAGCCAACGACAAAGGAGGATGTGGGGGGTGGGGGGAGTCAGTTACAGGAGATTACCACTAAAGCACAGTAAACAAGAGTAAGGTTATTATGCAGATTTAAGGCCTCACCTTCCACATTGATAAGCCTCTAGAAATGAGGCCATCCCCCCTTTTCCCAAAACAGAGAGGGCGATACCTTTACAAATGGAGATTTCCCTTATAAAAGTAAATGTCTGTCTGGCAACTCCTTGCAGGGCCATCCAGAGAATGTGGCCAGAGAGACAGAACTTCTGATAAGATGGTCTTGTTGGTGCCTTTTCTATTGTAACATCTATTTTACATTATATTACAGCCATCAGATAGAAGATCTGTTCCAGGAAGGAGTGACTATGTCAAATTCTTTAGGCAGTTAGTGGGGGAGGTCAAATGTCCCTCAGAGAAAACGACCAAGGTAAAGAGATAGATTTCAGGGTGGCCAAATCTTGATCTCCCACAACTGCAATGCAGGATCGAGTGAGAGAGAGAGAGGACAGGTGATCCCAGGCAGAAATGATGTGGCATGTGACCAGAGAGGAACAAGGACAAATAGTTTCCAGAATATCAGTTAGAAAGGATGAGTGGAAGCACAATAAGGATACAAAGTAAAAATAGAAGCAATTAATGTGAGAAATGTTCTTTGATCCCTTTGTATAAAAACAAAGCAGCATGCTTTAAAACCCCCCTCCATGTGTCTCTTGCCTGCATTTTTCTCCTCGGACTAAAACTTCTATTCATTTTCCGTGCTTCATTCTGCCATAGAGACTATGAAAGCCTTTCCAAAGCTGTTTTCAGTCTTGACTTTGAGTAAGAATGCCACACAATACTAAATCTTCAACATTCCACTTATTCCAGCTTCGCCTTAGTGATATTACTCTGCAAAACTTTATGGCTATGAAAACAAGAATACGAGTACCACATACTTTTCTTTTTTAACAGCTTGTCATCCATTAGCGATAGATTTTTTTTTTTTTTTGCTAAGTGTTGCTCTGCCAGTGACCTGGAAGTCTCTAAAATAAAATGAATTTCTAAAGGAGGAGGGCCTCATGCCAGAGCGAAGGTGGCAGTCTACCTCTGGAAATACAATTGTGCTGAAGTCGTTGCAAGTGACTCAAGCTCAGCAAGAAACAAATTGTTTGAACAATAGACTTAATTAACTTGTGTTTATGTCTTCTGTCACAGCAAGTGTGAAGTCCCAGGGCATCTGCGGATACACCTGAGCTGGAAACCAGAGTTGCTTCTAGAAGAGTGTGAAAAATGACTGACGCATTAAATAAGGCCATCATGGTCTGGGTAGCTCTCCCCTGCTGCCTTCAGGGAAGGCTCTGGAGGGAGAGGAAATTTAGGGCTGAGTTCCCTGGCACTTTGTCTACTGTATTTCTTTTCACTTTAAAAGAACATTTAGCGCTAATGGAAGTGCCGTTTGGGTTGACTTAGAAGAAGACTCTCTCCATTAGAGGATAAGGCTGCGTCTAGATGATGGAGGGGAGTGCCAGGCAGGTGAGGTCTAACTGCGATGTATGGAAACCCCCATCAAGTCGATCCCCTTCTCATTTGAATCTTGATCGAGAGAAATCCCTTGCTTGGGCGATGAAGCACATTTGGGAAAATGCTTCCAGAGCCTTGTCGTAGGTTTAGTTTTCAGGTCAACAAAATTAAACACTTCTCTCTTTGGAAATTCCGTTCTAAGTTGGCTTCATTAAATGTTCTTTTTCTTAGACTTTTTTAGTGTTTATTGTAATGTGTATTTTAAATATGGCAATAAAATGCCTGGGAACAGATACTACAGAGCACAGTAGTTGTGTTTTCAAGCTTGGTTTCATCCGTTAATGGTTGGGTTATGATGTTCACTTGGGTTTCCTACACATTAAAAAAGAATCCAGTCTACTTATTATTCATCTTACTGATGAGATCAACTGCGTTCAGGGGCAATGAGTCAACACTTGCCTAGCAGAGAATCGCTGCCCCCCAAATTCTTATTTTCTGTCATAAATTTTGCTACTAATTTATGAGGTAGTTTTGGAGAGGAAAATATAATTGATAGGTAGAATTTTTTGAAGATTCAGGTGAATTCTAGAAGAAGAGAAAAATTAAACATATTGTAGCTGTCTTACTTTTATTCCAGACTCTGATGAAAATGCTGACATATAATGTGTGTATATTTTTATACGTGATTTGTTCATCCATCAAATATACAATCAAGAATTATTGAGTGCTTTCTCTATGACCCCTCTATGTGCTGGGGGCTGGTGCACAAAGATGAACAAGACAGCCATAATGAGTTTAGAAGGAGATCTGATCTGGTAAGTTTATCAGTTCTGCTGTTTTTGGAATATGCTCATTAAATGTGACCTCAGGAATAGATTTCATGAAGTTCCTTTAAACTGTCCCAGGGAACTGTCAGCCTTTCGAAAGTCAAGAGATGTATTGTAGGTCGGTTTCTCCCAGAAGCAGATGCGCAGATGGAGTGCAGAAGTTTTATTGGGTAGTGATACCTGTGAAAGGGAAAGGGAGGAGACCAGCTTGGGCAAGAGAGGCTTCAGTCTGCAGTGCAGATCTGACAGAGTCTCAGCCAGCCCAGCCAGGAGCTCCGGGGCACAGCCTACCTGCTGGAGGTGTCCTGCATTGGGTAGAAATGGTTAGGCCTGTGCTTCCTAATGGAGTACTCAGGTTCTCCAAGGAGTCGTGGTGAACACACAGGGGCACTGCAGGATATTTTAAAGTCTCCAGGAAAACGCAGTAACATTTGTCAGACACCCCACAAACTACTGCTGTTACCTTGTTTGGACTTAACTATTTAATAAAATGCACTGGTAGGCAATTTCTTTTGGCTTGGGGAATGCCATGGAAAAATTCCTGAGACACTAAGTGTACCATGAATGGCAAAACGTGAGAACTTCTGGGCTAGGCCGCTTGTACCTTGGGCGGCTCAAGAAGAATGTGAACGTGGCTATCACAGCCTAGCTCAGTCATGGACTGGGGCCACCTGAGGAGAACGTGACCTCAATCTGAAGGCTGGGTGACCCCTAGTGAAGCTGGTAGCTGGAGGCTGTCCATACTAACCACAGCTAAGCACACTCCCCACAAAAGAAAAGAAAGTCTTTTCTTGAAGGAACATCTGAGGGGTCCACCTCCATGTCTGCCCCAGGGTGGGTCTGGCTTCAGGTGTGACTGCATCCAGGACTCACTCTTCTTGGCTACATTCTCTCTGACTACAGATGGGCTTTTTCATGTATGGGGAAGATGAGTTTTGGCAGCCGCTCCATAATGGCCTGGCTTGGGTCACACATCCAATTCTGGACCAGTCGCTGTGGCTGGGGAATGTTTGGTTGGGCCTCATCACAGGTCCCGTGCTCCTTCCCAGGCTTCACACATCTGGTTTTTTCTCATGATTCAGGTCTCTGCTCCAACGTCACTTCTTCAGAGTCCCACAGGCAGTCTCTACCCGCCATCCTGCTTTACTTTCTTCCTGACATTCATCATTGTTTACTTGTCACTCTATGTGCTTATTGTCTGCCTCTTGCAGCAGAATACAAGCTCCACATAGACAGAGAGTTTGCCTGCCTTGCTCACTGCTGAAGCCCCAGTGCCAAGACAATGTAGTCAACAAACATTTGTTGGAAAAATAAGTGAAACCCATTCATATGGTCTCACGCTACCCTGAAGGAATGAACCAGCACTGTTCCATACATGGGCAGGGGTGGTGGGGAGTAGTTCCCCAAAGAAAGTGGAGATTTTAGACAGAAAAAAGCAACAGTCAGCTGGTTGCTCCCGGTTGGAGGCAATGTTGTTTTTCAGTCTGGCTAAAGCTGGACCTTGCCGTGGGACATGTCCCAACACCTTTTCCACCAGCCCAGCCATTCAGGTCAGATTCAACTCCTTTGATGTAATCAGACATGGTCGTGGGTGGAATTATTAGAGAGCTGCAGTCGGTGATTCCAAACAATTTTCTGGAGAATGAGGAGCTGTTATACAGTTCTAATATCTGTGATTCGCCGGAGCCCCCCCATTCTTTGACAACTCATTTCCAGCTCACAAATGTGTTATGTGGGTCTTAGTGTGACTATTAAGTCACTAGGCCCAGGCTTATGAATCAGCTTTTATGTGTCAAGCCGTGCATCTCACTGGTGAACTGCTTCTTATCTAGATGATAAAAAGCAATTTCAGTAGCACTTAACTTAATTGGTTTGTGACCAGACAAGGACCCTGGGCCCCCCTTACAGAGCTCGGGCAGTTTGCCATGGTAATTCTAGAAAGCACAATCTTTCATGTTCATTCACCAACTTCCAACACCCATTACTTCTGAGCCTGACAGTGGGCGAATTCTGTGTTAAACAAGGTTTGTGCAACTTAATCTTGTAAATAACTGAAAGAATTATCAGACAGCTGAGAGGTTGAGCTCTATTTGAAAAATGTGCCCGATTTCTCATCCGGCCTGCCCATTCTCCTATTTTCACCCCCCTACTTATGCAGCTGCATTTATTCATGCTCACATTTGCACCCTATTCCCAAGCTCCCATTTACATATTTTTCAAAATACTATTCTTTTGTTTAAAAAATAGGCATGTTTACTGATTGTCAACCTGGTCAGAGCAGACCTCATCCTTTCTTGCTTTTGTGAACGGGGATGTGTGATAAAAAGCGCCCTACACACAGGTCACATCAACTTTGCCATCAACTCAGTGCAAGATCTTGGGAAGTCTCCTCCCTCCTTTATCTCGGTTTCCTCACCTGTAAAATGAGGATGGCAGGGGGAAAGGCCTTTTGAGCCTCTGTGAGTCTGTAAATTCCGGTGCCCAAGCCACGAGCCACGGTGCACTTCCTGCTCCCAGAGAGCCTCTTCCCGCCACTGCCTGGGTGGGGCTCCCCGCCCTGGGCTGTTTTCTTCATCAGGCCTCCTGTCTCCATCCCCAGTTCTGGGATCAGATAAAAGCTACTCTGGAACTACAGCCTCCTCCCCGGAGGGGAAGAAATTTGCTTCTCTGTCAGCCCCGGGAATTTCCCATCTTCCCTGAGGGAAGTGCCCGTGATAAATGCAAAACAGCACGAGGGTCCTCTGCTCAGCTGGTGATACCAGACGTGTTTTCTGTCGACTCCAGTCAGTGACACTCATGCTGCCTGTGGGAAAAAAATCTATTTTTATCTGAGATGATGGACAGTAAATCGTATGCCTGGTTTACAGTAGCTCAGGGCCAAGAGGAACCCTGCCACTTAATAGGAAATACTGACCTGGGGCGCACAGGCTGATCTTCTGAGAGGAAATAACCCACACGAAGGACAGAAGACGGGCAGGGCAGAGCTTGTGACTTCAGTAAGCTTTCACTGGAATGAGAGGCTAATTAACGTAAAAATTAATTTTATGTGGCTATCAACCAGCCCAGAGTTTATATGCTATAAAAGAATTACAGTAATTAGTGCATCCAGCCAGCACAACAATACAAATATTCAGTGGCATTTGTGATTTCCAGCAGTGCATTTGCTACCTGGGCAATTCTCCTTCTGAGTATCTGTTTCTCAAGAACATGGCTTTTAATAGCTTTGACTTGACATTTATATCTTGAGCAGAACTGAAATGGGCAGCTAAAGACTAATTATGCTAAATATTCCAACAAGCATAATTACCAGCGCCCCAGCAGGGAGCACCGAAAGCAACATCTCAGTGTGCCTTTTTCTTTTTTTTTCTCCTTTTCTTCTTCTTCTATTTATGTATTTACTTATTTTTTATCCCTCGGCTCCTTATTTTAGGCTTGTTTAAGGGAAGCTGATTGCTCTATCCTAATGATTGCTTTTTTGCATAATCTACACTGCAGTAACCTAAAAGCATTTTTATTTTAGCATAATTTTAAATTTTGGTTTCTGCTCTGTTAGATTCCTTCCATTCAGAGAATAAAGAGAATCACAGAAAAAGCAAAATCTTGGCCTGAGCTCCAGCCTTGGAAGTTTTTGAGCAGAACTTTTTGACTTGTCTTAAGGCTGCCACACTGCACGCCACCCAGTGAGGGCCTTGCTAGGTGTGGGAATTAATTACAGAGGGGAGGAGGGGGGCGTGCACGCATCCTTGCAAATTTCATTTCTATCAAGTCAACAGCAAAATTGAGAAATGAGCTTTTCACTAGCAAATGCTAATTATAATGACGAACTCCCAACCATATACACAGGAGAAAAACCTATATAAGTACTGCACTGTAATATCTTGCGATCACAGTCGGCAGCATTTGACTGCACAAGTCAAGGACCTTATAGGCAAGATTATCTAGAAAATCCCTTGCTTCAGAAGCCAAAATCCTTTAAGTCTTCGGTATTTAAATGCAGCTGTATTGCTGATTAGATGTCAGAGCTAGAGCACACTGAAGTGCCCTGTTTAGTGATTAACTCAATGGACCGATTTTGCTTTCAGATACTTCTACCGAGGAATAATTTGCATACAAATTTGGAAACAACTATCTTCTTTCTGGGTTATGCAGGGACTGGGGGATGCAAAACTTGTGAGTGCCACAATAATCCTGTTTCACAATTATCTTCTCTCTAACTTAATCTCTTAGTGAATCATCTTTATCACCTAGAGTGTGGCATAGCCACGGGGATGTTGCTAGGACCAAATTTTTCCTCGTTTTTCAGAGCTTTGTTGATTATCGTATCCCCACTCTGTCTGCTGTGTAGGAATCAGCACTCAGAGAGAGCTTTCAACTCTGCACCACGAATTAAAATCTTTGGCCTTATGTAGGGGTTCCTTAGTGCAAATATGTACCTGACTTTTGTTGCTTTTGCACTTAATTTAATTAATCTACCTAGTTTGTGATAAATTTGGGGTATAATCTTAGCATTCCCCACCATAGAAAGAAATTCCTGTAAGTCTCAGCTTGAATTCTTCCTCCTTTCCAGATCCCCAGGCTTAGGTAGACAGGACCCCACTGTCATTCTACAGCACTGTGGGCAGCAGACCCAGGAAGTGGGGTCAAGTGGTTTAACAGTGAAGCCTAGCCTGTCTCAGCCAACAGGAGCATTTGATAGCAACGCCCAGAACGTGTCTCATGACTGTGGAGGCTCGCACTCAATTTGGAAACTTCCTTTCCCACTGAAAAGACTGTGTAGAATATAGAAAGGACCAAGAAAGAGACTAAACTCTAAGCTCTAAACCCCCGACTATACAAAAACCCATAAGAAGTGATAAGCAGCAGATGTTTATTAGGGGCATTAGAGGGAAGCAAATGCGGTTGATAAAGACTATATATAAAGTCTGAACTGTGAGCAGCTGCAGACACGAGAATACTCTGCAGTTAGTAACAAGGGGTGTGACGCAGGGAACAATCACGAGGTACACATTGGTAAGGGGCCAGAACAGCAGGCTCACTCCTAACATTTGCAGGGGCCGGGCAAGAGTACAATGGGAAGCCCATATTCTATATGTCTAAATATATTAAAATTATTAATCAGGTTTACAAATTGATAAATAAAATATATTCTAGCTCCCTACTTTGACAAATGCAACTTCATAAAGACCTGGAAGGTCAGGTTCAAATTGAGACCCCTCATCGTCCTCAGGCCTATGACCTAGCCCCTTTCTTATCCCCCAGGCTCCATCCCACATAGCAAGAGCCCACCTGTACACATGTGGCCAGCTTGCGTGTCTGAGCTCCAGCCACACCCCTGCCAATAGTCACCCCTTGGCCACCCCACTGGCATTGGGGTTGTACACACCATTGGCAAGGTCTCACCCTCGAGAGGATGGCTCAGAAAAGAAGTATGTACAGCTTGGAAGGGGGCTCAGAGCTATTTGAGCAGGGAATTCCAGGGTCCTGAATACTCATAGAGTAACCTAGAGGTGGGCCTGGGCTCCAGCTGTGCCCCTTGGGGAGTGAAGGATGGGCTTCTCTCAAGTGCCCAGTCCAAGGCAAGACCCTCTTGCTTGTGTCTAAGCCAGCATAGGTATACAGAAGAGGATCTGTGGGTCCTGGTGATGAAAGAAAAGAAAAACATCTGGGCCAGATCAGAGTAGAGACAGTTTCCTTAGTCACACTCGTTCCAGCAATTCCCGATGAAAGGAAAACGGAATTCCATTCAATAGTAGTACTCTAAGCTATGCTATTTATAAATTGTGATATTTGGTTGTACATTAGCTATCTGAGCACAGTTCTCATCCATAGGGTGGGCTCAACCATTTATAGGTAATCTTACCTCCTTGAGTCAAAGGCTTGGGTCCAAGTGGACTCCAGTTGACAACTGCAGTACACATTCTGGCCCCCAGAGTGGGAAGACCAAATAGTCAGTCTTCTCTTAGAGGTTTTGAATGTTTAATTCTATCTGGGTGTGCTACAGTCACTCGTAGTTCTATCACAGGTATGGGGGTGGGAGTGGTGGTAGGAACACTTAGGGGACTAAAAAAACATTCTGTGAAATACATACTAGTTCTATGCCAGGTTCTATGTGTGTAATCTTCTTTTATCCCCTCAATGAACCTGAGATGAGGTATTATTATATTTACTCTATCTCAGAGAGCTGAAATAATGCCACACAGCTCATGTCTTCTATTCTCTATTATGACACCTAAACATTATTGTACTTTTTGTTTACTGTTTTTTCCCTATGGATTCCTTGTGTGTAGGGTCCATGTTTCTACTCAGTGCATTATAGGCACTCCATAAACATTATTAAATACATATAGTTTCTCAGGTATTTAATATTAATTATGTCAGTCTTTGAAAGCCCAGAAAGTCATGTGTCATAAAGAACAAAGGGAGAGTTAATAGACACGGAGGAATCCTATGACGTAGACAAACACAAGACTTGGGCCTGTTAACGATGTCATTTCTAGTCTCTTGAGTAGTTTTGCAAGTTAGGCTTGAACCAAAGGCGTTTACTGCTGCGTGTTCCTGAAATGCAATTGAACTCTCCCATGTGAAGGGCTGCTTGGCACTGACCTACATGAGACCAAAGAGTAGAGGAGCACATGATATCCAACTCTGTGCTGAATGGCAAACAAAAGTGTGGTAGCAAGGAGCCTGCACGGAAGTGACGTTTTAAGTTAACCCAGTAAGACACACAAGCATGGATGGAGGTTCTGAACTAAAGTGTGACCCTCAGCAATGGGGATGTCCCTTCTCGGCAAATGAATAACGTGCAGTGGGCCACCTCCTTGCCCATCCGTAGTGAGAGCAATTACAGCAAATTGTGCCATTTTACCTGTAAAGGAAAAGGTTGTGTTTGCACTTCCCAGCTGTTGGGATAAAGGACAACATTGTCCTCTTTGGGAAAGAGACTTTGATGAAAACTATCTGCTTTTTCACAGATAATGTTGACCAGTAAGCAAGTGTAGATCTGTTGCCCAATGGGCTTTCTAATATTTTCTCACTTCAATTATACTTTCCACCCCATCTGGCAGGCTAGAGGCCCACAGAATGGCCAAATAAGAGACAGCAGAGGTCAGGCTGCTCCCGACACAGTGCTGGGCATGATCAATTCTTCCTCCCAAGCTCGTGCATCATATCCGTCACTTCTTGGGTAAGTGAAGGGCAGCAGGGCCTGGCTCTGCTGGGTAGTGGGAACACTGGCAGTGATCTGTGAGTTATATCTTCCTGAATGACTCGGAAGAAGATTTGAATGCAGTGAGCTAACTAACAGCTTTAAGAACCATATGTAGCTCAGTCTGCCTATTTTTGTCCTGTAACTGCAAACAAAACATTTAAAAAGCAACAGCCTCTTTCTAATGGGTTGTGCTCTTTATTAATATGATTTCAGGTCTTCTTTTCCATGACACTCTCCTTCTGCCTGCTTCCCTCACAGGCTTGATGCCATTTTTGCAGCAAATTGGGGCCCGCCACCTGCTTCTAACTCGCATGGCGTGTGATCAACTGATAGACTAAAGAGAAATTACCGGGAATAAAACTATATAGACTCATCACATAGGTCTCCACCATGAAACTAAATATAGCAGAGGGTACTGAAATAGAACATGAAATACCAAACTCTCTTTTCTTCCTTTTGAGCTGATTACCTATTGCTTTTCATTGAAGGCTAGTGGCCAGCGTTTCTTCCTAGTTCTCTTGAGATCACATGATATTCCTGAAACTCAGTAGGATAAATGAAACATCTTCTTATCACATTTTTTGGGGGTGAGGAAGATTGGCCCTGAGCTAACATCTGTGCCCATCTTCCTCTATTTTGTTTGTGGATGCCACCACAGCATGGCTTGATGAGCGGTGTGTATGTCTCCTCCCGGGATCTGAACCCATGAAGCCTGGGCCACTGGAGCGGAGCCTGCAAACTTAACCACTACGCCACCAGGCTGGTTCCACGACATTTGTTTTTTGAGAAACTCCCATGAGAGTTAAAGGGCCCCCTTCCTAAGTTCTTACCCTAGTACTTCATCAGCTGGGTTGATATTTACCCCTTCTCAGTTGTTCAGTCCTTTCTCATTATTTACCAAGGAACTATAGTGTCCTGAGAAGAAACCAATCATTTAGAAGGTAAGAATTCAAGATAAAGTGTTATTATTGAATTGTAAAAAGTTGGAATGCATTTCTACTTGATTTTTTTATCATCAAGAAAAGGCATGAGAGAAATGAATTTACCTTCCAGAGTTTATGTATAAATATGTTTCTGTTTTTGCTCATGATCGAGGGTCTAGGGAAGACAAGACTAAGCAAGCTCGCACTGTGGTGGTACGTGGGGCGGTTGTAGAGGCTGACGGCACTGTGTCTGTTTTGGACTTGGCTTGGAGTGTCAGTGCAACTTGTAGTTCAGTCATAAGATTCCCAGCTTTTTTCTTCTTCAGATGTTTAGCAATTTTGCACTTCATGCAAATATGTACCCGGGAGGGAAGTCGCTCTCTAGTGAATGTTCCTTTACAGTATTGGATTTGGCTTTGGCTCCCGAGGAGCAGTTTTTACCAGCTTTACAAACAGATCAAAGCTCTTGAAGCCCATGCTGCAGGCTTGTATTCATGTCTGTGATGTCTGCCTGCCTCGCCCAACCAAAACACGCCTCTCAGCCACTCAGCAAGATCCAGGGATGGAGACTCCATGTGCTTCCCTTCACAGCGTCACCAGCCGGGGACTCACTTGGGGTCCAGCTCTCAGCATTGTGTAGTGCAACAGGCTTGAACTGAAAACTCAGTCTCGTTGATTAGCCAGGAGGTGTTAAGAGGGATATGCGAGTCAGCAATTCTGCTTTATTTGCTTTATGTTATAAGGGATTTCTACTCAGAAGACCACGATGAAAATAGGTCAGTTCGTGGATGTAAGATTTTCTCAGATGATGATTTCAGAAGGAGCAGCTCAGTTTTCATGAATGCTAAAGCTTTCCTTTTGCTGTGAGCATCTGTTGGTTTTTTCCCTGCTCCTCATTCCTTCTCCCTGCTTCTGGTTTACGCTCCCACACCTCCCCTTTCCTAGGGGGATCTTCTGCCCAGGAGGAAAGATGAGGAAGCACTTATGACCTAAAGTCTTACTTGAGTGACCTTAGGCAAGATACTCAACCTGTCCAAGGCTCCGATTTCCTACCTGCGATAGAAGCGTAACAATGCAGTTCATGGGGGTGATGAGGGCCTGGCACTTAGGAAACATTTAATGAATGGTAGCTCTTACTATAATGAAAATAGTGTGATAAGCCAGTGGGACATTAGTTTACTCACTCACTGGTTAGCTGGTATTTACCTGGTACAGGTGTCAGGAAAAGCCTTAGGAAGCAGGCTGTGTGGCCTCAGGGGGTCAGCCTCATTGGCTGAGGGAGGTAGGCAGAGCTTAGGCCTAGGAATCCCGTCTCCAAAGCATAGTTTGATAGTTTCTCTTGGCGAATTGCCCTTGCCAGATTCTGGAACTGGAGCCCATACCTCTAGGGGCCTGCTGAGGACCAGGACTTCAGCCGGCCACTCTCCTAGTGCTGTCTCCCCTCACTTCCCAATCCCACCCCTTGAGTAATGGTTCTTTTTCTTTCTGCAGCAAGGGGACACCCTCCATTGTTGCTCCTCTGTTTCCCTACTCATTTTTTAAAGATTCAGCCAAGTTTTGAATACTTGAACCTGTTCTTAAGGCAGCTTAAGAAAAGGTTGGTCCCTTTTCCTTTCTCTTGCACAGGGCCAGCATAGCTTGCTAGGTGAGACCCACATTTCACTTCCTTTCCTCTAAGTCAGTAGTTCTCCGAGTGTGGTCCCAGGACCAGCAGCATCAGCATCAGTTGGGAATTTGTTAAATATGCAAATCCTCACCCCCTCCCCGCCCTACTCCTAGTGAATCAGGAACTTGTGGGTGGGGCCCAGCAATCTGGCTTTGAACAAGCCCTCCAGGAGATTCTGATGCTCACAAACATGGGAGAACCACTGCTCTCTGTTTTTAGATTCAGACTTGTCTCTGACATTTCTCTGTGATTTGTCCCAGGAAGAGTGACAGATATAAAGTCAAGGCCTGTTATGTCTGCCAAAAGTGTCCGTTGTTCCACTCTATCTTGTCGAAGAGCTTCACTCGGCTGAGGGGGATAATCCCATTTGGTAGGGGTTCCCATTGGGCCACCATCTGCCCAGCCTGAGTCTGCTTATTTCTGTCCTAACGGCCGGCCGCTTGTCCTCCCCTGGCACCCTACCCACCTACCTTCCCCAGGTCCCTCAGCTCTCCTCTCTCAGTAACTCCGTCATCTCAGAATGAACTCAACGATGCTTCAGCTGTGCTGCAATGACCTTTCTGGACTTTCCTGATCAGACTTGTCCAGATTTTCTCTACACACTTGGAACAGCTACCCCAATCTTTTTTTCTTTCAGTTTTATTGAGATATAATTGACACACCGTGTAAGTTTAAGGTGTACAATATAACGACTTGATATACATATATTGTGAAATGATTACCACAATAAGTTTAGTTAACATCTATCACCTCATATAGTTATACACATAGAATTTTTTTTCCTTGCAGTGAGAACTTTTAGAATCTACAGTCATGCCTTGCTTCATGACAGGGATACCTTCTGAGAAATGCATCGTTGGGCGATTTCGTCATTGTGCGAATATCATAGAATGTACTTACACAAACCTAGATGGTATCACCTACTACACACCTAGACTATATGGTACTAATCTTAAGGGACTACTGTCGTATATACAGTCTGTCATTGACTGAAACATCGTTGTGTGGCGCATGACTGTACTCTCTCAGCAACTTTCAAATATACGATACAGCAGTGTTAACTACAGTCATCATGTGGGACATTACATCCCCATGCTTCTTTATCTTATAACTAAAAGTTTGTACCACAACTACCTCAGTCTTTAAGATGATGAACTAATCACTCCAATTACGGATGCCACCTGCAGCTGTAAGGGGGTCTTATCAGTATTTTCCTGGATCCCGTGTCCTTTGCCCCATGAGGGATCACTCTGCTCAGTGCCGGAAATGTGGCTTCTCTCCCTCTTTTAGGTGTCTCCAGGCCCCAGAGAGCCCTCTTGTCTAGTCCCATCTCTTAGACTAGCGGGACCTAGGAGCATCTTCCTCCGACCTTCTTATCTATCTAGCCCGGCCTCTGAGATCTCTTTTTCTTTTTGTATGTGTCTGAGATCACACAACCTCTGCAAAGAAAACAGTGCTCTTCCCAGCCCCCGGCCCTCCTTCCCTCCGTTTCTTCCCTCCTCCAGGGCACCAGCCTGGTAGGAAATCTGACACAGGTGTTTTTATCCCAACTTTTAATTTTGGAAAATTTCAAACCCACAGAAAAGTGCATAGAATAGTTCAACAAAAGCTTTCACATCCTTCCTCTGGACTTGCTAGATGCTGACAATTTGTCACATTTGCTTGATCCTCTCTCTCCACACACACACACTTTTTTCTGAACCGTTTGAAAGTACATTGTAGATGCCATGAGACTTTACCCCTCAATATTTCAGCTTATGTTTTCTAAGAATGAGCACATTCTCTTACATAACCACAATGTCATTATTATATACTGTGTAATATATGTAATTACATTATATATTGTATATCGGTTAACTGATACAGAGTCCTCCGTGAAATTACTCCAAGTGTCCTAATAGTTGCTGTTTGGTATCATGTCTCTTTAGTCTCTTTTAATCTTAAACAATCCCCGTGATTTATTTGTAATTTTTAAAATTTCCTCTTCCATACGGTGGCATTTTTGAAGAGTGCAAGCCCGTTGTTTTGTAGACTCGCTCTCAATTGGGATTTGTCTGACTGTTTCCTCATGATTAGATTCATGGGAAAGATTTTTGGCCAGAAGACTACATAAGTAATATCATGTTCTTTTCATACCCAAACATTGGTGAGATCTGGTGTGTAGGGGCACTAGCTTACATGCCCTTTTATCCACGCATCCTTGAAGCCCCTTGTCTGGGCTATGCGCCCGTACTCATGATGATAACAGTTCTGTGCTTGGCCAAACCGCTGTTTCTTGTGGGATAGTTAGCACAAAGGTCGTCGTGGTCTGAGGGAACACGGAGGCCCTCCGGGGGGAGCTCTGGTCCTTGGAATGCAGGTCATAGAGGGACGATCCCCCTTGGCAAGCACACAGCCTTTGTTCCTCTAACCACTTAAGCAAACTTTTCTCAGGGCTTTGCAGCAGGTGCACATTTCTGTCCAGCTGGCCGTCACTGGACTCTCCCTGGAAAGAACCCCCAACAAACCCATATGTGTCGTTCGCTGTCTCTGGGTCGTTTCTTCAGCCTCTCAGCAACCTATCCCACACTGCTAGCCCAGCTGGGTGTGTGGCAGAACATGGTGAAATTCGGGTTACACACATGTAGGAGAATGTATTATAATCCCAGGCTCATAGAACAGAAAAGAACCTCACAGTCTGATGCAGCCGCCTCATGTCACAAATGAGTACATGGAGGGGAAGACACCAAAAGGCCTATCCGCCGACACGGCTGGTGGCAGTTAGCTGTTGCTGGTACCCCATTTACTAAATTCTCCTCAAACACCAGCATTCACTTTCCTCAACTTTTCAGGATCCTAGTGAGTGTGAGATTAATATTGGAGTTATGGGGCAGTTGATAAATTTATACAGAGGCCAGAGTGTGTTATTGCAAAGCTTTTTCTTTCCCCTGCTTTGGAGTCTGGCGAACTCCCCCAGTGACCTCTTGGAGAGACACTCAAGCAACAAATGACTCTTTTCAACAGAAAAGACAAGTTTTACGTAAAGAGTGGCCTTCTACCAAGCTCCAGAAACACTTCTAGGTTAAGAAAAGCAGCAGCCCAGCGCCTCTGAGCTATTTGTGTCGATTTAAAAGGCAGGTGTCTTCCCATTGACCTGTTTTCAGGGCTATAATCCCATTACCTTGACACTATCCTCTGGAGTTTTGCTTTGCTTGGGAATTTTAAATTCCTTTATTTGTAACAGATCAAAAGCTATCTGGCACACGTGCTGCACCTGGATGCAGGCTCTTTGATGGGTCCCGCAGCCTTCCCGAACGCACACGTCCGCATATGTCCGGATAACTGCTCATGGGCTGCCCACTGCTCCCAATTTTAAATAGCAGCCCTATTTGCAAACCTTTCAACTCCTCTCCCCAAGAGGTTAACTGGTAACTTCATTGGTGAATAGAAAAACAGGACTTTTTGTGAGCCCGACCACGTCGCTTTAAGCTGTTGACCATCTTTAACGGTCACTTCGATTCAGGTGTCAGTGGAACTGTCGTGCTGCACTGGCACACTAGACAGCCTGGGTGGGCTGCCTCCCACGACCTCATCTCCACGACTGTTTTTACACATGGGACAGCAGAACAGTGCCCAGGCTCAGAGCTGTGACAGGTAATTTGAAGAGCAGAGCAGGGGTTGGCAAACCATGGCCTGTGACCAAATCCAGCCACCTCCTGTTCTTGTCCAGTCCACTCTAAGAATGGTTTTTCCGCTTTAAAATAGTTAGAAAAGAATCAAAAGAACAATATTTCTTGAATGTGAAAATTCCATGAAATTCAAATTTTATCGTCCCTGAATAAAGTATTATTGGAACACACCCACGATTATCCACGTATGTATTGCCTACAGCTGCTTTTGCATGGCAGCGGCAGAGTTGAGGAGTTGCGACAGATATCACATGGCCCACGGAGCCTCAGATAGAGACCATACACCCACTCATCAAATACCCACCAGGCACTTTTCATGTGCCAGGCCCTCTGCTAAGCATTGGAGGTTGAAAGATATGAAGAGACACAATCTCTTCTCCTGGGGAGCTCAATCTATCGGGTGAAATGAGGTAAACAGAAAAACTACACGATGAGATAAGTGCTGTGGTAGAGATGTATGAAAAGGGCCAGAGGAACACAGAGGGGGCGCCTTTCTTGGGAGGGGTGGGGGAGCAGTCTTGACAGCCATTGGTGGGGCGGGGGGTGGGGGTGAGGTGTTCAGTATTTCCATCATCTCATACTACCAGTACTAGAACCTTTGTGGGATTTCTTACCAATCTCCCCTCTTACGCATGTTTATAGGGTTGAACTCATAGCACAAATATAACCCTGTATTCTACTTACTTGTCACCTGCTATGAGTGGGAGGCAGTATAGGGTTGGCATCCAGTGCCAGTGTTAAACTGCCTGGAAAAGTTTCTTCACCCCCCTAAGCCTCAATTTTCTCATTTGTAAAGTGAGGATATAACGAGAACCTGCCTGAGAGGCTGTTGGGAGGGTTCAGCATTGAGTACCCTTAACACAGGATCAGATGGGTAATAAGTGCTCAGTAAACATCAGCTAGCACAGCCTCCTGCCCAGCTGCAACCCATTACCTGACTCTTCTCCAAGCAGGACTCTGCCAGGTAGATGGGAAGTGGGTGGAAGTGAAAGGCCAGGAATGGAGGTTAACCCTGGGTAAAGGGTACTTCAGGAAGTGAGGATGGCATGTGCAAGAGCACTGAGGCATCGAATCGCAGGGTGTCCAACAAAATCAATAGATTTAACAGATTTAGTTATTCACCTTTTTCTTTATTATCAAAAGATTTGAATCAGATTAGATAGATAGATAAAAACCATACAATGGAGCCAAGATTAAGGGCAGTTGACAAAGATGTTGATTCCCTGTTGTATTCCTGGCAGCAGCCCAGACCTTGTGAATAACAGATGTTTGGTAAATGTTTTTTAATGAAAACATGAAATAGTGTTTCAGGTAATGGAAAGAGTTTAGCACAACAAGAGCCCGGGAGAATGGCATGAAATGATGCTAAAATATTGGGTTTGAAGCCTGTTGCTGGTAAATTTGTGCTTTGCTGTGAAGGTTCCCCAATGCCTCATTTTGTACGCAGTGATAAGTCAAAGGATTTGAATACATTTTATTTTAGCAAGAGATTTAAAAAGTATTATGGAAAACAGAAAGGAAAAATCCTGGAATTAAAAAGAATCAGGTAGAAAGTTAGAGGAATAGCCCAAGTGAAAAATAAGAAGGTATAGAAATAGAAAGAGAAGATGGATTTGGGACCTATTTCTGCCATGGCAGAGCTGGGTGTGATGAGCCAGGGAGAAGTTTCCAGATTAAGAAGCTGATGCCAGAAGAAGGAATTGGTTATATGGGGCAAAGTGGTACACTCAGTTTGGTCAAGTTTGCAATGCTGTGGGATGTGGACTGAGCTGGACCCATGGACCTGGAGCTCAGGAAAGGTTGGATCTGGAGACGTGGAATTGAGAGTCATCAACACATGGGCAGGAGGGAGAACTTTAGGGGCAGAGGAGCAGCCTGGGAGAGGATGGGTTGAGAACAGAAGAGGCCCAGAACAGAACCTGGTGAATGTCCACCTTGAAGGAGCGGGTGAAGGGATAGAAACTAATGAAGATGAGAGAGAGTAAAGACAGGACAGTATCGAACAGATAGGGAAGTGCAACCAGTACTGAGAGGTTCAGTTCAAAAAGCCAGGGAAGGAAGATTTCCAGAAGAAAGGAGCCAGAGCGGGAGGGGAGTTAGACAGGGTAAGGTTGGAGGAGAAAACATTGCATTTTCAATTCATCAGGCACCGTTATGGATAAGTGTTTCACCAGAATATTAAGGGCAGGATTTAGTTTGTGGTGCTTCAGTGACTGGATAGGTAAGAAGGAAGTGACCACCTTCCGTGATGACAACCCTGACACATACTCATCAACTGTGAACTTGGATTTAGACAGCAAGATCCTCCAATCAGAGAAAGCCTTCACCACAGCACCTTCCTCTGCATCCTTACTGGTCTGGCCCCAGTTTACAGTAAGTTTCCCACAGAGAAAAGCCTACTATTATCCTATAATGGAAAACCTAGGCCAAGCTACTCCCACATGAACCCAACCAGCAGAGGTGTACTACCAACATAAAGAGGAAACAGAGCTGTGGCTGCTCCACGTGTAAGTTAGAGTTCAATATCTTTCTGGCCATACATAAGGCACCACAAGCTAGATACCTTCACCCTAGAATATCCCAGAGGCACTTTTTTATTGGTTGGAACAGGAAGAAATAAAGACGAAGATAAATTTAAAATGTAACTCTAAATCTTTAGTCTCCCTCATTAGGTTGACTTGCCCGCAGCCATACTGCTGTAAATTAAACAGCCGAAGCTGGTGTGTTGCCAATACGCACAGCCGGAGAAATGTCAACAGTTCTCTCCTTGTTCTTACGCCCAATCAAGTTAAAAACAAAAAAGTAATCTGTTCACCATCCAGAGAGGTCATTAGAAGGGATAGTTAAAAAAACAAACTGTCAACTTATTTTAGGAGTTGTAAACAGAAAACTGGCTCTATCTTCAGCTCTAAGTTGGTCTTTGTAGGAAGCCACTAATGGAACTAAATGAGGAAAATGCTTCTTTTGATGAGGCCTCATCACAGAAGTGTTTCAGAGATGGTTCCTCCAATCAAAATGATGGTTGACCAGAGGAAGGAAGAAAACGCCTCTGACCAGTGGAAGTTGAGGAAGATTAGTAATACGTTTGTGTGGAATGCTGCTGAGAAGATCCTGGAGCCCAGATTTCTCTGATAGGGGAGTCCCTGTGCCAGGCCAAAGGGAACTCTCAAGGAAATGGGGTTTGGTCCTCTCTCCACAGTTAAAACTCATTTGATTGCTCTTATCGATCAAGGATGGATGGTTAGCTGTCATACTGTCCTTCTACCATACTAGTGACAGAAAACAAAGTTCTGATTGAATTAATATTTATTGAACAGTACAACTGTTTATAACCAAAGAAGAATAGAAGGGGACAGCCTAGAATAGAGGAGGTTAGCCTGACTTCCGCTTTCCCCGGGGCTATCAGAACAGTGGCACCAGAGACACACACGTTCCTTGATCTGTCAGCTTCACCTGTCACGACTCTGGAATTATCACGTTCTTAAACCAGGTTTTCTCAACCGTGGCTGCATAGTTGAATCACTGGGGGGCTCTAAAAACTCTCCCAGTGCGCCGGCCACACCCCAGATCAATTATATCATTATTCTGGGGTTGTGACCCAGGCGTCAGTAGTTTTTAATGCTTCCCAAATGATTCCAATAAGCAGCCAAATTTGAGAATTGTTGCCTGAATTCTCAATCCTGGCCGCACATTAGATTCACCTGGGGACTGGCCCAGACCCAGCTAATCAGAATCAGAATATTTTTTAGACGCTCCTCTGGTGATTCTAATATGCAACCACGCTGAGAATGTCTACCTTTAAACAGTGGTTCTCAAAGTGCGGTTACAGAGCCTGCCTTAGGATCGCCCAAGTTCCTCATTAAATGTGTCATTCCCAGCCCCTCCCAGACCTACTGAATCAGGAAGGGGACCTCACCTAGTTGACCGGCTCCCCAGGTGATCCACAGCCCGGCCAAAGTTTGAGCCCCTGCCTCAGACCCCCTCTGTCCCTGCTGATGACCCCCCAACTTCCAAGAAGAGAGATTTATTTTTTGCCAGAGGAAGATGGAGTTTTAATTCCTGTTAAAGTGCAAATACCATGACAATCTCCAAGCTACATTACGGGTTTTAAAAGAGCAAGATGCAGAGTAGCGTGCATAGCGTTTGCCTTTTAAAAATAATAAAAAAGTATTATTTGTATGCACACGTATATGGGCAGAAAGTCTCTGGAAGGATCCAGTAAAGAGGTGCCTCTATAGAATGGAACGGGATAGTTTGGCGGTGAGGACCCCCTGTAATTTGTACCATGTACATACAATCCCTCTATTAAAAAAGAGTGAGTAAAAATGCAAACATTATAGGGAGAGAAGTCACGTTTACCCTTACTAGTCACTTATAGCTTAGGGTCAATTATTTGATTGGAATTTTTTTTTCTGAATAGATTTTGATTTCAGGAAGAACAGATAGGGTACGTGTCATGAGGACAAAGGAAATCAAAGACAGGTGGGAAAGAGAAATAGGAAAGAATCTCAGATCCTCAAAGCCAACCTTTGCCGACTTTACATTTTTGCCCATGGTCAGTTCTGACTTTGATTTATAATCCAAAAGATAGAAACAAACCACTACGTATCCCGCTTTCCAGGCACTGCTGTTTATAAAATAAGCAGGGGCTTCTCGCCGCCGTCGCCGAGCTCCCTCTAACACAGCGGGTGGGGGTCGGGGAGGGGCGCCCTTGGCCATTTGAACCTTAGCATTCTAGCTTCTAGGAAATGCTGCCTCAAATTCCCCTTGTAACCACCAGGTGGCAGCAGCAACCCAGTCTCTGGTCCAGCCCAGGCAATGCTGAACTAGGATGGCTCTAGTTGTTCAGTGAACTGGTCACAGAATTGTGGAAATTTATACACGAAGGAACATTTCCTAAAAGTTCTACTGATGACTACAGATGTTTAAATGGAGGAAAAAGAAGACCAAATATATTAAGAACACTTCATATTCAACACAATAAATTCAATCTATGGAGGGAAGGAAGGAAATTGTAACATTTCCTGACACCTACTATGTGCTAAGCTCTTGACTAAATGCCCCGCGTATTATTTCAGTTAATCAGTCAGACATGTGAGATGGGGGCCAGTGCTTCTATTTTACAGAGGGGGAAGCTCAAGTTGGGAGAGATTAAGTAACGCCTGAAGTTTCAGAGACGTGAGAGAAGCAGGATATGAACCAAGTTTAACCACATAAATCCATGATCTTTCCATCTGTTAGACCATCTCCTGCAACTGGAAATATGAAGCATCGGTCAAAGTGAGCTTTGAAGGATGGCTTGGAGTGGGACCACAGCATGCTTGAGGGGGAGGATTTGCCAGCCAAAGAACAGGATTTCGATGGTGAGAGAATACGATTACTGTTTGTGTACCCTCTGTTTTATGTCCCTGTACTCGTGCTTGTCACCAGAAAGAAGGGATCAACTGTACTTTCTAAATTCGAACTGTCTGGACAGCCAGGAGGAGCTTCCTGGAATCAGAGGACCCAGAGAGAGAACTGTGTTCTGAAGAGGGAATAGAATGTTTTTTTTCCTAGGACAATATGAACCTGAGGTAAATGACAGTTTTTATGTCATGTCAAGTGTCAGTGGAAATATTTACTAGTGGGGAGGTTCCTCTATACTTGTTGCCTTTTAACTAAATAATACCTTAAATTTCTACTTCTTAATAGTATTTCTTCATTCTCACTGGGTAAGATGAAGAAATTATTTCCTCATACTTCCCTATACCTTTCCCCCCATAAATTTCCCAAATTTTCCTGGTTAAACCCTTATTTTTATGTTGTCAAAGTTAGTAATTTACCTTCTGTCTTACAACTGTAAATAAGAGCAGTTGTGATGTAATTATATAAAGAGTATTTACAACAGAACTGAGCAGTGCGATTGGCCGGTGGGCAAAGACATGTTATGCTCTATGACTAACCTCATGTCCTTGTAAGGGGAATTCTCCAGTCCTCAAGGTCAAATGGACTCTCTTCTCTAACATGCTCAAAATCGCAATGTTTGGTTTATTTGCATCTGGACCACAAGTTTCTTGTAACTATTTTGTTTTTTTAAAGGTTCTGTTTGCCTTTTCCTTCTTTCTTTTTTTTTTTTTTTGTGAGGAAGATTGGGCTAACATCTATTGCCAATCTTCATCTTTTTGCTTGAGGAAGATTGTCCCTGAGCTAACATCCATGCCAGTCTTCCTCTATTTTGTATGTGGGATGGCTCTACAGCATGACCCGATGAGCAGTGGGTTGGTCTGAGCCCAGGATTCGAACCCGTGAACCCTAGACTGCCAAAGCAGAGTGCATGAACTTAACCACTACACCACCAGGCCGTCCCTTGTTTGCCTTTTCTTCTTCTGATTATTAGAAAAACATATGCCTCATTTGCCGTATCCCTAGGACATGGCCCCTGAACCATACTGTCTATTGGATGGTGCTGTGTGGACTCTTCTTGGGTTTGCTCTCCATTGGTCACTGTGGGCTGTCTTTATATCACTCTGCCTGGCTGATTTCCGTTCATTAGATCTCAGCTTTCCTCCTTCATTAGATTTGCTTTTGTGTTTTGCTGAAATACATCCTTAACAATTATTTCAGAAATAGCTCATGGGGAGCATATTTTCCAAGGGTTTATGTGTCTGGGACGTCTTCTCGTCACTCTTCCTCGATAGATATTTCATAAGGAAGATGTTCTTCTAATTTCCCTCTTAACAGTTTTTAATACTTCCTTATTTTTATCTGGTAATAAGTCACTGAAATTAATGTTAACTGTGTCTTATATAATATCTAGTGAAATTATTTCAGTATTATATTAATATTACTTTTAACAAAAAAGATTATATGAGTAAATTATCATCTTCCCCCCCCCCCAAAGCCCCAGTAGATAGTTGTATGTCATAGATGTACATCCTTCTAGTTGCTGTACATGGGACACGACCTCAGCATGGCCAGAGAAGCGGTGTGTCGGTGTGCGCCCGGGATCCGAACCTGGGCCACCAGCAGCGGAGCGCGAGCACTTAACCACCACATCACGGGGCCGGCCCTAAATTATCATCTTAAATGAGTCTTTTTTAGCTGCTTCCAGTAAAAAGAAACCCTCTCCCATTTCCTTTACACCTTTGTAACACCAACTGGACATTTTTTTCTCATACGTTCTATTTTGTTACCGTGAAGCCTTCTGGAGAGTTTTAAAAGCAGTATTTCTGTCATCATTTTGTGAGTCCCATTTTCACAACTCACTTCGAAGCAAAATATTTTATGAAAAGCTGTGTGGGGCCCAGGATAAGTGAAACACTGGTTGTCAGGCAAGATTTGGAAAATAAAGGCTTTCAGCAGATTTAAAGCTAGAAAGCCCATCTGCATAGAGAAAGACCCCCTAACCCATCAAGAAAATGCCTATGTGTTTCAGAAAACTTCTTTTTCCCTCTAAAAAGAGAGAAAATGGTTCAAGTTTTTTTATTTATGCTGCAATCCTCTGCTGTTTATAGCATAGAACTCTGTAATTCTCCTGCCAATAGAACTAAGGTTGCTTTTAAATGGTTCCGGTGAAAAAATCCTCAGACCAAAATATTTGCTGTATTTTCCTCTCTAATGGTCTCAATAATACCTCATTTCTTGGGCCTGGTGGGTGAAGCAGCCCACCTTCTTTGTTGGTCCCTCGACATGTGGAGAGGCACTAGAACACAGTGGTTATGACATGCCTCCTAGGGCCTGACTCCTGGGTTCAAATCTTCTCTCAGCTACTTTCTAGCTGAGTACCACTGGGCCATGTTGCTTAAACTTCCTACACTCACGTGTCCCCTCTGCCCCAGATGTGCCCTCTGTGAAACAGTAGCACTTATGCCATAGGGTGACTGTAAAGGTTGGATGAGTCAGCCTCTGAGAGAGCTAGGAATACTGCCGGGGCCCTGACAAGCTCCTGTGAGTGTCTGCTAACATCATCATCATGCAGTTAGGAATTAGGTGGACATGGCTAACCTTCAAGGCAGCCCTGAGGCATATTAGTGTCCGAAGAAGGATGTGGTCATGTAGGGTTGGTGGAGGAGTCGTCAAGGAGATGGGGTCTTTTGTGAGGGGGAGAGAATGGATCTGAAATGAGAACAAATGCTATCACCCTGGCCTAAGAGATGTATGAAAAAGGAAGTTTGATTAAAATGTGCATCCACCCATGTGTGTCATGGGTGAAGAGAGGGTGGCATTAGAGAAGAGAAGGGAATCTTTATATAGCATCAAAGGACACAAAGAAAAATAGCAATCAACTAACATTCTAGAAAAGGAAGTCTGGGCTGGCCCTGTGGCTTAGCGGTTAAGTGCGCGTGCTCCGCTGCTGGCGGCCCGGGTTCGGATCCCAGGCGCGCACCAAGGCACCGCTTCTCCGGCCATGCTGAAGCCGCGTCCCACATACAGCAACTAGAAGGATGTGCAGCTATGACATACAACTGTCTACTGGGGCTTTGGGGGGAAAATAAATAAATAAATAAAATCTTTAAAAAAAAAAAATGGAAGTCTGACTTTACACTAGCATATTAAATAGTCCACCATTACTTTGAATGCACCAATCTAGTAGATAATTGAAATGAAGTATTTAAAACTGCACAATAGCCTTATCTTCAAAATAAGGCGTGAGGAAGATTTCTCAGAGTTTCTGAATTTTGAGTTAGGATTGAGAAAAGTGCCGGTTTGAATGAGTGGGTCGCTGGTAGTGAGGGGGTGTCCATAAGGCCCCTGAATGGAGGGGTGCTCCCTCTCCTAGTTGGTATTAGTCCTTTACGCTGGGTCTTGGTTTCCTAGACTGTGAAATCAGAGGGTTGTGTTTACCAAGGTCTATGGGCTCTTCCAGTGTAAACATCTGAGGCCCTGAGGAACAGTGGGGCCATCTCTCCCGCTATTTAATGTGGGTAAAACATACAAAGATTGACATTCAGAGAGGACACCCAGACAGATTAGTCCATAAGAAGCTTTGTTCCTCTGGTTCCATGTTTTAAAGACTAGATGGAGGAAGGGACAAAAGGTTTAAATGGAGACCAAATCTAGCATTAAAACAATAAATAAAAAAAAGCGTGACAGCTATGGGGATGGTGGGATTTTCTGCCATGATACACCGAGGGAGATTTTGAAATAGTGTCCATTGACTCTCTGGGTGTCTATGCAATGACACTAAGAAGGAGAACATCAGATTTCAATGAGGAAAGCCTCGTTGCTCCATTTCCACATGAACTGACAGATTAAAGTTCTGAGCGAATGGCCCCCTAAACTGTCCTAAGAACCTAAACTTAAAACTTAACATTACCTTGTGTTTAAACAATGACTTTGGGGATTATCTTAAATTCACTTGACCATGAATTTTTGATATCATTAAAATGGCTAACTCATTACTCATAGATTGCTTATAGTAGGCAGCTTTTGAGTAATTCCCTTGAAAACAAATATTTAGAAAGAGATCTTATGCCCATTGATTTCTATTTCTTCAGCTGAAATGAGCTAGGCTCAGCTGTGCTTCAGCCTAGAATCATAAAAGTTAGAGATAATGCTTTATCTTGAATGAGGTTCCAGCCACAGCAGCCAGGCCTTGACCACACAGCCATGAGCAAAAGAAGTTCTCCATTTGAGACTGTGATGGTCAAGCCATCCCTAACGTTGCCACATCCTGACTGCAACAAGTGAAGAAAAATTAGAAGAAAAACCACTTTTCTTGAAATTTGTCTTTCTAGGGGTTGGAAAATTGGAAATGATCTCAGGATGTCCATGTGACAAAATTTGGTCTGAGAAAGGGCTACACCATGCCAACAGGGCTTCAGCATACGTCAGGCATGATCTGTTCCTTGAAGTAAAGCCTACAAACTCTTGTTTATCCACAATTTAACCAACCAGAAAGCTAAGATAATCTCTTCTCCCCAAATTCTATCTTTAAGAGAAAGGGATAACTAAGGTTGTGTGGTGTTGGGATACATCAAAACACAGTAGGCCCACCTTGGCTTGGCCCATTCTTTTGGTGATGTCTGTTTTGTGTGACATTCCTGGTGGTGCCCCTGAAGTAGAAACGGGGTGCTTGTGCAGTCCCAGAGAGTAAATTGCACAGTGTCATTTTCCTAGTTGAATTGCACTGCTTTCCTGACTCTAACCATTCTAAATAAGCTTAAAACCAAGGATAAATTTAGTGAGCCAAATCCCAGGTGTTTAAAATAATATTTGTGTGTAAAAGTTTTCCCTGCTAAAACATGACTTTTGACTTCTCCCATCTTCCCTACACAACTTACCTTAAAAAAACAGATAGATAGATTGATCAATCAATTGATTTAGCTGGGCATATTGATAAAACATAAGACAGAAGTCGACTCAGGAAACCACTGAGATCTCTATTTCTCGAAGTCATCACTACTTTGTGTTTTGAAATTTCTTACGAAAGTAACTCAGTTTCCAGCAGCAGCGTGTGCTGGTAGAGACGAGGCCAGACACACTGTAACTGCTGAGCCTGTGGTATGATTTGCGGGCTGTGGGAATTAAATGAGATTTCAAGTGCCTCACCCATCACTGACACACAGAGGGCGTTTAACAGTATTCATTTCCTCAAAGTCCAGCATTAGACTCAGTCTTTGGATTCTTTTTTTCAGTCCTCTTGGAATATATTCAGCTCATTCTTTCACCTAATATTCATTCATGGATTACTGTGTGCCAAGCCCTGCGTTGGGCCTGGGGGTACAGAGGTGAGTCATAAACCCTGAACCCACAGAGCAGCGAGTCTAGGGAGTGACAGTGTTAGTGACATAACACCTCATGGGAGGGATCAAGTCAGGAATCTGTATGGAAGAGGGGGAGGGAGTCAGAAAAGGGGGCTAGATAGAGAAAAGGGATTTTGGGGTCCCTCTCATTGTGTGCAGAGCTGCGCCTAGAGACCAAGGTGAGAATGACATTCCCTCCTTAGCTCTGGCTCAAATCCAAGGGTACTGATGCCTTAGGAATTGCCACCTTGAAACAAAGAAAAAGAACCCAACAATAACCATAACGAAATAAAAGCCTCGAAGCTAAAGAAGAACAAAATGTCATGATTTGTGCATTTTTCTACAAAACCGATTTGTTCTGTGGAGGAAGATAGTCCCTGCATTTGATTTCTACAAGATATGCAGTAATGGGTTATGTACTCCAGGGAAAAGCTATTCTTAAGGGAGGAAGAACGTGATGGATTCACTTCCTCGCTGAGGTTTATAATATGTGGCAGTTTTAGTGCGAGCAGGTATTTGGTTTATAAACTGGGAGAGCACGGCATTAGTGGTAGCTGGTTTCTAAATGAAGAAGAATGCAGCTCTCCCTCTCACTCTGGTTATTAGTCCTTCTGGGGATAAACAGGAAGATTAAGTGTTTTCCTGATGCTGTGTTTGCCTGTCACGGTAATGTGCACACGCCCCACTGCCAGCACCTTTATGCAGCCCCACAGACCTGCTATTTTTGTCGGTAGGAGCAGTTCCTTGCGAGGCCCGGGTCTCATTCTGTGCTGAGTGGAGTCAGGGTTATTTCCCCTCCTTGTTCAAATGCTCCCTCTCAATTAGATGCTCTACGATTAGCTGTTTTGCAATTAAGACACCGGATCTCTTAGTCTGTGAACATCCAGTTTCTTGGTCCCCGAAGCCCATTTCATGTCCTCACTCCTCAAAGCCCGCTGTTCTGCTTGTCACAGTTTAAATGGTGCTAAAGAGACGCAGACCTGGCAGCCAGCTGGCTTCCCGGAGGGTCTCGGAGGCCCCCTGGCGCTGGCGGGCTGCCCGAGACCCGGGTCTGGTCCCCAGATGGGTGTGTGGGAACTCGAGTTGTCAACTCCAACAGTGATTTCATTCTATGAGCCTTATGCAAGTTAATTAATCTCATAAGAGACTGGCTGATAGATGAAAGTGACAATGTTTTTATTTAGTATTAGAAATATACTTGCCAGGCAATATATCTGCGTCAGCCACTCAGTTCATTCTCTTCACACCATTAAAGTCTATTTGGGAAAACAAATTATAGGTCAGGAGGTTTCTTGGTGAGGGGAAAACCGATTTTCATACACTGCTTGTTGGAGTGTTAATTGAGATGAGTTTTCTGGAAGGCAGTGTTTTATATGTGGAAACCTCACATTGAACAAGCATGATGAGTTTTTTATTTGTGTCCCCCATCACCCCTCAAAAATTTCTTCTATGGTGGAATCTTGCCCTGTCACTGGCTGAAAATTTGGCAGGCCCCCTGACTTGTCCACTTATTCTTAGGAAATACGTTGGCCTGTAGTCAAAGACACAAACACCGTCTCCACTCAGAAATGAAGAGTATATAGTCCAAGCTATTAATCAAACTCAGTCTTCATTCAGAGGTAAGACTTTTCCTCCCCTTCTCCCAGCTGAGGCCTTTGGTTGATGGGCAACTTACCTTTTGGACAGTGATTTTGGTTGCCTTCTCTAATTCTTCTCTTCCCCTCTTTCTACTTGCTAATTGCATCTTCTGGCCTCTCAGAAGATGGAACACAGCAAAGGAAGAGGATACTAACCTTGAGTGAGTGTCCCATGCTCCCCTCCCCCGCAATGATGGGGCCCCACGGCATGGCTTAGCCGAAGACATCCTCATCACAAATCCACTTCATCTTCCAAACTCTCAGCCCCTTCTGTGCAGTGATCCAAGGCAGGAGGAAGAATCTTTATTTCCACCCTTTGAATATTTTGTTCAGGCACCTAACTTTGGTGTGGAACATCTCTTGCAATTAAGATCCATGCACATTAGTTTGTGTGTGTCTGTCTATTGTCTCAGACTAAATTCCTAGAACTGAAAGTGTGCTAGTATGCATAGTGGGTAAAAGCAGGGGTTCTGGAGGCTGTTTCCAAGTGCCAGGGTAAAAACTTCACTGTTGACATCCTGTTCCCCATGCATTGAAAGCCTTAGAGATGTTCATGGTAATAGCAAATGCTTATTCAGCACTTCCTACATCCCAGAGACAGTTCCAAGAGCTGTATCTGTACTAACAAGTTTAGTTTCTTAACAATCCTGTGAGTTATATATTATCATTATCTCCATTTTTCAGATAAAGAAACTGAGGCAAATAAAGGCAACACAACTTGCCTAAAGTGACAATGCTAAAGAGAGATAAAGCTAGAATTCAATTCACACAGTCTGACTCCAGAACCCACACTCAATCACTTTGCTTACCAATGCTCGTGAACGCAACACTTCTAGTTCCAAGAATTTAGTCTGAGAAAACAGTTAGAAGCACAAAATAATGTACCTGGATTTTAATTGCAATATCTCTAATAAGTTGAAAAAACTGGATACAACTCTTGTGGCTGGTAGTAGGAGACTGATTAAATAGATAATGGTATGTTAATATGCTAGAACCGGAAGCCTTTAAACATGTATTTCAGAGGAATATTCGCACATAAAAAAAGCACAACTGCCCTAGGAGTCAGGGAAATGCAAATGGAAGTTAGAACCAGATACCATTTTTCACATATCAGAGTGGAGAAAATGAAAAGGAGACATAACGTTCAGTGCTGGCAAAGACGCAGGAACACGCACGTTCCCACACTGCTGAGGAGAGTGGGAATTGTTACAGCCTCTTTGCAAAGGAATTTGACAAAAACTTCTGAAATGTTTAAAAATTAGAAATGTGCCACCCTTTGGCCAAAAATCTTATTTATGAGAATCCACACTATAGAAAGTAAAACATGTGCCTAAGACAGAAATCTGGAAATAACTGAATGTCCATCAGTAGGACAGTGTGACTAATTATGGTACATCCATGCTATGTTATATTAATGCATCTCTTTAAAATAATGAATTAGATCTTGATTTATTGACCTAGAGGAATGTCCATGATATATTGTGTGAGAAAGCTTGCTTTCATAATAACGTGTAGAGCAAGATCCCATTTTGTCAAAACAAACAAGAATCTCTGTCTGTGTGTGTGAAAGTTTGTATAAGGGTGGAAAAAGGGCCGCCTGGTTACAAATCAGGACATTAACTTTGGCTACTGCAGGGGGTAGCATAAAGGTGTGTGTGTATGTGTGTGTGTTTGTGCCTTTACATGTCTTTAGATTGTGTCATTGGTTGCAGCGAGCATTTATATTTAGAAATTAATTTTTTATTAAAGAAAAAAGAATATTAAATGATTTGAAAGATATTTATGATCTATTGTCAAATGAAAAGAAAAAATATATAAATCCCATTTTAAAAAGCATTCCAAAATTATATTTATGTGAGTGTATATGTGTGTCTATTTATGTGGGTGTAGAAAAAAAGACTGAAAAGACTATAAAGTTCAAAGTTTTAACTGATTATTTCTGAGTTATGTGATTTTTATTGTCTTTGATCTGGTCTGTATTTTCTGAATACCAAGCAATTAACATATATTACTTTTATAAATGAAAAAATGTTAGAAATAAAATGAGGAACTGGTTTGTATGGAACGATAAAGAGAATTGAATTTGAAATGAAAATTTTTTTAAGAGGGTGATTGGGAAAATGGAGCCAGAGCAAAAAGTTGAATGACCTTGAGAATGGTACATTTGAACAGCTAACTCCTGAAAACGCTTTCTCCATCAGAGGACGACGTGTCCTGTGTCGTTAGCCAGCAATCTTCTTGTCACAATAAGTGACCTATAAAGATTAAGGGGAGACCCAATTTTGAGGTTTCTTTTGTTTCATAGAGGCAACATTTTCCATGTAAAATGCTCTGGTTTATTCCAAAGAATGCTTATGTATAGAAGGGGGAAGATAAATTATTTGGAATAGAAGTTTAACAAGAAAAGAAGATGAATGCAGGAAGACTTGTAGATGCAGGACATAAGCGGAGCGCAGAGTTGGATGTTGGGTGGTTGGTCGCAGAGGAGTCCTGAGGCAGGACGTGGTGAGGCTCCGTGCACTGTAGCCAGAAAGCCATTGAACGCATCCGCTGAGAACACCGGGGGCTAAAGTACATGTTTTGTGTTAAGAACTGGACTTAGCTCTTTCAGCCAAAGGCACGTGGTGTTTGTGCCATTCGTCACTTGCCATTTGTAGAACTTTGTAAGGCACACTTGGGGAGAGTGAGGGGATATGCACAACATGCATCAAACCCTCATAGTATAGGAGGGAAGGTGGTTTAGGAAAAAGAAATTCTTTTCATTTCCTCTTCATTTGGATAACATCCAAACCAAAGCTTCCATCATACAGAACCTCGGATCTGGTATCTTTTCAGGATAGGATAGCACACGGAGAAAAGGAAGTAGGGTAATTATTATGAAATCAGAGAAATAAATTTAATTGCAGTTAAAATCCTTAGCTTCTTTGCCGTTGAAAATTGTGACCGAAGTAAACCCTCATCGATCACACTATATCACAAAACTGAAGCTGTGAAAGACCAAAGACTAGAATTCTTGCTTTTTCAGAGGGATCCCATTCAGGAAGAAGACTGCGATGTGAAATGAGGAATAGACGGCAATTTATTTTTTACTGTCTGCAGTGTCGGTTGTACAGTTTTGAACTCCATTGTTGTGGGGAGTATCAATGGTCCCTAATTGGTCTGTCATAACCAAGAGGTGCAGAGTTTCGGTGAGGGGCTATCGTGCCTTTTGTGGCAGCTGGTGAGTGGTAGTGTTTCCTGGAAGGCTGAGTTAATGGTGAAATGGAATGCCTTTTCCTTTTATGTCTCTTTCTGTCTGCTATTTTCAGTTGTTAATGCAAGGTTGAAATAGACCAAAATAAAAACCTGAAAATAAGAGCTGCAAGTAAAACCTCTGTTTGGCCTACGCCAAACAGAATTGAAAACCAGACTTCTGGCTTTTCAACATCAATTAGAGCAAGTGCTATGGAAGATTTTTCTAGTTAGGCACTAATTAGAAATTCATAACATGTCATCAAGAAATAATCATAAATCTAGAAGCTGATTTTTAAGGAGAGTTTCCTTGTTTATGCTTTCTTCTTCCCCCCTGTTTCAGAGGATTGGATGGAGGTATTCCTTCACAACATCACCCCTTCACCTCTTCTCTTTAGCTCATTCTCAAGTAATCCACCGACTTTTATCTCTGGCCTCTCTTTGTCCATCAGAGCCATTTCCTCTGCCCATAAACACACTCTTGTCTACTTCATCCTTTAAAACCAACCATCCACCCAACCCATAAAACCTTCCCTCAGCCTCCAGTCCTCCTATCTGTAAGGCTACGTTCACTAGAAGTGTAGTCTGAATTTTCCTCTTCTATTGCTTTGCTTCTCATTCTCCCCTCAATCATTTCCAAACTAGCTTTCACATTCATCTCTCTATTGGAGGTAAAAATGCCCCCAGTTGCCAAATTCTCCTCCTCCTGGAGCTCTAAGACATTTGACATTTCCATCCCTTCCTCTTTCTTGGAATTCTTCTCCACAGCTTTTGCAGTAATGATCCCATTACTCTCTCAGTCCTTGCTGACTCAATCTCATTCTGCCTGTTCTTAGAATCTAGTGTTTTCTAGGTTCTGTCCTTCTCCCTCTTTTCTGGCTTTGGGATAATAAAATGACAATTATTCATTTCAGGTACTATGATAAAACCCAGGGATGCAAAATGACTAAAACATCACCACCTACTAGGAATCCTTGGAAGGTTATCTAACATCTCCTAGCCTCAATTTTCTGATACAAAAACGGGCGTCATACATACCTGAGGTCCAGATCTGCATTTCCAACTCCCTACCATACATCCCTAGCTGCAAGACCAAAAGCAAATGATGCAACACCCCCCCGCAATCTCTTCTACCTCAGTAGTCCCCTGCATGCTTAATGCAAGAAGAGCATTCCTGTCGTCTAGACACAAGCTAGAAACCTGGCACCATCCTTTGCGTCTCCCTTTATTTCAACCTCCACACCCAATAAATCTCCAAGCCTATCACTTGTCTATCAGAAATATTGCTTAAATACCTGCCACTCCTTCACTGCCTGGCCCAGACCTCCTCATTTCCCACAAATACTATTTCTGGCAAATACTACAGTAGCCTTTGCTTTCCTTTCCTCCAAGTTCTACATCAACCCTAAAATTCATCCTTCACAATGCTGCCAGAGCAACTAAAAATACAAACTTGATCACATCTGCTCTAAAAGACTTCAGCAGCTCCCTGTTGTCTAAAGGGTAATATCCAGACCATTCGTAAGACACTTCCTATTTTGTCCACAACCTCCATTTACAGTCTCATTTGCCTCCTCCCCTCACCTGGTCACTCTCAGTTTAGCCACATGTGTTACTGGACGTTCTCCAAGAGGAGTGAGGTCTGTGTGTCTTGGTTTATGTTGTGCACCCTCCTCATGATGCTTTTCTCCTGTTCCCCCACATGGCGACATCCTCCTGGGTTTCAAGACATGATGGAAAGGCCCCCTCTTCCTGAGGCTTCCGTTGACCCTTCTCAGGAAAAATAAAGCACTTCCTGTTCTCATGTGCTCACTGGACTTTGTTCCCTCTTCCTTTTGTAGCCTTACCAGCTTGCATCCATAGGTGTTTGAGAGCTATCTGCTTATGGAGTAAGGACTGCTTCTCAGGCATTTTACTATCCCAACAGCTTATCATGGTCCTGTGGCCAGCACTCTACAAATTTATGTTCCATGAGGAGAGCAATGAAACAAAGAAACTTGCAGAATGTCTCTGGGTCCAGGGTTATATGGCAAAGCTGGTCTTGTGTTGGTACGAGCACGAAAGCAGTATTTGTTCCTCGTCCCAACAGATTCCAGAATATTCACACTTCAACTAATCCTGAATCCTGTGACACTTGGTCTAAGGCACAAAGCCACAAAGAGAACCATTAAGTTCTCTGGGGGCAGTACAGTCACTTCCACAACCTACCCATGGTGCCTGGTTGGGGCCAGGTTTCTCACCCTGAAGGTCCATTTCTAGCCAGAACTACAGACTCAGCTTCAGCTTCCGAGGCTCAAACTCAAGAAGCTAGTTTTCCTTCACCTCTTTTTCCTGGGCTAGAGCCCCAGACCAAGAGTAGAAGGCTTTAATTTTAAGGTGATTAAAATAAAAAATCATATGTAGGGGATAATCGTGAATTGCTTGCTCCCAAGCACTGGAGCAAGATTAATCACTCTCTGTTCCTAAATAATGAAGACACTTCCCTACAGAAACAGCGCCGTCATGTACCCAGATGGGCACTACCTTTTTCTGTGGGTCCCCAGATGTGTGCGATGGGCCCTAAGCAGAGCCACATCCATGCTCCCCGGGGTTTTATGCTGGTTAAAGACAAGTGGGCGATTACTCCCAGACCCACGCACAGCACCAGCATCTCTAGTGTCAACAGTGATAATAACTTTTCCACAAAAATTTTCTTTCTGACGCATTCCTCTTTTAAGAGCAGGCAGCCACAGCTGTGACCAGTCTGACATTCCTTTCCACTTGTTTTTAATAATGCCTCTTGAGTTAGTTTGTGAAAAGATTCTCGACTGAGATTTTTCTTTCTATCTTCTAAAGTGCTTATTACTAGAAGATTCAACTTTTCGATTCTCTGAAGAAAATTCTTTCCTAGGAAAGGTAAGAGGTTAAAGAAGATGTAGCTAAAATTAGTTCCCTTTTTGGCTCTGCAAAAGGGGTTGCAGCCATGGAAATAGTCAGAAGCAATAACTTAAGGCTTCAGAAATGAGCTCTTGACCGTGGTTTGAAAGCGCTCTCCATGAATCCTATTTCATAATTACCGCCTGATTCTTATGGGGCACTTTACAGCTTGAGTGAGTGTCTACCAGTTTCGTTCCTCAAGTGAACCTTCTGGTTAACTGTGTCCAATTTTGAGGCATCGTGCTGAACTCTCACCCTACAATTTATTTGCTGATGACTATTTAATTATACCTGCCAGCCTTCAGAAATCTCAATGATTAAGAATTATAATACTTTGTTTTATTAATCTGCCTGGATTCCTTTTCATCTGAGGAAATCAAAGTGTTTCTTGTTAATTTTCAATATACCTAGAGGAATTTGGTAGCGAGTGTTAGAATAAAATAGAGTTACAATGATGGTAATTACCTCCCCAAGGTCATTTTAAGTCACCAGCAATTGAGATAAGAATTTAGAGATTTGGGCGGTCTGTTTTGCATAGTTAAGACGAACTTTGACCATAACGTATAAACCATATTGTCTATCATCAGATAGGATCGACAGGTCCTTGCCGCTGTGAGCAGGAAATGCTATGTCTGTGTATATACAGCATGTGTCTGTATATATAAACGAAACACTCTAGCCCCACAGTTAGCACTTCTCATCTCTAAAATGCAGAGAGCACAGGAGAGCTGGACCAAAGTTGGTCCACGAACTTCCAATGACTCTTTGAGATTCTCGTGTTCTTTACCAAACAACAGGACCCACCAAGATTTACAGAACAATCTGGCTAACATTTGAAATGGAATGTTATCACTTCTACTTTTCCTAAGAAAGTCCTTTCTGTGAGGCCACATGCTCTGTGGAAATGGAAGGAAAGGGGAAGGAATGAGAGGGACAGTGTTGATCTAGAGTCTAAGTAATGTTGCCACAGATTTCTGTGTAATTAGCAATGAATTTCTATTCTTTAATAAAGGTGACAAGTGTCTATCAAGTTGATCGCTTCTGGAGTTGGGAAATGGGCGTGGTGGTAAGGGGGGGAGGGAGGGGAAGAAGGGTGAATATGCAGAGACATGCCTCCCCACGGTTAGTCAGGTAGAACATGAACCTGCCGATGGAGATAAATGTTAGAAGCTGAGGAAATGGGTAGAAGTAAATATCTTCTCCAAAAACAGAAACCAGACTAGAGGCTGTGGGCAGAATTTGCCTCTAATATTTGTATTGTAATACTCAAAGGTAGTTGGGCCGACATAAAAATGTGACACTATCTGATCACCTAGGTAGTCTGAGGATAGTATGTATCTGGAGGAGATTTTGTTCTATTTTCAGTGCTCTGAAGGATCTCCAAAATTGTTCAGCTAAATTTAGGTTGTCCCTTTAATTATCTCTTTACCATTACTTACCTATTACTGCCTCTGAATGATGGCTTCCTGCATTTTTCACTTAAGGGTAATGAACTGCTCTCTTAATCTCATCTCATCATTCAACTTTGTTCCAAGGAGGTTCTATAGAGACAATTTCCATTTTAATCAGAAGTAAATGGGACTATTGCCTTTCAAGTGGACCATCTGTGAGTTTACCAGGAATTTTATCAACTTTGATCCTTATTCAATCTCACTTTCCACCAGAGCTTCCAGTACAGTTCTTTCAAGCCTGCAGAAGGCAGAGCTCAGAGCTCAGGGTGTAGGAAATTCCCCCGTGCTCCCCATGCCAGTGCACGTGCTCCACCCAAAATGATTCTTTTTACGAATCCTCATGTGGGACAGGTAGGGGTAAGCCAGTGGGAAGGTAAGAGAAGGAATGTGTGGATATAATCTGCAATACCAGTGTCAGTCTAGGTGATGGTGGGCACTGGGAAACTTCTTCTGGATGAGCCGGGAGCAAGTCCTTAACATGACTCCAGTCTGAGAGTCCTTTGGGCTACCAAGGTCGTCTTAAATGGACACTGCCCTCTACAGTGTGATAGTCTCAAAAGTCCTGATGCCAGACTGGGCTGAATGTGTGGGCGAGGCAGTGATGTAATCGTGTGGACAGGTCCAGGCACTACCCACTCCGCAGCAGGACCAGGAGACACATGGGGCATATCTATGGTGGCATCGGCAACTGGGGTAGATGGGTTGGGCAGCAGACAGAGCCTTCTGGCGCCCAACTTGTGCAGGCCACCGCACAGGCTTTGCTTTTATAGCTTCCAGATGACTTCTCTGGCCTTTGAAGTGGAGTAGTTTAGGATGCCTGCGGATGCCCCTGTGTTCAGTGAACAGCCCCTGCTCTCCATCCAGGGACCTGCTGTCTTCCTGTCCTCTAACTCCGTCATCTTCCACACTCGGACAAGGAATCTTCTTGGATATCCAAGCTTTTCCAAGCTCCTAGTCTGTTTCTTTCCTTTTTAAAAAAAAACAATTTTATCGATCAAGGCAATTGACATACAATAAACTGCACAGATTTAAAGTGTACAATTTCATAAATTTTGACATATGTATTTACCCAGGGGAAATGGTTACCTCAGTCAAGATAATGAACATATCCTTCACCCTAAAAGTTTCATAGTGCCCCTTGGTAATCTCTCCTTTTTGTCCCCATTCCTAGACAGCTACTGTTACTATAGATTACTTTGATTTCTAGGATTTTATGTAAGTGGAATCATCTTTTTTTTGTCTTCACTTAGCATAATTATTTTGAGATGCATCCACGTTGTTGCGTGTATCCATAACTCATTGCTTTTTATTGATGAGTAGTAATCCATTGTATGGATGTATCATGATTTGTTAACCTGTTGAGGAATCA
Organism: Diceros bicornis minor; assembly: GCF_020826845.1. Taxonomy (NCBI): domain Eukaryota; kingdom Metazoa; phylum Chordata; class Mammalia; order Perissodactyla; family Rhinocerotidae; genus Diceros; species Diceros bicornis. The sequence goes on from NC_080749.1 coordinate 70,346,902, forward strand.
TTCCTCTTGTTTTGTTTTATAAAATCATAAAGTGTTAGAGCTGTAAGGGGCTTTACCAGATCACTTGATCTAAGAAAACCCTTGTACAGATTAGATAAGTGAAGCCAGAACACTTTCCTTGGAGATTATTTAAAATTCAGATTTATACCTCTTCCTGACATTTGATTCCAATAGGCTGGACCCAGGATTCTGCACTTTCAACAATACCCTCTGGTGATTCTAATCCAGATATGTGGTCTACTATGTTTAATACGCTGAACTAAATGATTTAAATAATTTGCTCAAGGTCATAGAAGGTTAGGAGCAAAGGCTGGATTTAAGTCTGCAGTTTTTCATTTCTAAGTTCAGGGTCCCTTCCAGCACATCATGCTGACACCAAATAACATCCAACACATTTACGCTGACGCTGTCTGGCAGCGTGAATCACTTTACTTGCTAATGAGAGAATCCTGCAGCTCTGGGAGTCTGAGCTGCTCTCCTCTGTTTCCGGAAGAGGGCACTGATGATAAATCCTTTCTTTTATGCAAGTTCCTTTCTTTCTTTCTCTCTCTGTTTCGTTCTCTCTCTCTTTCTTTCTTTCTTCTTTTCTACCTTCCCTCCCTCCCTTTCTCTCTTCCTTGTTTCCTCCCTCCCTCTCTTTCTTTCTTTTTGTTTTTCTGGTCACCAAAGTTGCAAATACAAAAAGCAGTGAAGTGAGACAATCATGGTATGGGGAATTATTTTACTTTGATAAAAAGACAAAAAGAGAAATTTCTTGACTTCATTACATTTTCATATAACCTTACCCATAGGTGTTTTCACCTAGTGGTTTCTGGTGTTTAATTTTGTGACTCTACTTTCTCTCAGTGACCGTCTTGAAACTGTAGAGGTACACAGGGCTGAGTAGAATATGCAAAGTCAAGGATGCTGAAAATTTAACCAAAGCTGAAGAAACTTTGACCTTTAGGAACAAAAACAACAAAAAATGTTATCCAAGTAATTTTATTCCTTACCTCTTTCTCTTGAGCATGTTAGGGAGTAAGCCATACAGCCTCAGTTGATATGTTTTTCTCTTAGGTTATGATAATTTCAGGGACCTTTGGGCTGCCTTTCTCCAAACTCTGAAAATTTGAACTCAGACAGGAAGACCTGAACCCTGACTTGATACCTGGTGGCTGAGAGTGTTGCTTCTATTGCACAAAGCTAGCTAAGCAAAGATATTAAGATTGTGAGAAACCAAGCAATAACATATCAGTTGAAAGAAAAGGGGAGCATGGGTCCAACTCAACCTCTCAGAAAAATTTGATTCATCTTTGATAGTTTGGGCATTTTCCTAACAATACTTTCATGATGAATTGGATAATTCAAATATATTTGCTACTTTTGAAGCCCTAGAATGAAAGCCGGCCTTTTCCTCAGTCAATGACATGAAATAAGAAAGGGCTTTGAGAACTCAAAAGCTTACTTGGGCAAAATTGTGAGAAGGCACACTGTGTTTCCAGGGACCCCAGACTGGCTTCTTCCTCTTCCAGAATCTCTTCCTGCCCTCTTTACCAGGTATGGGCGTTTCAGTGTTTTCCTTATTAGACCCTTAGTGGGAGTTACATGGGGTCTTAAGTATCCTGTGCTATCTACATTCACATTTTAACTTTAACTGTGGGCATGAAGGGCTTTGTCTTGAGTCACAAGGCTTGGTAATGAGAAAGAAGATTGGTAATTAGATAGAAGTTCTAATCTGTGATCATCTATTCATCATTTGTGAGCCTGTAGGCAAGTCATTTAACCATTATGAGTCTGTTTCCTCATCTGTAAAATGGTAATGATGATCATAATCTGCACATTTGTGAGTGGCTGCAGTAATTAGAGATACTATGTATAAAGTGCCTGGTCCGTAAACGGTGGTTAAAGGGATGTCAAGGAAACGAGTGTTAGGCATGCAGGAGATGGAAACTTTTGAACTTGGCTTTTCCTTTGGACAAGAGGACTTCCAGAACAAGTGAAACTGGATCACTAGAACGGAGAGTGATGGCCACCTACTCAATTAGGGTGGCTCTGTGTGGTGTGCCCCACCGCTGTGTGTCTACCTAATTTGTATACATGTTCATTGTAATCATGGAGCCTGAGTCTTGGGAGCATTTGTAAGAATCATAAAGCTAACTGGGTGAGTGTTAAATTGAGAAGGGACTCCAACATACTTGTAAGTTTAGCTATTTCAGTGTCACTGCATTTGACACACAATTATACAATACATGCATATACAGAATGACAAATGATTCTGACAAGGAAATGAATCTTGTTACTTTATGGTCACACTTCTATGACAGTACAATTTTATTTTGCCGAAATGTATAACTGTATTTATGCACATATACACACTCCTTCATGGCCTATTTCTATACCCAACCCAAAATAAACACAATAAAAACTGTCTCTTTACAATCCAGTTAGTTATTTCTTGCATGTGTTATGACAGAAGCATTCACTGGGATTTCTGTTCTTGGGTAATGAGGAGCTGTGATAGACAGTAACAGAAGAGGCTTCAAGTGGAAAGTTCCCCCAGATTTTCTCATTGCCTCCCTCCAAATTTGATATGCTATGATGTTTTTAGTCTTATTATTACAGTGTCTGGGTGGAGATGTTGAGAAAGAACAGATGAAGCACTAGAATCTAAAAATGAGTAAACAGCTGTCAAGAGAAATTCTGAAGAAGTGTCCTAAAGCTTGGAGGTTTAAAGAGTTCATTCTTGGCATCATTGCCTATAATCAGTAATTAGTAACCCATTGAAATGGCATTTGTTAAATACCTACATTACAGATAAAGACTATTGAAATTGCATTAAGCCAGTGGGAAAACATGGTGCAATATTCACTCTAGAATAGATTTCAGTTGCTGAGAGTAGGTAGTTTGCCTGAACCCAAGTGGTTCTTGGGAATCAATAACCTAATTAGCTCCAGGAGACAGAGCTCCAGACTTAGCAGAGTGGTACAGTTGCTGGAACATCTGCCCACGGGCACCCACCTTAGTGGAGAGATCATTTTTTTGCAAGTATTAAAGCTCAGAAGAATTCAGAAAACAGCTTTCCAGGTGCTGAACAACTATTTATCAATATTACAGTTGGACTCATTACTGTTCCTGCCTTGAAGCTTTTGCTGAAGCCTCCTTCCAATCAGTCAGCTCAGGGTTTAATCTGGTTAATCCCACTGAGCACTGGAATCCTTTTTCTGCTATAGCTTTTCCTCAGTCCAAGGAGAAGGGACAAATGTTTAGCTTCACAAGAGGTTTGTGTTCTCCAGCACTGCAGCAATAGCAGATATATGTGGCAAAAAGGAAGCAAATTGTTTTTCTTTTTCGATGGATAGATGAGAAATATTTGTAGTTTCTTAAACTCAGGTAAAGTTAAACCATGTGTGTTTCTGTTGCATGGCTTAACTGACTGCTGGGTGTGTTAAAGAAGTTAGTTGATGATGACGATCAGGTATGGTGGCATTTTCCCATTTCCAGAAGTGCTCAGTTTGAGCAGATAGTGGGTACAAAGCATAGGGTTTAGAAGCCCAGGCCCCCATAAAACTCAGATTAGAAGGTTGTCTTTAGGGCTGGCCCAGTGGCGCAAGCAGTTAAGTGCACGCACTCTACTGTGGCGGCCCGGGGTTCGCGGGTTCGGATCCTGGGTGCGCACCAACGCACTGCTTGGCAAGCCATTCTGTGGCGGTGTCCCATATAACGTGGAGGAAGATGGGCACGGATGTTAGCCCAGGGCCAGTCTTCCTCAGCAAAAAAAGAGGAGGATTGGCAGATGTTAGCACAGGGCTGATGTCCTCACAAAAGAAAAAAAAAAAAAAAGAAGGTTGTCTTTGCCACTGCCTATCAACCTCCTTTCCTATCAATCAAAATATTTGTGGAAATTAATGGTGGTCTGAATTATGTCAGTGGCATGAGATAGAGGTAAAGGGATGGCTTCAAAGACATTAAAAAGGTAGTATCAAGAGGATTTGGTGACTGTATTAGCTTCCTAGGGCTGCCACCACAAACTTGGTGGCTTAAAACAACAGAAATTTATTCTCCCACAGATCTGGAGACCAGAAGTCTGAAATCAAGGTGTTGGCAAGAGTGTATTCCCTCCAGAGGCTTTAGGCAAGAATCCTTCCTTGCCTCTCAGCTTCTGGTGACGCCACGCATTCCTTGGCTTCTGGCTGAATAACTCTAGTCTCTGACCTGTCTTCACATGGCCTTCTCCTCCTTCTCTATCTTCTGACTATGTCAAATCCCCTCCTGCCTTTCTCTTTCAAGGACACTTGTCATTGGATTTAGGGAACACCCAGATAATCTAGGATGATCTCATCTCAAAATCATTAACTTAATTATATCTGCAAAGACCCCTTTTCCAAATAAGGCCACATTCACATGTTTGTGGTTAGGACATGGATATATCTCTGTGGAGGTCACCATTCAAGTCACTTACAGTGACCACCTGAATATGTTAGTTTGTTTGATTGAGAAGGTGCCAGTGAGGATGAATCCCAAGTCCCTGGTCTGGACAGATGGGAAGATCGTAGTTTGGCATATACCTAGAGAGGAAACAGAGGAGATGCTGTTTTTTTCATTTAGTTTTGGACACTGAGTTTAAGTGGGGGATAGAGAAAGTGGAAACTGGACATCACCATTTTGCCTCATATCATCACAGTCTTGAGATTTCCAGTAACGCATCAGTGTTATTCAATTAGCAGTCATGAAAACAGATAAAGGCTACAGCACTTCTGAGTTAGGTCTTAGATTATTCTATCATCTTTGCAAAACTTTACTTTAAAAATACTTTAGAATAAACAGTACGATGTACGAATGAAATTAATTTTTCCTTTATATCCTACCAGCAGTGAGTTAGCATTTAAAGTATCCTGATCAGGAATCCATACCCCAGGAATGATTACCAAGCACTTTAAATATTTCTGTGGAAATCTGCACATGAGGATTTGCTAAGCAGCATAAGAAATAATTTTTCACTGATGAAATGAGTGTATTCAATGTATATGTAGACTCTCAAGTCCAACCACCTTTGCATGAAGACTTATGGGAATCTGGCAGGCCCAGCCACCCAGCCCAGCTACTCCAAAATTCCCTTCGAGAAGCCCTCAAATGTTGACCTCATTTAGTCCCAGGTCCCACACTTCACAGAGCACCTTCTCCTGATCAGAATGTGGCCTGTTCCCACCATTAGAACATCATGGCATCTGCCTTGGAGTGAACCTTTCATGCAAAGTGCCTGTTGGCCTGTCTGAGGATAGAGAGTGTGACTTCCCCAAACTTACCAGTTCTAGTTGACTGTTTTTGTGCCTACTTGTTAATAAATTTGAGTATTTCACAGAATTTGGCTTCAGATTGACTTCATCTTAGCCAACCGCTTGTTGAACAGGATGTGGGAAAGCTGAGGTAGACTTACCTACTTCTAATCCCCAGAGGCTATTGGTCAAAAGTTTTATTTACCAAAAGTCTCAGGCAGGCCGGCCCAGTGGTGTAGTGGTTAAGCTCGCATGTTCCACTTTGGCGGCCTGGGGTTTGCTGGTTCAGATCCTGGGCGTGGAGCTCCTCACCGTTCATCAAGCCATGCTGAGGCGGTGTCCTACATAGAAGAGCTACAACTCTACAACTATGACATACAACTATGTACTGTGGCTTTGGGGAGAAAAAAAAGGAAAACAAAAGAGGAAGATTGGCAGCAGATGTTAGCGCAAGGCAGATGTTAGCGCAAGGCCAATCTTCCTCAAAAAAAAAGTCTCAGGTATTTGTTGAATGAACACATTAGCATGGGTAAATTTGCAACAGAATCCGTTGGCCTTTGAGCCCAGATCCCTGTAAGGACAGTTGACAATACACTGCGGACCTGGGTAAAGAGATGGGCTGGGTGATCGCCTCATTCATAATCCGAAGACAATGGTCTGCCTGAAGTCAGGTGTTGTATAGTCACTGCATAAAACCTAGAACTCAATGATTTCTCTGATTCAAGAGATTGGATCCTCTGAGAGACAATCTCAGAATTAAAAGTGTACTAACAGCGGACTGCAGCGCTGTGTACACAGCAAGCTCAGGGTTTGATGAATATATATGTGTGTGTGTGTGTGTCTTGACTTGCATTTGCAAATAGAGAGAGTGGTGCACCAGCTTCAGGGATTCTTTAGCCTTGCAAGATCTTCTATATGTACACACACACACACACCCCCCACGCCTGAATGAGAGGAGATAGCCTTTCTGGTGCTTTATAACTGATGCTTGAAAATTGGAGGACTAATAAACGATTGCTATTTGATATTTGCTTCTATAAATGCATAGTATTCTTGATGATTGAAGTAATAGTTATTACTAGAAAAATAAAGCTTTCAAAATTCCATTTATTAAACCTATGTGATTTGAAGGAGTTACAATAATACTGCATCAGTTTAGAAACTACAAAAGGGAACAGTTCTAGTAATTTAACAGTGCTGTTGGTTCTCTGTATCATAAAGTCACCACTGGTCTATACTTCTGAAGGTGTGCATAACTGCAACAAATGGAAAGAATTTATTGAAGAGAGACCATGGAAGTATTACAAGCAAATGTATAGTAAGGGTAAAATTCTCTAAAACATTTTATGTTTCTAAGAGTAAAATTTGCATATGGAAGAGAAAATGGCTTTCATAAATGAGGGAAATGTGTCAGTTTTAGGGAAGACTGCAAGCAAAGAATGTGAAATACTAGCTCCCTACTTATAACTCTTAGCTAAATCTTATCTTCTCCCTATTTTTGGTGAAGGAATTAAAGAGTAGGCAGAAACAGGAAATGTGTTGAAACTTTTTATTGGAATTATCCCTTCTAAAAAAATTTATGCAATAACTTAAGGGCAATCATTTGGACTTAACACTTCTCTTGAAGTAGAGCCAGCGAGTATCACATAGCTACCCAAGTCTCAGGTCTGAACAATGCAAGAGGCTCTTACTCTGATGGGAAGAGGAGGGGGAGGCAGACTCGGAAAAGAAAATAGGGAAAGAAAGAATACAAACCCAGTGGAAATCTCCATTTTTTCCTTATAATCATGGACTCATAGAATTTTAGCAGCAGATGTTCCCTAGAGGTCACCTCATTCTGTCCCCTTAACCGCATTGCAGACAGTGGTCACCCTGGCCCACTTCCACTTAGGGCAGTCTTTACACCTCACACCGCCCTGATTGTTACAGTGCTTTCTCTCACGGTGAGTCCAGCTCCCTCCCTTTAGATTTGATGGGCCCTGCTTCTGTCCTCTGGAACACCTGGAATAACTCTTCTCCCTCTTCGGCCTGACAGTTTTCAAATATTCAAAGACAGCTGCCATCTCCCTTCCCTGTCTTAAAATGAATAAATAATCAGGGACAGTTAGACATGTCTGAGGTTTGGGATGGCAGGGCCATTCTAGGGTGTGTCACACCAGCCCTATGCAGATGTAGGGAAACAACCTGACAACCTATGGGGTTGTCCCTATATCTAGAAGGGTCTCTAAGATAGATTTATTTGTCCCCATCTCAGTTTCTTTGGTCAAAAGCCTTAAGAAAAAGAATTCTCATGCTATTTTGAATACTTTGTTCCTAAGTGAAAGCTGAAAAAAGTCTGGGCATCATGAATTGTGACATGATTTTTAAACTGCTATTTTCATTCATTATTAGCCCAATTTTATGTCTTGGTTTTATGCTGCAAAAAGAATGAATATAGTGTAAACAAAAGATTACCATGATGTTTTGGTAATGCTTAGACCAAATGATAAATGATTATTATTATTTTTTTCTTCCCCAAAGCCCCAGTAGATAGTTGTATGTCATAGATGCACATCCTTCTAGTTGCTGTATGTGGGACGGGGCCTCAGCATGGCCAGAGAAGCGGTGCGTCGGTGCGCGCCCGGGATCCGAACCCAGGCCGCCAGCAGCGGAGCGCACGCACTTAACCGCTAAGCCACCGGGCTGGCCCGATTATTTTTTATTTACATTTTTTTCTTAAGAATCCCAGAGAGACAGCCTTACAGGGACTTGCAATTTGAATGTAAAATGGCAAGTGTAGAAATCATCCACTCAGCATTCTTTTGGACATCTACTAGTGTTGTGTTGTCTGTAATTTACTTTAAAACACTTTAAACTTAGACAATGATTTAGTTTCAGTGGCAGTAGTAGTTGTACATCCAAGCGATGCTTAGTTACCATTTGAAGTGCCCTGATTAGGAATACACTATGGGAATGGATATCCAACATTGCAGAGACATGAGTCACAGGCCCACACCCCAGAGGAGCTGCTCCAGCTCTTTAGCTAGTTTCCTTCTTAATTTTTGATCAACACCAGAGATTTTTTAATGATTATATTACTAGAAATATGTTTGTGCTTATTAGAAATGATTTCTTTATTGATAAGATTAGTAAAGAAATGTGGATGTACTGAAAGTATTGTACAGGAATTCCTGCTCTCGCATGCACAGGGTATAAGAAGCTCACAATCCCAATAACTGTAGCCTTCAGAAGGGCACTCCTGACTTCTGACTCTGACCCGGTAGGCTCCAATTTAGAAGATTTTGGTCATTTGACTCCTATTAAAAAGTTAGATAAATCTCGCCACTATAAATAAGCCTTTCGTTCAAGGAGCCATCAGGGCACCTGAAAGCATAGAGATCTGGGACTTTGTTAAACTTAAAGAACAGTTTCTAGGACTGCTTTTGTGCCTCCTTTTCTGTATGTATGGCAGAATTCCATCTGAGACTTACACCGTATCATTCTACCCGGCAATAAGGATATGGGAGAAAAGACCAATGGCCCTCACCCACCTCTAGTTGTTGAAGGTGTGTTAGATTGGATAGTTGTTCAAAAACATTCACTCTCTCCCCCAACCTCCCCCACCCCCAGGTAAAGAGTACACTTCCCCATGCTTTGACCTTGGGATGGGCATGGGACATGCTTTAGCTAATGTGCTATTAGTGTTCATGACAGAAGCAGGGGCCTCAATTGTGCTTGTGCAGGAGGCTGCCCTCTTGCATCTCTGCCAAGACCATGAGCGGGACATGTCCTAGGTGGTGCTATGGGATAAGGAAGCTGAGAAACACAGGGAGCAGACCTGGACCCAACCTGCAGCACAGAGTTCCCAGCCATCAGCAGAGCTGTGGCAGCGGACCCACAGAGAGACCTCCGTGTTTATTGTGGAATGCCACTGAGACACTGTGGTGGTTGTTACATGGCAATTGTTGACTGGTATACGAGGCTATCAGTATTTACCCCCCTAAACCTAACAATCACGAATGTCCAAATCAGATTAGGTACTAGGCACTTTACAAATATTACTTCATTCAATTCTCATAACAAATCTGGAAGGTAGGCATTATTTTTCCTATTGTATAGATAAAGCAATCAAGGCTAAGAGAGATAAAACAACTTGGCCCAAATCACAGAGGAGGAACAGGACGAGAGTTACCTCCCAGAGTCCATCCTCTCCCACCACACTTCATGGCTCACTCTTACTGATTTGCTTAGATTGAACTGAACATTAACCAAAGCTGTATCTGTGCACACAGCAAGAGGGACAAAAACTGAACCCATGAACCAGTGAGGGTCATTCATGTGCACATTCATTCATTCAACACATGTTTAATAAGCACCTACTATGTGCCAGCACATTGCGATATGTCCTGGGGATTTAGTGAGACAGACGGAAGACATTGTCGCTGCCCCCACAGGGCTTACACTCTCATCTTATGATAGATGTGCTTGTTAAATACATGCTTCAAGTTTTGTTTGTGGTGTAAGGATTACAGCCTCATTTTACACTGTGTCTATAAACAGCGACCCTAGACAGAGGAAACTCCCTGTCTTTGTGCAACTTTTAACGTGGTGACCACTAACTAGTTGGAATGCAAGTAACAACTACTCTCAGAAATACATTCAGCTACTGAGGATAAACCTGAGTTGTTCCACAGAGCTCTCTCGTATGTCATAGGTCAAAGAGTTTGAGAAGACAAAGTTGCTCCTACTGTTCTACAGGGAGAAAAAAAAAAGCCAGGGGATATTATAATTCTTGTAATAAACATTATTAAACCCAGACGATTTCTAAATTTTAGAATAAAAATAATTAATCTACTGAAAGAATGGTAAACCAGGAAAGATGAAAAATTATAATTAAAGAATGGGAGTGACGTTTGGTATCAGAGGCACTCAGCAGACTATCTGAACAGTACACTAAACAAAGTGAATTATTTCTACTATAATAATGGTATTTACTATAATACAATGGCATACTAGAAATCTAATTGCAACCTGCCAAGGATTTAAAAAAACACAGTTATAATGTAAAAATACAAAAAGAATAGATATGATCTGTATTTTTAAAAGAAATGGTAATGCTACTATATGGTTCAATTTTCAGATATCAGGATTTAATACAATAAGAAAAGACAGAGAAAATGAAAATTGGGGAGACTTTTGAATAGGTGCTTTAAGAAGGGGATTTGCAACCGAATGGAAACAGGCTGATTTTGATTATACTTTAATACGAGATAAAGTAAAGATGGGGTAAATCCAGAGTAAAACATAATTATAAGTTTCTGCATAATCCCTGGCAAAAGTATTAAAGATTAGATTCCAGAATTGTGTTAGTAGCTCCACACAACTTTGAGCATTCACGGTTACTCACTGTACATTAAGCATTGTCAGAAAACAGATAAAAATGTATTCCTAGATGGAAATAATCATAAAGGTATTTAATGAGATATCTGGATTTAAAGGTTTGCCTTCCTCTTTCTGAAAAAGAAAAAAAAATAATAATTCTGCTCATAATAGAAAATAATCCATATAAACACCAGAGTAGGAGTAAGAGAGAATGCTATGAATTCATTTCCAAGTAGAAACTACTTTTTCTATTAAGAAAGTATGAACACACCATGCTTTATACTGTCCCTTGATTTCTTTTCACAATATCTTTTGCATATGTTGATGAATTCCCACGGGAGCACATTCAGCTGGGAAGACTGATAATGAGTCATGGAGGTTAATTGACCAAAAATTCAGACGAGCAATGCCTACCTCCACAATGGCTGAGAAAAATGGGCGTTATTCATCCTAACATAAAAATAACCCACAAACGTGAAGCGAAAAATCAACAGCCCTTAAATTAATGACAATCAGTAGATTTGCAGTATTACATACAGGTGAGAATAATAGCGTCATTATAGGCAAGTATCTGAGATATGGGAATATCTGATTATGAAGAGTCTGAGATTGACCAGGTCAGTGTTGATAGAACTGTTCATGAAATGTGGTACTATCTCTTCTATACTCTAAGAAACCAACAGCACGGTAATAAATCTGGTGATTTTGGTGCCTTTTTTGTCTGTCTACCTCCAGTACAGAAGCAGGTAGACGTACACAAAATAAGCTTCTACTAGAAACTATGATGGGTGATAAACACCATCTGCCATAGCTAGGTCAAATGGACTTTTAAGGGTTGTATTTTGTGGGAATGGAGAGAGAGAGAGAGAGCATTAGAAGATATTCTTTTCAGAAATGGATGCAGACATTTTTGCAAGTGAAATGAAAAAAAAAAAACAAAAACCTGAGGCAGTGTAGGTAGGGAAATATAAGTAAAAGTGCATTCCTGCAGTGATATAGGAATTTCTCTGAAGATATTGTTTTAACCTTATCCATTTAAAGGTATTTTTCTGGAATATGTGATTAAATAATGATAATATTGACTTCTTATATTTTAAAAAGGATAAGGATATGTTATTTTATTATTTTGTTACTTTTTGAATTCATTATTAAAGATATTGACATTTGAAGTGGTTAGAGTACTAGAAGACTTAGATATGGCTATGAATTTATTATGTTTTAGAAAAATGTGTATTTTATTTCTGATTACAATGGTAATACATTGTGGGAAATTTGGATAATCAGAACCATAAAAAGAAGAAATTGAGGGGCTGGCCTGGTGGCGTAGTGGTTAAGTTCATGTGCTCTGCTTTGGCGGCCCACAAGTTCAGCTCCTGGGCTCAGAGCTATGCACTGCTTATCAAGCCATGCTGTGGCAGGTGTCCCACATATAAAGTAGAGGAAGATGGGCACGGATGTTAGCCCAGGGCCAATCTTCCTCACCAAAAAGAGGAGATGTTAGCTCAAAGCTAATCTTCCTCACCCAAAAAAGAAAAAAATAAAGAGATTGACAAATCTATAATCCTGTTACACAGTTATAGGTGTTATCATTTTGGCATATTTCCTTCCAGTAATTTTACTGCTCTCTTTAAAAATATATATACATATTATATGTACAAATTTGTGTTCTAGTTTTTCTAAATAACACATCAGAAATAATTTCCTATGTGATTAAAATTTTTAATGAAAATCATTTTTTTTTTTTATTGATGTTTTAATGGTTTCTAACATTGTGAAATTTTGGGTTGTACATTTTTGTTTGTCCATCACCCCATATATGACTCCCTTCACCCCTTGTGCCCACCCCCCACCCCCACTTCCCGGGTAACCACAGTCCAGTTTTCTCTGTCCATGTGTTGGTTTATATTCCACATATGAGTGAGATCATACAGTGTTTGTCTTTCTCTTTCTGGCTTATTTCACTTAACATAATACGCTCCAGGCCCATCCATGTTGTTGCAAATGGGACGATTTTGTCTTTTTTTATGGCTGAGTAGTATTCCATTGTATATATATACCACATTTTCTTAATCCAATCGTCAGTCGAGGGACACTTAGGTTGCTTCCACTTCTTGGCTATGGTGAATAATGCTGCAATGAACATAGGGGTGCATAAGCCTCTTTGGATTGTTGATTTCAGGTGCGTTGGATAGATTCCCAGTAGTGGGATGGCTGGATCATAGGGCATCTCTATTTTTAATTCTTTGAGGAATCTCCATACCGTTTTCCATAGAGGCTGCACCAATTTGCATTCCCACCAGCTGTGTATGAGGGTTCCTGTTTCTCCACATCCTCTCCAACATTTGTTGTTTTTTGTCTTGGTGATTATAGCCATTCTAACGGGCGTGAGGTGGTATCTTAGTGTTGTTTTGATTTGCATTTCCCTGATGATTAGTGATGTTGAGCATCTTTTCATGTGCCTATTGGCCATCTGTATATCTTCCTTGGAGAAGTGTCTGTTCATTTCCTCTGCCCATTTTTTGATCGGGTTGTTTGTTTTTTTGTTGTTCAATTGTGTGAGTTCTTTATATATTATGGAGATCAACCCCTTGTCAGATGTATGTTTTGCAAATATTCTCTCCCAGCTGGTTGGTTGTTTGTTCATCTTGATTCTGGTTTCATTTGTCTTATAAAAGCTCTTTAGTCTGATAAAGTCCCACTTGTTTATTTTTTCTTTAGTTTCCCTAGTCTGGGTAGGCATGTCATCCGAAAAGATTCCTTTAAACCCAATGTCAAATAGTGTGTTGCCTATATTTTCTTCTATGAGTTTTATAGTTTCAGGTCTCACCTTCAGGTCTTTGATCCATTTTGAGTTAATTTTTGTGAATGGCGATAGCACATGGTCCACTTTCATTCTTTTGCATGTGGCTGTCCAGTTTTCCCAACACCATTTATTGAAGAGACTTTCCTTTCTCCATTGCATGTTCTTAGCACCTTTGTCGAAAATTAGCTGTCCGTATATGTGTGGTTTTATTTCTGGGCTTTCAATTCTGTTCCATTGATCTGTGTGTCTGTTTTTGTACCAGTACCATGCTGTTTTGATTACTATTGCTTTGTAGTATGTTTTGAAGTCAGGAATTGTGATGCCTCCTGCTTTGTTCTTTTTCTTTAGGATTTCTTTAGCTATTCGGGGTCTTTTGTTGCCCCATATAAATTTTAGTATTCTTTTTTCTATTTCTGTGAAGAATGTCATTGGGATTCTGATTGGGATTGCATTGAATCTGTAGATTGCTTTAGGTAATATAGACATTTTAACTATGTTTATTCTTCCAATCCACGTGCATGGGATATCTTTCCATTTCTTTATGTCATCGTGGATTTCCCTCAATAATGTCTTGTAGTTCTCATTGTATAGGTCCTTCACCTCCTTGGTAAGATTTATTCCTAGGTATTTTATTCTTTTTGATGCAATTGTAAATGGTATTATCTTTTTGAGCTCTCTTTCTGTTAGTTCATTATTAGCATATAGAAATGCAACTGATTTTTGTAGATTGATTTTGTACCCTGCAACTTTGCTGTAGTTGTTGATTGTTTCTAACAGTTTTCCAACAGATTCTTTAGGGTTTTCTATATATACAATCATGTCATCTGCAAATAGTGAGAGTTTCACTTCTTCGTTACCTATTTGGATTCCTTTTATTCCTTTTTCTTGCCTAATTGCTCTGGCCAAAACCTCCAGTACTATGTTGAACAGGAGTGGTGAGAGTGGGCAGCCCTGCCTCGTTCCTGTTCTCAGAGGAATGGCTTTCAGTCTTTCCCCGTTGAGTATGATGTTAGCTGTGGGTTTGTCATATATGGCCTTTATTATGTTGAGGTACTTTCCTTCTATTCCCATTTTATTGAGAGTTTTTATCATAAATGGATGTTGTATCTTGTCAAATGCCTTCTCTGCGTCTATTGATACGATCATGTGGTTTTTATTCTTTGTTTTGTTGATGTGATGTATCACGTTGATCGATTTGCGGATGTTGAACCATCCCTGCGTCTCTGGTATAAATCCCACTTGATCATGGTGTATGATCTTTTTAATATATTGTTGTATTCAGTTTGCCAATATTTTGTTGAGGATTTTTGCATCAATGTTCATCAGCGATATTGGCCTGTAATTTTCTTTCTTTGTATTGTCTTTGTCTGGTTTTGGTATCAGGGTGATGTTGGCCTCATAGAATGATTCAGGAAGTGTTCCATCTTCCTCTATTTTTTGGAATAGTTTGAGGAGGATGGGTAGTAAATCTTCTTTGAATGTTTGGTAAAATTCACTGGAGAAGCCATCTGGTCCTGGACTTTTATTTTTTGGGAGGTTTTTGATTACTATTTCAATCTCTTTACTTGTGATTGGTCTATTCAGATTCTCCATTTCTTCTTGGTTCAATTTTGGGAGGTTGTATAAGTCTAAGAATTTATCCATTTCTTCTAGATTGTCCAATTTGTTGGCATATAATTTCTCATAGTATTCTCTTATAATCCTCTGTATTTCCATGGTATCCGTTGTAATTTCTCCTCTTTCATTTCTAATTTTGTTTACTTGAGCCTTTTCTCTTTTTTTCTTAGTTAGCCTGGCTAAGGGTTTGTCTATTTTGTTTATCTTCTCGAAGAACCAACTCTTTGTTTCATTAATCCTTTCTACTGTTGTTTTGGTCTCAATATCATTTATTTCTGCTCTGATTTTTATTATTTCTCTCCTTCTGCTGGCTTTGGGCTTTGTTTGTTCTTCTTTTTCTAGTTCTGTTAGGTGTAATTTAAGGTTGCCTATTAGGGCTTTTTCTTGTTTGTTAAGGTGGGCTTGTATCGCTATGAGTTTCCCTCTCAGGACCGCTTTTGCTGCGTCCCATATGGTTTGATATGGCATGTTATCATTTTCGTTTGTTTCCAGATAGTTTTTGATTTCTCCTTTAATTTCATCAATGATCCATTGGTTGTTCAGTAGCATGTTGTTTAATCTCCACATTTTTGTCACTTTCCCAGTTTTTTTTTCCTGGTTCATTTCCAGTTTCATAGCCTTATGGTCTGAAAAGATGCTTGTTATGATTTCAATCTTCTTAAATTTATTGAGGCTTGCTTTGTTTCCCAACATATGGTCTATCCTAGAGAATGTTCCATGCGCGCTTGAGAAGAATGTGTAGTCAGCTGTTTTTGGGTGGAGTGCTCTGTATATGTCTACTAGGTCCATCTCGTCCAGTTTTTCATTTAAGTCTAATATTTCTTTATTAACTTTTTGTCTGGATGATCATTCCATTGTTGTAAGTGGGGTGTTAAGATCCCCTACTATTATTGTGTTGTTGTTGATTTCTCCTTTTAGGTTTGTTAATAGTTGTTTTATGTACATTGGTGCTCTTATGTTGGGTGCATATATATTTATAAGTGATATGTCTTCTTGATGGAGTGTCCCTTTTATCATTATATATTTCCCTTCTTTGTCTTTCTTAACCTGTTTTATCTTGAAGTCTACTTTGTCTGATATGAGTATGGCAACACCTGCTTTCTTTTGTTTGCCATTAGCTTGGAGTATTGTCTTCCATCCTTTCACTCTGAGCCTGTGCTTGTCTTTAGTGCTAACATGTGTTTCCTGAAGGCAGCATATTGTTGGGTCTTGCTTTTTAATCCATCCTGCCACTCTGTATCTTTTGATTGGAGAGTTCAATCCATTTACATTTAGGGTAATTATTGAAATATGAGGGCTGAATGTTGCTGTTTTGTCACTTATTTTCTGGTTCTTTTGCATTTCCTTTGTTTCTTGTCCCATTTGTTTTGGACTGCCAATTCAGTTTGGTTGTTCTGTCTTATGATTCTTCTAGTTTTCTCTTTGTTTATCATATGTGGTTTTAATTTGATTATTTGTTTAGTGGTTACCTTGACGTTTGGGCAAAAAATCTTCTGTATGAGATAGTCCATTATCTGATAGCCTCCTATTTCCTTATACTAAGTCAATTCAGTCACTTTCCTCTTCCCCTTCTAAGTTGCTCTTGTTATACCTTATTCTATCTTGTGTTGTGGCTGTGTGTTTACAGTGATGAGGTTAAATTTATTTTTGGTGAATTTCTTCCTTTGATCTTTGAGTTTAGTATTTAAGTGGTTGCTAACCTATTCCGGTAAAGATCTACTATTTCTCTGATTTTGTCTACCTACTTTTCTCCTTACTCCAAGCTTTGTGTTCCCTTTCTCTTCTTGTTTTCAGGCCTGAGGGCCTTCTTGAGTATTTCTTGTAGTGGGGGTCTCGTGGCCATGAACTCCCTTAGCTTTTGTTTATCTGGGAGAGTTACTATTTCTCCATCATATTTGAAGGATATTTTTGCTGGATAGAGTATTCTTGGCTGAAAGTTTTTGTCTTTTAGTATTTTGAGTATATCATTCCAGTCTCTTCTAGCCTGAAAAGTTTCTGTTGAGAAATCCGCTGAGAGCCTGATGGGAGTTCCTTTGTACGTTATTTTTTGTTTTTGTCTAGCTGCCCTTAATATTGTTTCTTTGTCGTTGACCCTGGCTAGCCTTACCACTAGGTATCGTGGTGAAGGCCTTTGTCTGTTAATATATATAGGCGTCCTGTTGGCTTCGCTTACTGGTATTTCCTGCTCCTTCCCCAGATTTGGGAAATTTTCAGCTATTATTTCCTTGAATAGGCTCTCTGTTCCTCTTTCCCTCTCCTCTCCCTCAGGAATACCTATAATTCTTATGTTACATTTTCTAATAGAGTCCGATATTTCTCGGAGTCTTTCTTCATTTCTTTTTAGTCTTAGTTCTCTCTCTTCTTCCATCTGGACTATATCTGTATTCCTATCCTCTAAAGTATTAATTCTTTCCTCCATATTGTCAGCTCTGTTCTTTAAAGATTCCAGATTCTCCTTTATCTCCTCCATTGTGTTCTTCATCTCCATCAGCACTGATAGGTTTTTCTTTATGATTTCAATCTCTTTTGTGAAGAAACTCCTAATCTCATTTAATTGTTTGTCTGTGTTGTCTCGTATTTCGTTGAGTGTTTTTATGATAGCTATTTTGAAATCTCTGTCATTTAGTTTATGGATTTCGGTGTCTTCGGGGTTGATTTCTGGGTGCTTGTCATTTTGTTTCTGGTCTGGTGATTTCATATATTTTTGCATTGTGGTTCCTGTGTTGGTTTTGATTTTCCTCATCCTGGAAGTCTCTGGTTGCAATTTCCACCTGCCGCCACTGTCTGGTGGTAAAGGGCTGTGTAGTCTAAGCCCCCTGTGCTCTGCCCCAGTTTTTCTGCTGCGATCCGCAGTTTTGTTTTGTTTTGTTTTTTTCCCCACTGCGATCCATGGGTCCAGTCCAGTTTGTTCAGGTCTGCCTTGGATCGCTAGATCTGGTCGAGCTGCAGACTCCGGGTTGCAGGGAGGGGGGAGCTCTCTCTTTTGCCCTCTGGGTCCCTGATGTGGGAGGCTTCTCGTTTGCCCCTCTTTATCCGCTCTCTGGGTTGCTCAGATGTTGATGGTAGCCCTGTGGCTCCTCTGAGCCCTCTGTGCGGGAGTTTCCCACTGGCTGAGAGAGCCCGAAGAGCTACAGTTTCCCACCGAGGGCCGCCCCTCCCCCCTCTCTGGGAGCCGCGCGGACCGGATCGCTGATCTGATGGGGAGGGAGCAGAGTTCTCCTTACCTCTCCCCACTTCCTCCGGGGGCCCAGCACGTTCCGCTCTCAGATGTGCGGCAGTGTGGATCCCTCCGCTCTAGCTTTTCACTGTCTGGGATTCCGTTGTTGGTCTGTGGCTGTTGCTTTTGTTGTATCTTGTGGGGGAAGAATTCACGGGAAAGCTCACTCCGCCATGATGCTGACGTCACTCTCATGAAAATCATTTTTAATTGCTGTGTAATATTCCATGACATAAATGGGCTCTACCTTTAATTTTCTATTTATTTATATATTTATTTTTGGGATGTTAAATGACCTCAGAACAAGTGTCTTTGAATTTCAGAATATTTTCTTAGCAAAGATCTTTAGAACTGGAATTACTGAGTCAAAGGCTAAATATTTTATATGATGCTATGGCAGACAGTGGCTAGCTGTTTTCCAGACTTGTTTGATTTTACTTCTGGGCACAGAGATAGAGTACATTTCTCAACCTCCTTTGCAGTTAGGTGTGGACTCATGAAGGAATTCCTTCCAAAGAATGTGGAAGAAGTGATGAAATGACGTACAGGGCTTCCAGGCGTGGCCCCTCATCACCTCTCACACAATGCTAAGGCCTCTCTCTTCCCTCATCTGCTGGCTGTATGTCATTGCAGGCTGAGCTTAGAAGGCTTTTGCTGAAGACAGCAGGGCATCTGCCAGGCTGTTTCTGAAAGATTGTGGAGCAGAATACACTGAATTTCCACTGCCTCTACTTGATATTATGTGAGCGGGAAATAAAATTCTATTATGTTAAGCTACTGAAATTTGTGGGTTTATTCCTTTTAGTACTAGCACAATCTTAACTAACAGGAATATTGGCTTTGGAAATGAGGTACAACTCTCTAATAAAAACCTAAAATATGTGGCATCAGTATTGGGTGGTGAGGAAACTATGTCAGAGGATGGGAAGATGGAGACCCATGTAATACAGTGGTAAAATATGTGTTAAAGCTGCCACTGGAGATAGCTTGAAGGCAGATCAAGTACTCACTGAGCCTGTAGTTCTAGGGAAAGAGACTGGAAAACAGGATTTTGTGGTGTGTATTGGTTGTTACTGGTTTCAATTAGGAAGATATTAGAAGAAAAAAATGAGTCAACAAGTAGACAGATGATTTTCAAGCAGAAATAAAAACAAATACAGAGAGAAAAGAGATTTGGGGCATCAAAGAGTTGGAAAAGCTAGCTGTTTCTAGACCTCAAACAATAGGAGAAAAGATTGAAAATGTCTTTAAGTGATGGCCCTGTGACAAACACCAGATTAAGGGAATAGACTTGGTTCCCAAGACTCTCGTACTCCTGTATGAACTCAAGGATGCTGGCATTAGGTTCTGTGCATGTGAGAGAGGCAGCATGAGGGTGAGGAAGCAAGGAAAGAAATCAAGATCAATAATTATGTTTAGGAAAGAATTTTGGGTGGGGTTCCTGGCATGTGGAACTGTATGGAAGTAAATGGATTAGAAGCCTACTAAGTAAAAACATATTGACAAAGAAATCATAAGCCTGGACTGAAAAAGCCTTTGACTGCTTGAGCCTTAAAATCATCCTTGGACCCCCAAACCTGCATGAGCAAGAAATGGGCTGAAAAAGCTGTGCGGTCCTCCTGGAGAAAGTCTCCACTCCCACTGCAAACATGACCAAGAAGAAGGACCAGGACAGACCTCCCAGAGGGCAAAACCAACAACCGTGGAGAAAAATGGACAGAGAGGCTTCTCACATAAAGCAGAATCAAGGTTTAGCCAAAGCATTTCTCCCCCCAGACGTAGGAGTCTTCAGACTTCTTGCCCAGCATGAGTGCTATAGACCAATGACTCCCGTGTCCAGAATCTTCTCTTTTTTGAATGGAAGGATTTTTTTTTTTTACAATTATCAAAAATGCTGTTTGGCAATAAAAAAGGAATGAAGTACTGACACATGCGACAAGATGGATGAACTTCAGAAACACTATGCAAAGTGAAAGAAGCCAGAACAAAAGACCATATATTGCATGATTCCATTTATGTGATGTGTGGGAAAAAGGCACATTTATGGAGGCAGAAAGTAGATTAGTGGTTGCCTGGCACTGGGGTGGGAGTGAGGAACGATTACAAATGGGCGTGAAAGGCCTTTTGGGGTGCTGGAAATATTCTGAAGCTGAATCGTGGTGAGAGTTGCACACCTCTGTTAATTTACTAAAAAATAATTGAATTGTATACTTAAGCAAATTTTATGGTTGTAAATTTATTTCAGTAAACCTTTTTTTTTTTTGTGAGGAAGATCGGCCCTGAGCTAACATCGGCCAATCTTCCTCTTTTTTGTTTGTTTGTTTGTTTGTTTGTTTGTTTTGCTGAGGAAGACTGGCCCTGGGCTAACATCCATGCCCATCTTCCTCTACTTTACATGGGACGCCGCCACAGCATGGCTTGACAAGCCGTGCGACGGTGCGTGCCCAGGATCGGAACCAGCAGTGGAGTGCACACGCTTAACTACTTGCGTCACCGGGCCAGCCCCTCAGTAAACCTTTTTTTTTTGGTTTATTTAGATAACCTGCTGATGAACATGGAGGAAAACAATGCACGGTAAGAGTGAAATTTGTTGTAACCTTTTTGGAGACATTTACTAATACATATCAAAACTTCAAATGTTTGTATTCTCTTACCTAGCAATCCCACTCCTAGGAATTTATTCTAAGGAAATAATTGGATACATGCTACAAGGTTGTTTCTTGCAAAGTTGTTTACAATATTGAATAATTGAAATAACTTAAATGTCTGTCAATAGGGTATTGGTTGAATATATCAGGATATATCCAAACATTGAAATAGCCACTCTAGTGTGGTTTTTTTTTAGTAGCCCTTTTTTAAATTTTTATTTATTTATTTATTTTTTGTGTGTGTGTGAGGAAGATCAGCCCTGAGCTAACATCCATGCTAACCCTCCTCTTTTTGCTGAGGAAGACCGGCTGTGAGCTAACATCTATTGCCAATCCTCCTCCTTTTTTTCCCCCAAATCCCCAGTAGATAGTTGTATGTCATAGTTGCACATCCTTCTAGTTGCTGTATGTGGGACGCGGCCTCAGCATGACCGGAGAATCGACGTGTCGGTGCGCACCCGGGACCCCAACCGGGGCCGCCAGCAGCGGAGCTCGCGCACGTAACCGCTAAGCCATGGGGCCGGCCTCTAGTGTGGTTTTGCCATGGAAATCTTAATGCGTTTATGTGGAAAACTATCCAACAACAGAAATGCAGTTAAAGGATGGTGGTTATGGTATGGACCCATTTACGTTTACAAAACATGGGGGTGTAAGGCTAGAGGTTATAAACTTTTACTTTTCCTGAAATATGTGCATTCTTTTCAGCCACCATATATTTTTCAGAAAAATAGCAACAAAGACATACACACTTTGGAAATAAGCTTATGTTAAAGTAAAATAAAAATCAGATTAAAATTTCATGGCTTTGTTTGATATGTTTGTATGTGTACATTAATTTGACTAAATTCAGGGATCCTCCCCTCCAGTTTGAAAATAATTAAATTTATGTGCATGTGTGTAACTCATTTGATGTTAAATCACCCATTTGACATACATTGTCTTATTTTAATTTCTTTGACATTGATGAAGTAAATCTTATAATTCACCTTCATTTAATTTTTCCTATGGGCTGATTTTAACTAATAGGTAGTACCATAAGTAAAATCTGGTCTGTGTTCTGGAGGAGATTCAACTCTGTGATACAACATATAGGATCACAGGATCTTTTAACGAAATGAGCTAAAACAGTCAGATGTGGTTTGGAGTGAAGGTCACTCTTATCCCTCATAATTACCTAAAGAAAACGGAAAAAAATGTTTAGAGGCTGGATTCCTACTGGGAAGTAAAAGTGGAAAGAATTTGTAAATTTCTTTTATATAAGAAAGCAAATATTTAAGGAATTTTTCCATCAAATAGCCCAGTAGAAATAAATGTGACTTGACTAGCTCTTTCTTACAGTATGTTACAAACACATTTGCTCAAGGGATTTAAGATATTTGTTGATAGATGCTTGCTAAAATCCAAAGTAAAGTATCTTTCTGTACATATATCAATCAAATCTAGGATAAAAAATGAGTAAATATATCAGATGATGTATCAGAGTTTTCTGAATAGATTAGAGCTGTGATTGGGGGCAGATGATGGAAAAAAATCATCCCCTTAAAAGGCAATCTTTGTCAGAGCTCCTCTGACATTAAGCAACAGGGGATAAGCTATGTGTTAGAAAGAAGAAGTGCCTTGCAGTTTATTTCAAAAAGGAGCAAAAATAGTATATTGGCAGGTATTCGAAGTTCCAGGTCATGTAGGTGTCGACAGAAAACTATGAATTTAAAGCAATAAAACCTGTATTGAGAGGTGACTGACAAATGAGTGATTAGACATAGTTTGGAACCAATAAATATTCATGACAATAAAAATAGCGTGTTTGTATTTGAGGAAGAGAGAAATACTTGGATATGAAGCACAGGACGTTAACTGCCTGAAAAGTAGAAAATTCTGGGGCTATTTGAGAAATAAAGCACTGAACTTTTATTTAACGTAAGAAACTATCATTTCTTTGAGTCTTTCTGTAAAAGAGAAAATTAAGGGCTTATCTTGCAATTTAATACGAAACTATTATAAATTTTTAAACCGACAGTATTTAGAACTGTAATAACCTTTTCAACAGGTTACCATTTTCCCCTAGCTTAAATACCTAATAGAAATGTCGTATCTTTTGACTGGGCAGTATGTGGTAGCATCATATTCTTATTCCTTTAGGCCAGATACAGGAGAAGCATTTGCTGGAGAGGGGACCCTCTGGCCCAGGGACAGCCAGAGGGTCGGGCATCTCCCAGTCAGTGTTACTGTTCCTTCTCCCTAACATTTACTGGCTCCCTTTCTTCACTGTTATTTTGGCCTCCCGGGCAGTGGCCACATTCCTTCAGGAGCCTCCGGAGAAGAATCTGTTTCCTTGCCTTTTTCAGCTTCTAGAGACCACCTGCATGCCTTGGCTTGTGGCCCCTTCTTCCATCTTCAAAGCCGGTAGTGTAGCACCTTTCAAAGCTCCGACTCTGATCCTCTCTTTCCATTGTCACATCTTCTCTTTTCCGATCCATGAGCCTCCCTCTTATAAGGATCTCTGTAAATATACTGAGCTCACCCAGATAATCCAGGATAATCACCCATCTCAAGATCCTTAACGTAATCATATCTGTAAAATCGTTTATGCCAGGTAAGATTCAAAGATTTTGGGGATGAGGATGTGACATCTTTGGGGGGCCGTTACTTAGCCACCACACATATCAAGACACAAAAGAAGACAGGGAACATTTTCTACGGGAGACCCTTGGAGACTAGACTGTAGTGGAAAGTTGAAAAGTAGCTGCTTGAGTTGATCCAAAAGGCAGTACATTTCAAATTGCAGTGTGCTTAAACATCACTCGGGGGTTACCAAAAATATATTGCTGAGCCCTGTCCCCAAAGATTCTGATTCAGTGGGTCTGTGGTTCAGCCTGGGAACCTGCATTGTACATGCCAGCTCACATTCTCCCTTCACCAGCAGTGTTACTGGAGAGGGCTCAGTGGAGTTCACCCAGGACCACACCCGGAGGAGCCGTGGAGCAGGAGGTGGTGACCAGCACGGAACCTGAGACAGCCCTACAGCAGCATCATTATTAACTCCAGGGAAACATCGAAATTACTGGGGGGAGCTTTTAAAAGTACAGCTTTCCCGAGCTCCACTCCAGAATTGTGATTCCAGAGGTCTGGGGAGGCCTAAGGCCTGTGGTTTTGAAAAATCCTTCTGGGTGATTCTGTCTGAGGACCCTTGCCCCTTGCCCTCCATAGCATTCCTCAGTGTCCTTGGCAGTCTCATCTGATCCAGCTGTGGCCAGGGGAGTCTCCTATTTTCCTGTCTTTAAAAAATGATTCTACCAGCTAATCTTCTTTTTCTTTGTGATTAAACTATGGATCATGTTAATTTTTTATTTTTATATTTGTTAATATTTTATTTTTTTCAGTGCCTGTCTCAGAGCCTGGCACACACGAAGCACTCAATAAATGTTTTTGGAATAAATCAGTGGTTCTTAGATTTTATTCTTCGTCAGAATCACCTGGAGGACTTGTTAAAACACAGATGGCTGAGCCTCACCCCCACAGGCCTGGATAGGGCCCAAGAACGTGCGTTTTGAACAAACTCCCAGGTACTGCTGGTGCTGCCAGACTGGGGACCACACTTTGAGATCACTGGAATAAATAGAGTTTGAATTGTTAAAGCTCTAATTCTTTTATTACAAAATGAAAAAAATTTTTTTATGTGGTTGAGGGATTTAAAACTTTCCCCGGTTTTTTTTGGGCCGGCCCTGTGGCTTGGTGGCTAAGTGCGCGCGCTGCGATGCTGGCGGCCTGGGTTCGGATCCCGGGTGCGCATCGAGGCACCACTTCTCCATCCATCCTGAGGCTGAATCCCACATACAGCAACTAGAAGGATGTGCAGCTATGACATACAACTATCTACTGGGGCTTTGGGGGGAAAAAGTAAAATAAATAAAATCTTTAAAAAAAAAAAAAAAACTTTCCCCGGTTTTTGAATTGTCCTTACCTTTTTTCATCATTTCTACTTTTTCTCTTTAAAAATTTTATCCTCTAGAAATTGAAAAAGAAAATCATATTTCTCCAGTAATAGCTGTCCTATAATGTTTTATTCTTTATTTCTTCTCTATATGTGAATTCTGTAGAGACAAAGCAATTGAGAATATGTGGGGAGTTCCTATTGATAAAGGATGTTTTCAAACTCTTATCTTGAGCATTGTGGATGCAGAATTTAAGAGGAAAGTATCTCTTAACCTGAAGTTTTAGTTTGATTTGCGGTTTTGCTTGTTTGATTAGTTGGGTTTTTTTGGTCATACTTCTCAAAGTGAGTGAAAATGTAAAGGAAGAGACTCAACACACGTTATGAGGCCAGTCACCACTAGAAACACAGCATAATTAAGAAAGAGAAGTACTACTGAGGAATTTGTCCAATTTGCCTGAGACACGTCAGTGCATACTTTCTATTATAGAAATAAATATAAAAATTATGCAGTATATATTTTCAGGAAATTTTATTTCTTTGAAAAAATAGCTGACTTTTCCATCCATATTTATGCAGTTAGAGCTCATACATAGGGGATTGATACCCCTTATATCTACTTTTTCAACCTACAAAATCCTTCTTAGGATTTAAGGACAGCTTTCCTTATTCACACAAAATTATAATAGTCCACTTTCCTCACAAAATACTCCCTGAAGTTTGGATCAGCCTTGCAGACAGGCTTATGCCTTTGAATTTGAGTGTAGTAGCAGTTTCTGGTGGTGAAGTAATAAAAGATATTGATTTTATTTATTGTACTCCCACGAAAAGGCTGAATAACTAGATTGATGGGATGGAGGACTGCTAAAAATATTTTTATAGGGTTGGGAAATTTTAATCTTGTATACAGTGCTGAATTTGACTATGTTGCTGGGCTGAAAGGAGGCATCTGTAAACAAACTCTTGCAATGAACTACTCTTGCGTGGCTGTTAGTGGTCAACACATTTTTATTGAGTGCACACCATGTTTGCAGTCCCGTGTTAGATCATTTCCTACCTTGACAGTTTTTTTTTTGTCTTTTGCATTCTTTTAAAGGATATAAATTGGTTAAAAAATTGGTAAAAATAATTTTATTGTTACCCAAAATAGGTATACTCAAGTTAAAACATTTAAGATATGATTTGTCTACAATGAAAAGCACAGATCATAAAGGTACAATTAGATAGATTTTGACAAAGGCATCTACTCCTGTAATGCACACCCTTGTCAATCAAGACATAGACATTTTCATCACCAAGAAAGTACCCTCAAATCCCTTCCCAACCAATGCCCCTCCCTCCCGAAAATAACCACAGATCCGGTTTCTATCGGATGCGCTCTGCTCTCTGACTTCTTTCACTCAAGAGAGTGCTTTTGAGATTCACCCCTGTTCCATGTATCAGGAGTTAGTTCCTTATATTGCTGAGTAGTATTCTGTTGTAGGAGACACAGGCAAATTCCCTACGTTGCACTGAGGCTTCCCCAACGGAGGGAGGGTGCAGGCAAGATTGAGGGCTATCCTTTATTTCCTTCACTCCCCATTCGTGTAAGCCGTTTTTTCCTTGAAGGACAAACCTCTGACTTCCTTCATCAGTAACACTAGGGCCCTACTATTCGATCTGATCTTATTAGATCAGAATTTAAATACAGGGAAGAGGGCCTGGTATTGCTAGCAAACTCACTGTGGACTACTTAAGAACCTTAATGATCGACACTATTGCTTTAAGCAAATATTTTGCAAATATAAAGTGTTAAGGAAAGAGCTAGAAGAGTAACAAACAAAGTGGCCAGACTGCTCCCAGAAATTCCTGTTGATGGATTGAACGAAGCGGGTTTCCAAGATGACAACAGGCAGCAGACGGTGTGAGGCGACAGGAGCAGGAGTCCTGGGCCCCTCCTCCTCCCAATTAAGTGGAGGAGAGAGAGAGACTCGGATGGAGCAAGTCACTTCACCTCCTTGTGCTGGAAAAGAGGGGTCTGGACAAAACAGAAGAGGAAAAGGAGAGAAGGGAAGAAAGTGAGACTGTTAGTTTGTGGTGTCTCAAAAGGGGAGAAAACAGATTTGGTTTACCTAAAGAACCAAAGCCCTTCCTCCTTTTCCCTGATCACTCTCCGCCCACCTGCTGCCTCCCCGAGGGCTGCCAACCTCACCTGTTTTCTCCTTGTTGTCGCCTCCCAGCAGAAATGTGAGTACAGCTCGAAATTAAAAGAGCAAGCCTATCAGTGCTTCTGAATCACTGGTTGAAAAACAGCCCAAAGAAATGGGATCTTTTCTCACATGTATGGCGATAAGGCACTTAAAATGCCAACATGATAACAACAACATAAATAAGAGCAAAAAGCCCTGTGACGCACCCAGAAATATCAGGCTGGTGTCACATGCTGTCCAATGCAATGTTTTAGATGATCTAGGGGCTGAGAGGGGAGGATATACTTTTCATTTATACAATTTATTCTTGTAAAGTATCCAACTGCTACAGAACATTTCCACCGCTGTGGTGAAGTGTCTGGCGATCTCATCGCTGCAGTCGCTGCACAGATCAACACACGTCTCCTGTTTCATCTGTCTTGTTCAGTGCTGCTCAGGGCATATCTCCTCCGCTGCCACCATTACCCAAGAGCCCTGGAGGGCGGGACTCAGAGCATCTCCAGCTAGGTTGTATCAACAGGCTAAAGCATCTCCACCCTCCACTCACCTTGGGCCGTTCCCTCCTCTCTTCTTAGGGCTCAGGGGAAGGTAACTGAAGCCATTCTGACCATTGTCCTAGCCAGATCTTTCCTCTTCCTCAAGAGAAAAGCTTTTACCTATACTTAGGTCCATTGGGTGTTTTATTACACATCATTAGTGGAATATAGTCTAACAAAACTACAAAGAAATCTTCACCTTCAGTGGTCTTGTTAGTAGTAATATTGATATATTCTATTAAACTATATTATTTTGAAATTATTACATACGCTATACTTATAAATAAGTAATTATGTTACTGTTATGTTAGTGGTAATGTTAAGAACCATAATTTTCACTGTAGGAGAAAGGAGATACAAGTGTGAAATTAAAAATAAATTTAGATTACTTTTGATTAAATTTGAATTTGAACTATTTGGAAATTTTAATTTGATATATCAAATATTCAAATATATTTGAATTTGAGATATGAATATAAATTCATGTTTTTAAATGCTTAAATTTTTTTTTTTTTGCAAGGAAGATCAGCCCTGAGCTAACATCCATGCTAATCCTCCTCTTTTTTTTTGCTGAGGAAGACTGGCCCTGAGCTAACATCTATTGCCAATCCTCCTCCTTTTTTTTTTTTCCATTTTACTCCCCAAAGCCCCAGTGGATATTTGTATGTCATAGTTACACATCCTTCTAGTTGCTGTATGTGGGACGCGGCCTCAGCATGGCCGGACAAGTGGTGCGTAGGTGCGCGCCTGGAATCCGAACCAGGGCCGCCAGTAGCAGAGCTCCCGCACTTAACCGCTAAGCCACGGGGCTGGCCCCTTAAAAATTATAAATGTTTTAAAAATTCAAAATGTTAAAATACCCTAGCTCTGTCCACTGAAAAGACCCAGTAGCAATGACAACCCAGTAACAATGAGAATGTTAGCACCCAAGCTATAGTCTCGGAACACTTCCCTGCTAAACGGAACCGGCGATTCTTGGAGAGATCACTGGTTCCGGCTGTGCAGCGGCAAACGACACCCTGAGACTAGATCACCTTGTTATGCAGGAAAACAAGGAAGCTGTCCACGGGCCAAAGGTGGCTAATTTTACCATCAAAGAGAAAAATGACAGCAATTGATTGAAACACACTAATTAAATAAATATCCCTGAATTTATAATGATACTCAAAAGAGAAAGGCAAAGCAACTAACACAACTCATGTGTCGCTACTGGAGGAAGTCTATCAACTCCATATTCTGAAAATTAGCAATTAAAGGGAAAGAATTAGTCTTGATCTGTCTTTCCCGCAAAAACTGTATTTGCAAGTTACAAAATAGCTCTAGTTGATGAAGGAAAACTTTCCTTACAGAAATATTGTACCTAGTAAATGTAGAAGGAATGATAGAATTAGAAAAATCACCATTTTTGGAACATCTAATGAAATAATTGATTCAGGCAATAAATATCGATTGATGCTATAATTAAGAAGCAAAATATTACTGCTTCTCTGGCCATGCTGAGGCCGCGTCCCACATACAGCAACTAGAAGGATGTGCAGCTATGACATACAACATCTACTGGGGCTTTGGGGGGAAAAATAAATAAATAAATAAAATTATAAAAAAAAAAAAGAAGCAAAATATTAATGAGGAAACTGTATATTCCAAGGGAGCCAAAAGGTCACACTGAAACTTTACAACTAGGAATCAGGTAGTCACCACCTGGATCTACTGCTCAATCAGCATCGTTAAAAGCAGGGCAAACAGAGATTTTGTACATCCTGGTGTGATGTAATATGAAGTACATAGGACCACCTGTGAAGTGTCTGTGCCAAAAAAGTTAGCTGAGTCTAATCAAGCCTTTGTATCTAACTTCTGGGTTACAGAGACATAGAAGATGGAAACAGGTTGAGAAAATCAGCAAAATCCAGATTGTCTTGGGACAACTGATGCAGTCTCTTTAAGAAGTTACTGTCTAAGAAACAGGTAATGGGGGAGACGAACATGCCAGACAAAAAGAGACTTGAGAGACATCGCAACCTCAAAACGGCCCCAACAAAATTCCCCTGTTAGTTCACTCTATATCTTGAATTTGCATACGTATTTTCCCAAAGGACTGTGGTTGGCTTGTTGACTGACGTAGTGCTTCTGCTAACTTCTTGTGAAGAAAGGAGCTGGCTGGTGATTCCTGCACCCCTTACTCAGTTCTCTGCCCTCCCCTTCCCACCTCCATTGAAATCCAGAGGGGATAAGTTCACGAAACTACTAACAAGTAGAAGGGCATAAACAGACAGAAATAGTTCTTACTCAGAATGGAGCTGGTCTGAGGCAGTCATGGATTCTGGGGGGGCACAGAGTCAAGTGCTGTAATAAAAACCAGATAATTTTGTGACCAATAATAACAGTTATAGTTACATTTGCTGAGATAAAAGTAATCAAATCTTGTGCTCTGTCTGTGATGGCAATCATTGCACGCAGTGCAGGACTGTGCTGCAGGGGTCTAAAAAGAAATTTCCCCCTAATTGTGTGTAGAATATGAATAGTCGATTAGAGCTCTCTCTCGAAGTATCAGATATAGGTAGCTCTAATGGGAACAGTCGTCCAAAATACAAACCCCATTTAATCAGGCCCCTTGTTTAAAATTCAGAACATATTTATATACATGTACATGAGTATGTGTGTGTATCTACCCAGTTTCATTTAACTTATACTCATACTGTCAGAATTATTCTGACTTCTTTTTAAAAATTTTAATTGGATAAGTTTCTTAGTGAACCATAATTAGATGCTGAACAATTACAAGTTAGTAGCAGAGATTAAATATCCTTAAAAGGAATATTAGGGTATAAAGTAAACTTATGTAATAGACCATAATCTACCTAGATCAATGATTGTTTCTACTCCTTTTTCTTTGTCATAGATTCCTTTGAGGATCTTATGAATATTCAGGATTCTCTTCAGAGAAAGATGTAAATATGTGAAAAATTAGTCACAATTTCAGAGGGTTCCTGCCAACTCCCCACTGGGGCAGACTGCATCTTCCAAAGATGGCCACAATAATGGCTTCCCTCCCACAGACTCTTCTGCAATGTGACTTGCTGCTCTCCCACCAACAGGTGGAGCCTAATTCTTCTCCCCTTGCTGCTGGGAAGTGATTTGCTGAAACAAAAGAATGCAGAAGAAGAAATATTTGGGGACTTCCAAGGTTAGGTCAGGAGAAGTCTTGCAGCTTCTCTCTGGGACTCTTGGGACACGCCCTCTCATGACACTGCATCTCTGAGCATAGTGATGTGTGGCCTCTCAGGTTGGCACATTCAGCTGAGCTCATAGCCAACAACTTGTACCAATCGCCAGCCCTGTGAGGGAGCCATCCTTGACGCTCAGCCCAGCTGAACCATCAGACGATTCAACCCCAGCCAACATCTGACTGCAGCTGCAGGAGAGACCCCCTGAGAGAACTGCACACCTGAGCCCAGGTGGCCCACAGAACCATGAGTGATAATAACAAACTGTTGTTTTAAGCCACTAAGTTTTGGGGTGATTTGTTACACAGCAATAGATAACCATAACACCCACCTAGCCCTGTTGAGAACCACTGTTCTTAATGATTTATTGAGAAAAGGAAATCAAGTTAGTAGATTGCAGTTAAAATTCTTAGACCCAACAATTTACTAGCTGTATATTTGTATATCTTATAAAAATTACTACCTAATTTTTAACAACATTTAGATATGTTCTGATTTGAGTGTTTTGGGTTTTTATTTCATTTGCAAATCAATAAGAGTACACCTGGCTATTTAGATATCAAGACGGCCTTGATTTCAATACCAGAAAATAGAAGAAAAACCTTTTGAAAAAATTGTTTGTTATGCTTTGACCTAGAACTTCCACTTTTAGATATTTTTCCTTAAAAATAAATGGTTAATTTAGATAAAGATTTAGTTAAAGGATGTTTATCACAACATTACATATAGTAGGGGAAAATTGGAAACAATCTAAATGCACATCAATAACAGACTTAATAAATGATGGCATTCCCATGCTAAAGAATACTATGAAATAGATAAAATGAGATAAAACTATTCTTATTGACATGGGAAGATGTTCAGGGTATACTGCTAAGTGAAAAAAAAAGCAAATTGCTAAACACTAGGTATAATTAAATATTTTAATAAAAAACCATAAAACACATGTGTACGTATAGGAAAAAACCTCTAGAATTACATACCATGCTGTTAACAGAGGATACCTCTGGGCGGTGGGACTATAGGCTGACTTTCAATTTCTATTTTCAACATTTTTATATTATATGAATTACTTTTGCAATGCTAACAATTTTAAGAATACTAGTTTTATTTAAATGTTATATGAAAGGAAAAATTCATAAAATAAAATAGACTGTACACTGGAACCCCTTACTAAAAGTTTTTTTTTCTTTCTGTATGAAGAAAGAATGGACAGTGAATCCATGTTCTCATCTATAAAATTTACCTTTTCAAGGAATTCTGTCCCACTTACTATACCTGAATAACTTCTCCCTGGCACCATGCCTCCTATCATTCATCGTTTTGGACTTGTGCTACGATATACACTCTTTTTCAAAGATTCCTAAATAGTTTTTACACGTATGTATCTACATCTTCAACTATATTGTAAACTCCTTGGTTATCGCTTTTTCTTTGTATTGTACAATCTTCTATCATCAATAAATGCTAAGAACTTGGCTCGTTGAGGTGCTAATACAGGGGTCATCGAACTACTGTCTATAGGTCAAATTTGACCAACTACCTGTTTCTATACAGCCCATGAGCTAAGAGTAGTTTTTACATTTTTAAATGATTGAAAAAAATCAAGAGAAGAGTAACATTTTGTGACATGTGAAAATTATGTGAAATTCAAATTTCAGCGTCCATATACAAAGTTTTATTGGAGCACAGACACACTCATTTGTTTATATACTGTATACAGCTGCTTTCATGCCACAACCTCAGTTATAAGAAAGACAGTACGGCCTGCAAAGCTCAAAATATTTACTATTTTGGTTCTTCACAGAAAAAGTTCGCCAGCCCCTGGGTTAATAT
Source organism: Diceros bicornis minor (assembly GCF_020826845.1). Lineage (NCBI taxonomy): Eukaryota > Metazoa > Chordata > Mammalia > Perissodactyla > Rhinocerotidae > Diceros > Diceros bicornis. The sequence continues at coordinate 70,379,516 of NC_080749.1, forward strand.
AATGGAGCATCAGAAGTTTCTTTTAAAATATCTGCTGTTGTTGAATGCCTTTAGTAGTATGGTAGATTGCATTACTGTTCTCAATTCTTCTCTGCTGCTTGTGCAATAGGATTATATACCCAATAACCTTGCACATGTGATGTTGCAACGTCTCCCAGTACAGCACACAGTAGACACCCCTGCCCCAGCGTCTTCAGGCTTGGCCGTGACATGCTTTGGCCAATGGAATATTAGCAGATGTGAAGTGAGTGAGGCTTTAAATGTGCTTGCAGAGCTTGGCCTGGGTTCTTGAGTGTCTGTGATCTGCCATGAGGTAGCAGCCATTTGTCCAAGTAACCACTGGATCCAGAGTGAGAGACGTGCAGAACAGACCTGAACTTGAAGCAGAGTCAGCTCAGCCAGTGCACAGACCCACGAGCAAGAAATGAGTGTTTGCTGTTGAGAGTCACGGAGGTTTGCAAGTTGTTTGTTATGTGAAAATCTGACTAATACTGTGGAATTCATCACTCAGTTATGGTGATGTTTGTGTAGCTTTATTTAAAAATAAAGAAACTGGAACTCTCATTAGATTTAGGAAGAAGTGATATGGATTACCCCAGGTAATCAGTAAATGTAACATATTCATACTGCTTTATGGGTATAGTCATAAGTTTGAGAAAAGTCTATTTACCTTTTCTACTGAGCTGTTACGATGCCTTGAAATCACATTTTCAGCGGACTTATTGTCCAATATTATGAAAGCCACTTGGTTGATTTAAAATGAACACGCTGAACTTCCATGCTTCTCCACTCCTCCACCACTCCTGTCTGATGTATGGAGTGACAAGTGATTGTATGCATTTCTGTACGTGATTTCCAAGTCTTGAAATGCAAATGTATTTTTACCTGTAAAATGAGAATCTTTGGTTGATACAAAATTTTGCTCTAGTGAGTATTCTAAACCTATACAAATTTGGTGCTATGTACCATTAGTATTTAGAATCTGGTTATATTAGTTAAGGTGTATAATTCTCTTAAAGCAAGGTTTCTTAACAGTGGCACTATTGACATTTTGGGCTAGATAATTCCTTGTTGTGGGTGGCTGTCCCGTGCATATTACCATTTCAGCAGTATCCCTGGCCTCTATACACACTAGATGCCAGTAGTACTTCTCCAGACCCCACTCCCTCCCTGAACCTTCTACAGTCATTCACAATCAAAAATATCTTCAGACATTTCTATATGTTTTCTGGGGGCAAAATCACCCAGATGAGAACTGCTGCCCTAACGAGTGTGTGTGTGTGAGGAAGATTGGCCTTGAGCTAACACATGTGCCCATCTTCCTCTATTTTACATGTGGGATGCCTGCCACAGCATGGCTTGACAAGCGGTGCGTAGATCCGTGCCTGTGATCTGAACCTGCGAACCCCGGGCCACCGAAGCGGAGCATGCGAACTTAACCACTACGACATGGGCCAGCCCCTTAACGAGTGAATTTTAAGGCAGTGATTTTCCTACTGGGTTACAAATTATAATAATCTAGTAGGCTTTTTTTTTAACATCTTATTTTGAAATAATTTCATGTACCATTTGTTAATATGTGCCAGATGTACTGTTTCATTCTTTTTCTACATATATGCATAGATACTTTTTCTGGATCAATTGGGAATAAATTGCAGACAGGATACCACCTCACCCCCTAACACTCAGCGTGTATTTCCTAAGTATAAGGATATTCTCTTCCATAATCACAGTGTGAGTAACAAAAACAGAAATTTTAAGATTAATACAATATTATTATTGAACCCACAGTCCCTATTCAAGTTTTGCCAATTATCCCCAGAAGTGACTATTTTTTCACAGTCCAGGCTCCGGTGAAGGACACACACTGCATTTTGTCTCCATATTTCTTTCATGTCTAGAGCAGTTCCTCAACCTTTCACTGGTTTTTATAACCTCAATATTTTTCAAGAGTACAGCCTACTTTTTTTGCAGAGTGACTCTTAGTTTGGATGTGTCCGAAATCTCCTCATGGTTAGATTCAGGTTGTGCAGTTTTGGCAGGAACATTTCGTGAGCAATGCTGTGAGCTTCTCGGTGCACCTCATCAGGAACCACAGGAAGTAAGTTAATCCCTTTGTCGGTGATATTAACACTGATCATTTGGTTACGGTGGTGCATTAGTTTCCTAGGGCTACCATAAATTACCACAAACTGGGTGTCTTAAAACAACAGAAAAGCTTTCTCTCACAATGTGGAGGCCAGAGTCCAAAATCAAGTAGCTATCAGGGCCGTACACCCTCTGGAGGGTCTGGGGTATAATCCTTTCCTGCATTTTCCTGCTTCTGGTGGCTGTCGGCGTTTCTCGTAGCTGCTTCACGCCAGTCTCTGCCTCTATCTTCACATGGCCTTCTCTTCTTTCTCTCTGTCCCTGCCTTCTCCTCTTCTGTCTCTTATAAGGGCACTTGTCATTAGGATCTGAGTGATCCAGGATGATTTCATCTTCAGATTTTTAACCTAGTTATATCTTCAGAGACCATTTTTCCAAATACAGTTACGTTCACAGATCCTGAGAGTTAGGACATGGATGTATTTTTGGGGGGCCACCATTCAAGCTGGTACAGGTGGGGCCTGCCAGCCTTTTTCACTGTAAAGTTACTATTCTACCTTTGTCATTAAGAAGTAATTTATGGAGAGATACTTTGAGAAGTGTAAATATTCTATTCCTCACAAACTCTCACCCATTGCTTTTAGCATAGATATTCATGATTCTTGCTCAACTGGTGATTTTTAAATTCCATTATTCCTTCTACATTTGTTATTTGGCAGTCTATTGTAAGAGTTTTTCTCTCCTTCCTTCCTTCCTCCTTTCTTTATATCCATATAGACTTATTTTATTCAATGGCTCATAATCTAGTATTATTTTTACTTTATTTTCATGTCTGAGTGTTCCCAGATGTGACCAGCAAGAGCCCCATCAAGCAGGCTTCTGTGTTCAAGCAGGGAATGACATGGTTCCCATCATTCTTTGAGAAATTTTCTACTTTCCAGCACCAGAAAATGTTCTAAGATCATCTTATATTTTCCCCACCCCAGCCCTAGAATCAGCTATTTCATCAAGGATCCTTTGTTTCTTTTAGTGGGGAATGATGTTTAGAAACCAAGATTTGGGGGTCTGAGAAGCTCTTTAAATAAACAATTTTGAGCCCCACTTTCAGAGATGGTAATTCACTAGTCCTAGGGTAGGACCCAGAAGAGAGAGTGTGTGTGTGTGTGTGTGTGTGTGTGTGTGTGTGTGTGTGTGTAAAGTTTTAGGTAGTTCTGTTGCATAGCAGTATGTGGGAAGTACTGCTCTAATGCGTTTAAACCATGATTTAGTTTACACTACATTTTTCAGAGCACATTTTTTATCTAAAGGGACAAATAATTGCCTCATATCGTAATTACTAGATACCAGAAAACTAAGCAAGATAAAACCTACAATATCTGAAAAAACATACTGGATATCAGATGTCAGTGATGAATGTCTAAGGTAGAAAATGTGTTCCATAATGTAAAACAATTATTGATTACAAAATCAAGTCAACTTAGATTCAAGTCTAGATACAATTATAATCTCAATTAAAAAAGAAAGTGGAAATTTTACTTTTAAATTGCATTCCTCTGACTATAATCTCTCTCCCTCTCTCTCCTACACACACAAAAGAATACATCACTTTGTGGGGAGGGGTGCAGGGAACACGAGAGTTTTCACAATGGAATAGAAAAGTCATCTATTTCAATATCCATTGCTTGACTATCTTCAATAATAGATAACTTGGAGAAGGAACAAAATTACTTCAGCGAAGCCAACTGTGCTGTTGAATAGCTATATTACATTTTGGTATTGAATGTGAAAAAGCATTTTTTTCCCATATGAAGTTTGGGTTAATCTTTTTTTATTTCTTAAAAAAATAAGAGCATTCCAAGGAACTAACATTTATATCTTGAGGAAGAATTTCTTGTTCTATCTACAGATGATCAAGATGTATACTGAAACTCTGGGTCTGTAACTTTGCCTCAGTAAAAAGGAATACAATATATCTCCTCTTTCAGATAGCAGCACTTTTTTTCCCCCCTGATAATCCCTAAGATAAATTAGAAGAAAATGCTCCATGGGAGTAAGAATTAGGATTCTTATCATTAACAAATAATAATAGTTGTCATTTTTGAGTATGTGCCAGGAATTTTACCTATCATCTCTATTTTACAATAAAGATGATAAGTGCAGAGAAATGAAATAACTTGTCCAAGGTCACATAGCTAGGAAAAAGCTAAGCCGGGACTCAAGCCTAGTCAAGACAGGCTAGGTTATGCTCAGTAACAAACCTCAGCAGCTCATGCTACACGTGCATTGTGAGTTGGCTGTGGCTCTACTCAGTTTCCTCTTCATTCTTGAACCCAGGCTGACAGTGAAGCCTCTGTTTGGAATATTGCCAGGAATTGTGTGTGGGGGAAAGACTATGGCGAACCACACACTGGCTCTGACCACTTCTGTGTGACAGAAGGAGCAAAATGGCTTCAGTGCAGCCAAGTGTAGTGTTAAACAACTATGTCCCATTTTGGTATTGAACATTGGTATTTTGCATTTCAACAGCCAGAGCAAGCTATGGCCAAACCTGATGTCAGTGAGGGGGGAAGTATAATCCTCCCACGGGAAGGGGCAGCAAACATTAGTGAGCAGTAACCAGCCTACCACAGACTGGTGTGCAGATGGCATGACTTAACCTTAAGCCAGTGTAGCAGGCCCTTGGTCTCAGCGACTGGTCCATGTTGGTCCAATCAGAGTGAAGCAAAAATGGTTGTTTGATGGTTGGGGGAGGAGTTGACCTTGCTCTCTCTCTCATCTGGAGCTGCTGCAGCCATTTTTCTGCCACACAGTAAGAAGTGTGACAAAAAGGCTGATACAAGCAGCAAGGCAAAGTCAAGAGAAATGGAGCCCCAGCACTGAAGACCCCATGAACCTCTGGAACAGCTCACCCTGAAGGTGATTCAACCTCTGAACTTTCCAATGATAGATCCCAATCGATTAGGCTAAACCAGTTTAAAAAAGATCTTTTATTACTTCTAATACTAACTGATAATCTTAAAATCCAAGGCCTAGCAAAGTCTTAAACTGCATTGGAAGTGTGTGTATGTATAATATGCTTAATTTTCTGTAAAAACAATGTAGCAACATTATGAAAATTTTGAAAAATAAGAAGGAAATGACCCATAATCATATTATCCTGAAACATCAACTATTAATCAGGTTTGCATATGTCCTTCCTGTCATGTGCATTTCTTTTTACATAGGTTGTATCAAAGTATACAGATAATTTTGTATCCTGACCTTTACACTTACATGTACATTTGAATTCTTTTCCCACATTGCTACATAATATTCTAAGGATCACTGGCACAGCTGCAAAATATTCCAGCAATCAGCTATAAAACAATGTAGATGAAAATTTCCCTAATTTTGAACACTTTGTTTGTTTCCAGTTTTTAACTTTATAGATAACAGTGCCATGTATGTATTAACATATGTTCATGGAGAAAAATGGGAAAGGAATACACAAAACCTGATACCAGTGGATGCTTTTGTTTAGGCCTCTGTGCCCTCTGGACCATAAGGTGACGAAACTCACAGAATTAGGCAGGGGTTGGGCTCTGCCTACTGGGAGTCATTGTTCTAGATATCCATGTATGCAAATCTGGTCTTATTTATTGTGCTAGGTTAAAAGAAATGGCATAAACAAATTGAAATTTTTGGTAGAATAACGAATTCTGATGTGGAATAATATTTGGAATAATTGGTTAAAATTTGGAAAATTGGTTATTCAGAAGACAATAACTTCTAGGTGGAAGCTAGTAGGATAGGGAGACTTGCAAACACATTAGTAATAAGAAGTCAGAAGGAAATGGTACTGAGATATATCAATCAAGATTATAGGCAAAAATAGTCTTTTTGTACTGAGGTCCTCCACTGGCATGAACTGCTTATGCAAATCTGTTTGGCCACTGTCAAACAGATGGGGAGGTTATGCTGAAAGAGGGCAGCCCCTTACTGTTTACTGCCCTGCATGGATCAAATGGCTCTGCTGGCCTGGCCTGTTCCAATGGCTCGCTGTCTCTGACCTTTGATGGCTCTCTGTCTCTGGTCCAGCATTCCTCAGACAGTCCACAGCTTGAGAACTTTCCAGTGAACTTGAGATGATATTTCCCTTGCTAGCTTGAGATTCATTTAGATTTATATCTATCTGTTATAAATATTTAAAAGGGGTGATGTGGTTACTCAAGAGTAGTGTCCAGGCAGTTCTCCAAATCTATTTATCTTTCTCAGTCTCATTTAGGTGGACCCTTGATTAGATGTAGAACTTTTTCTCCCTGCTAATCTTAGTCTGGAGGGACACGGCTACAGCTATAAATCTTGACACCTGTTTCTCAGTCCAGGTCCCAAACCCAGTTTCTTGACAACTATATTATCAAAAGCATTTAACCTGTGCCCACAGGAGCACTAAAAGCAGAGCCAGATAGTTTGTTTAGTAGATCTGATTTCCTAAATTAGGGAATCTTTCTTTGGCAGAGTGTGGGCTGTCTTGGGACAAAGCTGTTTTATGTAGTAGAGCCATAAAGGTACATATTAGTAGCTTCTGAACAGAGAACAAAAAGTGGGCCTAGATCTTCGAAAGAAACCGAGTAAGAAAGTATCTCCTAATAGCACAGTTGGTCAAGCAGGGGCTCACAGGGAGAGGCTATGGCATCTTCTCAGAGACGATGTGAGTATAGGTTGACTTAGAAGTGAGAGGATCTCTAGCTCCCAGGAAGTCGGGGAAAGGATGAGGACTACCAGCAAAAATTAGGCCTGGAAGACAGTCAGACAAAAGGCCATCCCTCCTTGTAACCCTTACATAATCACTGCATACGTGACCAACTGGTGCAATCACTTTGACTGAAATGATTAATAACATATACCTTTGGCTAAATTCCATTCAAAGTATACAAAGAAATAGCAACTATCTTCTTCTTATGAATTTTAAAATGTTTTAATTTTCAACTCGTGGTTTTAGTATTATTTTAGACAATGCCTTAGAGTCACCATTTATAGCACTTTTTTCCCAAAAAACTCCAGTATAACGCCAAGATCATTTATCCCCCATCATTCAAACTTGGGGTTATGCCAAAGCCTATTACGGGATTTCATTTTGATACTTGATCTGGAATATTGAATGTAGACCAACATATCCTTATTCTTTTCCAACAAATGCTAAACCTTCAAAGCAGCACCACACAAGTGACTTGTGTATTAAGGCCTTGCTCCTCAGGCTCTCAGGGCCCCGGAAGGTGAGCTCTCTGGGGCAGACCAAGCCTGTAGCATTCACTGGCTTCTCCTCAAGCTTAGTAAGTACCGTGCTGGCTCAATGCATAGTAAGTGTTATGGATTTCCTGTATCCTTAGAGCACTATTTACAGAAAAAGAGAGAGAAAAAGGTTAAGGGGAAGCAGAGTAATAGATAAACAAACGTTATAGGATGAGAGAACTTGAATGAAGCTCCCATTTTGTGAAATATGTGCTTAGCACATAAACAAGGTGTGTACCTGTTTAAAAAGAGAGAGAAGTAGAAAAGTCCGTAGCAAGTTTTCTCTTTTCAGAATTCCCCAATGACAGTATATTATTTCAGATTTTCTTAAGGGTTTTTCTCTGCACTCTCCAATTACTCTTGGAGGACCACTACTGAAGGATGGATCTGGCACTTCTGCTTTCTGAAATAGCCCTGGTACCTCATGGAGATGAAATTCTCTGGCTTTCAGTTCCCATTTGGTCATAGCCCCAAGCACATCAAGTCTGACAGGCCCTTTATTGCTTTTGGCAGCAGAGTGAAGTCTGTGCACAAGAATGGCTGATGAGGGAAACTCCGCAGAAGGATTCAGGAGTGAGAGCAGCCTGGACTGGTTGGGAAAGGGCAGCCAAGGGAGCTGGTGCCCTGGATGCTTGTTAACGGGGATGGCAACTGGGAGAGCTATTGCTAACCCACAGGGCCCCGATGGGATGTCCCCCTCTCCCAGTTTCTGAGGGAGCCATTGCCCGCCTCATACATTCTTTAGGTCCTCAACCCAACCCATTGCTTGCCCAACAAATCTGTAAAGACTAAAGGCAGATCCTGAGAATCATCAAGAATAACTTGGTGCATAGAGAAAACCAGTCACATCACACCACAGTTACTCAGGGAGCAAAGAGTCTGAGGTCTTTGGTTTTATTTCTGAATGAAAAATTTACTTTAAGGTGGAAATATACTTGACATCTTTACTTTAATCAGTCCCCTGTAAAATGGGCATAATTGCATTCGTTTATGCCGCACAGATGTTATAAGGATTAATTAATGCTTTTAAAGTGTGGACTTCAAATCAAAATTACTTCAACTTAAACCAAACAGATGCTTTTTAAAATAACAGGCACATATACCAGTATATGTTAAATGTTAAGGAATTTTCTTTTTTGCTCTGCTAAAATTTAAAAACACTAAGCAATAGAACGTTTTCAATCCTACTGTGTAACTCTAGTCATTGATTGCTGAAACAGTATATCATGTAAATACTGTACGACTTAGTAATTCCTTGCAGAATCTGATTCATTAGGGAAAAGTACTCTCAGGCTATTTTAAGCACTTAGGTACATGTTCTTTGAGCGAGTCAACTGTCATAGCAACTGATCTGCCACAGAGAAGCAAGGAAGTGCCTTACCATCAGAAGTGCTTTTCCTCTCCCTTCGTTTGGGAATCTTTCCTTGGCTCTTAGAATGAAATTTCATGACTCAGACACTGATCATGGAAAATTTCACTGAATGAATGATAATTCTTTGACAGCTTTAAATTTCTGAAGTACTAGATTTAATGGACGCTCAGATGCTATGGTTTAGCTCTGCAGGTTGGGAGAGCACACCAGAATACCAGAAAATCATGACAAATGAATGGGAAAAATGAACCCTGTGAGTTTGTGTAAATGTATCCAGAAAATTCAGATTGAAAAAACCCAGAGCAGTCAGAAATTTAAGGCTAATCTAGATCATCTTAATTTTAATCACATTATGGTTAATCTGATCCACATGGAATTATAAACTGCTTTCCATATTCCAAAAAAGTCCATCAGAAAACCAACCAGTGGCTTGAGAAAGCAGTCTCCCACATTTAGACACTGTCTGATGGGGGGAAAAAAGTCAATTCTTTGGGGGAAAATGTTTTAGTGGCTCACAATCAATGCACAATGAAACAATCTGCCAAGGGGAGACTGTGTCATGACTTCTGATGAACAGAAGTTGAAAAAGGGCTCCACTCTAACACTTGAATTTTCTAAAGTCACAAAGTGTTTGTATAACTTGGCCGTAGATGTCCACCAAATCAAAGCATTAGACTTGGGAAAATATTCAACACTTCATTTGAACTCTTTAAAAAAAAAAGTGGGGAGGGGGTAACAGAAAGGAAATACACATCCGAAATCACTTAACTGAAACCTTGGGGTCCAGATGTGTTTTGTAAGTTGGGACTTTTTCCATCTTGGATAGATAAAAAGGTAAATATAGGATATCATACATAAAACCCTGACTGAGGTCTGGGCAGCACCCTGTAATAAAACAAACTGATATTTCAGCAGCGAAATGTGTGAACGTTCACACTGACTGTGATCAATGAAGATTAAAAATAGCCTTGAGGCAGTTCAGGGCAGGTGTTGTTGCCAAATGACTTCAGGCCTGGTCAGGCTATGATGCCGAATGAGTTCTGAAAAGCCTTTCATTTATCAAACCTCTTTGGACTTCAAAATTGGTGGATAAGAGATTGCGAGCCTGTACTGCTTGATGCAATGACTGACACGTGTCTCTCTCTCTACACTGAATAAAGCTGAAAGTATGCGCTGTTCAAAAAAGAAAATAGGTGAATTAAGGAGTGGGGGAGCTACAACAAGTTAGAAAAGGAAAACAGTAATATTTGGGAACATCTGCCTTCCAGCAGAATATTCTTTATGTTTCTAATAAAAACAGGAAGCCGAGGGGAAGAAGAACTGATCTGAGATGTGTAAGGTGATTCTTGTGTTATGTTGGCCAAAATATGGGCAAGTAGGACATTCCTTCACACAACAGTGAGGCAGGAAAGTGAAAGAAGGAAGAATGGATGTCTAGCGATAATAGGGTTGATTCTGTGACAGGCACATTTGTGGAGAGGCGAAGAGTAAGGGCTTTGGCATCAATTCACAGACTTCCTGAGTTCAAACCTGACTCCATTACTTGCTTAACTTATCTAAGCCTCAGTTTACCCATCTGGGAAATGAAGAGAGTAATATCATGGGTTGTTAGGAGGCACCAATAAAATAACACCCATAAGACAGTTAGCACAGTCCCTGGTGCATGGTTAGCAGTTAAAAATAAACTAAAATAGGGCCGGCCGTGGCTTAGCGGTTAAGTGCTCGCGCCCCGCTACTGGCGGCCGGGGTTCAGATCCCAGGTGCCCACCGACGCACCGCTTCTCCAGCCATGCTGAGGCCACGTCCCACATACAGCAACTAGAAGGATGTGCAACTACGTCATACAACTATCTACTGGGGCTTTGGGGGAAAAAAAGGAGGAGGATTGGCAATAGATGTTAGCTCAGAGCCGGTCGTCCTCAGCAAAAAGAGGAGGATTAGCATGGATGTTAGCTCAGGGCTGACCTTCCTCACACAAAAAAAATAATAATAAAATAAAATAAAATAAAAAATAAAAAAGTTCACACTTGTAACTAATGGTAGAGATACAAATATCTCATTCATCTAGTCTGTTTAGTTTACATCAATGGTGTCATGGGATTAGGTACCAATGCACAATTTTCTCACCTGCAATATGCCTCTGATGGGGCCACTCTTACAAGGAAAAACACCTTTGAGAGATGTCTCTTGAATAGGAATTTGCTTCAGTTAAGCTGTAAGAGGCTTTTTTGTTGAAGTAACTTACTTCCCCTCTCTAGTCCACTGCCCTGAACCTTCCACTTTGTTTTGTGTGACAGTAGGTTTTAAATCAGTCAATGTACAAGGCCCCAGAATTCTGTTACATCTGGCTTCAGAAAATTATTTATTTTCTTCTATAGTTTTCTGAATTAATCTTATTTCTTGGTTGTCATATCTCATAACTCACAACCATTATGTATTGAATTTTGGGCTTTCTCTTTCTCCTTCACCATAAAGCTACATCCCCAAAAGACAGTCAGTCCTTTCTTTTTCACTGCAAAACTAATTCACATACTTTGTTGAATTTTTTTTAATCCAAAGCCAAATAACATAGCAGTGTGTGTGTGTGTGTGTGTGTGTGTGTGTGTGTGTGTGAAGTAAACAACCAAAAAGGGAAAATCTGCTGTTAACTTCCATAATTTCATCACCTCCATCCCACTTTCCAGAGATAATTGATGTTAACCACTAGGGCTGTGTTCTTCCAAACAACTTTCTATGTATATGCAAACATTGATATCCTATATATTAGGGAGAAATCTGTGGTTGTTGATTTAGAAAAAAATAAAATCATTCTATATATACTGTTATGTAGCTTGCTTTTTTTCCTATTTAACCATGTACCATGGACACCTTCTCTTATTATTATTGTTCCCATTCTTTTGAAATAATTTGTGTTCTGTAAGCATAATTGTGTATGGTTATTAACTTTTTCTTCATTCACTGAGTTAATATTTATTGATCATCAAAATGAGGAAAATATGCTAGTTGGTATAGAAAGTGCAAGGTTGTATGAGACATAGTTTTTGCCCTCTGGATGCTTACTATAACCTGGAAAGAGAAATAACACAGGGACACATATAAAACTACAATATTAAGTAGTATAGAATATGTAAACTTAGATTTTAGTACCACTGTAGGTCAGAAGAAAGTAAACTAACTTTTGGAAGGGCTGATCCGGAAGGTTTTTCTAGGAGATTTTGGATATAAATTGGGTCTGGAAAGCTTGATTGGATTTCAACTGATGTAAAAGAGGAAGAAAAAATACCTTTAGCCAAATCTCTGAAAGAAGAAATGATAGGACGTGTTTAAAGAAAGGCCATAATCCAAATGCATTGATTGTAAAACACTTCTTGATTTCAGAAATATTAAAAAGTGGGGGCAAATGTAAAAATTAAATCAAGAAAATACAGTATTTGGTCAATTTGAATGGAATGGCAGATTTCCAGAAGGTAGAACTGATCAAGAAATCTAGAAAAGTAAGTAGAAACAACAAATCACGGAGAGTCTCGAACGCCAGGGGAAATCCAAAATTTGCATATTTTCACTCTTGTATATAATTCTCTTCCAGATACTTCTTTTCTTCTTATCACAAGCCGTTAGAATTTAGGAACAGACCAGACAAACTAGTCTTAAAACATAAAAGTTTGTATTCTGGAGTCCTTATTAAAATGATATCTTTAAAGCTATTGTCCATTTTGGCAGGCCCTCCCATTACAGACTGGTTTTTTCCATAAAGAGAGACACATTTCATATTAATTTACTTATGTGCCCAGCGCTCTGCTAGGCACGAAGATGTCAGTGGTGAACAAGATAGTCCCAGCCTCACATGCTCATGGCTTGGTTGATAGAATTTCCAGTGCCTTCTCCCCACTTCCCAGACATCATCAGTGTCATATTCTGCTGGCCTATCACCCATTAAAAATACACATCACCTTGACGTCACCTTCTGCTGCCTTGGCCTTGTTTCTCATTTGTGGTTATGATTTCCTGCTTGCCCTGCTGAACTCTGATTTCTTGAAATCCCCACACTCTTTCTTAACACCTAGGTGACTTTTTCCCACTGTGCTTTTATGTAAAGCAGAACTATTTACAAATGAACTTTTAGTTGTTACAGCATCTCCATAATTATTTCCTAAAATAAAAAAAAAATATTGGTTTTTGGATTCCCTTTATGTTGATGAGGACAACTACAATGAGGATGATGATGAAGCATAGGTGGACTTAGAAATATGCCAAATATCTCCTATAGAAAAGGTTCTGTTAAAAACACAAATGGAGAAAATCTCTATTTGGGTCTTAGAATTAGGCATGTAGCTCAGTATACAAATTTAGGATTTTCATTTTCTTGAGCAGTTAACTCCTTTACTGTCGTGAAATGTCCCTCTCCATCCCTGATAATATTCCTTCTTCTAGAATCTACCTTGTCTGACGTTAATATAGCTATTCTAGTAGCCTCTGGGATGGTCCCCAATGGTCCCCACCTGGTGTACACACACTTGTGTAGTCCTCTCTCACATGGTACCAAAGTTGGTCTGTGTAACCAATAAAATATGGCAAAAGTGAAGCTATGTCACTTCTGAGATTAGTTTATAAAAGACTGTGGCTTCTGCCATAGGCCTTCTGTCTCTCTCTCTCTTTTCCTTGGATCACTTCCTCTGAGGGATGCCCTGTCATAAGCGGCCTATAAAGAAGCCAGGTGGTGAGGAGCTTCTGAAGCCCCATGTCAACCACTACGTAAGTGGGCCTGGATGCAGAGCCTTCAAACCCTTCCAAGCTGGATACCTAGACTGTGAGAGACTCTGAACAAGAATACCCAGCTAAGCCACCCCAGATCCCTGACTCACAGAAACCATGAAATAATAAATGTCTGTTGTTTTAAACTACTAAATTTGGGGTAATTTGTTATACAGCAATGAATAACTTATACATCTAGCTTTCTTTTGATTAGTATTTTCATGGTGTTTTGAGGGTCCCCAAACTACTCCAAGTTCAGTGATTAGCGAGAGGACTCACAAATCAAGAGAAGGTTATATTCACAGCTAAAGTTTATTATGGTGAAAGATACAAAGTAAAGCAGCAGGAAAGATATTTTCACTGGGCAGAATCCAGTGAAATCCAGAGAGGCCCAGTACAGGCTTCAGAGTCCTCCTTCATCAGAGGCCACATAGGATATGCTCTCTCTCTTAACAGTAAACTACAGGAACATGTGTGAAACGTCTCTACCCAGGGAATTCTGTTGGATTCAGGTCCAAGGCTTTTTTGGTGTGCTGCTCACATAAGCATATTTTGCTATGCAACCAGCCATGGCAATTGAAACCCAGGACTCCAACAATGAAACCTGGTGCACAACATTAATCTTGATATTTGTGCAAATCAACCTGATAAGCTGGTAGAGCATAGCCCATTGCTCCACATCAAAATCATCAATCCCTGATATCCAAGGACCATATTCTCAGTGGTTGGCGAAGGGTCAGTCACAGTTCCAGGTCCTCTTAGAGACATTCAAGGAATAAGCAACCAGACCTACCTGCTCTGTTAACTATTTCCTCCTAAATGGTGGACACCAGTTAGTACCAATTGCCAAATATGTGGATGAATGAGCCTTCAGAAAATTCCAGCCTCCAAACTTCAAGTCTTCCAGGTTAGGCCCCAAACATTATGAGGCAGAAATAAGCACTCCCCACTGTGCTCTGTCAGAATTCCTGACTCACGGAAACCATAATAAACAATAAATTATTATTGTTTGAAGTCACCAAGTTTTCGGGGTAGTTTGTTATATAGCAATAGATGAATAACATAGGGTAATATTTTCTTGTTTCTTTGCAAGTCTGGCAATTTTTTATTGGCTGCCCGACATGAGTTTTATGTTCGAAGGCACTGGATTTTTTTGTATTTCATTAAATAGTGTTAGATTTTGTTCATTGCTAGCTAAGTCACTAGGAATTAGGATCCTTTGTAGGATTCTTTTCAGGATTGCTTTTAAGTTTGTTAGGGTGAGTCTAAAGCAACCTTTAGCTTAGGGCTAATTTATCTCCACTATTGAGCTGATAACTTTCTCAACAATATTTCAGGGATTGGCAAACATTTTTGGTAAGAGTCCATACAGTAAATATTTTAGGCTTTGCAAGCCACATATAGTCTCTGTTGCATATTTTTCTTTATTTTTACAATTCTTTAAAAGTATAAAAATCATTCTCAGTTTGCAAGACGTTCAAAAACAAATCTGCAGGCTGAATTTGGCCCATGGGCTGCAGTTTGCCAACCGCTGCCCTCTCTGACGTCTTTTGCGTTAAGAGGTGTTTCCACTCTGGCTGAAATGAACATGAACTATTCCCAGCCCTGTTATGAGTTCCAAAAACTTTCCTGCCTACTCATTCTCATGGTTCTGTCCCAGCCCTGGTGGTTTCCTCTCAGGCATGTCAGATTAGCACTCAGCCAAAGACGTGAAATTTCCCTTTAAATTTCCGGGACTCCATCTCTCTCTGCACAGCTCCCTCCTCTCTGGCACTCAGTTCTACAAATCCTAGCCACTGTGGCCTCTCTGAACTCTGATCTCTCTCTTCTCCTCTCAACAAGACTGCAGGTTCTGTGTGGGTTCCCCCATCCTGTGTCACTGCCTGGAAATGGCTTCTAGGAAATAAGTTCAATCCCATGAATCACTTCCTCTGTTTCCTCCTTTCAGAAACCACAGTCCTGTGTTTCTTGTTTTTCAATTTTTTGAACCATTGTTTCATATATTTTGTTTTATAGTTGTTTCAGGCAGGAAGGTAAATTCAGTCCCTTTTACTCCATCTTGGAAAGAATCTCTATTCATTCTTGAATTTAGTTATTATCAGTGGTCATGTTTTTATTTGCTTACATATACTTACTCCTATGTGTTGGTTTCTATCCACATTGAACATAAATTTCTAATAGAAACTATTTAGTTCTATTTAATTTTTTCACTGTTAAACACAGCACCACATCCACACTCATGCAGATCATCATAAATGCCACTAACAAAAGCTATATGTCAGTGACCATAGACTTACAAGATTTCTAGTTGAGATAAATCTTAAATGATCTAATTGATCTCAGTCCAACTCTACCTTTACAGAATTTCCTTTATAGAATTTCCCTCTTCAATATCTTTAGTAGTAAACATGTAATTTTGAGGGACATATTCTACTTTTTAGGATAGCCTGTTTCATTGTTGGACAGCAAATAATTGTCAGAAAATGTACATTATAATGAGCTAAAAGGTAACTCCTTACAACTTTTTAGTTCTTATTGAATTTGTGTTGAACCTAAATGCAGAGGACCTTTCTTACCAAATCCTTTTAACCATGTTGGGCATTATTGATTCAGTTTACAAATACGTGTCGTGCTAGGCTCTGTGCAGAGCTTGGGGTTGTAGAGGTGAGAAAAAGAAGGTAATGTCCAGGTCTCATGCATCTTTCAGTTGGGTGGGGGAGTTAGAGAGTAATCAAAGAAATTAACATGTAAACATGAGTAAAATTAAAGTGTGATATGTGCCATGAAGAAGCATGGTGTGATGCCATTATATAGAGGAGGATTTGATCTCCTCTTCCTCCTTCTTCTTGAAGGACATTCTTGGGGAGATATGAGTTGAGATCCGAAAGCAAAGTAGAAGATAATCAGACAAGAGAGGTGAGAGCTTCCATGAAGAGGGGATGGCCTGGGTAAAGCTACTGGGGCAAGAAAACAGCAACTGATGTTAAATCTAAACGTAGGACTTTCAGATAATCCTCTTAAATACTTGACTCACTCAGTGAATACACCCAATCTCAGAAATATCACTACATTACCAAAAATACATTTCTGACATTTTGGGCATACTTGTAGGGAGGCAGATTTTATTTCACTGTAAGGTAGTACTGTGGATTGCCCTTGGAATATTATTGTCCCCACCTCAGGTTTTGTGGGACCCGAAGCTTACACATTTTAGGGGCCCTCTTTAAGACAAGAAATACAAATGATGGAAACAAAGTTAAGCACAGGGCTTGGAAGAGGCCTTTGTAAGTAAGAGGCCCTGCTTCATTAGTTTCATGGTAAATCTCACTCCTCCTTTGAGGTGTTCAGACAAAGGGTGCATGACCATTTACTGGTAATGTTATCAAGGGAGTTCAGATGTTGTATAGAAATCTGGACTTGATAGATGTCTAAGTTTCCTCCAAATGCAAAGATATTCTGTTTACTAGGCTTAAATTTGAGAATTGAATATGTCAAAGTTTGACTCTGCAATCTTCACCCCCAAGCTGGTATATAGAATGAGTTGTCTGATAGTCTAACAATGGTGTGATATTTGGGACTCAGTGGCTGGGTGTGGGTGTGGGTGTGTATCTTTCAGCTTCTGAATTAAATGAATCTGAAAGTTAAATGTCTAGTTTCAACCCCTAGCCAGTTGTTTTGTTCTAGCCTTCAAATCTCAAGCCATAGAATCTGAGCTAAAAAGTCTTCTGAATCAAAGCCTGGGTTTGATTCACATGCTAGCCAATGCTTGTCCACGGAGAACATGTCAGGGCTGGCCAGAGACAGACCTGCACCCTCTACCCCCACTATTCCCCTCACACCTGATTTTGCTGGTCAGAGGAAGCTTGAGGAGAGGGGATGGATGCTTCTTCAGTGCATGCCCTTCAACCCTGCTGCATACACTGTCTGTGCCACTGGCAGAAGGGAAGGAGGGCACATTACAAATGAGGACTGCCACTCCCTCTCGGACGAACAGAAACAGAAACAGGACCCTCAGAGTCAATTATGCTCTGAATCATTATTATACAACAGGAATAATACGGACAACAACAAAATAACAACAGCAGCACTGTGACTGAGTGCTTCTGCATTCCCAGGGTAGTTGTGTGGGAAGATCATAAAGCTCTTAGGAAACTTTAATTAGAGCTCAGATGTAGGTGAGTGACATGGCTAAAGTTCCTGCCATTCTGGTCGCCAGAGAAATAAAATCAGGTGAGGTTAAGTGGTCAATTTATGGACAGCTGGTCATGCTCATCTGCGATTGCTTTTCCAGTCTGTCAGGTTTTCTGGAATCTGACTTGTTGGCAGCTCTGCCAGGCCCTGTGCCCTTGCTTGCAGGAGCTCAAGTTTAGAGCTAATATGTCAGTAATGTCAGCTCGTTGCCCCAGGGCTTGGCCACACCAAGTCTGGACCTGTTGCTTTGTTTTGGTGTAAGTCTACAAGGGACACTCTGAGCCCGAGAAGAAGAGTCCTGGAGGCAGGTAGATTCTGAGCACCTGCCAGGCGTGGTGGGGACACAGGGACAATGCTTTTCAATAGGAGATAAGTGACTGCGAACGGCTCCATGTTGGTTTACGCTTTTTCTACTTTAATATCCAGGAACAGTTAGAAAACGTATTTTTCCTATCTATGTATTCTTAGAAACTGCCACCACTTCTAAGGAGACAGGAACACTTGAGTATTAGTAAGGAAATAAAAAATAAAGTCCCCTTGAAGATATGCGAAGACTGGGAACTTCATATCCTGTATGTCTCCTACCCAACAAGACTTCTGGAGTGCCTTTGTTTTGTGCCCTGTGAGGACAGAGCAGTTCTGTCTCAGCCAGGGACTCTGGGACCAGTGGTGGGTGAGTGGGTTTGCTCACCCTGGATAAAATCCCAACTGATAAGGAATTTCCCAAACATCCACAGTTTCCATTAATATTATCCAAACACCTCCATGTTGATACAAATCCACTTCAAATCCATGTCCTTTTTTTGTGTGTGTATGTACCAACAATTGGGAGAAGGGAAAATATTGTCTTTTACTTGCCTATTATTCATCCTAAAACAATACTTTTCAAACTTGAGCAGCTTTCATTAGGTCTGGCGCTCTGGGGTTTGGAGAAGCAGCCCCGGTGCACCCAGACTTCTTGGGCATAATTTCAAAATCCGTGATTCTGTTCCTTCGTGCTCCCTTTTCCCTGGTTCCATCTGTCTTTATTTCTAAGGCTCATTCTTTCCCTTTGAATTTTCATTGTCTTTCTCTGTCTTTGATGTCTTCCTTACATCACTGAAATCAGAATTTCCCAGACCCATCCATCTTTCACTGTGGTTCTTGTTCAAGGATACTCTAATGAATTACTTTTATGCTTTTTAAAAATGTTTTGTGTATAAAAATTCCCAGCTTATGACTTTTTTGGTCTCAGTACTAATTGAACTAATGTGCTTATTTAGGAAAGAGTTAATGACTCCTGGTGCTTTTCTTAGATTTTAACTGATAGCTCAGAATCCATTTTTCTGCAGGTGAAACAGTTTTTCCCCTTCAATTCTTCCTTATTTTTGCACACATGGAAGCTCATTTCTCTTTCTGCTTACAGGGTCCCATCATCTCTTCCTTTCTCCTCAATGAGTTGACACTGCACTACCTGGAAAATCTTAATATTAGCAATAATTTACCAACAGTTTAAATAAAAGAGTCGTCCTGAGACGTGGGCTTGGTGAGGGGAGCCTTCAAGAGAGCACTTACTGTTCTCCATTCCAGGTGTAACATTAGGACACGACACCACAGGGGAAAAAGCTGCTTGGTTAGTGTCTTTGTTTGCTAGGGCTCCCATACCAAGTATCACTGACTGGGTGGCTTAAATAACAGAAATTTATTTTCTACCAATTCTGGAGGCTAAAAGTCCAAGATCAAGAACCAACCAGCAGGGCTGGTTTCTTCTGAGGCCTCTTTCCTTAGCTTGTAGACGGCCCTCCTTTCCCTGTCTCCTCACTGGGTCTCCTAATATCTCTTTATAAAGAATCAGTCATTGCATTAGGGCCCACTGTAACTCATTTTAATTTAATTATCTCTTTGAAGAACCTATCTCCAGATACAATCACATTCTGAGGTAATGGGGGTTAGGATTTCAGTATGTAAATTGGGAGGGGGGCACAATTCAGCCCATAACACTATATTAACAACTCCTCATACAGGTTTCCAGCAACAATTAGCTCCAGAACACAGCCTAAACCCTTGAAATCTGTGCAAAAGTTGGATTACGGAGCCCCGTTAGGGTCACATGTCACAGACCCCTCCCTCACTTTACAGTCTCTTCATAACAAACGTAAACAAGCCGCTTATCTGATTGCCCAAACTGCAGCAGACCATGCATAGAGTAACCGCCAACCAGAAAAAAGCTGCACTGCCAAGGCAGATGTGCAGACCGCAGCAGGAAGTGACTCCAGCACCGAGAGGGCAGCAGAAGAACCTTAAAAGGGCAAAGCTGTATTGTCAAGTGCCACGTAGTATGAAGAGAGCAGACAATAACAATACTCCTGACTTGTCAAGAGTAGGTGATACTTTCAACAACCTATAGCAGAAGGCTGTGGAAATTTTCCCACTAAATATCGTGAAAGTTGTGCATTTGAAGGACATAAACTTCAGTTATTAGAGTAATTCACCTATGCAAAATTAAAATTTCCCAGTTCTACTGGATAAATGCTTCATTCTATAGATGATAGATAAGGTCCTGCTTGGAATTCATGAAGGTTTTGCTATAATCCTGAACATGAGCATGTAAAAAAGGGCTCTGGGGGCCAGGGCTTTCCTGTCCCCATAGACTTAACCTCCCAACGAGGCTTAACAAGCGGTCACTGAGATTCCCTAAGAGTTTGTAAAGATGTTTATCAGACAACTTTTTAATTTAAGCCATATCCCCTGTAGCGTGCAGTGAATTAATATTTTAACAATTTCTGTAATGCTTTTGTGACTAGTGCAATTATATGGCCTTATATTTTGCGTGTTCATGTGTTAAGCATAACCATTTTAGTGGAAACATTTAAAATATATCACAATTTTTATAACCTTCTTTTGGCATTTCTTCATGTTTTAGTACGCCAGGAACCTCAAAAAGGGAGCCACCTGGGCATTTCTCAGCTCTGGGAGGCCCTGCACTGGAATGTGCTACATGCTCAGCCTCACCCTCCTCTGAATCATCACCTCCAGTTTGCACTTTATGCCTCTGACCACCTTCTGTCTCCTATCATAGGTATTTATGAGGCTGTCTTATCTATCTTACAAGATTGTGAGCTTAATTCCCAATGGTCAACCCTGCCCCCTGATGGTACTGTACCTAGTCTGTTTTCTACTTGTGAAACCATGTCAGTCTTTTGTGATGTTTGTTGCAGATGCCTTCCAAGGTAACCCTCAGAACTCTTCCTTATGTGCAAACGGAGATCACCCAGAATGCTTTGCTAGAGAGTTTGTACAGCTCACTGCAGTGGTGTGCTGGTAAATGTTTAACAACTGGGTCTGGGGTGGGTTGTGAGAGGCAAGGCCTGATTCCTCATGTTTGCTGGTTCTAGACCTCACTGAATGTGGAGTTAGGAGACGCACACAACGGTTCTTGCTGGCCAGTCCAACTTCAGAAGGTTCTAGTGCATCTCTGGATCATAGCTCAGGGATAGTGAGAAATGCTATTCTGTAAGGAATGGAGAAGCCCACTGAATCCCTTCTCCACCTGCACAGGGAAGCCTGTAGGACATATTCACAGGACTGTCTCACTTTCCAGGTTTGCCTCCTCTCAACCCTCTCCAACTAACTGCACAAGATCTTGACAAACCCTGAAATAGCTTTCAAGTCATGAGCAATGAGTCACAAGATGAATCAGATGTTTCTTAAGGGTCACTAATATGAAGGCAGTTCAAAACTTTCAGAATTAGTCATGTATACATACAGGCTGACTTTGGGGTTATAGTTATTAACTCTCCAAATTATCTTTTTTCAAGCATTTGCTCAACTCCCTACCCCTTTGCACGCACACACACTCACTTCTTAGACACATGTAAGGTGTCTGTGACTCAGTGATTTTTATCAATGAGAGGCAATGGGAACACTCTCTCCCCATCCTACCTCTCCTCTCCCACTTCCATATACCAGAGTGAGCAGATTTTAAACGTCTTTAATCAGGGATTTTGGTTTACTCTCCTATCTCCCAGTACGATGTTTTGTTCTTCACAGATAGTCTAAAACATTTAAGTTAAAATTAACTCTCATTTCATGTAGTATATAAGAAATACTTTTTTCCCCCTCACTGCAGGCGCCCACAAATGTTCACTAATTCTTGCATAAACAAGTTGAGATCATTTCTAATCTAAAGGAAACTTTTCGTCTTTAGAAGAACTAGTTTTCCTGCCTCGGACAATGAAGGTTTGACAAAAGAGGTGTCCGGCTTGCTCTCCTCCTTCTTTGTTATAATAACAAGCATGTAGTTGTCCATCTCCCATAAGCAAAGTCTTCCCTAAATTGCCACAGTCTCGAAAGTCTTAGCCAGTTATGACCCAGATCTTATGCTTAGCCGTGCTGGTTTCTGAGACTTGAGGGGTGAGAAAAATCTGAGTCTTAAAAACAAATAAACCCACTAAGAAAACTATAGTAAAAAAGACAATAACAACTGTTAGTGAGGATGTAGGATGCCTGACAAAATGTTGGTGGGGATATGAAATGGTACAGCCACTTTAGTAAATAGTTTGGCAGTTTCTAAAAAGTTAAACATAAACATGCCATATGACTCAGCAATCCTACTCGTTGGTATCTACCCAAGAGAAATGAAAATGTATGTCCATACGGAGACATGTATGGGAATGTTCATAGCAGGTTTATTTATAAAGGCCCCAAACTGAAAAAAATCCGAACGTCTATCAACAGGCGAATGAAAAAACAAAATGTGGCATATGCATACAATGAAATACTCTGCAGCAATAAAAATAAAGAAGTACTGATACATGCTACAATCTTAAAGAGCCTCAATAACGTTATGCTAAGTGAAGAGAGCCAGACACAACAAACTACATGTTGTATAATTCCATTTATATGAAATCTCTGGAAAAGGCCAATCTATGAGAGACAGAAACCAGAATAGTGGTTGTTTGGGGACAGGGGATAAGAACAAGGATTGACTACAAATGGACACAAGGGATCTTTTTGGGGTGATAGAAAGTTTGCACATTTTGCACAAAAGTAAATTTAGTAAAAATCATTAAATTGTATGCTTAAAAATGGGTGAATTTTATGGTATGTAAGTTATACCTCAATAAAGATTTGAAAAAACAGCATAACTAATACAGGCCTTTGTTAATTTTATTTAGCTGTTGTTTTCCTTGTCTGTTTCCAAATCCAAAGTGGCTACGTGTCATCCAGTCCATGTTTTCTTTTATTAGAGGGAGGCAGGGTCTAGATCAGGCCCAACAAATTCACAGAGGCATTGACAGATATTTTTCAGCTGTAGGCAAACTAGTCACATAGCGTGCGGGGAAGGACATGGCCTATTCATTGGGTTACCACAACTGCTTTCACGTAGTTGGCCCTGGGAGGGAATGACATTCCTATGGAGGAGTGTGGGCCCCTGCGGTCACCTGCATGCTGAGGGAACTGTATTGGATGTAGGATATTGCACTATCTTGATTCCTGGGGACAAAGACACTCCTTGTTGAATGAGAGCTAGTCATACCTTAGCCAGCCCTGGTGGTCTAGTGGTTAAGATTTAGCACTCTCACTGCTGACCCAGGTTCCACACCAGGTTCCAGACCAGGGAACCACACCTCCCGTTGGTTGTCATACTGTGGCAGCTGCGTATTGCTGTGATGCTGACAGAATTCTGCCACCAGAATTTCAAATACCAGCAGGGTCACCCATGGTGTATAGGTTTCAGTGGAGCTTCCAGACTAAGACAAATTAGGAAGAAGGACCTGGCCACCCACTTCCAAAAAAATTGGCCATGAATACCGTATGAATAGCAGCGGAGCATTGTCTGATATAGCTCTGGAACGTGAGAGGATGGCACAAAAAGACCGGGCAGGGTTCCACTCTGCTGTACACAGGGTCACTAGGAATTGGAATCAACTCGTGGCCAAACAACAAGTCTTACCTTGAAGGATGAGATCATCTCTTTCTTACCAAATGTCCTCTCTTCTGCTACAACAGAATAGGAAGCCCATAGGGAAACTTCTGGTTTCAACTTGGGCTTTTGACATTGCCTTTTTTTTTTATGTTGCGTCTCCAGAACAGCCAAATATAAGATGGCACTTGCCATAAGGGGACTAGCCAGGAGTTGGAGGGCAGGAACTTTCGTAAGGAGTCTGTGATATTGTTCCAGCCTCAGGGGGAAAATAATACACTATTTTTTGCCTATCAAACTGGCAAACTGGAAAATTAAAAAGTACGTACTGTTCTAATTTGGAGTATTTAGAAAATAATGGGCCTGAGAGTATAGTCCGGGTGGCTTAATCTGCTTGCAGCAATAGCTCTAAGGAATGCTTCGCCCTGGTGGTCTAGTTACTCTGTCTGTGGCCTCATCTACTTTTTTGTTTTCATATCCTCTGATTCTCTTGTGTGTACCTGATTTTTTTTTTTTTTTTTTTTTTTTTTTTTTGTGAGATCAGCCCTGAGCTAACATCCGCCAATTCTCCTCTTTTTTTTTTTTTTTTTTTTTGCTGAGGAAGACGGCCCTGGGCTAACATCTGTGCCTATCTTCCTCCACTTTATATGGGACGCCGCCACAGCATGGCTTACCAAGCAGTGCGTCGGTGCGCGCCCGGGATCCGAACCAGCGAACCCCGGGCCGCCGCAGCGGAGCGCGCGCACCCAACCGCTTGCGCCACCGGGCCGGCCCCTGTACCTGATTTTTTTAAAGGCGTATTCATCCTTTTTTTGTGTGTGTGTGAGGAAGATTAGCCCAGAGCTAACATCTGTTGCCAATCCTCCTCTTTTTGCTGAGGAAGATTGGCCCTGGGCTAACATCTGTGCCCATCTTCCTCTACTTTATATAGGATGCCACCACAGCATGGCTTGATAAGCGGTGCGTTGGTCCATGCCAGGAATCCTAATCTGCAAACCCCAGGCTGCCAAAGCAGAGCGCGTGAACTTAACCGCTATGGCCCCCAACTTTTTTTTTATTTATAGTGAGAACACCTAACACGAGATCTACCCTCCTGAGAAGCTTTTCACTGCACAATCCAGTATTGTTAACTATAGGCACGATGTTTTACAGCACATCTCTAGAACTTTTTCATTTTGCATAACTGAAATTGTACACCTGTTGAACAGCAACTCTCCATTTCCCCCTCCCGCAAGACTCTGGCAACCACCATTCTATTCTCTGTTTCTATGAATTTGACTATTTTAGATACTTCATATAAATGGAATCATGCAGTCTCTGTCCATCTGTGTCTGGCTTATTTCACTTAGCATAATGTCTTCCAAGTTCATCCATGTTGTCGCATGTAGCAGGATTTCCTTCTTTTTTAAGGTGGAATAATATTCTACTGTATAAATACACCACATTTTCTTTATCCATTCATCTATCATGGACACTTAGGTTGTTTCCATATCTTGGCTATTGTGAATAATGCTGTAATGAACATGGGAGGGCAGATATCTCTTTGAGATCCTGATTTCCATTAGTTTGGACAAATACCCAGAAGCGGGATTGCTGGATCATGTGTTAGTTCTATTTTTAATTTTTTGAGAAACCTCCATACTGTTTTCTATAGTAGCTGCATCATTTTACATTCCCACCAACAGTGCACAAGGGTTCCCTTTTCTCCACATCCTCACCAACAGTTGTTATCTTTTGTTTTCTTGATAATCACCATCCTAATAGGTGTGAGGTGATATCTCACTGTGGTTTTGATTTGCATTTCCCTGATGATTTGTATTTACTCTTCTATTACTAGTGCCTGTTAATGCCTGGAACACAGCAGATGTTCAACAAATATTTGTCGAATGAGTGATTTAAGTTATAAGCAACACCACCCTCAGTACGAGCACAAATGAAGATTCAACGTGAGCTACGGGGGTGCGGAGAAGGGAGGAAGTAGTATGACACAAAAGCAAAACTGGTGGGATTCCCTTTGGTTTCATATGAGAAGGCTGCCCAAAGCGGCCGGGACCTGGGGACTTGGATAAGTTCACCACAGTGGAAACAGATAACTGTTTTGAGAAGGAGCGAATTTAAAACATTTTGCACAATCTTTTAAAAATCATTATCTTAAACATTTGCATTTCTGGAAAGATCATGGTTTTCCTTCTGTTTCTATGTGGCATGACGGAAGCAGCCACATAAATCCTATGATGTCTGTGTGAGCTGGATTCTGGTCTTGACTTTGGCGAAAAATAAATGAGTGACCTGGAACAAGTCATGTGGGACCTCAACTTCCTTATCTGAATCTGAATTATGAGGGAAGTGGGCATCATGATGCCATCAGCAGCTCGTAGGATTCCCTGTCCCCTCCTCTCTTGCCAACGCCCACAGCTGAGGCTCTTGGGTTCACTTCCTTTTCCCCCCCCATGCAGCTGCACCCAACCACTCTCAAAAGAACCAGGACCAGGTGTCTGGAGGCTGAGTGATGATCAGTCCAGGACAGGCAGCCTATGTTGCCATGCTTGGGGTGAGCACGTAGGGATGGGGCATGAGATGAAGAAACTTAAGCATGGGCAGGGGCAAAGGCTGGAGAAGAAATTGTAGGAAGACTGGATCCTGCATGCCCAGCATCTTGGGGCAGAGGGAAAGAGAAGACAAGGGCGTGAGGACAGAAGGAACTACCTGGGCTAAGAGACCTGTGTGCAGGTTGGCTGGGCTCCAAGTCCTGAGGTTGTCACTAGGAACCTTAGACAATGCTCCCTCCCTCCCAATCCCCATAAACTCCAGGATGGACTTCTAGCAGCCTCATTAAGGGCCTTTTTCACACTATAGTGTAAGCCAATTCCAAGCGAGGATTAGATCTCTTGGGATGAAAGGGCGTGAGGCATTGTGAGTCTAAAGTGGGAACAGGCCCCCTCTCCACCCTTTGCTCACCAGGGGAAGGTCCTGTGAAAAAGGAAGCCCATGGGATCTTCCTTCTCTTTTCCATCTGGAGCTCACGTAGGCCCACCTGTGTTCCACTGGATTCTGCCCCTTGAGGGTTTACCTCTGCTTCTGGGCTTCCACACTTCCCAGTACCCTCATTCTTCTTCAAGATTGCATCCTAAGAATCCTTCCTCTAGTCAAGGCTGGACCTCAGGAATGCAGGGCTAAATGTTTCCATTCCTTTCTTTCTGCCCCATTGCAACTCTCTCCTGAGGAGGAGAGAGTTATACCGGGGAAGCAAATAGGAGACACAGCTTATGCTTCCTTCTGATTTTGCTTGGGATAGACAAGGCCTCCTAACAGACAGACTTTTTGAACAGACTGAAATAAAGAAGCCAACAAACAGTGCAGGCGGCACTGGGCGGCATGGCGTATGTCACGTACTTCAAGGGAACACTGTGCTGCTCCATTTCTTCTTAAAACTCAGCTGCCTCAAGTCTTGCTTTTCAGCCTTGGCCAATAGCTGTGGAATCTTGATTGACCTGTATATCACGTCTGCTTGTCTGATCTAGTATTTAATTTATTTTTAAACCTTCCTGACAAGGCAGGTATGCAATATTTCCTGAAACATTCTTTACTCCCCAACTCCCTACAATTAGGCTTTATTTTTCAAGAGAAAATTGTTTCAAGTATATTTCTAATATCTCCAATGACTGCTTTGCCCTCCCTGCCTATCAATCCAGATCCTACTCCTGCTTCTGCAGGACAGTATTGTACTTAGAGTTGGGGTGTTGTTGAGGATGTTAACCCCTACATCACTTTATCCTCACTTTACAAAAACCTGCAGAAAAATATCTCTTAGACCTAAGTGCAGGAAACCTTTTGCTTCTCCTCTTTAACCAATGTGTTTTCACAGATGAGCACGTGATTCTTATAATGATCATGTTTCTTTGTGACTTTGGCACAGCTCCACAGCAGTAATTGTGTGAAGCCTACAGCATGTCTCCTGGGTACTAATTTTCTATCGGTCTCATCTGATCGCTACTTATCTGTGTGTGTGTGTGAATGAGGTATGGGATCGATTTCTCCTAGTTTTCAGGAAAGATTTCTCTCCAATTTGTTTATAATTCAGGCTATTTTTTTAAACTGTTTATTTTGAATGAATTTTAGGTTTGCATAAAAGTTGCCAACACAGAACAGAGAGTTCCTGTGCACCCTTCATCCATCTCCCTTTACTTTTAGTTCTATTTTCTTGAATATATTTGTGGAGGTCACCTGAAATTCTTGTTGGAACAAGGCCCACAGGTGTGTCACTAATTTGGCCACCCAGAGGCTGTGTGCCTCAGAGCAAATGGGTTGGAAATGACTGATGCAGACATCTCTGGCAGCTCTGACATGGATGGATGCCTAGCTTAAAAATGAACTGCACCTTCTAATAATTTGCTCAAAAGTGATTTGGCCACAAGCAACTAGGAACTAAAGAATATAATCCAAAGAAAACTGGCCAACAGGATAGTCTGGTTAAAATTCTGAATCTGTAGAAACTGAACTGTTAAAATATTAATAATTAGTATTAATCACAGGCTGGTTTCATAACTCTTTATGTGGCTTTAAGCATTTGTGTCCACGTAGCATATTTTTTTCCTACTATCTGGACATAAGATAATTCTTTGTTTTTGGCCAATAGAATATTAGTTAAAATTACATAGAGGTCCAACAGTTTGTGGCCTGCTTATAGATAGGTTATATAGCAGGTTATGAAACATTATTATAGCATGATCCTATTTTCAGGGGTTAGATGTGTGTGTGTGTATCTTGGAAGGAAATAACTGAAGGTTTCAAAGTGTCAACTGGATAGGTAAATTTATGAGTGTTCATCATATTCCATTTTGCATGTCTATATTTTCTAATTTTTTTGTATTGAGCAACATTACTTTTATACCAAGATAAAATTAAGAAAAGAACTTAAATAATAAAATAAAGCATAAAAGAAAACATATGAAAATTCCATTTTAATAAATTCCTTTATTAATGGATATTTACGCTGTTTTAACCAATCTACTTTTGTTGGTCTTTTAGGTTGCTCCGTTTTTGTTGAACAATTCTTTTTTCCAACTTTTCAATATTGTAAGAAGCAAAGAGCATAAGTAATCACCAAAAAAAAAAAAAAGGAACCAATTTTAATAATCAGACAAAAATGCTTAAGAGGCAGAGAGCTATAAAGCCCCCTCATGGTTCACATACCAAAAAGACCAACACTAAGAGAAGTGGTGATTGTGGTTACTCATTTTCATGTAAGTATTATTTTACCAGTTTTCCTATAGACCAAATTACTTTTAAACTAAATACCTATAAACACTTTATATTTGGTCAAATTATATTTAGCAAAATTTCATTTAACCAAATTGTTTTCAGTCAAATTACCTGCTGTAGTTTGTGAAATTTGAAACAGCTTGCACTTCCAGTCAGGGCTTGATGTACCGATAATGCACAAGAGTCTCAAAATGTGAAGCAAAAAGGATGCTTTCATCAGTCCTGGAGCCAGTTCAGTCTACCTTTTGGAATGTGCCTACCATTCAATATAATGGGTCACTCAAGTTTTTCAGGGATGAGCAAGAGTCACATTGTGTAGTGAGGAATAAACGCTCTAACAGGTATGGGGCTCTGGTAGCATTCTGGACTGGAACAAGACTAAGCCCTTCCCCCTTTCATTACTTTAGGTGACCGGTTAGTCCATAATGAGCCTTGGGGCTGTGCTGGCTGTAAGTGACTGAGACTTTCTGCCTGGTTCTAGTGCAAGAAAAGAGTACGCTACGATTTCACTAAAATCTGAAGTGATGCTGAAACTTTGCAATAAAAAAACTTCATCCTTCAAGACGTTGAGTTTCCAGGGAAGTTGTCATGAAGACACAACGCACGATGGAGGCTTCTAGCGGATATTATCCCCATGTTCACAGCATCTTGCCTTTTGTACACATTGGGACGGTGAGCAGGCAAGAGACAGGCTTAGGGCTCAGTCTCCTAAATGTCTGGTAACCAAAGGTGCCTTGGAGAAGAGAATTGGGAGTCTTTTCGTTTCTCACAAGGCGTCTTTTTGAGCCACACTGCTATTCCTAAAACCCTGTACACCCCGATGCTGTGATTTCAGGGTCCTTTTGCCTCTAGTGTCACCACACTCTACCTGCCCTAGAATAGTCTTAGAGAATTTATTTAAAAACAAAATCCCCAACAAAAACCCCATCTGCGCAGACCTAGCAGATTTGTGAATTGGAAAACAGCCCTGGAATCCAGGGTTCTCTCCTGACTGTGCAGCTCACTTTCTGAGTGGCCTGGAACAAATCAGTGATCGCTTTGCTCCTTGGTTTCTCTATCTACCTTTCATCCATCCTTCTGACGGATAATGATTAAGCACCAGGACCCTGTGGATACAAAAATAAGAAGAACCTGGTTTCTTTGTCAAGATACTTGGAATTTAGGGGAAAAGACAAACAAAAATCAAAGATTGTAATCCAGTGTGGTAAGTATCATGTTGGAAGTATGCACAGAATGCTAAAGGAGCAAAGAGAAGGAAGATCAGATCACACTTAGAGATGGGAAGGAGAGTCAGAGATCACTTCGAAGAAGAGCTGATGTCTTCTTGGAAGTTTGAACTCTGAAACGAAAGGGGTCCATTAGTTGATCTAGAAGAACAGTCCTATATCTATATTCTTATGTTAATTGAAGAAATGCTCATTTGAGCTCCCCATATAGGGAGAAGTTTTCCAGAGCTGCAAGAAAGAAGCAAAAGATATGAACAAATTTGCCCAATTTATCCATGACTGCTTACACCCTAAAGAGTAGTCTAGGTCTTAAAACCTCCTTCCTAATGTGCTCCAAGAAGAAAATATTGGTTCCTGGGATCTTCCTGTCACTTAATGCATTTACCTGTGTGAAGGATATCTGGCCTTCACGAAAAGCCTCACCTGTACAGCTCCTCCCTCTCAACAGCTCCTTCCTCTGAACATTTCCTCGTAATAAACTGTATAGTCTTTTTACCATAGGTTGAATCGTTCAATGCTATAATATTCACAGAGAAGCAACGACCAAACTTTGTCTCCATTTATGGTACATGTAACCCCAAAGTTAGTTTTTCATTAAATATCTCTGGTTACCATTAGATTTTATTTTAAAACAATACCACACTTTTCTAAAAGTGATTTGCTCCAAATCTGAACTAATTATAGACACAGTTGCAAATCTATAAAAATTGTTTAAAAAATCATAAGCAGACAATTTCAATTTTTAGCATATACTGTTGGTTCCCTTCCCACTGTCTACTTTTTACTCTTCTTGTTCCTAAGAGGATTCCAATTTGGTCCAGGATGCTAATTAGTCCAAGTCAGTCATGAGAATTCTATCCCCCTAGTCAGTGGTTGGTTTAGGAAAGAGCAATTCTGGGCCCTGAGGGCAAGTCAGCTGGGGGGCCCCTGGTAAAGGTGTCCTTCTTCTAAAAGAGACACAGGAGATGTTCTCCCTCCTTCCTTGGAACATTGCTGTGTCAGGATGTGCCTCTGGAACCACTGCAGCCATACTGTCACCAGTTGGAGGATGAAGCCAAGCATGAAAGAAGGCAGAGCTGGTAGAATTACCAGGAGCAAAACAGGCCTAAAGTATGATGCCTGAACTCCATCCTCTTTGGAGCTTCTTTGTTCCATGAGACAATAAATTGCCTTGTTGTTTAAGCCATGATAAGTCAGGATTTTCAATTATTTGCAGCCCAAAGCATCCTATCACCAAGTACACACTGAAGTGTATGCACTCCATTCATAGAACATGTCAGGAATTTAGTTCTAGGAAACAGGCTTATCTGATTTCCTAGTTTTAGCAACAGGCTCAGCTGATTTCCCAGTTCATGGCAGATTAGAAATAGCACATTAGAAGTGGAGAAAGGGACGGTTAGAGACAGACAGCTGGACAGGAAAGGAAGAGACCTCAAGGTAGAAACAAGAACTTGGTCACAGCAGTGTGGGATTATTTACTGTTGGGGCAAACAATCCTCCCACCTCCGTAGCCCTTGTGGATGTCAGAGTAATCTCAATGACTAGTGCAGAGTGACGGCCACGTGTCATCAAGGGAGGTTTGCTTTCTGTTTACTGTATTCTGTTTTAGAAGGGGGATGAGGCTGACTAATATTTAAAAATATTTCTTTGTAAACAAGGAACAGGTTAAATGATTAAAGGGAGAAGCTATTTCGAAAAGGTACACAGAGACCAAACTTGTTCCCTTGCTATGCAATAAATGAGTGCTGTACATACATGCAAATAGAATCTGTTAGAAGTTTGCTTCATCGAGGCAGTATTTTGATTGCTCATGGAGCAGCTCATTTCAGTTTTGGTCCCTATGAGAAGCCCCAGCAGAGGAGAAGCAAAGCTGGCGGATAAGGGTGTGGTGCAAGTTACTTGCTTTTGGTTCAATGGCTCAGCGAGCCTGGCTAAGCTGTTTCCCCAGAAGCCTGCCTGTAGGAAGTAAATAAGCTTCTTGACTCGCCTCCTAGAGGGGGTTGAGCATTTGTAATTAAAATGTAAATAATTCTCAGGGCCAACAGCTTGTAGACAAAA
This sequence comes from Diceros bicornis minor, assembly GCF_020826845.1. NCBI lineage: Eukaryota > Metazoa > Chordata > Mammalia > Perissodactyla > Rhinocerotidae > Diceros > Diceros bicornis. Next base: position 70,411,641 of record NC_080749.1, read on the forward strand.
ATGACTGGAAAGATCACAGACACTAAAATTGCACCATGCAAAACAGGTTCTAAGTCGTTGTCTACACAAACGCTAAGCCCACCAGTTGGTTTAGTCACCTCAGTGAGAAATCACTCAAACGAAGTCATTTGCAACCATGCACAGGAAACCAGCTGGTTACAATACCAGCTGACGCTAGGGACTAACACTGAGGGTGGCTTGTTTGCCAAATTCCCCCGGCACAGACAACTCAGAACACAAGGGTTAAGATGAACTCAGGGCTTTTCTGCAATCAGCTGGTGAATCTGTGGTCCCACACACCTTCCACCCTTTGGACGGGGAGAGCTGCTCCAGGCTGCACAGCTGCAGGCTCAGCGCGGTCCCCAGAGGCCAGCCTAAGCCCTGCGTAGGCTCAGAAGCAGAAGCTGAGCTGTCTGTCCAGGCATCCATCCACCAGGGTGTTACTCTGGTTTTAAAATCCCCCTTCATTTGAGGAGTACCCTGAAACTTAAATAAATAAATAATAAAAAGCTAAAAAAAATGGGAGAAAACCAAATACCCTTTCTATCTAATTACCATCAAATGTGCATGTGTCTTATACATGGTAAGCACTCATAATTTTTTTAAATGAATAATAAATAATTTAACCTGAGTACTATATGAAGAATTAAAGAATTTTATTAAGACTATTTAGATTAGTGGTTTCCAATGGCATTTTTTTCCCTTCACACTGGTGTATTGTCATCTATACTGAGATTGTTACTGGTAAGTTTATTATTATTATTATTAATAGCCAACATTTTGGCATTGTGCTAAATGCTCTACATTCATTATTTCATTTTATTATCAAAACAGCAAGTGCACAATTATTAAGCACATTTTACAGATGGAGAAAATGAAACTTCGAGATGTAAAGTAATTTGCCTGAGGATGTAGATTGGGGAAATGGTGGATTACCAGTCAAATGTGGGTCCATTCCAAAGCCAAAGCCCTCACCACTTCATAGTTACTGACAACAGTTGTACTGAAGTTTTCTAAGATTTCCTCTAGTTTTTTAAATAAAGGGGACACAGAATCTCTCATTTGCATTCTAACGTGTTGTTTTGAGGGAGAGAGGAGGCTAGACTCATAGCTAACGTGCAGGAAATGGTATTATGTATGCTCATGAAGTCTCTCATATATTTGTCATAGTAGAGAAGAGATTGAGACCTGATGGTCGAGTTACTTATTCAGGTGATTCTAATTATTGAAACTGAGTTTAGTCCAACACTGCAGTATTCTCCAGTTCAAAGTTCTAAATAATTTTTACTCTAGTTTTTTCATTCTCCTGAAATGCTGACTTGATTTTTAAGGTTCATTTAAAAAAAACTGATTTAAAGTTTTTTCACACTCTACATTCATTCATATTTTAGACTCATTCATTTAGAAAGTTACCATTTATTGCCTTCATAATGTCTAAACAATACCAAGTCTGTAGCAGAAGGTTATGGCACCAGTGGCCTGTTTTCATAGTCTATCTTGGAAGATCCCACTCTCTGTGTTGATTACCTGGTTTGGGTTCACTTTTGTGATCTCCAAGTGGGTCCTACCTTTGTGATATATAAGCTGGTTCAGGCACCTAAATTTTAGAGTACAGTCTTTCAATATTAATTAAAATATACATATTATAATTTAAATATATATATATGGCTTTTGTAACATATGCATGTTACAAAATGCATGCTCACTATTTCAGCAATACATACTCAGTGGAAAAAAGTATTAAATAACAAGAAGCATATGAAAATTTTCAGAAATTTTACTGCCAAAGATAATTATTTTTTAAAGTTTAGTGTTTTACCTTTCATATTTTGGAGTTGATTCTATTTTGTGAAAGTTTCCAACTCTGTTCCTCTCCCCGACTTTGGTGCGGCCCTCTCTTTCTTTCTTCTTTTTTTTTTTTTTGTGAGGAAGATCAGCCCTGAGCTAACATCCATGCCAATCCTCCTCTTTTTGCTGAGGAAGACTGGCCCTGGGCTAACATCTGTGCCTATCTTCCTCCACTTTATATGGGACGCCACCACAGCATGGCCTGACAAGCAGTGCGTCAGTGCGCGCCCAGGATCCGGGCCCAGGCCACCAATAGCGGAGCACGTGCGCTTAGCTGCTATGCCATGGGACCGGCCCCTCTTTCTTTCATTTTTTATTGGAGCTGTTCTGCTCAATTTGATTCCACTTCCAGGAGTTTCTCGTCTGGGTGGGGCCCTGTCTTGGAAGGGAGCTGCTGTCCTCAAATCCACTATTTTGTGGATCTCCTTGTCTCACATCCTTCAGACACCCAGCTGCTTCTCCTCTGCATCCATTAACAGACACTGTGCGGTTTGCAATCACCTGCTTTTACTTCGTGGTCTGTGGGCACACATTGGGTTGCATATGTTGCATACGCTGTTCATTGGTTTTTGGTTTTTCTATTTAGTTGTTCAGTCTGTTTTTAGGTAGAAACACAGAAAGATTCAAAAGCCATGTCACTATTACTTCTGTCTTCCCAGAATCTCCCTTTACTCTTAGGCTTCCTATCTTGAATAACAAGTTAAAGCTAGCTACAGAACAAGACCACTGTCATCCTTAATTGGCCCCAGACTAAGAAATAACGTTCTACATACTATATGCTTCACATCAGCAGCACCTCCAGAGCTGTAACAATGCTGATGCCAGGGTCCCATTCCCAAGAGACTCTGATTTAATTGGTCTGGGGTGGTGTGCTCCCTACGTGGTTCCAATGTATAGCTAAGGTTGACAATTGGTAATAAGAAAAAAAAATTTTTAAAGCATTTCAAAGTCCTTAGCAATCTACTGAGACTAAATCAGTTACTGTCAGCTCAATTTGCACGTGAGTGTAGTCCCTTCCCAATTCATTATCCAGTATGGGTCAGGTGAGACTGACCCAGCCCCAGCGAATGGAGTCAAGTGACCCAGGTGTGGCCAATCAGGGTGCTCCATTCCTGTCCAGGGATAAACACGTGACCCAGGCCGAACCAATGAAAAATTTCCCCATGATATTTGCTAGAAAATTGTAAGCTGCAAGATCAAGGTAAACTTTGAACTTCCTTTTGCCATCTTTACTCCAAAATGAGAAAAATCTGCCTGAGAATGAAGCATAGAGAGGAAAGCATTGTTGGGAGATGAAAAGAGTAGAATGTATTCTGATGACACTGTTGATGGAGTTTTGAGAGGTCTGAAATATAATGCCCTCTTTGTCTAAATTCAGAATAAATTGAGAGAGAGATGCAGAGGTTAGGTAAATGGAGATGAAATAGTTTTATTACTGAGAAGCTGACTGAGCTCATGGCTTTGGATTGCTGCCCAAAAGAACGATCTAACCTTCTACTCCTTAGTTAATTTGATTTACAACCAGTCACTGGCGTGGCTGGAATCTTTAGACTTTGCCCTCCATCGCAGAGTGCTTAGCACAAGATAGGAGGGCAGACTGGTAAGACACATGATCTGGTCAGACAAAATGAAGGGCACTGGAAGAGGTGAACCATGCCCACATGCCAGATCCTTTTCCCAGTTCACCAGCTGGATAACTCTCTCCCAGGCCATGGCTCATGATTTGGTGACCTGAGTTTCTGCTAGGTTTTAGCCCCCACCAGCCCCCTCTGCATGCATGTACCTGCAGACCCAGATTACTCCTCCTACCCTGGGGAGAAATGAATGAGGACAATGAGGGTGCCGGAGTTCTTCTCATGCTTGCTCACCCTGAGAGATTTACAATCATCTGAGCCCTTGGGTCTAGCTACATATGAAACCACTTGCACTCCTGAATTTCCCAATTGTGACCAAATAAATTCTCTTTCTTTGTCTAAGCAGGTTGACTTAGGTTGTTGTCATTTACAAACCCAAAGTTTTGATTATGCTTAATAAAATTAATTTCAAGAAACATGGATTGAGTGGCTATAGGGAAATACTGTCTTTTCTAGTGCTGTAAATGGGCCTCTTTTGAGTGCACATTAGGCTTATTATTGGATTGGACATGATTGTCCTTTTGGGATCTTCATAATGTGGCCTCATCCTCAGGCTCCCCGAGTTCCCGTCACTGCTCCTTCACTCTCCCTCCTTTGGTCCGAGGTGGTAACAGTTTCACTATTACTGGCCCTAGCATGCTGAACCATCCCTTGTTGTTCCTCTATCTGCCCACACCTTTTGTAAACAGTCCTTTGATTAATCCTCCTTGAGTTATTCTACTTGTTCTTTCACTGTCACATCTTTTCTCATTGGCCTCCTGGCTGACAGCAGATCAGTCATCGTGTTACACTGACACAGGCATACCTTCACTGGCACCAAAATGTTCTCAGGACAGCTGACAGAGTCACTTTTAAATGTATTTACTATACAAAGGTCAAAACCTCTGAATGTTTTGCTCAAGAGGAACTTTTTACTCTCCTTGCCCCCAACAAGGACAACATTTGGCTATCTATTTAAAATAAATCAATTTTTCAAAAAAAATATTCCCCCCCTTCTTTTTTTTCCTGATCGGATGAACAAGAACAATAAAACATAAAAACAGATAAGAAGATAAGAAGAAGTGTTTGCTTATTCAATTGCTTGCTTAGTCAATTCAAACTGTAAATGTTGCTGTAAAGTATAACATTAAAAAGGAGCTTGAGAATAAAGTGGTATTTTGGGGGAGAGGTAATGTGCTATGGTTTTTCATGCACTAGTCTCAGATGACTGTACTATTTCTTCCTACTTTTTCCCCTCTTTTTTCTCTTTATCCAAGGGAGAAAGAATCTAAAATGTTATTCCTAATCTCCATTTTTTTCTCATTACTATCTACTAACTTCACCTGATATTAAAGGAGCACTAGACATAATTAAAGTTGCTTTTTGGAGGGGTATTTTAAATAGTACTGATGTGCTGCTGAGGTTCTTTTAGCTCCACAGTATAAATGAGTCAATAGCTTGCACTACATTAAAAAATAACCAATGAGAAGACGGAGAGAGAAAAAGAGACTTGCACGACAGTATGGAAGGGCATACAATATTTATGAGGAGACTTAACAAGAAATGTGCATGACCTATATGACGACAATTATATAACTTTATTGAGTGTATAAAGCAGATGAATAATAATAATAAAAGTTAGCATTTCTGTGTGCTTCATGCTAGGCGCTGTGCTCCAGGCTTTCCCTGGGTCGCCTCCTTATCTACGAAGCAGAGAAGCACTGCAGGAGCCAGCACACGGCTCTTGAGCCTGACTCAGTTGACTTAACCTCTCTGTGCTTCACTTTCTCCATCTACGAAACTGGGAGAGGGACAACATGTACCACACAGGATTGTTGTAAGATTTAAATAAGTCACTACATAGAAAGTGCTTAGAACTGTGCCTGGCAAATAGCAAGCTCTTGCTATATGTTAATTATTTTCACCACTTCTTACAACAACCACATGGCACAGGCACCTTTATTATAATCATGTTACAGAAGAAACTGATATCAGAGAGGCTAGTAGCTTGCCTAACGTCATCTGGCAAGCAAGCGACTGGGACTCCTATGCTGACCTGTGCAACTCAAGAGCTAGGACTCTATATTTATTACGTTTGTGTTTCTAGATAAGAAGGCAATGACATTTGTTTTGACACTTTGTAGAATAATTCTAGAGTTCAACTGGAAGAATGAACAGGTAAAGAATTTTAAAAATAGAGAAATAATAGGAGATAAGTCATATAGGATGACCTCAAAATTTGAATATTTCTATGTTCAAATAGAAGATAATTAGAGTGATGGAAATGTTCCCTATCTTGATTGTGATAGTGGTTATAATACTGTAATCCTAGCTAAATTCTTAAAACTTTACACTTAAAAGAGGTGAATATTATGTGTGCAAATTATACTGCAATAAAACTTGGGAAAAAAGAAGAAAAGTATAATTAAAAAGGCAAGCAATCAACTAGGGGTAAATTTACCCAAATATGACAAAGAGTTAATATGTTTGCTATAGCACCAACCAAAGCTAGCCAGTCACATAACCCATGACCCAGTAATTCTAGTCCTGTGTATACACCCAGACATGAGTGCCTGGATCTGACAAAAGACACGTAAAGAAATGTTGATAGCAGCCTTATTCATAATAGCTCCAAACTGCAAACAACTCGAATTTCCATCAACAATAGAATGAATAAATAAATTGTGGTATATCCATACAATGGAAAACAACACAGCAATGAAAAAGAATGAACAGTATATGCAACATGGATGAATTTCTCAAATGTAATGTTGAATGAAAGACGCCTGACACAAAAGAGTACAGGATGTTTCCATTTATAAGAAGTACAAAACAGATTAAATTTATCTATGATGATAGAAATTAGAATAGTGGCTATTTGGGAGTGGTAACTGCTGACTGGGAGGAGATATGAGGGAGCTGCTGGATGCTGGAAATGTTCTATATCTTGACCTGGGTGGTGGTTACATGGGTGTGAACGTACATAAAAATTTGTTGAGATGTACACTTAAGATGTGTTCCCTGTATGTAAATGACGCCTCAAAAAAAAAAAAAGACTTAATCTGAATTAACAAGATGGGCAAAGACTTGAGATCACAAAAGAAGAAATCAACTGACTTAACTATTATGTAGACATGGATGCACACTCCATCTTTGTAATCAGACAAATGCAAATGAAAAGCTATTTTCAGGTATAATATCTAAGCTGAGCAAGATGAGGAAGTTATGAGGAAGATCCTGAGACGAAGACTTGTGTGCAAATGACTATCAAGGAAGTTCCAAAATGAAAAATCAGTAAGAGAGTGGGTGAAGTAGAGTAGGGGAGAGGAAGAAGCCAATCAAAGGTATAATTTCTGGTGAGGTCTCATTCTCAGCCTAGTCCCACGGGGAGCTCTGGAGTGTAAATGACATGGCATAGTTTATTCTGCCTCCAGGCAAGTGACCTGGGCTTTCCTACACCTCTACTAGTCAGGAGCTGGCTACCAGGGTAGGGAGCAGGACATCCCCCTACTCCCTTTCTGGCTCTCAGTGCACCCAGCCTAGGGGGCTCCTGTAGCCAAAAGGTAGTTCTGAGAAAGGTTGCCTGCTGGTGAATTAGGTTAGAGCTAAGTATGCAGAAGCTGGGGGATGTGCACACAGAAACAATAAAGGGGAATCTAGCGGAGCACCGACAGTGTCTGCAACAATTGTGTTGATGCTAGGGTGGGGGATTAGTAGCCTGAAGGCATCACCTTCATGGGATTCAAATGATGAATTATGACCAGTTGAACAAGTGGAGAAATAAAGCCAGGAATGAATGAATGGTCTTCCCCTAATCTACTCTGTCTTTCTAACAACGTTTCCATACTTTTTATATAAAATAGGTCCTTTGTCTCTAAGTTTAGTAGAAGGGAAATGTAGGAGATTTATAGGCAAAGAGGTGAGGAGTTGATTTGTTTAGAAAACATTCAGATACTGTTCAAATCTTAGAATTTGATTAGTCATGTATGTGCCACAGGGAAGCACCTGGGTTGTGCAATTGTGTGTTTGTTCTCTCTGGCAGTTCTATTGGGTTGCCTTCCATTCTTGTCTTACCTTTCACAGGCATATACAGTCCCTTCTTTGCTAGAGTACTTTGCAGTTTATCATGTTTGATTTTAATGACATCCTGTGAGGCAGCAGGACTAGTTGTTTTCCAGAAGAGGAAAGTGAGGCCAGATAGATTAAATCCTTGCCTCTCAAACATAAGAGCCCATCATAGCCACTTGTGGGAGTTCTGTAAACAACTATTAGGAGGCTGCAGATGAGGAACAATCACTGTTTTTTAAAAAGCTCCCAAGGTAATCTTGAAGCACAGCCAGATCTGGGAACACAGGGATGAAGTGATCTTCCCAGGTCCTAAGGAAAGAAAATACACCCAAGCCATTAATTTATCTTTTTATTCATCCTCCCACTTATTTATTGAGCATTTACTTTGTGACAAGGATTCTGCTAAATACTGGAAATGCAACAGAGAAAAGATAGTCATAATCCCCTTGGCCTCATAAAAGATTATGGTCTGGGGAAGGGATTAGGGTATAAAGTGGGAGAAGCAGGATATTGCATCACACAGTTTTTAGGGCACCATCCAACACTGTTGGGCAGACAAAGCCTGCATGAACTTAAGGATGAGACAGACATTGAACTAATAATTCCAAATGTGATAAACCTTATAAAACTAGAGCTTTAGTGTATTTGGGGAATGATAATGTCAATCATCTTCACATACAGAAGAGTTACTGGTCATTGTGGGCCACTGGCACTGCCCTATGAAGACAATCTAAACTGGTAAGTGGTTATATATATATCAAGTGCTCTTTTATTAAAACATTACAGAGGCCCATGGGTAGGCTGACGTACAGAGGTGCCCCTGACCTTTTGATCTCAAATTCCACAAACCAGATTAAACTCCCTACCGTGGGATTTTTTTAGTTATCTAAGTCAAGTACAACCCTGCAGAGAACTTGCCTAGAGTCCAAACAGATATACAATTCATCCTTTATTTCCCATCTTCTTCTAAAGATTCAGTAGAGGAGTGGGGGAAGTGGTTTTTTTTTAGATAAGACAGGAAGACATATGGCATTTGGTGAAGTTGAGCACACAGATTTTAAGGTTTTAAGGCCTTTAGACAAGTACTCCCCAAAAGCAAGTGTGAGCCATTTGTCTGAGTCTTGCAGCCCAGCACAAAGTGAGGGCAATGGGACTTCCCTTGTACGGGTAGTGGAGAGTATCGGCTTCCCTGGAACAGGGCAGCTCCATGGAGAGTCCCAGGAAGAGACATGGGGACCCCACTTCCAGCGTGCTTTCCTCTCCACAGCAGCTGCCAACACACACACCATTTGCCCCAGAAAGTTGGGCTCTCTTTGTGTTTAAAAATACAATCTATTTCTTCAAAGTATCCTTAGCATATTTTTAGCAAGCCTCAAGATAATTCTAAAGAATGATTTAGTCTTCCTCACACTATTCTTATAGACTCTTGCTATTCTGATTTATTGAGTCACACTGTCTTCTGTCATCTTTTTTTCATGTTCTTTGAGTTCATCAAAATCCTCATAACAGCCATGTCAATTTCTTTAAGTTCTCTTTCTTTATTCCTCTTTAGTATAATTTACGATCTCATACTTTTGTGAGGCAGGAAGAGAGGGGTACCACAGGAGTTGGTTAAGTTTTGGATTTCAAAGTATTTCCCTGAAGACAGCATAATGTCAACAAAGCAAGTAATTAAACTGAGTTGGTGCTGACTGTGGATGAAGCGTATGCCAAGTTGTTAACAAAGCAAGTCATTAAGCAAAGTGACTACCAAACTCAGTAAAGCAAGATTTGCCTTGGATAAGCTATTCTGGGATAATACAAAGTTGACTACATTAGGCAAACTTTCAACCAGGGAAAAGGTTGAGGACAAAAGATAACTCAGCACTAAACAACCTTTCAGAATTGGAGAACTGGAGGGGACCTCAAAAGATCCTTGGGTCTAAGCTCTGACCTTAAACACATGATTAACTGACCTTTCTGGGCTACATGCCAGTCCATTCCAGTTTTCAAAGTTCATCAGAACAGACATGCAACTTATTTTTTAAAAGCAGCTAATTCCAGTGTTCAGTGCTTCTAAATGGTTCTTCCTTGTGTCCAAATGAAGGTTCTCCCAAATTTAAGATCAGTTTTCCTTGGTCAAATTTTTGGCCTCTTGAAAATAATTGCTCATCACCTTTCTCATCAAAGGAATTAAACACACAGGCTATAAAGCTAGATTGCCTGGGGTGAACACTGACTTAACCACTTGGACCCACAGCTTCTTAACCTCTTCCTTAACTTGCCTGAGTTTCCTCATTGGTAGAATGGAAATACTACCAGTTAGTTACCTCAGAGGATTGCTGTGAGAATTAAATGGGATAATGTATTTAAAGTTCTTCCTTACTACTGGTACATGTTAAGTATTCAATATTGATAATAATAATAATTGTTTTTATATAACGCCTCCTATATTTGAAGGTGGTAACTGAACCAATCTCCTAGTCTTCTGCTGAGCATTAAAAAATTCGAATTCCCTTTTGAAAACTTCAAAATTGTCACACTTTTTTTCTGGGCAATCGATCTGAGGCTATTTAACATCATGGTTAATATCCCTATACACTCAAAAGACTAAGAAATTTATTATATTACATCATGTTTTTTATAATGATGACTTTGAAGCTTTAAAGGAAAGATTGCATGATATTCATTATACTGAAATTCTTCTGAATTTGAGGAAGAAGTCAGCCAAGGTGAATATTACCTTTTCTTTTTAAATCAACCCTTAAAGGGACAATCAGCAATTAGCCAGGTCCTGAGAATATAGTGGTGAAAAGTAATAGACATGCTCTTTGCTCTCATGGTGCTTACAATCTGGTGGGGGAGGCAGATATTAATAAAACAGTCATAAAACCCAGGGCCTAATTAATAAGTGAGATAAGAGCTATAAAGAAATGAACATGCTTTTGTGTGAGTATATTAAAAAGAAGCCTGACTCACCAGGTTTCCCTGAAGAAGTGACTCTAGAACCAAGACTTAAGGAATGAGTAGGTGATAACCCGGGCCAAGTGAAGTGGCAGTTGGGCTGGTGAGAGCAGCTGTGGGAGGGAGCTGTTCTGCCTTAAGGGGCCTGAGAGGGGAAGGAGCGTGGGAACAAAGAGGATCAGAAAGCAAGGCAGCATGGCTGGGGAGCTGACAGCAAGGGGAGGAGTACCACTAGACAAGGCCAGAGAAGGAGACAGGCTAGTCTCTGCAGGTCCTTACAGGTCTTGCTAAGGACTGTCTTCTTTATCTAAAGAGTAGTGGGAAATCACTGAAGATTTTAAGCAGATAGTGTAGAACAAAATCTGACTTGCAAAGGGAAATGGACAAGTAAGGGGCTGGAATGGTTGCAAGGAGACCAGTTAGGAGACAACTGTAGAAGTCTAAGTGAGATGTGTTGGTAACTTGAACTGGGGCCTTCACAGTAGAGATGGAAAGAAACAGACTCATGTCACAAATATTTATAGGCAGGACTTGGAGATGGGTAGCTGTGGGGGCTGAGGAGGAAGAATGTGTTAGAATGACACCTAAGTTTCTGACATGAGGAACTGAAAGGATGAGGCACCACTGACTAAGATGGTGAACACTGTATAATACCCAAACTAGGGTATTAGATTATGAATTTTATCTTGGACATGTTGAGTTTCACATAATTAGAAGATTTCTGGTGAGCATGGAATCAAAAAAAAAAAATATGGAGAGTCCTGATGGACATTTTGTCCAACTGTGATTATCATGGTTCTTAAGTGACTGTGATTGTGTTTGCTAGATTTAATATCTGTCTTTCTAGAATTTACAGTTACAATAAACCTTGCAAACTTCTTGATAACATATTGATAATAATGTAGGATCTGGCAGTCCAGTTAAAGATGTTAGATTGAACATAAGCATTCAAATCCCTTCCTTCCTTCACCTAAGAGAACAATAAAGTGATTTTTAACAAAACATAAATACACAAGGGCAAAGTGAATGGGATAGGAGACAACAGTAGTTAATATTTTAGAAACTAGAAAGCAGACAAGTAGTAACTGAATTAGGACACTCAAGAAAGCTAAATTGTAAACTTGATGATAGCCAACCCAATTTACAATATAGAACCCTAAAAAATCGAAGCAACAGGTACTTTAAGAAGGGGGAATGAGGGTGGGGACTGCACAGGGGATTTGGTGGAAGAAGGGGGATTTGTAAGAAGCTGGTAGGTCCTTAATCCCCCACTCCTATTCCTTGCAGGTAGGAGTCTGCCTCTCCTTCATTCAGTATGAAACTGACGGCTTATTCTCAAGCCAAGAACAAACAGAGGTAATCTGGATTGAGATTATGGGGAAAGGATGAGGGTTACAATATTGAAGACTGAGGATTAAGCATATAAATCGTGTGTTGAGACTTCCTCAATCTTCTTCCTCCACTTGGCTCCTAGAACACTGTTAGCCAGGCTTATGTTTTCTTGGCAGAAGGCTGGAAGAATTCTCTGTGTAATCTAATCAGCCTAAGAGAAAAGATACTGACATAGGTCTAGTATGTTGACCTATGTCACATCATCCTGTAGCAAACTCAACAAACAGTGCCCTTATGCACACAGAGCATCATCCCCTTTTCAATGCCCCTTTCTTAAAATAAAACTAGACAGCCAGCAATCACCAGATATTTGAGAAACACCTATTAATGGAGAAGACCAATAGAAGAAAGCAACTCGAAGAAAACAAACTCTGCCAATAGAAAACTTCAAAAACAAACTCTCTTGGGGCCGGCCTGGTGGCGCAAGTGGTTAAGTGCGCGCGCTCCGCTGCGGCCGCCCAGGGTTTGCCGGTTGGGATCCCCGGCGTGCATCCATGCACTGCTTGTCGAGTCACGCTGTGGCGGCCTCCTTTATAAAGCAGAGGAAGATGGGCACGGATGTTAGCTCAGGGCCTATCTTCCTCAGCAAAAAGAGGAGGATTAGTATCAGATGTTAGCTCAGGGCTGATCTTCCTCAAAAAAAAAGAAAAACAAACTCTCTTGTCCTCAGAGAGATAAGAGGAGATATGAAACAATAACAGGGTTATCTATAAAAGGAATATTCAGTAAGCTCAAAAGAAACTTAGATATTAAAAATATGACATTAGAAATAAGAAATTCAATATAAGAGCTAAAAGATAAAGTTAAGTCAATCTCCCAAGAAGCAGAGTAAAAAGACCAGCATACAGACAGTAGGAGAGAAAAGATATAAAAATCAGGGGAGCATGGGGCCAGCCCGGTGGCGCAAGCGGTTGGGTGCACAGGTTCCGCCGCGGCGGCCCGGGGTTCGCCGGTTCGGATCCCGGGTGCGCACCGACGCACCGCTTGTTAAGCCATGCTGTGGCGGCGTCCCATATAAAGTAGAGGAAGATGGGCATGGATGTTAGACCAGGGCCAGTCTTCCTCAGCAAAAAGAGGAGGATTGGCATTGGATGTTAGCTCAGGGCTGGTCCTCCTCACAAAAAAAAAAAAAAAAAAAAAATATTAGGGGAGCAGTCCAGGATTCCAACATTTAATAATATGATTACTGAAAGCAGAGAACAGAGGATAGGAAATCATCACAGAAAAAATTTATGAAAATATCCTACACTGTCAGTGTCCAGAGTGAAGGGCCCACAAACCGCCCAGAACAAGGGGTAAAAACAGATGCCCACCTGAGTATATCATAATAAAACTTTCATTGACATAATCCCAGAACCTATAACGGTGCCTGGCACATAGTAGGCACTCAATAAATCTGTACTGAAGAATAAACTAAAACTCTAGAACAAGAGGGACAAAGAGATAAGACTACCAACTCCCAGAAAGAAAAAAAAGTTTAATATAACAAATCAACAACCAGAATGTCATCTGTCTTCTCAATAACAACACCTTAATCTAAAAGACAATGGAGAAAATGCTTTCAAAATTCAGAGAAAAAATAGGTTTCTATGCTGTGAAAACCATTAAATGTAGAATGAAGATATTTTCAGATGTGCAGGATCTCAAAAATTTCACCTCCTGTGCACTCTTTCTCAGGAAGTTCCTGAGTTGTGTCCTTCACTAAAATGAGGGAACAAACCAAGAAAGGGGCACACATAGGAATCAGGAAAAAGGATCCAAGACTAGAGAGAGGTGAAGAGAATCCCCAGAAGAAGGATGAAGGGGCTGCAATCTCCCAAACGGAGCTGATGCTAGGGGGCTTCTGACCCAGACTGGAGCAAGCCCGATTTCCTCCAGAAGATGAAGTGGTTAGAGTCCCCAGTGCAAGCGAATATACTGAAAGGAGATTTATACAACTGAGAGAGAGTTTGAATTTGCAATAAGGACAAAGAAAACCAAGCAAACAACAATAAAATAATCATGACAATAATTCCAGGGAAAATAGGAGGTTGTGTAGGGAAGGAGAAGTAGTCGTGGTGGTCTATAGGCATTACCTGTGAATAGCATTTGCCGGCTTATAATAATGTGAACACTGAATATTAGATATAGTGAAAATCACAGTATTGACTGTCTTTGTTCAGGCTGCTATAACAAAACACCACAGATTGGGTAGCTCATAAACAACAGAAATTTATTTCTCACCGTTCTGGATGCTGGGAAGCCCAAGATCAAGGCACTGGCAGATTTGGTGTTTGGTGAGAGCCCACTTCCTGGTTCATAGACAATGCCTTCTGGCTGTAACCTCACATGGTGGAAGGGGCAAGGGACCTCTCTGGGGTCTTATTTTATAAGGGCACTAACCCCATTCATGAGGGCTCCATCCTCATGACCTAATCACCTCCTAAAGGCCCCACCTCCAAATATCACCACTTTGGGGATTAGATTTCAACATATGAATTTTGGGGGGACAAAATCATTCAGACCACAGCAGACTATATTGAGAAAATGGGAGGAGGGAGTGAGGAATGAAGGGAGTGAGGAATGAGGAACACAGAGGGCTAAGTCCTCACCTTCTAGAATGAGATGACCATAGACAACGCCTAAAACAGGAAACCCACAAAGTAACAATTCAAACACATAGCAATATGGAGGTAAATACGTTACTAATCAGCTTTTGCAGGTGGAGGGAATGAAAACAGTTGCCTTCAGGTTGTGAGAAATGGGGTAGGGAGGTAGAGGCTAGGGACTGTTATTTTCAAACAAACCTTGAAGAACTGTTTGATTCTTTAAATTATGTACAGTAACTTCAGTAAAAATAAAATATAAATTAAAAAAATCAGGCTCTGGAAGTATACTGCTTGGTTATAGATCCAATTCCTAACACTTACTAATTGCATGATGGTGAGTAAGTTATTTAATTTCTTTGACCATCAGTTTCTTCTTAAGAAAAATGAGAATAGTAATGGTACCTATGGTGAGGGTAGTTGTGAGGAGTAAATTAAATAAAGCCTGCAAAGCCTTAGCACCATGCCTGGTCTATATTCTGGCATTTGGGGGATTCCTTTTGCTTTGCTTCTTGCCAATCCTTCTTATTTTATTCAGTCAGTCCTTCCCTGGATTATCAAATTACCATCACATTTCAGATCAGACTGGCTTCCCAGATACTCTACCCAACTGATTTTGCTTGGAATTCTGAGTGATCTCAAATACATGGAAAAATTACACCAATATCCTGTTAAGTGTCAAAAGCAGATAAGGCATGATCTCATATACATGGATCGGAGGAATTCTTCCAGAACATATTTGGAAATACATTCACTAGGAATTATGAGTAATCCTCATTTTCTTCTTTACTGTCTGAATTCTTTTTAATACAATGGACATGTAGTACTCTACAAAATCAGGGAAAAAATAGGCTTATTTTAAAACAACTCCTGGGGCTGGACCCATGGCATAATAGATAAGTTCAGTGTGCCCCGCTTCGGCGGCCCGGGTTAATGGGTTTGGATCCCGGGCGTAGACCCACACTACTTGTCAGCCATGTTGTGGTGTCAACCCACACAAAATAGAGGAAGACTGGCATAGATGTTAGCTCAGGGCTAATCTTTCTCAAACAAAAAAAAAAAGAAAGATTGGCAACAGATGTTAGATCAGGGCAAATCCTCCTCAGCAATAAACAAACAAACAAATAAATAAAAACAACTCTTTTGTCATAAATTTACAATTTCATGTGACTTTCTCATCTATCATGCACAAATTTTACTAGTTTGACTCTGTAAGAGTCTGTAAGCCAAAGTATTTCTAAGCTCCTAATGGCACTTCAGTCTTCCTACCCAACAGAGCAACATTCACAGCCTCTTTGGGGCATAAATTACTCCAATTTGCCAATATAGAAATTGAGGCTCACTGGCTTATCTGAAAGCCACCATCAGAAAGGGGCAGGGTTAAGACTCAGGTTCAAGTTTTCTCATTTTCAGTCTAGTGTTGTTTCTACCACATGAACGGAGCGCCCATCAATAAGTAACTTAATCTCTCTGGTCTCAAATTCACGATATAAAGGTATAAAGTAGACGATCTTTAAATCTCTACTCGTCCTAACATTCCATGAATTATTGAGGTATATGACAAAAGTAAGCCTGTACCATTAACAATATTTATTTCTTCCATATAGGGACTGTGGATTCTTTCTAAGTGCCCAAAAGTCCATGTGATTGTGAAGTCCAGCTTATTTGCATGCAATTTTCACTTCCTGTCTTATTCATAAATACCAAAGTACACATGGCTTTCGGTTTTATTTTCACTTTTGCAATCTCTTGGAAATCTTATTAAGGCTGAGCAAAAGATTTGGAAACACATAATGCATTTCCCAAGAAGCTGCAAAGGTCTTGAAATTCACAGGGCTCTAACCTTCCTGAGAGGATGAGAGCTGCCTGGACAAGACAGCTCATTTCCAGTAATGTTTCTGGGTAATTCTCTGGAAATAATGGAGAAGGCATGGTAGTTGCAGCCTAATTGTACGCTTCCAGTTAGGGCTTATATCCAGTGGGATACCCACAGGATTTTCTTCTCCCTCTGCCCCAGACATTCACTCAGCAAACTGCACTCAGCCAGCAAGGAGAGGCCATAAATGATATAGCCCAGCCCAGTCCCCTGCAGAGCTCAGAAGATAACAAAAAGCAAGTTGCTGCCAGCGACAGTTTCAAACTGGATACAGATCAAAGAGATAGAGTGAGATTGCCCTTTGCTTAACTCTTGGCTAAACTGTGTGTAATTAATTGTGTAACCCACTTTTTCAGGCATTCCACTCCACCTCCCGACCCCTCCCAGCAGCTACGCATATGTCTTCTTCAGTCTGAGCGATTTTAGGCCTTGATAAATTATGTCTCTGTAAGAGATAACCTTTAGTCTATGCTTTAAGACCCTGGACCAGTTCTTGAGAAAATTCTTTTGAAAAACAAATCACCATAAAACTGTTCTTAGAGCTGATTGTATTTAAAAAAAAAACAGGCATAATCCCAAACACCCTTCATAAGTACCCAGAAGCAACTTCGGAAGACTGTCTAATGCACTGATTACAGTTACTGATCTTGGGGCATGCTGTACTTGAGTCACTAAATCAAGTTAATTGTTATAACACTGCAGAGTCAAAAGCTCCATCCTGGCCTTTGTTTTCCCACACATTCAGAGGGGGATTTAAAATGGGAGGGAACGATGGTGGTGATAATATTCCAGGGACTACTCTGAGGCAAACTAAGCTTTTCTGTTTGTCAATCTTGTCTTCTGGTGCCCCTGTCTCAGCGGCACTCTGTTGCCACCCTACAACACATCTACAGAGCTCTTTCTCCCCCTCTCCATTAAAATGTTACCCTGTAAAGAATATGATAAAATCAGCCAAATTGGTGTGTAAAGACTGGTTCAGTTTACAGTGTTCCCTCTTAGAGGGATATTTCTTTTCATTTTAATAGCTCTCAGGACAAACGTGAGAGTCTGGGATCTGGCTTTACTTTTCAGGAGGGAGCAGTATGGAAGCTACGTGGTATGGATCCCATCACGTGGCTCCTGAGGGCATTGACTGAACAGTCACTGATAAGGCCCAGGGGGTGGTATAATCCACATTAAATTAACTGTTTGGAATTTGCTCAGAGTATAATGGCCTCTGCTCTGGACTGGTAACTAGAAAACAACGCATGTAGCTTTCCTGACCCTTGCTACTGGGAGCCTGTGAAATATCCTGGGGATTACAATTTTAAGAACTCTGACAGGAAATGTTTACAAAGTTTTGGACATATACAAGCTTCCCCAGAAGGGCCACAGACCCAGAGACTTTGCTGAGATGTCAACTTGAATTGAAAGGCTTCTGAAGCCAGTGAGTACATTGCTATGCTCACGAGCAAGGCCAGAAAACTGCCTGGTATTGTTCTTAACTTGTTTCGCAGGCAGTCAATGGTATTATTACTTTTTTGTGTGTCTCCCAATTGCTAGTTCTGGCAATACAGGTGAAGCTCTAAGAAATGATTGTTCTTAGCAAGGCAACAGAGTCTTGGTGTAAATTAGTGTTTGGAATATATAATTTGGATGTAGTTTCAGTCTATGTCATGAATGAGTCTTTTATATCAAGCAAACAAAAGATTAAAGTGTTTTAGTGAGTATTCCTGCCCCGTGCAAAAATTGTTCATCGAGTGAAAATGAAATTTTGGTGAAAGATCAAAAGGCAGTAATTTATTTTACAGATATCCTTCCAAATGCGTGAAATGGCATATGTCTCGGCTTACATATTGCAGCGTTGTTTGTAAAATCGAAAAATTGGAAATAACTCAAATGTGCGTCAACAGGGGATTAATCAAATAAATTACAGTATATCCATCAATGGAATATTATGAAGACCTATAAAAGAATGAGCGAGCTATGTTTCACTATGGAAAGATCACTAAGATGTATTATAAAGGAAAAAAGCAAGGTGCAGAATATTGTAAAAAGAGGTGGGGGAAAGAATATATATATACCTATTTGCTTATAAACGCACAGACTATCTATGGAATAATGCACAACTGGCAACTTTGGTGGTCGAGGGGAATGGGGAACTCGTGACCAAGGAACAGACGTGGGAAAGAGATGTCAAACTAGAAACACTTCGGTATCTTTTGAATTGTTAATCATGTGAATGTGTTATCTTCTCAAAAATAGATTAAATTAATTTTTTATTTAAAATAGAGAAATAAAAAAAGGCAGTGATTTGTAGGGTGTGTTTATGTGTAGGGGTATTATAATGATTAAATGAAAGTTTATGTTAAGTGCCCGACACAAAAAAAATGCTCAAAAAATATTAGTTTCCTTCTCCAGCCCCACAACAATATCCTCCTCTCTACACACATGAGAATTAGGCAACACCCCAATCTTAGCCACACATATTTGCAAACCCTCTCCTTAGATGGCTAATCTCAGAAATTCAAAATTCATTCTAATTAGCCTCAATCACAGACGATGCTATTTTTGAAAATCTGTCCTCAATTTCTGGGAATCCATTTTGTTTAGTTCTGGCAACCTCTTGCATGTTAACAACAGCCCACTATAGCACATCATCAAAGCATTTAACCAAAGGCCTTGATTCTAGTAACTCTCAAGGAAGTAAAGGAAAGCTATAAAATATACTATCAGATTTTAAAGGGCCACTACTCAAAAGAGATCTTGCAGAAAGAGTAACAAATTTAGATTCTATTTGATATTTGCTATGACCATGACTAGGCTTTTTAGAATTGGTTTTATTGTAACATTTCTTAAGAAATTCACTGTCAGTGCCATAAGTAGTGAAAACAACACTACTTTAAATTATTCCCCTTTGAAGAGTTTAATTAAAAACACGCATACATATGTGACGCACCAGGGATAGCAAGGACTTGCATAGCAGGAGAGCGATCCTGTGTTTACTCACTTGTACATACATACTTGGATACTACAAAATTTAGTATATTTAGCACATACTTTTTTGGTTGGAGAATATTTAAGTCCTCCCATAACTAAACAAGAAAAAAGAGGGGCCAGCCTTGTGGTGTAGTGGTTAAGTTTGGCGCGTTCCACTTCGGCAGCCCAGGTTTGCGGGTTCAGAACCCGGGCGCGGACCTATGCCACTTGTCAGCCACACTGTGGTGGCAACCCACATATAAAGTAGATGAAGAACTGGCAACAGATGTTAGCTCAGGGCTAACTTTCCTCAGCAAAAAAAAAATTAAAAAAAATAAATAAATAAATAAGAATTTGCTTCCTCACTAGGGAAATTATTAGAATCAATGCTAATATGGCTATTTAAGATCTGTTAAAAATATTTTCTTTGAAGATTCAAAGAAATAATGTAGTGCAAAAGCAATATAATTTTGGAAAATAAAAAGTACCCCAATAGGTGAGAGATACTATTGTTTCAAGCATGAGAACTGAGAATTTGGCGTCTTGGTCAAGGAGCTTTGGCCTTGACTCCTGGGATCAGAACTCTTCAATATGCAACTCACTGCATTTGTTTCTTGGTTCATTCATTCATTCATTCACTTGCCAAGTACACATCTATTAAAGAATTACCATTTGTGAAGCACTATGCTAAGTACCAGGAACATAATTTATTTCAGAGACAGATGCATAAATAGTTGATAACAACATGTTTTATAAGTGCTACTACAGAAATATGTACCAATAACTGAGAGAGCAGTGCAGAGGGAAGGATTCATTCTAGAAGGGCCAGACAAAAGTGTGGGGAGAGAAGTGGTTAGAGAGGCTTCATAGAGAATGCAAACAGCATCTGAGGTATTTTCTGAGCATGAAAAAATGAGGAATTCTAGACAGAGAGAACTACATGGTTCAAATTAAAAAAGTGTAAAAGTGCACTTTGCATCTGAGTATAGCTGTGAGTAGTTTGATGTGGATCACGGCTTCATGGTGGTGGGGGGGAGGTTTCAAGCCATACTACAAACCTTGGTCCTTGACCCAGTTGGTCAGCGATCCCCTGGCCACCATACTAATTTTCTCTATAAAGCCTATGTTTTGAATGGCTGAAAACCCAGGTGTATTTATTAGTGAGGTGCTTTCAGGTTTCAAGGAGCACAGACATACCTCCGATCTTGGGTGATTGGAATTTATTAAAGGATATAAGAGGAAATTAGGAGGCAAGTATGGGAAACCATTTTAGTGGAACAATTAGGCCTCATGAAGAACCAGAGAATTGTTCACTGCTCTCCAGGATCATATAGCAATTGTAATGTCCCATAAGGAATACTGGGGATGTTGTCACATAGAAGGGTATGCGTTGTTCCTGCACAACATACCCTTCCATTCAGTTGATTTGCCTTCTCTGCTTCTTCCTCCTGCCATTATTACTGCCCTCTGGGTACTTCTCAGTTTATTTATCTCATGGATTCTATTTACTCATTGCTTCTACTAACTCATGGAGTCTGCTTAGCCTCTGTTTAGTTTCCTGGTTCATATTCCACTTTACTTCATGCATCTGTCTGTGGTTTTGTGCAGAAAAGAGTTAACAACAGGCCCAAGACTGCTATTCTTAGAAACTCCTGCTTGCAAGGTTGGCCCTTAACTGGCATCTGAGCACTTAGGTTTCAGGAGGGTTCTGACCATTCGCTAAATGATAAGCATGGCTCACTCTGCCTAAACTATTTGTACAAATAATACAGCTTATGCTAAACACCTGCTTTCCTTCTGGCCGTCAGGAATTTGGTACGCACCACGAAGAAGGTACTCATGTGATCAGTCCTCAGTAAAAATCTTGGGCGTTGAGTCTATAATAAGCCTCCCCGATAGACAGCATTTCATACCTATTGTCACAACCTGTAGCTGAAGGAATTAAGTGCCTCCTCAGTGACCCTACTGGGAGAGGACTCTTGGAAGCTTGCACCTGGTTTCCTCCAGACTTTGCCCATGCACCTCTTCCCTTTGCTGCTTTTGCTCTATATCCAGTCACTGTCATAGCCATAAGTATGACTATATGCTGAGTGCTGTGAGTCTTCCTAGCAAATCATGGAACCTGGGGGTGATCTTGAGGACCCCTGACACAACTTTGCTTTCAGACTCCTAAAGAGAGAATATCTTATTCAGAGTCTACTTCCTGGTCCTTACCATGACCTGACCTCTGGCTCTTTCTTCATCCTCATCTCCTATCACTCCCCCACCCCCTGTTCTAGTTATGCCAGATTCCTTGCTGTTCCTCAAACATTCCAAGCATGCTCCTGCTTCAAGGCTTTTGTACTTACTGTGCCCACTGCCTGTGCCTTTTCTCCCGGATATCTGCACGGCTGTTCCTCACCTCATTCCTGTCCCTGTTCATATGGCACCTATCTGAAATAACTATCCCCTCCCACCCACATGCCTTAACTGTCTATCCTTTAGATGAATTATTCACGGCACTTATCATTATTTTGCATTATATTGTTTATTTGTTTATTGCCTATCTTTCCCAATTAGAGTGCAAATAAATGAAGGCAGGAAATTTGTCTGTTTTGTTCATTGCTCTATTTTTAGTTGCTGGAACAGTGCTGGGCACATAGAAAGGACTCAGTAAATTCTGTGTTTGCAGAAGGAGTGAATTAATAAATAATGTACCTCTGTTGGGCATATTTCTCATACCAGGCCACATTATATGCCCATGGACAGTGCACAGATGTCTGCCTTTAGGTCGAGCCCTGTGGCAGAGACTGCTGATTGTCCACCAATATCTACTCTCTCCTTCTTCTGTAGTAACAGAACTCCTGATTTTTGGCTGGGCACATGGCCACCAGAAATAAAGACTACATTTTCCAATCCCCCTGATAGGTGTGGCTATGTGACTAAGTGCAGGCCAATGGGATATAAGTGGAAGTTGAGTATGCAACATCTAGGTAGTATCCTTAATTAGAATGGGTTCTGTTTTTCCCTCCTTTTTTTCCTTCGTGCTGGGTGAAACTGGCTGTAATACTTGGAGATTTGGCAGCCATCTTGGATCATGAAGCAACCCTAGAATGGAAGGTACAGTCAATGGAGCAAGAAGATAGAAGGGGTCAGATAATGTGGAGGCCAATACCAATCCTGAAGAACCTACCTCTGGACTTTGACAAGAGCCAGAAATAAATTTATACCTTATTTAAACCCAGCCAAGTGGGGTTTCCTCTCACTTGAAGTTGGCCCTAATCCTAACTAATACACACACTAATCTCCAGTCCGACTTCTTGAAGCCAGGTGGCAGACTTACAAAGTACAAAGCATGATACTGTATGAACTATTCACTTTGTTCAAAGGAAGCTGTGGGCATGACCGGAAGGCTGGCATGCAGAATGTTATCCTGTGGGAAATGTCAGCTGTGGAAAAGCATTACAGTAATGTAATATACAGCAATACAGTAATGAATCACCTCTTCTTGTGTCCACGTGCTTCTCTGCAATGTGATGTTGCCACTCCTCCCATCAAGAGGCAGAGGCTCTCTCTCCACCCCTTGAATCTGCTTTGGCCTTGTGACTGGCTTTGACCAACAGAATGTGACAAAAGTAACACTGTGCTAGTTCCAGAGTCTAAGCCATAAGAGACCTTGCAGCTTCCACTCTTACCCTCTTGGAACCCTGAGATCACCAAGCTCTGACGCCTAGGATAGCTTACCAGAGGATATGAACCCATGTGGAGGGCAACAGAAGCACCCTAGCACAGAGCCAGCACCAACTGTGAGACATTTGATCTTGGATTTCCAGACTCTGCAACTGTGAGAAAATAAATTTCTATTGTTTAAGCTATCCAGTCTGTAGTATTTTGCTGGGGCAGCCCTAGCAAACTAATACAGATGTTTTCATATTGAAAAAGAACTAGTATCTTCAACGAGCACAAGGTCCTTACCCTTGAGGTGCTCATGTTGAAGTAGGAGGAGGGAGACATTAACTTTTAATACAAAGCATATGATAAATGCTACGGTGGAACCACGTGAAGAATATTATGGGAGTCCAGAGGAGAGAGACCTAACTGGCTGTGGAGAGGGAGACAATGGTGGGTCCAGTGGGAAGAGTTTAGGAAACCTATCCTGGGGGTGAGATGCCACCTTCAGTGTTGAAGGAGGAGTAGGGATAATAGCAGAACTAATTACTGGCCTCTTTGCTGACCTTCTGTGCTTGATTGTCATAAAGAGCATTGGTCCCATACAAGGATTTCAAGAATCAGTAAAATCTCAATAAACATACATACACAAACTGGGGAATGGGTATACTGACACAGTGTTGCCAATATCCTATTTTACTTAAAAAATAAAAGGACATTTAAAATGGTATCTGTCATCATCACCACATCATTAAAGATATTTTCACATAAACAATAGGAAGCACATTATCTCAAAATAAAGGACGATTCCTTAAATTCGATACATTTAGCTTTAGATTCCCTCCATTATCCTTGGTTTTTGCACTGTACATGCATTAGTAGTCTTAGACCAGCAATTTGATGGCCACTAGAGCTTCAAGGCAACTTTTATCAGTCAGATTATGAGCCAGTATTTGATTTCTTTATATAGCAAAAACTTCTAGTTTTTCTCCATACTTCCCTTCTTCCATAGAAACAGAGCTTATATGAGGTACATGGCTACTCACCCAGAGACTACATCTTCATCCTCTTTTCAGAGTTAGATGTGATTATGTGGCTAAGTGTTGGCTAATGGGATATAAACTGAAGTAAGGCGTAAGGTGAAGTTATATGTAAATTTCCGGGTCACCTCTACCTTAAAAGATAAGCCACTTGCCTTGGAGTTTCTCTCTTTTCCCCTTCCAGAGATTGGAACACTGAATGTGCCCACAAGGTAACTGTGACCATGAGGATGAAGATATCATCTTATGGAATACTGAAGCAATAAATGGGAGGAATCTGGGTCCTTGAGTGACTTTGTCAGAGAGAGACTCTCCGCCAAGCTGGACCACTCACCTTGGGACTGTAACATGAGAAAGAAATGAACTTCCATGTTATTTAAGCCTCTGCATATAGATGTATACTTTTTAGTGTTTCTTTTTTGGGACAGCTTAGTCTTTACCCTAATAAACAAGTCCCACTCTCTCTTGCTTTTACAGTGCTTTTACTTCCCCTTCAGAAGTTCCATGCTACTCCTATTATCCCACCCACATGGGATATACGAATTACTAGGTCACCAGAGGAAGACATTTATACAATATTCTCCTACCTAAAGTGGAATTCCCCCAGTGAAGCCCAGTTACCTTCTTACTGCTCTTGTATAGTTTCCCCCACAAGCCTCCGCCTTGTTCCCTTTGACCTACTTAGACTGCAGTTAAGAGAACCATTCCCATGGTGGTTTGGCTGCTCAACCAGTGGACACAGTTCACTCTCAGGACTTTCCACGCCGCCTGTATGACTTCCCTTTTCTACCTTCTGAACACTGCCTCTTTTACTTTCCAGAGAACTAGATAATACACATTCCCTTTCAAATCACACAGACACTTCCAATAGTTATTGAACTGATACTTTGTAAGGTATAACATAAAATGATGAAATATGGAAAGTACCTGACTTTTCGGTCTACTTGGAAAAAACAGGCAAATAAATAGGCAATTATAAATTAAAGTGAACAGTTCTATAATTGAAATAAGTACGTATATCATGGGAATACTTAAAAGAGGCACCTAACTCAGTGTTTGTACAGGAGGGAGTATGTCAAGTGAAATAAAGGCGTGGATAAAGGTGAAGTAAATGTGTACCTTAGCTGTATAAAATGTACACCTGTTAATTAGTAATGAGACATAATTTTAAAACTTCGAATAATTTAGGGTATATAAAATAAAAAGTGAAAGTTCCTCCACACGTATTAACCTTAATACCCATATAATATCTGACATATGTTCTTCCAGATATGTAGATATAACAATATATATCCATATAGGGTTTTATTTTTCAAAACTCTAATCACTGTATACATATTGTTATGCAGCCTCCTTTTTTCACATGGCCTTGTTTCCTTATCATGCATGTATATTTATCTTATTAAAAAAATAGTTTATAGACTTCTCTACTAATGATACACTAACTTATTTAATAAATCTCTTCTTTTTTGACATTTAGGTTGTTTTCCATTTTTTTCTTCTAATAGTAGTATTTCAAGGAACATTCTATCCATTGGACTTAGCAATAAATATTAAGAGAAAAATATTACAATCTAAAGATCTTATACCTGCCTAAAATACATGTATGTAAGAAAGAAAATTAGACATTTTTAGATATGTAAAGTACCAGAAAGTTACCTTCTGATTTTCTTCCTGGTGAATTCACTTGAGGA
Organism: Diceros bicornis minor; assembly: GCF_020826845.1. Classification (NCBI taxonomy): domain Eukaryota; kingdom Metazoa; phylum Chordata; class Mammalia; order Perissodactyla; family Rhinocerotidae; genus Diceros; species Diceros bicornis. Next base: position 70,437,306 of record NC_080749.1, read on the forward strand.
ATCACTCTAGCAAAATCAAAATAAAAGTAAAACTCTATATCTCAGGGGAATTTAAAGCGTATAAAAACATGAATGAGTAATCAATTCAGTAAAATTTAAAAGACCAGAATAGAGGATCATAGCGTGGTTCCTGAATGGGGAACTTGAATATTATAATGAAATTGATATTGCCCAAATTAATGTTTAAGCTTCTTTCAATTCCAAACAAACTCTGAGAGGGGTCTGTTTTTGAATCATGACAAAATTTTCTAGATAAACAAGTAAGCAAGGACGGTTAAAGAATGTTTCTAAAAAAGGGGCTGGAGGTTCGTATTTGCCTTATCAGATGTTGAAGAATTATAAATATACAATAGTTAAGGCATGGTAAATACTGAGAATAGACAGATAAACCAGTGACCCAGGAGTGACAGCCTGGAACTAGGGCTCATAAAATATAAAAAAAAAACATATAACATATTTTAAAGAAATTACAAATCTAAGGGTAAGGAATTGTTTCTTTAATAATTAATGTGGGGAAAAAGGAATTTTTTTTTTTTTTTTGGTGAGGAAGATCGGCCCTGAGCTAACATCTGCCAATCCTCCTCTTTTTGCTGAGGAAGACTGGCCCTGGGCTAACATCCATGTCCATCTTCCTCCACTTTATATGGGATGCCACCACAGCATGGCCTGACAAGCAGTGCATCAGTTGCACGCCTGGGATCCGAAGCGGCGAACCCCAGGCTGCCGCAGTGGAGCGCCCGCTCTTAACTGCTTGCGCCACCCGGCTGGCCCCGAAAAAGGAATTTTTTGATAAATATTTTATTAGAAATTTGCATCATAACATACATGCAGATAGATTAAAGAGTTAAAAATTCAACCATATGAAAATTGGAGAGGGCATAGAAGAAAGTTTCTATCATCTCTTTATGAGGAAGGACTCCCTCAAGCAAAAAAGCAATGGAAGAAACCATAGGAAAAGATAATAGATTTGACCACACAAAAATATAAAGTTTCTGTAGTTCAAAAGAAAAAAAAAAAAGAGATAAAAGGAAAAGGCAAATTACAAACTGGGAAAGATTTGTACAACATCCATTGCAAAAAACAGGGTTACTATCACTTGTCAAAACTCCAAATACTGGTTAAATCCAATTCTGAGCCTAGTCTGTGCCTAAACCTTCACCTTTGTAAAAAAATACAAAACCACGTGCACTAACTTTAAATTTACTGTCAACTGCCTTCAAGCGAGACTTTAGTCCTGTTCGAAAATTGTAATACATTTCCCTAGTTCACTTACTCTCCCAGGTTCCCCGATCACTATTTCATACCCTGTCCACACTTCAAACTTCCATCATCTCCTCCCCATCCTCACTGTAAACTGATGATCTTGCTTATTTCACTCAGGATATAGTAGCAATCAGAAGAGAATTTCCACACACTCATACCACCATATCATCCCACCCACTAGCATTTCCCATCTTGTTCCAGAAGAACCTTCTATGCTCCCATCAATCCCTTCACAGGGTGTCTCACTCCCACCCCCTCTCACCTATTCAAGGACAAGGACGTGTCTCCAGAAATTCCCATTCCTCCCTTTCTCTACTGAACCAGTCTCTTCAACAGTCATGATATTATTTTTCACATCTTAAAAACAAATCTCTTTCGTCCGACTTTCCCCTCAAGTTATTGCCCCATTTCCCCACTCTCCTTTGCAGCAATCCCCCTAGAAGGAGCTTTGCCATTTCCAATTCCTTGACTTCCATTCTCTCTTGAACTCAGTCCATTCAGGCTTTCACCCCCACCAACTCCATTGCAACTGCTCTTGTCAAGGTCACCAGTGACCTTCATTTATGCTAAACCCAATGATCAACCCTGTTTTATCTCGCCTGACCTATCAGCAGCATTTGACACAACAATCACTCCCCTTCCCAGAACATTCGATTCACATGGCATCCAGCCCACCACTCTCCTTACTATGTTCTTCCTGACTGTCATGAGAGGTTCGGGGGATTCGATCGGAGACGTAAAAGAAACTCTCCACTCCAAACAAATGGACTGAAGGTATATTTTATTATATAGAGGAGAGTAAAGGTGATAGTCCGCAAACAGATCCGAATAGGTCAAATATTAAGAGGGGAAAACATCAGCTTGACTGGAAAGGGAAAACATCCACATCAACTGAAGGGAAATGACACAAATCAACCGGAAAGAGAAACATCAGGTTGACCAAAAAGAGAACACATCAGATCGGTTACTCACAACATCCACGGCCCACTGCCGGGAGAGTCCCTTCAATTGACATGGCTGGGCGGGAATCATATGTCCTGGGCAAGGCGTCCCTTCCCGAGGTGGAACTCTCATCAGGCCTCCGTTTCCAGCAGTTTATATAAGCAGTTACAGAGTTTTGCAGAGCAAGCATTTAGCATTCCGACGCACAAATGGTTATCAGTGGTGTACCTGCACTGAGGCCCCCGGCTATCGTCCCAGCCCAGCAGTCATATACGTGCATTGTTCTCTCTGGTTATCGCCCCAGCCCGGCACAGATGGCCAGTCCGCCCCGTGCTACGACGCCCACAGAGCCTTGAAATGTTACAACTTGCAACTCTCTCCATGGGAGAAGGGGCAGTTCCCACCACACAGAAAGCAGCTTTTTATATTTCTTTGTGTGCTGGTGGCTTAGGTCAACGGAATGGCCAAACATGGCTGTACTCATGTCAAGACACTGCCCCACTGTTTTTCATGTCTAAAATGACCCTCCTGGTCTTTCCACATCCCCAAAACTGTTCCACTTGTGGTCTTCCCCATTTCAGTGAATGACGACTCCATTTTTCCGGTTGCTCAGACCAAAAATATGGAAATCCTATTTCACTCATCTCATTTTCTCATACCCCACTTCCAACCAGACAGTGAACCTGTTGGCTGTATCTTCAAAATCGATCCAGATGCTGATCGCATCTTACCACCATCACGGCTACCACCCTGGTGCAAGCCACCACACATCTCAAGTGGATTAATGCACTAACCTCCTAATGTTGGGTCTTCGCTGAAAACATTCCAACAGAGTCCTGTCTCAAAGTAAAGCCAAAGTCCTCATAGATGATATGTCCCCTCCCCATCCTCATCTTGTATACGCTATCCTTGCTCACTCTGCTTGCGTCACAGCAGCCTTCTTACCGTTCTTGGAAAAAGCCAGGCAGCTTGGGCCTTTTCACTGGCTCCTTCCCCTCCTTTGTATCTTCCCTCAAATATCACCTTTCCTGATGAGTGTCTGCCACCATTCCTGCTAAATCCCTATCCCTTCCCTTGATTCATTTTTCACCTTAGAACTCATCACCCTCGAATATACTACATACTTTTACTTATTTATTTTGCCAATGTCTGTCTACTCACATTAGAATGTAAGCTCTACAGGGGCCGGCCTGGTGGCTTAGTGGTTAAGTTCGTGCGCTCCGCTTCCGTGGCCCGGGGTTCGCAGGTTCAGATCCCGGGAGGCAACCTATGCACCGCTTATCAAAGCCATGCTGCGGTGGCCTCCCATATAAAGTGGAGGAAGATGGGCACAGATGTTAGCCTAGGACCAATCTTCCTCAGCAAAAAAGAGAAGGCTTGGCAACAGATGTTAGCTCAGGGCTAATCTTCCTCAAAAAAAAAAAAAAGTAAGCTCTACAAAGTCAGAGATTTTTGTCTGTATTATTTTTTACTGATGCAGTCCCAGTGCTGGCACATAGCAGTTGTTCAATAAAGATCTGTTGACTAAACTAATGAATTATGTTTAATGAATATACAAAAGGCAAGTGGGAGTGTAAATCTCTTCAAAATTCCTAAAATGTAATTTGACAATACATACCAGAAGTCTTAACTACATACTCAGTAATTTCACTTCTAGAAATTTATTTCAATGCAGGATTTTCTAAGTTAATATAAAGGAAATACTGTTCCAGAGTATTAATAGATATGTGGAAAACAAAGAAAATATTCTGAAAAAAAAATCTCTTCTACCCTGCTGTGGTTCTCAGACTTGGTTGCACATTATAATTACCTGAAGGGTTTTTAAATATATTGATGCCTGAGTCCCACCTTCAGAGAGTCTGATTTAATTGGTTTGGACTGGTTGTTCCTCTTATGATATTAGCACCCTATGATGATTATTATTGAGATCCATTAATTCATTAGGGGCTGTAGGTGGTAATCTTGTTCACATCTCTGGGCCTGTTTTTTTCATATACAAAATGAAGGGGTGAGAGCACTTTATCTGTCAGCATCCTTCCAACTGGGACCCTCTATGTTGAGATGGGAAATGCTCTTATTTAAGGGTTGGTAGGAAGTATTTGCTGTTTCTTCCTGGTGATTTATTGGTGTATTTGTGTGCACGCAAGTGTGTGAAAGGAGAGCACATCTGTGAGCTTTATAATGCTCTGAAATAAGAAAAGGTGTTTATTTTTATTATAGAGAAACTAAGATAAATCAAAATTCCATCAAGAGTCATCAAGCCCTCCACTCAAACATGTGTCAGATGGGAGGTTAGGGGAAACTGTCACATACTTCTTGTAGGGCCAGCTAGAGCAAGTTAAGGAACAGGACTGTGAAACCAGGAGAGCTAGTTTTTTAAAATGTCATTTGTTTATTTGGTTTTATATATGTGTTACTCTGTTTGGGTTGCTATGACAGAATACCATAAACCAGCCGGCTCATAAATAACAGAAATTGAGAAATATATATTTTCTCACAGTTCTGGAGGCTGAGAAGTCCAAGATTAAGGCGCTGGTAGACTTGGTGTCTGGTGAGGGGCCGCTTCCTGGCTCACAGATGTCCATCTTTTTGCTGTGTCCTCACATGAGGAAAGGGGTGAGGGAGCTCCCTGGGGTCTCTTTTATAAGGGCATTAATCCCATTCATGACGGCTCTGCCTGCATATCTAATAACCTCTCAGAGGCCCCACCTCCACATACCATCACACTGGGGATTTGATTTTAACATATGAATTTTGCGGGGACACAAACATTCGTCTATAGCGACAATGGACACTGGGAAACATTAGCAAACAGCAATGAGTAACTCTTTTTGAAACATCCAGACATATACTATGAAAAGGACTTTTGATCCTACAGAAGCCCTCTCATGCTCTCTTTGTATGTGTGATTTGTAGCATTTCCTACAACATCCCTTTAAGTATGAGGACTATGATATATACTTGAATTAGCTAAATCTTCTACCAATAAAGAAACAATTTTGTTTTATTAGTTTTGACTTAGTTCAGTTGCCAATATTTTGTTTGTTCAGTTGAATAAACAATAAATTCCAGCAGCTATTTACACATATGGTGCACTTGAAAAAAACATGAAAACACTGAAGCCAAAGCTGTTCATGCTATCTTAACAAGATAATGCAGCTGAGTGGAATTAACTCATTTAGGGGTGCCTTTCTTCCCAAGGGAATCTACAAAGTTATTCCTCACAAGCCAACTTCACTGTACCCACACAATTAGACATTGGACATCAGATAAAATGCTACTGCTCTTATCACTGTGAACTACAAACCTCCAAAAAAGTCCACTTAGATAACCAAAGAAATGCACGTTTTAGGACAAATAACCTGTTTTGTAGAAAAAGTTACTGCATGAAACAGACAGCTGGTTTTAAAGCCCAGCTTCATAACTTACTATAAAATGAGAAAATTCACTTCACATATATGAATTATTAAGCAATATATTAACAAATATAAAGTGCTTAGAAGTGTAAAATGCCTGGCACTCAACAAATGCTCAATGTGTGTTAGCATTTATCATTATAGGGATGATTTGTGTGACTATTGCTGCACATATTACTAAATATTACTTATGAGTCTTTTGGTTAAACCTTTTTAAGAAGATTAAGAAAAGATCTTTTTTTTCCTGACCTTGCCAATTATGCTACAAAGTGGATTACCTCTGTAATGTGAGAACACTGTAGTTCTTGTTAATCTTTTTTATTGTTAGCATCACCAGACAAGACGTCTAGTATCAAACAGTACTTGGCCAGCTGTTTTATTGATGTTGCAAAAATTTTAAATAGAAGGATAGTGCAAAGAAAGTGAAAATGACCTTTGTGATCCCAGAAATCAGGACCTGGGAGTGACCATGGGTAGTGGGTGGCAGGCAAAATTTACAGGAAAATTTTTATCAGTGAGGACCCAGATAACTAGAACCTTATGTACAGGATTCTAATGGATGCCCTTCTGTATTGTACTGGATCTTACGAAGCAATATCTTCTTTACACCGAGTAGTGGTGTTGAGCTTCTCCTCATCTCAAAATAAGTTTATGTTTGGGCTACGAAAATGAAGAAGGCCTGAAGAACAACAGTCTTAGAAGGAAGAAGACCACGAAGTAATCTTGTGAGTATAGTAAAGAATCAGCAACATAATCATTAGGACCTAACTGGCTGGGCAGAGTGATGGATCTCTTTGCTTATTTCACTGAATGGTAATATTAGGAGAGATTGTCTGGGTGGCAATAGTTGTCCTAGGCATTCCCTTTCTCTTTTTCTTAACCACCACCCTTGAGGAGTGATTTGGGGGTAGGTGAAACCAACTGGCCTGGTTTGAAGACTTCCTGCACTGCCCATACCATCTTGTTTCTCAAGGCTGTCTTTAGTTTTGGTGAATGAGAAAGCGCTTGGTTGCCATTTCCTTTCTGAGAACTGCTGAGTTACTAGGGAAGGAAGTAAATGTTTGGCTGAGTTCTGCCCTGTGGGGGAAGGGCAGGGCTGGGCTGCTCCTCTGAGCACCAGCTTCTGCTTTTGTGGGGCTTGGTTCCTAAGTGTCTGGTTCCTCTTTATAAATGTCAATGAAATTGTTCTGAGCAGCCCTACCTAATCCCCTTTCTGGGAATAAATGACTGAGGGGGCAGGGAGTGGCTAACTTTCTTTGCCCAAACTCTTGGCCACAACTTTGCTAAACATTCTTAATTGGTTTCCTGTCTATGGTTAATCTTTTAAAGATCTTGACAAACCTTCTAAAAGAAAAGGTCTGATTTAAATATTGCTTCTATGAGAATGTTTTTTGCCTATGTTAAAGAACATAGCTTTGAGGAAAATCCAATTGAAGCATCAAGTTCTGTCAGATAATCATGGTAGAATCAGAGCTTCTGATCAGGATCCAGAGTCTTTGGGAGCCCTGAGGTTGGATGTGGTTCTGCCATTAACTGACATGTTTCATCATTTGTTTTATTTGATGTTGAAATCATGTTTATAATATTATTTTACACCACTTTCCAGCATTACATCAGTGTCTTTGGCACTCCAGGCCTTATTTGTCCATTAAATGGAAGCTTCTGCCTCCTTAAGAATGTCTTAAACCTCCTGCTTTGAAACTCTTTTCTCTGGCTATAATATATCTATGCTCCTTTTTCCAGATGTTTGGGAAGTGTTGGTTAATCTAAAAATATTCAGAAAGAATCCAGGAAAAATTAAGGCATCTGCCATGCAAATTCTCTGACACTCTTCTCAACATTTCTGCTACTGTCACAAATAGTTAATTCAATGATTCTTTAAAGCCCTACGGATATATTTTGCTGCTAATACTTTATTTCTTCTTTCTGTTTTTGACCCTTATAATTCCACCACTGCAATGTAAGTCTAAAAATTACCTTTAGGCTGGAAGGCTCTGGTGTCAAGATTGCCCAGATTCAAAATCCAGGTTGGCCATTCTTTAGCTATGTGGTCTCTGAGTTTTATCATCTGTAAAATGGGGATAAAAATAGCAGTCATTACATAGGATTGATGAAAGGATTAAGTAATCACGGTTTAAACTATTGTTGTTTTTTTCTTTAATAATAGAAAATAGGCGGGGAGAAAATATTTATTGAGTATCTACTATTTGCCAGATACTAGTTGGACAATTTATTTATGACCCCATATAATCCTCTGTGAAACAGGCATCCTTTTATCTTTCACATGATTAAATTATGACTAGAAAGTTTAACCAATTGTCCTAAAGGTCACATAGCTAGTAAATAGTTCGAGCCCAGGTATGTTTCTAAGCACACGCCCTTTTCACTACAGGTAAAGAAAACTTTACTCATCTTCTTTTTTTTTCCTAGGTTATAATGTTTCAGGGTTTCCCACTGCTGTGATATTTCTTTGGATGCATAAAAACAAGTGCACGACTAGATAGCTCATGAAAAGACATGGAAGAAAGTTAAATGCATATTACTAAGTGAAAGAAGCCAATCTGAAAAGACTACCTACTATATGATTCCAACTAAACGACGTTCTGGAAAAGTCAAGACTACGGAGACAGTAAAAAGATCAGTGGTTGCCAGGGGTTAGGGGAGAGGGAAGGATGAGTAGGTGGAGCACAGAAGATTTTTAGGGCAGTGAAACTACTCTGCATGATACTATAACAGTGGATACGTGTCATTATACTTTCGTCCAAATCCATAAAATGTACGCCACCAAGAATGAACCCTAGATAAACTATGGACTTTGGGTGATAATATGATGTGTTAATGAAGGTTCACTGCAACAAATTTCCCACTCTGGTGGGGGATATTGGTAATGGGGGAGGCTATGCATGTGTGGGGGTAGGGGGTATATAGGAAATCTCTGTACTCTCCTCTCAATTTTGCTGTTAACCTAAAACTGCTCTAAAAAATAGTCTACAAAAAAAACCACACCAAAACCCAAACAAGCGTAGACAAGCAAAGCAAAATGGGGAAGGGGTGTAATCTGAGAGAGGAGGGGTAGGGAAAGATAAGTCTGCAAAGGAACTTGACTACTTGTCTATACGCCTAGTATTATAGGGTGAAAAGTGCAAGACCTGGTTGGACGACGTGGGTTGAAGTCCTGCTTGCTCACAAGTTGCTGGGTGACCTTCAGCAAACTACCTCACCTTTCTGGATCTCACTTTAAACATGCTTAAAATGAGGCGGTTAAACTGATCTCCAAGTTCCCTTCTGCTCCTAAAATTCCAGCCTTGCAGCAAGGACCCGTCCCTGCCTGGTTTTCTGCTCCCTCCCCCACCAGCCACCCGAGCCTGCACCTTCTTATTCGACTGCACACTTTTTACCGTACCCACTGGGTCCTAAACACAGCAACCGTTCCCCGTGACCGTGGGACAAAGGGCAGGGGCGGAAGACTGAGCTCAGAAGTAAAACAAGCAAGAACACCCTGAAGGTGGACAGTGACGGACAGAAACCGGCAAAGGTGAACCGCACAGCGAAGAGAACGCTGCGCGACGACGGCGGAAGCGGGAGGAAG